>NC_064622.1:195706677-196347177 GCF_023898315.1 Schistocerca nitens | reverse complement strand
CATCACACGTAATTTAAACTAGTTAAGTTATACTATACACTTGACGTCCAATAGTTTTCAGTGTTTGCAAATTATTGTTATTATTTATCGCCCATAATTAATAAATTATTATAGATATGAAGATTTTGAGCAGCGTAATGTGTAGATCGCTATAGATTACGTCTAAAAACGGTGCTACATGCAGTTCTGTGTTAAAACTTTGCAGCACAGATGTCAACAAACAAATTTGCACTAAGTGGTGAAATTTTGCAAAAACTAAAACTTGATTTACGGGTGATAGAATAATCCTAGAAATTAGTGTAAAATAGTAAATGAGATGTACTCTTTAGTGCGGTTCCGATGGTGTACTTATTTCTGTTGAGGGATGTATGTATCAAAATGCGTAACCTTAACTAGTGAGATTGGTACTTGCATTACCAGGGGAGTTGTCGTCCGACCCTATATAAGCGAGCGGGCATCTTGGCCGGAGGTCAGTCGTTGGTCAGTCGTTTTGGAGGGTGGGTGGCGAGCAAGGCCCACTTGACGGTGGCCCATGTGGTTGTTTGAGTAAGAATTTTTCGCGCCGATTTATATCGACAAAGAGTATTGTTTAATAGCGCAAGTGTGCAAGCATATATTTGGTGAACTGTAAGTGCTACGATTATTTGTGTGACTACGATTTACGAGGTATATATCGTCGTAAGTGAACATGTGGCGAACTGTGATTTCGCGCCAAAACTGCTAGAACAAAGAGGACAGTGGGACTTGGGGTTCTGTTCGAATTATTTGCATAAGTTTCTTTTATAGCAGCCTACATTACTGCTGTTGGGGGCTCGGAGTCAAATTATTATTTAACTAAAACTGTAAACCGCCTCACCAGTGCTAATTTCATTGTGCGAAAGAAAAGGACAACGTCAATAAGTGGTGATTGAACTGTGTCGTGGAAAACTGATTTTGCTATAATAATCGCCTAATTTTGTTCCCTAGCATAAACTGTACTTATGTCTGAGTGAATAATTAATGCAAAAACAATAACAAATGCGCGGGTGTGGAAGTGTACTAATGCACCAAGTGTGGAAATCATCCCCTGAGACTTACGTGAGAGCCAAAATTTGCAATAACATTTTTAACCAACATTTGTATATGCACATTTAGTGTGAGAACTCTGCAACCGCACTTCTTCTTCATCATTTACCACCCCGTCGCACTGGTTATGCATTGGAATCACCTGGTAAATCGCTAGCTTTGGCTAACAGCCTGAAGGGAGGGAATTTCCGGTGGGATCTCCTACTTTCTACACTATTTTACTGCCACTGTTTTTCCGAATAGACACCGCTTTCTCCGTTAACTTCTATGGGAGCATGGTTGTAAGGCATCAGTGGCTTATGAGTCGGGGGCATGCCGAGAAATTGGTCTGAAGCAGGAATTGGCTAGTGTAGCAGTTAGTTCGCACGTCCAGTGGTGTGTGACGTCATACACTTACCTTTCGAGGAAAAGGTTCGTTCTGCACCAGATGCCTCAGGTACGAGAGACGGTGACGGTTGCGAAAACTCGCCACAGCATGCAGTCGATGGTGGAGGTCAAGAGTGGGGCAGTGGCGACAGCGGGCCCATTGCCCCTGGCCAGGGCCTCGCCTGGCCTTATCTGCTGGAGAGGAGCACGCGGCTGCCGCCTGTTGTGACCCACGCCCGACTTTTGCCACTGATAAGCATGGACTGGGACAAGGAATGAAAGAGGAGAAAGACTAATTGAGTTCTGTAACAAGTTTCAACTAGTAATAGCGAATACCCTGTTCAAGAATCACAAGAGGATGAGGTATACTTGGAAAAGGCCGGGAGATACGGGAAGATTTCAATTAGATTACATCATGGTCAGACAGAGATTCCGAAATCAGATACTGGATTGTAAGGCGTACCCAGGAGCAGATATAGACTCAGATCACAATATAGTAGTGATGAAGAGTAGGCTGAAGTTAAAGACATTAGTCAGGAAGAATCAATACGCAAAGAAGTGGGATACGGAAGTACTAAGGAATGACGAGATACGTTTGAAGTTCTCTAACGCTATAGATACAGCAATAAGGAATAGAGCAGTAGGCAGTACAGTTGAAGAGGAATGGACATCTCTAAAAAGGGCCTACACAGAAGTTGGGAAGGAAAGCATAGGCACAAAGAAGGTAGCTGCGAAGAAACCATGGGTAACAGAAGAAATACTTCAGTTGATTGATGAAAGGAAGAAGTACAAAGATGTTCCGTGAAAATCAGGAATACAGAAATACAAGTCGCTGAGGAATGAAATAAATAGGAAGTGCAGGGAAGCTAAGACGAAATGGCTGCAGGAAAAATGTGAAGACATCGTAAAAGATATGATTGTCGGAAGGACAGACTCAGCATACAGGAAAGTCAAAACAACCTTTGTTGACATTAAAAGCAACGGTGGTAACATTAAGAGTGCAACGGGAATTCCACTGTTAAATGCAGAGGAGAGAGCAGATAGGTGGAAAGAATACATTGAAAGCCTCTATGAGGGTGAAGATTTGACTGATGTGATAGAAGAAGGAACAGGAGTCGATTTAGAAGAGATAGGGGATCCAGTATTAGAATCGGAATTTAAAAGAGCTTTGGAGGACTTACGGTCAAATAAGGCAGAAGGGATCGATAACATTCCATCAGAATTTCTAAAACCATTGCGGGAAGTGGCAACAAAACGACTATTCACGTTGGTGTGTAGAATATATGAGTCTGGCGACATACCATCTGACTTTCGGAAAAGCATCATCCACACAATTCCGAAGACGGCAAGAGCTGACAAGTGCGAGAATTATCGCACAATCAGCTTAACAGCTCATGCATCGAAGCTGCTTACAAGAATAATATATAGAAGAATGGAAAAGAAAATTGAGAATGCGCTAGGTGACGATCAGTTTGGCTTTAGGAAAAGTAAAGGGACGAGAGAGGCAATTCTGACGTTACGGCTAATAATGGAAGCAAGGCTAAAGAAAAATCAAGGCACTTTCATAGGATTTGTCGACCTTGAAAAAGCGTTCGACAATATAAAATGGTGCAAGCTGTTCGAGATTCTGAAAAAAGTAGGAGTAAGCTATAAGGAGAGACGGGTCATACACAATATGTACAACAACCAAGAGGGAATAATAAGAGTGGACGATCAAGAACGAAGTGCTCGTATTAAGAAGGGTGTAAGACAAGGCTGTAGCCTTTCGCCCCTACTCTTCAATCTGTACATCCAGGAAGCAATGATGGAAATAAAAGAAAGGTTCAGGAATGGAACTAAAATACAAGGTGAAAGGATATCAATGATACGATTCGCTGATGACATTGCTATCCTGAGTGAAAGTGAAGAAGAATTAAATGATCTGCTGAACAGAATGAACAGTCTAATGAGTACACAGTATGGTTTGAGAGTAAATCGGAGAAAGACGAAGGTAATGAGATGTAGTAGAAATGAGAACAGCGAGAAACTTAACATCAGGACTGATGGTCACGAAGTCAATGAAGTTAAGGAATTCTGCTACCTAGGCAGTAAAATAACCAATGACGGACGGAGCAAGGAGGACATCAAAAGCAGACTCGCTATGGCAAAAAAGGCATTTCTGGCGAAGAGAAGTCTACTAATATCAAATACCGGCCTTAATTTGAGGAAGAAATTTCTGAGGATGTACGTTTGGAGTACAGCATTGTATGGTAGTGAAACATGGACTGTGGGAAAACCGGAACGGAAGAGAATCGAAGCATTTTAGATGTGGTGCTATAGACGAATGTTGAAAATTAGGTGGACTGATAAGGTAAGGAATGAGGAGGTTCTACGCAGAATCGGAGAGGAAAGGAATATGTGGAAAACACTGATCAGGAGAAGGGACAGGATGATAGGACATCCGCTAAGTTATGAGGGAATGACTTCCATGGTACTAGAGGGAGCTGTAGAGGGCAAAAACTATAGAGGAAGACAGAGATTGGAATACGTCAATCAAATAATTGAGAATGTAGGTTGCAAGTGCTACTCTGAGATGAAGAGGTGTGCACAGGAAAGGAATTCGTGGCGGGCCTCATCAAACCAGTCAGTAGACCGACGACCAAAAAAAAAAGCAAGGACTAACACGTGCGGATGGCGGATGTCAGCGGCACCAGTTACTATATTCGTTTATTTCTCAAAAATCTGGGGCATTTGCTCGGCCTTTCATTAAGGGCTATAAGATGGGTTCAAAATGTGCTGTATTCTAAGGTTGGTTGGTTGATTCACTTGAAGGGACCGAACAGAGAGGTCAGCAGACCCACAGGATTAGGGAAGGATGGGGAAGCATCAGTGTCAGCCATGGGACGATTTCTCCTGAGCAAATCTCTTCCTGTTAACTGGTTCTCCCGTAAGTTCTCGGTAGATCAATATTGTAATAAATGAAAAGCACTATACTGCTAATGTTCTACGGCAATAATTTATTCAGTTTCGGCTTACAAGGCCATCGTCAGACTTTAAGTAAGGTTAGTCTCCAAAGATGTTACAATGTTTGTAAACAGCATTGGAAAAGTTGTTACTCATCTACAATAAGGCACAAAGACACAGTAAATATAATCTTTGACAGTATTATGGTATTGCAATTTGAAAGCTAAAGAGACGACCAATAAATAAATATAAAGAGAGCAAACACGAAAAACACGTAAACACTATACTCGGGAACCGTACCTATTAAACAAAATGAACAAAACGTATAAATGAAGCAAAATTAGTGCTTAACGAGACTACTTCAAGAGGTATTAAACACTGAAAGTGATACATTTAAAAAAAAGAAGTATCAGTTGTAACAAACGAATATCTTGAGTACATGGGCAATCACAGTGACATAAAGAGAAATCGAATACATATAGGAGACATATAGGAAACTGGAGGAATATGAAGGTACAGACAGTGTGGAAGTAATGGAAAACTGAGAGGATTATGTGAAGTTTGTAAGATGTAATGTATTAAGGTGTGTTTCATCATTTAAGATAAAATCAAGACTGTGGTCTGCAAGTCTGTTGCCGCGCGGGATTAGCCGAGCGGTCTGGAGCGCTGCAGTCATGGACTGTGCGGCTGGTCCCGGCGGAGGTTCGAGTCCTCCCTCGGGCATGGGTGTGTGTGTTTGTCCTTAGGATAATTTAGATTAAGTAGTGTGTAAACTTAGGGACTGATGACCTTAGCAGTTAGGTCCCATAAGATTTCACTCACATTTGAGCATTTGAACAGTTGCAAGTCTGTAGATCTCCATGGCTTCCATCCGATTGAGTTTTTGGTCTTTGCTAAGTAAAGGACATGGGAGTGTGGCTGGCAGTTGTCGCCCCCACTCTGTACGTGCTTAGCAAGTTTGGAGTCATAATTGTTCAACATCCAGCTGCGTTCATGTTTAGCCATCCTAGCTGCTATGTCTTTGCGTAATTGACCGACAATCTCTTCCTCTTCATTCTTCGTCGCAGGGTGCCAAATTCGCAAAGGCTCCTAAAGTATTGTATTTTGCGGCAGTCCTGAAACCTCGCGTCCTCATTTCCAGGAAACGATCTTACCGCGTCACATTTCCTGAAGGACTCTCCTTCGTTGCCATGCTGAACACTCGCAGTGTCATTTCCTCAAGCTGACACACTAGAGTGGTCTTTAGTGGCTACAGTGTGGATGCACACGCGCATGCAACTAGCGTGCCCTTTATGTTTCTGAAGAAGTCTCTGAATTTGCGAAAGAAAGTGTTTACCTATCGCAGAATGCCGTAAGCTGTCCCAGGGTCCGCTGGTCATGAAATTGTAGGCCTTGCTCTCTCTCTTGACTCAGGTTAAGCGCCGACGATGCGACAGTTCTGTCCGTCACAAGTATCTCGCCGAAAGGTGTCTCCAGTGGGAAAAAGTAAACTGAAGTTAAAACCTTCTCGGTTATTAGTCCGTGTATTATTTCTACTAAAATGATCGACGTTTCGGACCCTCTCCTAGGGTCGAAACGTCGATCATTTTAGTAGAATATGACGCGGCCTAATAACCCAGAAGATTTTAACTTCAGTGACAACGGCCACGAAAGCCTGCAGAATTACATAGAAAAGTAAGATGTCGGCACGTCCAAACTGTCCATCACGCGCCTTTCGAAGAAAGTATCTAACGCCAGTGCTCCTCAGTCACATGCTGCCTAATGTTTTCGACACTCATAACCAATAACACTGCCTATTACACTAATATTTTTCATTTCAGTATCACTTACTCATAGATTACAGCAAATCGTTTCTATTTTAATGATTTGAAGTGCTGACGTATTGTAGTGCATCTGACTTGCGATAAAATGTACCACTTCCTTAATGGTAAATAACGAATACTGTTTATCTTTTATTTAGCAGTAGAATTCTGTTTTTATTATTTAACCAAAAAGATTCCCCGGAATCGTTTTAGATGCGAAAGGAGAGTAATAGTTATTTTTATCGATATGATAAACAGTTTTAAAGTAACAACTGAAGGAAAGCGACGTATGTTAACTGCCTTGAGAGTTGGTATCTAATTTATGTTGACCTACAAGAACTTTGTCTATAATTTGTAAATTGCGTTGTAATGAAAACATGGCGTTACAGGCATTTGCTGTAAATACATCTCTCTCTTTAGTCTAACCCTACGCAAGTGTGTAGTGGCATCACGTGGTAAGCCCATTGACGACATACCTCCACGAAGCTCTGTCCTGGGCATGGTTGCTTACTTGCTCTAAGCCCATCAAAAATGGTTCAAATGGCTCTGAACACTATGGGACTTAACATCTGAGGTCATCAGTCCCCTAGATCTTAGAACTACTTATACCTAACTAACCTAAGGATATCACATACATCCATGCCCGAGGCAGGATTCGAACCTGCGACCGTAGCGGTCGCGCGGTTCCAGACTCAAGCACTTAGAAGTGCTCGGCCACAACGGCCGGCGTAAGCCCATCCCTCAAGCTCATAATCTGGTGTAATTGATTAGGCAGGGAGCGGTGTCTCAGGAAACGGGACATCATTATAACCCTGCTCACAGTCGACGCATTCCAGATACAGTGACGTTAATTGAAAGCTGTCACGACGAACGGACGCACCTGCGCAATTGGAATGTAATTAGTTGTTGCGATCCATGTAGACGACACACTGCAGGAACTGAAGTGCCAGCCGTAATCTTGCCCGTCCCTGCCAACAGAATATGAGATAATATCTATGATATAGCCGACTTGATATCGCAATGATGTTAATTGCCCCCCCCCCACACACACACACACAAAAATCACTTATAACTGTATTAGCTGAAAAATATTATGAATATCAATTACATCATTCAGAGTATAATAATGGCTTCATTTATCACATTGTTTACTCCACTGGTGGATTGTGTCAGTGTAATACATACTGTCAACAATGAACTCAACGAACTCGGAAATAAGAAATTAATTCGGCTTCGGTCCACGTGTTTCTAAAATGACGTCATGTATTCTCGTATCTGCGTTGCACATCGCAACATTAGAGCCGTTCATGCTGATCACAGAGCACTGCCACATCTTAAATAGTCGGTTAGGTACGCTGATTTCAATTTTATGTTGTGGGTATGTTCGTAAGGTATTGGGATTTAAGACATTACAACATCATTACAACTGGTAGTATGTAAAAATTATACAGTCGTCTCACACATTATGCAACTTCTACTATTGCCATTATTAAGCACAGTAAATATTCATTAGTTACCACATCCATTCCCATAAATATATTTCCATACCTCATACACTCCTACACGAACGCGTCTAACTGCAGACTGCTACTTCCTACCTACCCAGTCAGTCCAAAAGGTTTTGAGACTGGATTTACTTTCAAAAAATAGAGAAGAAGTAAGATGGTAATTTTATCCCTCCACTTGAGTACAACGTAGAAAACGTTAATAAAACCATATGAAACTGGTGGAACAGTCTTCTTTTGGATGTTGTTCAACTTGAATGTCCCATTGTCTTGAATGTCGGTTATATAGTCAAAGCGTTGACCCTTCATGTAGATTTGTGCACTTTGTATATTTGTGATAGTCTCATACTCATAACAGACAGTGTCGCCACCGATGATGATTTTGCAGAAAATAATTGTCACGTTTGGCATTTGAAACAAATCGGGGGTGCCGTCCACGCATCGTCGTTTCCATTCGGGAGACAAGTTGTACGGGAGAAACTTTGCAGCCAATTTTCTTTTCTTCAGAATATTCCGGAAATGTCGTGAACATCTGATTTTTGGAACGTTGCTCCACTGTACTTTCTGACATATCAGTATTCATACATTGGCTGTCGAATGTACATCTGTTGTTTACAGGTGTTAGTTGCAGCTGCGCCAACGGCCTTGCAGCAGAGTTAACGCCGGATCCCGTCAAATCAACTAAATTAAGTGCTGTCGGGCTCCACTAGCACTTGGATGGGTGAGCATCCGATCTGCCGAGCGCTGTTGGCAAGCGAGGTGCAGTCAGCCCTTGTGAGGCAAACTGAGGAGCTACTTGATTGCGAAGTAGCGACTCTGGTGTCGTAAAGTGACATACGGCCGGGAGAGCGGTGTGCTGACCACATGCCCCTCCATATCCGCATCCAGTGACCCAGTAACCAGAATGGTTGAGGATGACACGGCGGCCGGTCGGTACTGTTGGGCCTCCCAAGGCCTGTTAGGACGGAGTTAAGATTTTTTTTATTTTTTATTTTTTTTTATATAGTTGAACCTGCAACCGTTGTTACTGGGCTGACATCACTTATACACCAGGATTAAAATCTGTTTCGAAACTTTTTAGGCAGACACTGTATACTTACGCAAATGCTCGCAAACTGCCGATAAACAAAAGTGCCTTGAACTGTAGTAAGTAGGCTGGTTAGGTTTTTTTATTGGTAACGCCACGTAGCGCTCTGTATGAAAATCGCTGGCCGTGCTGTGTGCAGTATGTGGCTAGTTGGCATTGTTGTAATATTCGCCATTGTAGTGTTGGGCTGTTGGCTGTTAACAGCGCATAGCATTGCGCAGATGGAGGTAAGCCGCCAGCAGTGGTGGATGTGGGGAGAGAAATGGCGGAGTTTGGAAATTTGTAAGACTGGATGTCATGAACTGCTATGTATATTATTTTTCGACACTATTAAGGTAAATACATTGTTTGTTCTCTATTAAAATCTTTCATTTGCTAACTATGCCTATCAGTAGTTAGTGCCTTCCGTAGTTTCAATCTTTTATTTAGCTGGCAGTAGTGGCGCTCGCTGTATTGCAGTAGTTCGAGTAACGAAGATTTTTGTGAGGTAAGTGATTTGTGAAAGGTATAGGTTAATGTTAGTCAGGGCCATTCTTTTGTAGGGATTTTTGAAAGTCAGATTACGTTGCGCTAAAAATATTGTGTGTCAGTTTAAGCACAGTCATGTATAAATTTTTCGAAGGGGACGTTTCATATGTCGACACTTAGCCGAGGATAACTCACTGGAATATTCTGATTTTTTCTTGTAGTTTGTGTAATTAGTGTAGCTTTTGTTTATTGCTAGCGCGTAATTATAGAGAGAATTTCCTTTGTAGTTGTAGTTCTTCATTGATGTACAGTAAAACAGTTGTGGCATGCATGAAGATTTGCAGCAAGTATTTCGCAGCTGCGCTTGCAATTAACGAGATATTATTTTCAGTGCTACGTTGATGTGTTCTCTTATTTTTGCTCTTCAAATTGTGCTTTTCTGTGTTATCGTGTGAAATATTGTGACAATAATGGCGTGTGAAAAACGTAATACTAGACTCCAAAGTAAACCGAGAAATGACAGTGAAGACGAAAGCAGTGTGTTAGCGCCACCGAGTAATGAATTAACTAATGTTCAAAGTAGTAATTTGGTAATTGTGCATAGGGAAATGGAGCGGGCGGCAAATAATGGCGTAGACAGTGAAACAATTCGTGAACAGGGAAGCATTATCGATCGATCGGTGGGCAATAGCTCACCTCAGGAATCCAAAATGACAGGACAGAATCTCGCAAATACTGTAGATACAGGTTTTGCGTGCTCACCGTTTTCTCAAATAAGTCAAGACACATTTTCTGCTTGTCAAAATGTGAATGTTGCCGGTACAACTTCACTGCCGAAAAGCACTGAGGAACATGTTTCAGACACCAGTGCTTTGTTATTACAGTTAATGCAACAAATGGGACAAAGGCTACAAAAGTAGACATAATGGAACAAAATCTTCAAAAGTTAGACACAATGGAACAACACCAGAGACAAACACAGCAACAGTTAGACGCAATGGAACAAAATCTTCACACCACGCTTGAACAAACACGTGAAGATTTAACTACTGAGTTACATAAAATCGAATCGAAATGTCAAAAAGTCTGTAATGACGTAAAAACACAAATTTGTGAGCATTTCCAACCTATTTTTTCGCGTCATTGCAGAATCACGAAGCAGCCATAAAAGAACTGCAAACTATTGTTCAAGAAAATCATGAGACCTTGCAAGCTAAAATTGACTCAGTTGCATCTACCGATTCGGTTACGCTACTTGCAAAAACTCAGGAAAACTTAAAGGACATGGTTGATACTCTGGAAATTGGTTCAGAAAGACACATGGAGGAAATTAGTTCACTATCAGAGAAAGTAGTTGAACTTTCGGATCAGCTAAATAATTTATCTACGAAGGTAGATGATAATCTGAATGACACAAAACCGGTAGTCTTTAATGACACAGAAGAGTGCGAACAAATTAGGAAATTCAAACTAAATCAGAATCAAATTAATACGCAACACGAAAGAGAAATCCTGGAAGTACAAGATCAGCTGACACAGGTAATACAAGAATTACATATTTTAGAGAACACTCGCGCTCCAATACGGGAAGAGGGACTTAGAAATGCGGCACATCCACTAAATAATAGCACAGGGCACTTCGGAAATTATGTATGAAATTGGCAAGGTACACCGAATTTTGAGATGGAACCGCCGAAACGACGTAACAATGACCGACATGCGACTCGCCGACATGATGATTTTGACTATAAGCTGTTTATCACTACACGTAAATTCAAAACATTTAAGAATTCAGGCAATGACATTCATCCACAAGCGTGGCTCCATCAATTCTCTCATTGTTTTCCTCCCAACTGATTCACGATTATCACAGTGAAGGAGAATTTGATCATGCCTTCCTCTCAGCATATTGGTCTCAAGCTACACAAGACCGAGTAAAACATAGCATCATAATGATGAAACATTTCGAACAATCTGAATTTTCCAGTCTTGTCAAATATTTTGAAGACATGTCGCATAAGAATCAACATCTTTCAAACCCATACAGCCCTTCAGAGCTCATCCACATTTGCTTAATGAAATTGCCTGAAACTTTAAGAAATATTATTTTGGCAGGACGTTGCAAAGACGACATTGAAGCTTTTCAGGGACTCTTACAAGAATTAGAAATTGACACAGACAGTCGCGGGATGCGAAAACAGGAAAACAATCACTACAGGTCACATCCGTCACAATCCCGTGACGACAGAAACAATAACTGGACTCGACAAGTGTATTCTTACAACGCTAATCGTGACCAAAACAGACAAATGGTTCAAATGGCTCTGAGCACTATGGGACTCAACTGCTGAGGTCATTAGTCCCCTAGAACTTAGAACTAGTTAAACCTAACTAACCTAAGGACATCACAAATATCCATGCCCGAGGCAGGATTCGAACCTGCGACCGTAGCGGTCTTGCGGTTCCAGACTGCAGCGCCTTTAACCGCACGGCCACTTCGGCCGGCCAAAACAGACACCACCCATATGACAACCACTGGGAGAGTAATTATAGTTACAGAGAAAGATCGCATTTCCGTAGTAATGAATATGACAGAGATTACCATAGAAACAGACAATATGGGAACAAAAACAATTATTATCAAGGGAGACAGAATAACTTCAGACACAACAGTTCAGCGCGCAGTTACGATTCCGGGAGAAATTCTCCGCCACATGACCGACAAACAAGAAACTATTTAAATTACCGACAAAACGATAGACCTGAATTCCATCAGAACTGGAGGGATTCAAACAGAGCAGGGCACTCTCGACAAGGTGAATTTGTAGAAGTTAGGTCTCCTAATCCCAATAACACCGCACGCCAACAAAGTGATAGCAGACAATGACCCGCACTGCAGGCAGCCACGTGCGCCGGCTGGGTCAGAGAAAAATAACATATATGCTAACATTGATAAAAATTCCAGTATTCTTTACCGACGTATACCGTATGATAATTGCGTTCAAGTTGAAACTCTGTGTACTAGGAAGAGTAAAGGTTCACACCACTTAGAATTTTTCTCCGTCTATTATTTTACTTGTCTGTTTGTTGCTGCAGAAAACAGGATTACATAATATCTATTTTAAGAAATGACTGCTGACGCTGCACAGGAAGTCCTTATCAACGAGGTTGCGCAACCGGAAGTGCGTTTTCCAGCAACAAACAGACAAGTAAAATAATAGACGGAGAAAAATTCTAAGTGGTGTAAACCTTTACTCTTCCTAGTACACAGAGTTTCAACTAGAACGCAATTATCATACGGTATACGTCGGTAAAGAATACTGGAATTTTTCTCAATGTTAGCATATATGTTATTTTTCTCTGACCCAGCCGGGTAAATGTAATCCTGTTGTACTTTTTTTCCATTGTTGTTTGACTTAGAATTTTTCTCCATCTATTATTATACTTGTCTGTTTGATGCTGGAAAACTCACTTCCGATTGCGCAACCACGCTGATAAGCACTTCCTGTACAACGTTAGCATGTCATCCTGTTTTTCTGCAGCAACAAGGGACCTAGTATTACTAGGACCTTGTTGCAGAATAATCCTTTTTAGGTTATTTTTATTATTATGGTAGATTGTTTTTACCTCAATAGAATAAATAAATTTATTAATAAAGAAGACTACACATTGATCTTGCCAAAAGCCGAGAAGCGATTCTTCTTAGTGTTTTAGCTCTCTGGGGCACTCTGGGATGCTCTCTGGGTTCCCTAGTGTGTTCACAGTGAGCTAAAGATCTGCTTATAGATAGTTTACTATGTGGTGGTGGCTGTCCTGTAATGGGGCTGGTGGGCGGGTATTTGCATTGTTGTACTTTTTTTCCATTGTTGTTTGACTTAGAATTTTTCTCCGCCTATTATTTTACTTGTCTGTTTGTTGCTGGAAAACTCACTTCCGGTTGCGCAACCACGCTGATAAGCACTTCCTGTGCAGCATTAGCATGTCATCCTGTTGTACTTTTTTCCATTGTTGTGGACTTAGAATTTTTCTCCATCTATTATTTTACTTGTCTGTTTGTTGCTGGAAAACTCACTTCCGGTTGTTGCCAGGATTTGAATTGCGCGCCAAAAACAAAACAACCAATCAGAGACTGTGCTCGACATCTATTGAGCAGCCCAGAGAACATCACAGAGTGCCCCAGAGAGCATCCCAGAGTGCCCCAGAGAGCTAAAACACCAAGAAAAATCGCTTCTCGGCTTTTGGCAAGATCAATGTGTAGTATTTGTGGCCCTTAAAAGGGCCGTTTGTTGAGAACTGCTTTCAATGATTATATAAAGTACAATCACCCACAATGCGTCAATCTTCCAAAGAAGAAGAACCACTAGCCTTCACCCATAAGTGAACGATAGAATCAGAATTTATCTTACAACGTCTACGACGAGACAAAGACAAACTCCCGTGAGGTAAAAGGTAGGAACCTTCACTAGCAATAATAATCTCAGAAACAGGAATAGTATGGTAAGCTAAGATTTCCCGAGTTTCAAAGGATTCCAAACCGGCTCTACCTGCATTGTTGCAAGCAACAAAAGCTACAGTTAACCATCCGTTACCCAAACTGGAGGAAGAAGAATTTTTCATTAAAGAAAAATTTAACCTCGCACCACAAAATAAAGTAGGTCCATTAATAAGAACAAATTGAGTAGTTTTACCTACTCCTCTTGTTCCATTCTTTTTACCCTTCGCAGAAGATGTCGAAGCACCAAGAGTGCCGTCCACATTGTTGTCCATTGTTGTTGGACTTAGAATTTTTCTCTGTCTATTATTTTACTTGTCTTTTTGTTGCTGGAAAACTCACTTCCGGTTGCGCAACCACGCTGATAAGCACTTCCTGTACAGCATTAGCAGTCAGTAATAGACGGAGAAAAATTGTAAGTCCAACAGTTCATGCCAACATTTTATTGAGATATAATTTGTTTTTTAATTTGGTCTTTGCTATAAAATTTTTCACTTTGTTACTATTACTCTTTGTCAGACTTAGAATCTTTTAACATGCAACAATGTTTGAAGTTAAATATCAAATCAAGAACCAAGAGAACTTATTTAAACAGAAATTACGAATGCATTGTTATTGTGAACAGACGACACAGTGTTCTTGTATGTGTACATTCTTGCTTCTTAGTTGCACGATTACGTAACGACTATAAGGCTTACATACTTAGAACATTTACCAGTACTGCTAAAGAGATTTCAATGCAACATTTTGGTTTACTTGAAAATACATTCTGGATTTAAAGTACTTTCTGTGAGATACCAGATGACACAGTGGTTAGTTTATGTAACAGCTACACGATTTTATCACGACGGTATTAATGAGTGACAATTTACAATGTTGCTTTTGCGGTGTTTCTGTTTTATATCCGCACAGTTTTTCTGAATTATTCTGGAAAGTAAAACATGTTTTAGAAGTAACTTTTGTGGTATAGCTACAATGAGACAGCCTTTTCCGTAGCACAACAATACGTTACAGCACAGTACTTTCTTCATCATGGGAATAAGCGTAATAACTAAGATATCTATACGCAAAGCATTTCACTTTTGTTTATCATGAAGTAAGTACATTGGCTTCTGCAGAACTTAGCTTTCGGAGGACAATAACTACCACACTTCCACAGAGATTATCTTACATCAAGATGCACTTTTAGCGCTACAGGACACGCATTTGAGTGATTAATTTTGTACTTAAACCATTTATTTTTCAAGATTTTTGAATTACAAAGAAAGTTTTCCGTGATACATTTCATTCCATTGCTGTAATCTGTAACACCTGAGGGTATAATTACATTTATCCTCAGGGGGGTACACGCTTACTTTGTGTACCATGTGTTTGGCAAGCACAAGGAGCCCTAGCTAATATGGTATTTGCTTATACAACTTTACAAATCGGTACCATATTTCTCTAACACAGCATTACACAGCTATTTGATTATTTAACAGAGAAACAAAAATTTTTTTACTACATCAGTGATAGATGTTTATGTAACAACTTATGAAATTGTATTTTGTCTGTACTTTGTGAACTGTTCATATTTTTTCGGAACCATTGTGATACTATGAGAGCTGTGAATGATCTGTTTGGTATGGGATCATGATTTTATAGTACGTTTGAGGTAGATGACACTTTTGACATGAGCAGGAAATTTTTTTTTAGGTTTTGAAATTATTGGAGGAAGCTACGACGATTTTGAGATTTGGCTGAGGTTTTATGATGACAATGTGTATTGTGCTGTTGAGGTATGTTTATGATCAATAAGCTGATGCTATATGAGGAATTTGATTATGCTATGTATTTACTATGATGAAATATTGAAGAAGTGTCGACGAATATGTATATGTGTAATAAGGTAAGGAATAATGAGTAGTGGTTAGGGACTCTGATTTATGAAAAGGATGTTGGAAACCAAGAATCGTACTTTAAGAGTTATGAAATGTGTGTATATGCGTGAATGTATCACAATGCCGCCGAAAATTTTGTGGACACTGTTATATTTACATGATTGTGTTTCTACACATTTGTAACGCAAATTTTCGACCTGTGAAATTTTTATATGAGACTGTCACTGTAGCAGAAACTGCTGTCGTAAATATTTCGGTAAGAAAGGTAAGTGACCATGACATAACGCGTTGTGAGCGGCCAGGTGTGCCAGCCGCCTTGAGAAAAAGCCATTAGGTGGAGAAGAAAGAGGCCATTATCCTCGCTATTGACATTTCTTTGTAGAAAGCATTGTAAATACGACACGCTCAAACTTGAAAACATATGATTACACTGTGGAGCTCTTAATTTATGATATTTACTAAAATGCCTAATGAAATGATGAGAAAAATTTTACATCTATTGTCTTTCTAGTTGAGATATTGCTTATTTTGTTTAATATCTAGTTTCTAGCTGCACTGCAGCATTGGTTAAAATAACATTTAATAGATGTACTAATATCACTACTTTTTGTCTACAGACACAGTAAAGAATATGTCTATGATGTACTTTCTTGGAAAAGAGAGCACAAATAATCATTTCCCTTCACAGGAACTGCATAAATAATTTTTTTACGATTTGGTAACTTATCTGCTAGAGTAAGTGAAGGTGGTGCATCACTCTAGTGTTAAGATGTGACGTAGGTATTAAACATGGCCATTTTTACTGTAATATTTTTCCTGCATGAGCTTTGTCATGTTTAGATATAAGTTATTGCATTTGCTGCTGCTGTTTTCCAGGTATAGTGCTACTAAATTTCACTTGGTATTACTCTGTTAAGCTAGTTTTACTACTGATTTATTTTTCTTGTTGCTGCACATTGGCTCATATTTGTTGTAATGTTGCATTGCTTCGTAATTTAGATTTACTGTAGCTTGCTTTGCAAATTTCCATTTTTTTTGTCAGTGCTGTTTGTGTTAATTGTTTTGTGCTGCTGCATTGCCTCATCCCTTAGTTTATCATCTGAGCTCAGTAGATTTAAGTTAGCTTAAGAGGCGGTAGCCTATAAGAGAATGAGTTGCGCTGAATTTGAAGAAATGCACCGACAGGTTATACGAGAAAAGTACACAAAGCAGGTATAGATAGGACTTTCTGGAAATAATGAAGAACGAAGGGAGATCTCCAAGAAGTATAGAAAGTTTTGTTTGCAAAACACTGCAGTAAAACAAACCCAGTCCTTTCCTTGTGTTATCCCACTATGTGTTTGTGTATTCTTGTGTATTTGTCTTTTTCCTGTCTTTAAGTGTTTAGCTAATAACAGTTATGTTGTAGAATTTTTCTGATAATATGTTATTTTCTTTGTAAAGATGTTTAGACATTATTTATTCTGTTTTGTTTTGATGCTCATGTGTGAAGGTGATGTTCCCAAAGTTATTCTGGATCTTTATGTATGTACTTATGTCATACCTCCTGTAACACTGATGTATCTGTTTATTTCTATTCTTTTGTAAAGCGTGTACTACTACAGAGTTATCTGTATTGTTATGTTCTTTAATGATGTATTTTGTACCTTTGTTATTGTATTCTTATGTTATAAAATTGTAATTGACACCAGTTCATCAAATTAAATAACTTGTAAGTTGCATTTCACTGCACACGTTTCTGTTGGTCATAGTATATGGACAATATGTGAGAAGTAGGGACTGTTAGTGTCTGGACGTGTGTTGATAATTCAGCAAGGGACTGGTTAACAGCATTGCTGGTTCTCAGGACAATTCAAAAACTTTGTGAGTGCACAAGTGGTGGTTTATGGACTTGCTATATTCTCTGTAAGACTCTTCGATGGTGATTGTGCACCTGCACAGTCACAACAGATGGCTGCTGGCCATCTCTACAAGGACTACAGTGGGTCTGCATCTTTGATGACCCACCAATACCATTATTTCTACAAGGACTACAGTGGGTCTACACCTTTGCTGACTCACCAGTACCATTATTTCTACAAGGACTGCAGTGGGTCTGCACCTCTGGTGGCCCACCAATACCACAATCTCTCCCAGGACTACAGTGGGTCTGCACCTCTGGTGGCCCACCAATACCACAATCTCTCCCAGGACTACAGTGGGTCTGCACCTCTGGTGGCCCACCAATACCACAATCTCTCCCAGGACTACAGTGGGTCTGCACCTCTGGTGGCCCACCAATACCGTAATCTCTACCAGGACTACAGTGAGTCTACTCTGTGATGACCTACCTACCAATATTCTTCAAAACTTCGAATGACTCTGTTGTGGGTTTGCTCTGTTGTGGCCCATTACCTGTCTGCATGTCAAGAGTCAGCACTGTCTTTCCATTGGAAGGACAACACTACTTCTTCAAGACTGCATGGAAATTCACTGCTTCCGTGTGCATTTTCTTTTACTGCTCAGACTTTGAAAAAAAAAACAAAAAAACATACGTCAATTTTACTGTGATGATTGATCAGGACTTTCTTTATGGACTGTGAGAAAATTTTAGCTTTTGACCAACATTAGATCAATAAGTGTGTGCTTTTGATTTCTTTGTTACTGTAATTGTGAAAAAATTTTAACAAATATATATTGGCCAGTGCCCAAAACAATTTGTAAAATTTTTTGTGGGAAGCATGGGGGCTATGTAAGTAGGCTGTTTAGGTTTTTTTATTGGTAACGCCACGTAGCGCTCTGTATGAGAATCACTGGCTGTGCTGTGTGCAGTCTGTGGCTAGTTGGCATTGTTGTAATATTCGCCATTGTAGTGTTCGGCTGCTGGCTGTTAACAGCGCATAGCATTGCGCAGTTGGAGGTGAGCCGCCAGCAGTGGTGGATGTGGGGAGAGAAATGGCGGAGTTTGGAAATTTGTAAGACTGGATGTCATGAACTGCTATGTATATTATTTTTCGACACTGTTAAGGTAAATACATTGTTTGTTCTCTATTAAAATCTTTCATTTGCTAACTATGCCTCTCAGTAGTTAGTGCCTTCTGTAGTTTGAATCTCTTATTTAGCTGGCAGTAGTGGCGCTCGCTGTATTGCAGTAGTTCGAGTAACGAAGATTTTTGTGAGGTAAGTGATTTGTGAAAGGTATAGGTTAATGTTAGTCAGGGCCATTCTTTTGTAGGGATTTTTGAATGTCAGATTGCGTTGCGCTAAAAACATTGTGTGTCAGTCTTGTATAATTGTTCAAAGGGGACGTTTCACTGTGTTAAAATTAATCTGACTCTCACAGGAAAAACGTTTACATCCATGTAACTTAGGCACCAATCAGACTTTGACTAAACATTAGTCGAATGCATTGAGCTTATTTCTTGGAAATATTTGACTTTAATGTGAAGTTAGTCACAGAATTATGCACTGAAACTGAATTCCTTTCTAGATGGACCTTTGAATCCGAGCACGGGACATTCTGTTCTCTTTCTGTCTCGTACCTCATGGGCTTGTACAGTGACAAACTTATCTCATACGTTGCAAAAACATACAATGTACACAGCACAGTATGTTCCAAAAAGATCAAATGGTGACAATGAGAGAGACAGGGCGGCGATTACGAAAGATCATTCAGGACCTGCGTAGATCTACATCTACGTGGATACTCTGCAAATCACATTTAAGTTCCTGGCAGCGGGTTCATCGAATCACCTTCACAATTCTCTGTGGTTTCAATCTCGTATAGCGCGCGGAAAGAACGAGAACTTATATCTTCGGAGGAGAAAGTTGGTGACTGGAACTTTGTGAGAAGATTCCACCGCAACGAAAAACGCCTTTGTTTTAATGGTCCACCCCAAATCCTGTATCATTAAAGAGACCCTCTCTCCCCTATTTCGCGATAGTACAAAAGATGCTGCCCTACTTTGAACTTTTTCGATGCACTCCGCCATCCTACATGGTAGGTATCCTACATGGCGCAGCAGTATTCTAAAAGAAGACGGAAAAGCGTAGTATAGGCAGCGTCCTTGGTAGATCTGTTACATATTCGAAGTGTCCTGACAATAAAACGCGGCCTTTGGTTAGTCTTCTCCACAACATTTTCTACATGTTCCTTCCAATTTTAGTGGAAATTACGGCCTTTAGATGTGACTGATTTATCGTGTAACCGAAGTTTAACAGATTCCTTTTAGCACTCATGTGGATGACTTCACACTTTTCGTTATTTAGGGTCAATTGTCAGTTTTCTCACCATAAAGATATCTTTTCTAAGTCGTTTTGCAATTTGTTTTGACCTTCTGATGACTTTATTAGTCGATAAACGACAGCGTCATCTGCAAACAACCGAAGAGGACTGCTAAGGTTGTCTCCCATATAGTTTATATAGATGACGAAGAGTAAACGGCCTATAACACTGCCTCGAGGAAGGTAAAATCAGTAACCACAGTTTCTAATAAATATATGTTGATATAAAGTACAAATGTTGGTCAAAATAGACGTAACGAATGACCAACAACAAACAGCGCATGACGTCCTGTAACTCGAGGTACAACTCTGACGAATTCCTACGTTAACCATAGAGAGGCACTGAGAAAACGCACTGAGAGAGGAGCAGGATGCTACAACGAAGTCACACGGGAAGCGGGACCTTCATGCGGACTAGAACGTACGATGGACTACCAATCGGCCGACCAAGCGGGGTGGCGCAGTGGTTAGCACGCTGGACTCGCATACGGGAGGACGACGGTTCAAATCCGCGTCCGGCCTAGTGATTTATATTTTCCGTAATTTCGCTAAATCGCTTCATGCAAATGTGGGAATGATTTCTTTGAAAGGGTACGGCCGACTTCCTTCCTCATCTTTCCGTAATCCAATGGATCGATGACCTTGGTGTTTGGTCCCCTCCCCCCAAACAACCCAAACCAACCAACCGACCACTCGGCCGTTATATAGCTTGAGATTCAAGTGTGGGCGCCGCAAAAAGCAAATAACCGAGATTCCGTGAACAAAGTAAGGCCAAATCGTGGCTTTAATCTTTACTAATAACTAACAGAAGTTTTAGCGAAGACTAAGAAAGATACTGAGGCTGTGAAACATGTAGTAATCCCGTGACGTAACCCCATGCACTCGCAGTGAAGTCTACGGTGACAGTAAGTTAATATCTTAATAAAACACGGCATTCAGTCACTCCGATTTCATAAGTGATAGACTGAAAGCCTCTCGGCCCTTGTACAAGAATAATGCAGGCTTTAGGTACCAACTACACAGCTCGCAGTGCGCGCCATTTAACGCATAAAAAGTAGATCTTCTGCAACCCGCGGACATCGGCCAAATCAAAGACGTTTATTTGTCGTTTCCGGCAACAGAATCCGACATCTCAGCTCCGACCAACCTCAACGAAGAAAAACAAAAGTAACACATGCTTGGCCTGAGTCCAAAGACTTCCACGCTCCAGTTATGTCGATAGTCGCGCTATCTTTGCTTCAACACTTTCGTTTGCTGAAGGCTAAGGCAGTACTAGCGGTTTGTCGTATTTTCAGCCATCTCAGCCAACTTACAACATCAAAATTACTGCGCTATTCACGTACAGGAAGCGACCTACTTTCCCGCTTATCGAAGTCTCACAAGATTCTGATACTTTCTGTACTAGTGCTGCGTCAGTCGTCAACACGTATTAACTATGCTGCGTATCAACTATTAACATTTTACTCTCGAGAATTTAACAAAGCATCGCTGGAATATCGCCTCTTAAGGATATAGCTCAAAGATGAGGCAATGTTCCAGAAACTCGTTTACCACGTGAATATTTATTAGTTTACCACCAACAAATGCTTCATACAAGACATGTTACTACATTCTCATATTCAGCAACTACCAAGAGTAGTAACTGTGCAACGGTCCCCATTTTTAAAGTCAACATGTCTTCGGATCACTCTTCAAACTTTATATGCTGTGAATTATTATTTTTTTTATTTTTACTGTCGCCTAATATGGTTTTTTGAACGAATTCATTTTAGCTATGAAATGAAATACTTGCAATCTGGCTATGCTTTATCAGAGTATATAATAATCCACAAAATAAAGTTACTCTAGAAGGCACACTAACTTTCTTAGCTACGAATGAGCAGTGGTAATTCAGCATTTAACAGTATCGTTTATTAAAATCAATGCTCAATGCAATTCGTTCACACAAAAATATAGATAATAAGGCTTGGAAAACGGGGTACTTTGTAAACACCGGATGAAATCAGTGAAATGAATCACTCTTGAGTTCCAAGGGTAGAACAGCTCCTCATAAGCCATACATTTCCGCAGGCAATCCTAAGCGACGCTTGAGATGGTGTAAACAACGACCCCACTGGACAGTGGATGACTGGAAATTAATGAATTGGTGCAACGAATCGCGCTGTGCTCGGTGGTAATCCGACGATACGGTTTCGGTTTGAGTATTGCGAATTCCTTGAGAACGGTACCTGCCATCGTGTGTAGCGCTATCAGTGAAATCGGAGAGGGCAGTGTTACGGGAGGGGGTAGTTTGTTAAGCTGAGGTCTCGTTACTGCGCATAACACGTTTTACCGCATTATTGATTGCTTACTATAGAGGAACATTTCGGAGACGATGATTGCATGAGCATGACAGTGCAGTCTGTCACAAAACAGCGTCTGTGAGGCAATGATGTGTAGACGAGAAAATTCTTGAAGTAGACTAAATTGGCTAGAGTTCCGACCTGAACCTAATGGAATATCTTTGGTATTAGTTACAATGTTGGCTTCATTGCAAACTCCAGCGTCTCTCGTTTCACCTTTTGAGGAAGAATGGGCTGCCATTCCCCCACAGACATTCACACACATCACTGAAAGTGTTCCAGTACAGTTCAAGTCATGATAAAGGTGAAGTGTGGATACAACTCATGTTAATGTCCTCTAACGTTCCAAAACTTTTGATCGGATAGTGTAAAGTATCAGCTGCTTAAGACAACAAAGGAGGAAATGAACGCGTTTTAGCGCAAATTGAGTATTGCGTACATTATAGGAACAACTAGGAGACGATGACTATCAACACGACAGCACGATAGTGCAACATGCCATATGATAGTATCTTTGAGCGAATATTTTGTGGACAGCAACGTATATGAAATTCCGCGGCCAGGCCCGAGTCTCTACCTGAACTCAGTGGAACACATTTGGGATAACGTATCCAT
This sequence comes from Schistocerca nitens, assembly GCF_023898315.1. NCBI lineage: Eukaryota > Metazoa > Arthropoda > Insecta > Orthoptera > Acrididae > Schistocerca > Schistocerca nitens. The sequence continues at coordinate 196,324,349 of NC_064622.1, read as the reverse complement.
ATACTCCACCAACTTTCTGGCAGTTCTCTTATATCTCTTATTTTCTTCTGACATATATTATGCTCGATCAGTTGGCCAGAACGATACTAGGAGCATCGAGTACTAGTTATCGGCCTGGGGAGACAACCACACGAATATGACATTTGTATATTTTACTATCTCACTATAGCAATTTAGCCCTGTATTAAGAAATTGTCTGATTACTCAGAAACTGCCGAGGGTGAACTTGGATATTACGAAACTTGAGTAAAATCCAACTTCCTCAAAGCAGCCTACTGACGAAGAATAAATAAACAGTTATTGCAAAAATATACTGCCAGTACTCTACTCAGAACCAACTTCAATCAGTCAAACCATCTAAACCAGACATACTCATTGTAAATGAGCTGAGTACATCATCCATGGCCAAGCTACAAAAACACTTCCAACGTAATTGAAATTTCAGGCCACTTCGTTATCCAACACTCACTCACTATATATCGTGCTTGGTGCGATACGCATCATTACCAACACACAGATACGAATCGAATAGAAATTTTTTCATGCGCTGCAACATTCCTTGCTTGTGGACTTATTATCATGCACGCTGCTGTTGACCAGCTACATGGTTCACCGATCCCTCACCAGCAGCGGAGACTCGAAACTTTCTGTAAGCTTTATAGGCAAATGCAGAGTTTTTTGGTGAATTTCGGCGATGAAGTCTTCTCGGGTTACCAGTCGAGTCAAGGCGTTGTTCTGCGGCAACGTTTCGGCAAGTTTCCTACTGATCACCTTCTGGCGAAATGTCGCTTTCATGTCCATTTCGTGTCTTTATAGACGCTGGACCGCAGGCTCCTTTTCCTCGTCTGCAACGGCTGGGCCAACGCTGCGCCTCCGGAAGGTGTGTCGCGACGGTGGTGGTGAGAACACTCCACACTATTCTATCCGGTGCCCTACCACTTTCAAATCTTCTTAACGGTACATATCAGCAGAGCTCAGTTGAAAAAACGGCTATACCGGTTGACAAGATCTTCATGGATCTTGCATCTCCGCAGCCTCTTTGATCATCAATCCCCAGAACACGTTCGTGAGTCAGTATATGTCTATCTGTTCAAAATCAAGCGTATGACCTTCTTTGAGAGATTGTGCTCTGCCCTGGAGGTTTATTCGTTTGGCTGAGAGGAAAGCTTCTCACATCTTCTCATCGGTGCTGCGAAATACACAGTTGTGTCTGGCCGACGTACTGGACTGCTTGCCACATTCGCAACTGATGGTGTAGACTCGATGTATCCGTAGTTCTAGTGCGCCTTTCATTGAGCCACGCATATTTCTGATTTTAGCCGATGAGCGGAAAATGGTTTAAATGTTGTTCATCTCCAGTATCCTGGCAATCTCGGTTGCGGGCGGCTTAGCGTACAGAAGGAAAGCCAGATGATGGATCGTCTTCCCTCTCTAGGCGTTCTGCGACAATTTTCAGTTCGTAACAACAACATGAAAATAACTGCTTGGAAGGACAGTAATTGCCCTCTCAGCTGTCTGCGGAATTTCCCGTTCTGACCTGCTAACACATTCCGATCCCTGGGCTTAATAACTTAAGACGCCCGGCACCGGGTGATCAAAAATTCAGTATAAATTTGAAAACTTAATAAACCACGGAATTATGTAGATAGAGTGGTAAAAATTGACACACCTGCTTGAAATGACATGGTGTTTTATTCGAACAAAAAAAAAATGTTCACAAAATGTGCGACAGATGCGCGTCGTTTGGTGGTGATCGTGTGCTCAGCCGCCCCTTACGTCATGCTTGGCCTCCTAGGTCCCCAGACCTCAGTCCGTGCGATTATTGGCTTTGGGGTTACCTGAAGTCACAAGTGCGTCGTGGTCGACCGACATCTCTAGGGATGCTGAAAGACAACATCCGACGCCAATGCCTCACCATAACTCCGGACATGCTTTACAGTGCTGTTCACAACGTTATTCCTCGACTACAGCTATTGTTGAGGAATGATGGTGGACATATTGAGCATTTCCTGTAAAGAACATAATCTTGGCTTTATCTTACTTTGTTACGTTAATTATTTTGAACTTTTCTATTTTTTTGATTCTAACAAAACCCCATGTCATTCCAAGCATGTGTGTCAATTTGTACCTCTCTATCTACATTATTCCGTGATTTATTCAGTTTTCAAATTTATACTGACTTTTTGATCACCCGGTATATGCCTTGGCGCGTAAACGAAATGTCACCTCGTTGACAGTTGAGTAGATACTACTACCATCTGTAGGGGTCAGTGATACTGACTGACACACAGTATGGAATGAGGATGAGTGGGCTGCCATTCTTCCACATTCAGACACATCACTGAAAGACTCCACAGCACCATTAATGCGAAAGGTGGACACCCGATATTGATTGCTAATAACTGGTTTTCGGTTTGTAGTATCATAGATCGATACCACCATTACCGATGTATCACAGTTGGCAACAGAAACACATGTTTCCTACAGACACCGATAGAAATCACACGGGGACCCAGTGCATCCAATGACGAGCGCCCGCTGAGACACGCCTTCAGCGGCTCGACTGCTAGCGCCCTCTGCCGCCGCGATATAGGATGGCGTTCGGCAACTACACGGCCGAGTCTCAGATGCAGTCTTCGACAGTCTTCAGTCTTAGCCAGCCTTCGATAGTTCACTCGTACAATAATAGCAGGAGCCTCACACTGCACTACACTCTTTTTTGCTTTTTGTAATAACTGGACTTTATTGATGTTTGTTCTTTTGTACAGTTTCTTTGTGACCCTTGCAGAAAGCTATAAGTTATGTAAAACTTCTGTTTTCTGTACAGTATAGATATTCGTTAATCACTTCTGCTCCTGTCCAGCTTTCCGACGACGACAGCTGTTGCACCATTCTGTAGCCGATCTCTCGTTACCGTTGTGTACAAAGTAGTACACAATAAGGTTCCCGGACACTTTTAATAAAATAGTGTACTAATTTCCGTGTCTATTCCCTCAGCATCAACTGATTTAATTCGAGTCTGGTACATGTGTGTAGCGCTGTGTCCACTGCATTAGACGTATTACGAGTTCCATGTTTGGACAACATGTAGCGACGGCCTGCGGCAGAGAAGACGCCGCTGAATGGAGACACGCTCGGGGCCCGGCGGTGCGTGCTTGCGGCAGCGGGCAGGCGGAAAGGCCTAAAGGTCAACGAGGTCCGGCCGCCCATCAGGTTGCTGTGTGACCGCCGCATGCGTGGGTCAGGCCGCTATTCCTGGGCCTCCGGTTCATTCGCCGCTGCCTTCCACTGGATTTCCCGTCTTCTGTTTCTGCTTCCTGACTCAGGTGTAACGTGAACCCGACCACCGGCGGTGAACACGGGCAATGCTTCACTGACAAGGGAACCTCCCCATCGCACCCCCCTCAGATTTAGTTATAAGTTGGCACAGTGGATAGGCCTTGAAAAACTGAACACAGATCAATCGAGAAAACAGGAAGAAGTTGTGTAGAACTATGAAAAAATAAGCAAAATATACAAACTGAGTAGTTCATGCGCAAGATAGGCAGCATGAAGGATGATGTAAGCTCAGGTGCGTCGTGGTCTCGTGGTTAGCGTGAGCAGCTGCGGAACGAAAGATCCTTGGTTCAAGTCTTCCCTCGAGTGATAATTTTATTTTCTTTATTTTCGTAAAGTTATGATCTGTCCGTTCCTTCATTGACGTCTCTGTGTTTTGCGACCGCACCGCCAAACGGTGTGATTAGTCGACGAAAGGACGTGCCTCTTCAATGGGAACCGAAAACTTCTGATCGCAAAGTCATAGGTCAACCGATTCCTCCACAGGAAAACACGTCTGATATATTCTATACGGAACTGGTGACGGCATGTGTGTCACATGACAGGAATATGTTGTCGACCCACCTAACTTGTACACTTGGCGAATGGGTAAAAAGATTCTTCTACCTTTCCCGATTTAGGTTTTCTTGTGGATGTGATAATCACTCCCAAAAAAGTGATGAAAACATAAGAGTTTGTGACATAAACTGAAAACAAAAAATTAAAATTTCCACCCGAGGGAAGAGTTGAACCAAGGACCTATCGTTCAGTAGTTGCTCACGCTAACCGCAGGACCACGACGCTCCGAAGCTCACATTCTTTTTGATGTTGCTTATGTTCCACATGGACTACTCAGTTTGTATAGTTTGCTTATTTTTTCATAGTTACACACAACTTCTTCCTGTTTTCTTGATTGACCTGTGTTCAGTTTTTCAAGGTCTATCCACGGTGCCAACTTAGATTTAAATATGAGGGGGGTGCGATGGGGAGGTTCCCTTGTGAGAGTGGTCTATTAGAAGTGGTACGCCGTTGTCATCTTCGGATCTCTGCAGTAACTTACCCACCCAATTACAGAGGGCGCTAAAAGTCGTTGTGTACATTTAAAAAATTGACACAGGCGAAAATGACAGAAAAAGTAATCCGGCATCTGACAGTTGATCCATGAATATTTGTATTTGTAGTTTTACATTACGCCAGTGGTCTTCGAACGTCTTTGGTCAAGACACTGACACCGTAGGGCAGCACTTCAAGCCCGACCTTATTATCAACCGGTGTCGTTGTTTTAGTCATCAGTCCGAAGACTTGCTCCAGTTCTCCACGCTACTCTATCCTGGCCAAGCCTCTTTGTCTCCGAATAACCACTCCAGCTTACATGCTACTGAATGTGCTTACTGAATATGAGGTACTTGATTTATGAGAGTGTGTCCTATCAACCGATCCTTTCTTCTAGTCAGTTTGTGCCGTAAATTTCTTTTATCCGCAGTTGAACTCAATACCTCCTCTTTAGTTACATGATATACCCACCTAATCTTCAGCGTTCTTCAACCACTACATTTAAAAAACTTCTTTTCTCTTTTTGTCTAGACTGTTTATCGTCCAAGTTTCACTTCCATACATGGCTATATTTCATACAAATACTTTCAGAAAAGACTCCCTACCACTTAAGTCTACACTCGAAGTTAACAAATTCTCCAGAAACACTTTTCTTTCCATTGTTAGTCTACATTTTATATCCTCTCTGCTTCGGTAATCCTCAGTTAGTATGCTGCCCAAAAAGCAATGCTCTACTACTTTCAGTGTCTCGTTTCCTAATACGATTGCCTTAGCACCATCTGATTTTATCTGACTACATGCTATTATGCTTGTTTTGCTGTTGTTGATGTTCATCGTACATCCTCCTTTCAAGACACTGTCCACTCCGTTCAACTGATCTTCCAAGTCCTTTGCTGTATCTGAAAGAGTTACAATGTCACCGGGAAACTTCAATGTTTGTACTTCTTCTCTCTGCTCTGTAATTTCTACTCGAACTTTTTCTTTTGTTTTCTGTACTGCTTGTGCTGTCTACAGTTTCAGTAACATGGCTAAAAAACTGTATCGCTCCCTTTTCAGCTACTGCTTCCCATTCATGCTCACCAGCTCTTAGAAGTGCCGTCTGGTTACTGTGCAAGTTTTAAATAGCATTTCGTTCCATGTATTTTACCAACGCTATTTTCAGAATTTTTAAGAACGTGTTCCTGTCACCGTTGTCAAAAGATTTATTTAAGTTTACAAATGCTATTAACGTAGGTTTGCCTTTCGTGAAACTATCTTCTTACCTAAGTCATATGGTCATCGTTGCCTCGAATGTTCCTACATTTCTCCAGGATCTAAACTGATCTTCCCCAGGTCCGCTTCTACCAGTTCTTCCATTCATCTATAATAAATACGCGTTAGTAGGTAATGTACATAAATGAGTATGTTATGAGCCCTCAGTAGACTAGCTATGCTAAGGAAGCGATATGATTTCCACTGACCTCTAAATATAAATTCTAAAATGTTGATACCATTCGGAAAACTTCGTGTTCACTGTTCTCTATTTTACATTTCTAGCTCTCTCACCTTCCCGAAAGCTATGACGCTGTAATTTCCTGACGAAGTGTTATTTTGTTATCTTCGTGTGCGGATGATAACAGTAATGTTTACTGAATGTTTTTAATGTCATTTTTCCTCTGCTCATTCCATTATACTACAACGACCTCAATTTTATTTCATATTCTTTGCTACAAATACACTGATACGCCAGAACATTATGACCACTGCCTATCGCGAAGTTGGATGTAGCCTGGTGGCATTGCGGTAACGTGACAGGGTACGAAGTGTATATAAGTGGGTCAAAGACGTATGGGGAATCATTCCAGCAACAACACGGGTTGCAAATGGGGAAATCCTTTGAGATAAGCGATTTTGACAAAGATGACGTTATTATTACCCAGAACCCGTGAACGACCATCTCGAAAACGGTGTAAGTGGTCAGCATCAATGGAAAGTGGTAGAACGACAATGAAACTACCACTGGCCTATAAGAGATTGGACGCTCCCGAGTCTTCACAGAACGTGGGATATGGAGGCTTTCCAGCTCTATGAAGCCGAGTGTGTCGCGATCTGTGGCCATTTCTGCCGGAAGAGCAGAATGCTGGTGCACACGTTAAGTGTTTCGGAGCACAACGTTATCGTATTGAACATGGGGCTCCGCAGCAGATGACACCTACACGTTCACATGTTGGCGGACGACATCGTCAGTCACGATTCCAGTGGCCATGGGATCATCGAGATTGCACTATCGATTAATGGAATCGTGTCACCTTGTTGGACGAATCAAGTTTTTGCTACACCAAATCGATGGTCGTCTCCAAAAATTCCGACATCCAAGGGAATGTGGTTCGAAATGTGAACCGCGCCAAGGACGCAGCCTGGTAGGAGCAGTATTGTGCTATGGGAGACATTCGGTTACGCTCGGATGGGGCCTTCGCTAGTAATCGAAGACACGCTGATAGCTTTCGACCACCTGCACCCCCTCAAGCTCGATGTCTTCCCAGCCGGCGACAGCATCTTCCAACAGGATAATTATCTGTGTCTCAAAGCCATAACCGTGGTACAGTGGTCTGAGGAGCATGATTAGAACGGTGGTCTGATCATTTAATATTAAAAGACTACGACCAAGGTGTGGACGGGGCAAAGGAATTGACATATCAGACGTAATTTAACACATAAATAATTTATTTATAACATACAATACATAACACAGACAACGTAAATCCTGCTTCGATGCTTACAATTGCCCAGAAAGGGGGTGGGTGGGTGGGGGGGGGGGGGGGGCTGGTACCACTTTCACTTTCGAATTGAAAAGGCTTTAATTTAAGAAATTAAAGTGCCTAATATAATTTTTTTAAATAATAACAATACAACACATAAGTAAGTGCTAAGTGAACGCACTCTGAAATCTTTAATTATTAATCACAAAGCTTGGGTTTACCACATTTAAATTCTCATTGCAATATAAAACATAACTACATGAATTCACAACACAGCATGGCTTCAAATTTCAACCTGGACAACCTATGGGCCTAAAACTTTCCTATTACATTCCAGTCAATCACATTAATAACTTATAAACACGGTTGGCAAAATACAAACGTTTGCACTAAAGGAATTTTAATAATCCACAGTCACTCAAAAAAAAAAAAGCATCAGAAGTTCGATACGGAGCATGTAAGCCTGTTTATACAATCTTTCCGACCAAAATAAGCACGAGGGCCAACATAATAGAATTGCGCTAGTTGCTTTTAGGATAGGTGCTCCCATTAGCTTAAACCATTGAGCATATATTTACTTAAGCGACAGGTAAGATCGTTAATGCAAATAGAAGGTATTTCTAAAGTTTTTTTTATTCCCTTTTAACAAGGGGTTTTTAGTAAGGTGAAAATTACACTTTGAGGAGACGCAATAGCAATCTAGCGGGCACGCCTTCACGAGGACGCCATGTCACTACACACGTACTAAACTAGCCGCGTGTCCGCTGTTCAAGCCAAACATTAATAAAACAGTTCCATATTCCTGACACCCAAATAGTCGGGATCAAAACAAAACCAAAAATACCAAGAGCGCAAGATCCAGTATAGCTTCAGAACAGATCTTACTTCATGCGGTTGCCTTCACAAATACAGATATCGAAATGAAAACAAGAACGTGTAACAACTTTCCCTAATCAGCACAATGTTCTTCGTTAGGTCCTGGTAGCGCTAGACAACGCTGACATGCCAATGTTAACAAACCTCTAAGGCAACACCCTCCGACTGACAAGCCGAAACCAATGTGACCCCTTATCAGCTCCGTGACAGGACTCGAACTCCCAACTGCTGTCAGTGCAACTCACTTAGAATAAATACAGCGCAAATAGTATGGCGGACACATATACCCAGGGATTAACACAACACTAGACTGAACTAGAATTAACCTTAATAATCACTAGATCTTGGGAGACAAGGAACTAATTCCCCACCCGAAATTCTGCAACCAAAGGGCGGGAGGATGAACTACCAAAACATAGAATTGCAAACGTACACAAATAACTACCAAAATACACCACTACACCGGTTAGCAACGATGCGTGGAGGAATCTGCACTGTCAGAATTGCACCAGTGAACAGAACAGAGGATTGCCACGGCGGTGGCCGCAAGGCGGGAAAGACGACTGGATGAACTCAATCCCAAAGGACGATCAACTTGAAACATTCACACTTAACTTCTTTTCTCCTTTCCCTCGGCGCACTTCGTCGTTTGTCCGGGACTGCTGTGCACAATTCTGAGACGTTCCCAGTCGTCCCGGCAGACACGGACCCAGCCGAACTGCTCCCGGACTCAAATCCTCGCCGAACGGCGGTTCCACCGCCCCATGATGGTTACTGTTTGTTTGCCTTCGTCGACTCAGGCGATGATTAGCCTGCCATCCGCCTCCCGCGGAGAACCAGTGAAGAGCGGACAGAGGGGCCTCATCCAGGCCGACGTTCCTCCACGTGTAGAAGTGCGGATTCGATAACATCCGGTCGCGGAAGGCAGGATGTCGACGTCACCAGAGCAGACACGAAGGCCACTGCGCGACAACCACCTCCAGCGTGACCGCGCTCGCCTATAAATAGTACAGGCCAAAGAGTCTGCTGCAGTAAACACGTGAGTCGGTCGTGTTACCAACCTACGGTTTCTATGTACACCAAAGACAGAACTCGCAATCGATAGTGGGTACACTACGCGCGGGAATTCAAACGAAAGAACTTCATAAAAGACCAACCCTGAACAACCGAGGAGAAACGAAATAGAAGCGAAGCAATAAAAGACAGCAACGAGATGCTAGAGCCCGACCGTGCCCAAACACTATCGATTACCAAAATATTGGCTCCACACGACGCTCGGGAATCGAGCCGTGGAAAGATGGAAGTACACACTGCTCAATGACAGTGTACTTACGTTGTTGCCTTGGCCACGAAATTCCTTGATTTGGATCCAATGGAATCCATTTTGATTGCTATCAGACGGCATCATCGCGTACACAAATCAGTGGCCAGCTCTTTAAGAAAATTGCATGAATTGTGGGTGGGCTCTGGTGCGACAAACCTCGAGAAACCTACCAACAAACTGTCGAATCCGTGATACGCAGTACAGGTGACGTATTGCGTTCCAAGGATGGACCAACAAGTAATTACACAGGGCGAGTCAAAAGTCCTTGGACGCCTTCATAAGTTGGAAGATTAAAGGGGAAATTGAAATGTGATGATGGGAACATAGGTTTGATGTGGGGCTGCAACGTTTGGAGTGAATGTCATTCATTGCCGCCATATTGAAATCCACCATTTTCGATTCAAGTCCTTTTTTTTTAAATGGGAACATCTTAAGCAGATAGTGTATACTGAGAGCATCCGTGATTTGAGACACCTGGAGAAACGCATACAACACTTCTGTGACCAAACTGCAGGAGACACTCTCCTACGTGTGCAGTCAGAGTGGTTGTGGCGACTACAGTTGTGCTTTGCATGGGGTGGACAACACGTAGAACATGTGTTGTAGCAGTCGATATGAAGGTAATATCCCAACTTTGAACATTAATAACCTCTAAACTGTACAAGATAGACAAAAATAAATTACACCATTAAATTCCAGAGCTCAGGCGAGTATTATCTGATGTGTCATACCTCCCCCTTCCCATTAAAAAAAAAAAAAAAAAGAAAAAAGAAAAACTTGAATCCAAAATGGTGGATTTCAAGATGGCGGCAATGAATGACATTCACTTCAAAAGTTGCGGCCTCACAGGAGAGTATCTCCTGCAGTTTGGTCACAGGCGTGTTCCCATCATCACATTTCAATTTTCCGTTTAATCTTCCAACTTATGAAGATGTCCAAGGACTTTTGACTCGCCCTGTATTAAACAGTATCTGTTGATCCACTGTGAACGTGGGACAGCGGCTGGATAAATATTTTACATAGAAATTCGTCAAACCACCTTGAAAATTAAAAATAATTAGATAAAATAAAAATATATAAAGTAAATAAAATGAAATAACTTCTCAATTTACTCGGCTGTTTGGCGAATTTCTTCGTTAAAATGTCATTAAGAAGGCATGCACCACGTATGAAGCAGAATATCTCAATTTAGTCATTCACGAACCCGTGTTACCTCCATTTGAAATTAATGCCATAGCTGGTGATTCGTACGAGGCACAGACGCCATCATTTGTCGGCACTGGAAGACAAACAAGAATACATTCCCATCTCGCAATCCCCAACCACACAATGGCCGCACTACTTACCCGTCTGCCCCTGAGGCAAGCGTCCGACTTAGCTTACGGCGGAATTCACGAATTTCGGTTAAAATTAAGCGCGTCTTAAAAAATTACTGTCTCTGTAGGTATTTTGTTTGTTACTGAGCAGGAAGCTGTTAACAATAGTTGACGTTTTTGGATTCGGCAGCTATTTGTTAGATGCATCTTTTTTCTTATCTATATGTATATATATAAACCGAAGCTCCCTACTCGCTTCTGTGTGTAAGCGTGGGCTAAGGTCAGGAACTGCTATAGCGACGCATCTCGTGGTCGTGCGGTAGCGTTCTCGCTTCCCACGCCCGGGTTCCCGGGTTCGATTCCCGGCGGGGTCAGGGATTTTCTCTGCCTCGTGATGACTGGGTGTTGTGTGCTGTCCTTAGGTTAGTTAGGTTTAGGTAGTTCTAAGTTCTAGGGGACTGATGACCATAGATGTTAAGTCCCATAGTGCTCAGAGCCATTTTTTTGCTATAGCGACGCTGATGCTCGCGGCAGACTGTCGCGAGCGCCACGCCAGCAAGTGGGTGGCCGAGGAGAAAGCGACGCCTTAGTTATATGACTCGCATTGCTAGGGGGTTGCGGTCGGACTGTCCGTTCACGCTTTCAGTCACTGTAGTAGGCCGGCAACTGGCATGCGATTTCAATCGTCTAATTTATATGAGAATGTTAACATTCAGTAATCATAACTCTAAGCACGTACGCAGTGTCCTCTAATCAAAGTGACCGCCAAGGCAAACAAGTCGTCTTGCACCCGTGCGAGGCTGAGTCTTGTCTCTACTGTTGTTATAAAATACGGCAGAGCGGGCAGCAGCAGTACTTGATTCGCGACGCATGTGGCCCGCTGGGCGCAATTTGACGACTACTGCGTTGTACGAAAATACATACCAGAGGATCCGCCTATAGAATGAAATAATTTGTTGAAACTTCCTGGAAGATTAAAACTGTGTGCCGGACCAAGACTCGAACTCGGGGGTTCGAGTCTCGGTCCGGCACACAGTCTTAATCTGCCAGGAAGTTTCATATCAGCGCACACTCCGCTGCAGAGTGAGAATCTCATTCTGGAAACATCCCCCAGGCTGTGGCTAAGCCATGTCTCCGCAGTATCCTTTCTTTCAGGAGTGCTAGTTCTGCAAGGTTCGCAGGAGAGCTTCTCTGTAGTTTGGAAGGTAGGAGACGAGGTACTGGCAGAAGTAAAGCTGTGACGACGGGGCGTGAGTCGTGCTTGGGCAGCTAAGTGGTAGAATACTTGCCCGCGAAAGGCAAAAGTCCGGAGTTCGAGTCTCGGTCCAGTACACAGTTTTAATCTGCCAGGAAGTTTCATGTGAGCGCACACTCCCTTGCAGAGTGAAATTCTCATTCTGGAAATAATTTGTTCTTGATCAGCCGCGCGGTGTAGCCGTGCGGTCTATTGCGCCTTGTCACGGTTCGCGCGGCTGCCTCCCCACCCCCACCCCAGTCCGAGGTTCGAGTCCTCCCTCGGGCATGAGTGTGAATGTTGTCCCTAGCGTAAGTTAGTTTCGTGAGTGTGTAAGCCTAGGGACCGATGACCTCAGCAGTTTGGTCCCGTAGTCCTTACCACAAAATTCCAAATTTCTTGTTCAGTGCTTCCCGAACGATTTGTGCTGCTGTTACACTACCGTAACAGGAGATGTTCCAAATCTCAACCTCATTAAAAATATTTCCAGAATTACGAGCGGATACACTTTCACAGAAATCGAAAACCACTAGGACCGGTAATTATTTAGCAGTCAACGCGGTTGCAAACAGTGATGAAAATTATGAGCACGGACTAGTATTCATATTTCAGGTAATACGTCTAAGGGAAGGGAAATATGTAGAAATATTAAAGAATAGTTCTCTAACAAGTTATTTTGCTAAGATTCTCTACATTATTGCGGAGAATATTTCCACAAATAGTACCTGGAAGAAGAAAGTGGAAATGAAACGAAGGGAATTTACTGTTCCCTTTCGTCTCTCAATTTCCAATCAAATATGTGCCAAGTAACGTACGAACTTCATCGCGGATGCAGCTAAACTATGGAAAATTCCCTCATCAACTTGCTGCTGTAGTCAGACGATTCCTCTAATAACCGCACGTTTACTCTCGTGAATCGAACGTTAATTACTTGTTTTACAGCTGTTAAAGAGGGTGTAGTAGCTAATTAAGCGTATTACCAAACAAATTCAGCCGTGAACGCTCAAATGGAATAATGAATCGGCTTATTGCTGTTGACTTTTGAAAAGCTCAGGGTCTGTCAGCACGCTCTTTGAAGCCTGTTCTGCCTGCCCTTTTAATCATTGGATAGTGATCGTGCTAATGAAGTCAAACAAAATATTTACCATCGTGCGTGATGTGCGATACGTTGCTCTGTAATAAACGACACGTAAATGAAAGGAGGGTGACACGCGTAATTCCAGTATTTTGTCAGAAGCGAAACGATAGGAAGTGAAATGCTGACAGGGGGTGCATGTTGCGGGGAGTAATTGGGGTGCATATAAGGTATAAACGTTATGTTGATGACGAGGTCATTAGAGAAGAGCGCCTAGCGCAGGTGGAAAACGAAGGACAAAACAGAATCACATGATTATCGTGAAGAAATCTGTCAAGCATTTCACTTACAGTGCGTGGAAAACCTCCCTACACCTAAATTTGGAAGATTTTGGCTGGACTTGAAGGACTATTACCTAACTTTTTTCCATTCTGTTGAGCATAGCTCTATAATGTGCTATTTTATGTTTCTCGGGCTGAAACGATGTGCTGTTGACTGTGACATCATTTGACGTGACATTTTGTATGTATTAAATTTATGTTTACCATTGGATTTACTAATTTTTAAATCCAAGAACTGTATGCTATTGTCAGTTTCTTGCCCAACAGTAAATCATTGGTTTTGGTGCAGTTTTTTTAACTAACTATTGAGTATGAAACTGATGGTGGCACAAATTTCTTGGATTCAAAAATTAGTAAATACAATGGTAGACATTAATTGAAAATATACAGAAAACTCATTACAATCAATGTCATAATCAACTGCTCACCATGCACACCGAGTAACATAAAATGGCATATTGTAGAAAAATACACAGGGAATGAAAAAAATCGCACTGTACACTGACAGACTACAATATGTAAAAGCCATCAAACTAATAGCACCCAATAACAGTTACAGCTCTGCTTCTCAAACTATGTAGAAAATGTTGTTTAGCATTGATTGGTAAGGTGTCATGTCAGAGTGAAAACTTGCTCTGCTCTAAAAATATCATAATTAGTTGTTGCAGAAACAACAAAATTAAAGAAAAATTATTCATAAGTTAAATTTAAAGAATGACTTACGCTACAAGACTGGCATTTATGAAGTGTGTTGTTCTGTGTACCAGAAATTTTACATTGGCCAAACTGGTAAGGATTTCAGCATTGTTACCGAGAACTCGTGGATGCTCTCAGGCTTAACATCCTAAATAAATAAACTTTCGCCGCTCACCTGGCCCAACGCGGAAGCGTATACACTCCTGGAAACTGAAATAAGAACACCGTGAATTCATTGTCCCAGGAAGGGGAAACTTTATTGACACATTCCTGGGGTCAGATACATCACATGATCACACTGACAGAACCACAGGCACATAGACACAGGCAACAGAGCATGCACAATGTCGGCACTAGTACAGTGTATATCCACCTTTCGCAGCAATGCAGGCTGCTATTCTCCCATGGAGACGATCGTAGAGATGCTGGATGTAGTCCTGTGGAACGGCTTGCCATGCCATTTCCACCTGGCGCCTCAGTTGGACCAGCGTTCGTGCTGGACGTGCAGACCGCGTGAGACGACGCTTCATCCAGTCCCAAACATGCTCAATGGGGGACAGATCCGGAGATCTTGCTGGCCAGGGTAGTTGACTTACACCTTCTAGAGCACGTGGGGTGGCACGGGATACATGCGGACGTGCATTGTCCTGTTGGAACAGCAAGTTCCCTTGCCGGTCTAGGAATGGTAGAACGATGGGTTCGATTACGGTTTGGATGTACCGTGCACTATTCAGTGTCCCCTCGACGATCACCAGTGGTGTACGGCCATTGTAGGAGATCGCTCCCCACACCATGATGCCGGGTGTTGGCCTCGGTCGTATGCAGTCCTGATTGTGGCATTCACCTGCACGGCGCCAAACACGCATACGACCATCATTGGCACCAAGGCAGAAGCGACTCTCATCGCTGAAGACGACACGTCTCCATTCGTCCCTCCATTCACGCCTGTCGCGACACCACTGGAGGCGGGCTGCACGATGTTGGAGCGTGAGAGGAAGACGGCCTAACGGTGTGGGGGACCGTAGCCCAGCTTCATGGAGACGGTTGCGAATGGTCCTCGCCGATACCCCAGGAGCAACAGTGTCCCTAATTTGCTGGGAAGTGGCGGTGCGGTCCCCTACGGCACTGCGTAGGATCCTACGGTCTTGGCGTGCATCCGTGCGTCGCTGCGGTCCGGTCCCAGGTCGCCGGGCACGTGCACCTTCTGCCGACCACTGGCGACAACATCGATGTACTGTGGAGACCTCACGCCCCACGTGTTGAGCAATTCGGCGGTACGTCCACCCGGCCTCCCGCATGCCCACTATACGCCCTCGCTCAAAGTCCGTCAACTGCACATACGGTTCACGTCCACGCTGTCGCGGCATGCTACCAGTGTTAAAGACTGCGATGGATCTCCGTATGCCACGGCAAACTGGCTGACACTGACGGCGGCGGTGCACAAATGCTGCGCAGCTAGCGCCATTCGACGGCCAACACCGCGGTTCCTGGTGTGTCAGCTGTGCCGTGCATGTGATCATTGCTTGTACAGCCCTCTCGCAGTGTCCGGAGCAAGTATGGTGGGTCTGACACACCGGTGTCAATGTGTTCTATTTTCCATTTCCAGGAGTGTAGATGAGCATCGAAGAAGACTTAGAAATATTACTTTTGCGGAATAAACGAGTACAAATTAATTTCTTATAAGAGTTATAAATATACAACTAGATTCGCAGTAAACCTGAATGCATTGTAAAAGATCAACCACAGTTAAGAAACCTAATTCACCTCCAAAATGTCATGTAGCTTTTTTACCTTGAGATGATAGAAATAGTAATTAAGTGACAGAGAGAAAATTCTTCATCAGCCATTATCAACGGCTTTCAGTTAAATGTGTAGCTTTAAAATGATCTATACTACAAAGTAGTATCTTTGCAGTGTGCCATATATGTACACATGTCGTGCTCTTTGGCACACCAAATCACAAACCAATGTAAACAAATGTATCTGCCATCATGTATTCAGTTCAGCTCGCAGATCAGCCTGAATCGAAAAAGGGAGTCCAACCTTTTTTCTTGTAACATGTAAAACACAGCTTTCTATAAATTATATGCAGACGTTATATACAACGTAAAGAGCCTTCTGTAAAACGAAGTAATAACAAAAACGTTGTTATGTTTTAGAATACAAATGTAAAACTTACCAAAAAATCAACGCTACCCTCTGACGATGGGCCCAGCCCCGAAACTAGTCACGGTGCAGTAAAGTAATTTGTAAACAGCCTGTGGTTTATTGCAGTTTTGTCCACAGTATAATCTACGAAAACAATTGTTCAAATGTCCTACCGTCAACTTAAGTGCTGTTGTACACTGTTAGGGGAACATTTGTGTTGCTTGTCTGATAGCCTCTGCACTTGGAGCAGCAGCGACAATGATGCTCCCAAACAATTCATCACGCATGTTCACCTTCCGTTGGTGCACCTCAGTCTTCATCCAACTCCACAAAAAAAACTGATGGTCTTCTGTCTGGCGATATTGGTAGCCACTTAATTGTCTTACCTCGACGAGTTTAGCATTTAGGGCTAAGTGCGGTTGAGATGTTACCTCAGACGTGTGGTAAAATCCATAAGAGCCATACAAAAACTGCAAATAATTCTGTCCCATCATTTCCTCTGCTGAAATGACTGGACCTATCAACATGTTACCGATTATGCCGCACCAAAAACTGATGGAAAAATGAACGTGGATATTAGTATTCACTATAGAGTTTTGATTTTTCTGCTACCATTGGGTATTATTATGTGTTTGATTGATTTCATTCCATGTAAACGTGGTTTCACCAGTGAATAGTAATCTACATCTAAGTGGATACTCTGCAAATCACATTTAAGTGCCTGGCAGAGGGTTCATCGAACCACGTTCACAGTTCTCTATTAATCCAATATCGTATAGCGCGCGGAAAGAACGAACACCTATATCTTTCCGTACGAGCTGTGATTTCCCGTATTTTATCGTGGCGATCGTTTCTCCCTATGTAGGTCGGTGTCAACAAAATATTTTCGCATTCGAAGGAGAAAGCTGGTGATTGGAATTTGGCGAGAAGATTTCGTCGCAACGAAATACGCCTTTCTTTTAATGATGTCCAGCCCAGTTCCTGTCATTCCTTGTGACACTCTCTCCCTCATATTCCGCGATAATACAAAACGTTCTGGCCTTCTTTAAACTTTTTCGATGTACTCCGTCAATCCTATCTGGTAAGAATCCCACACCGTGCAGCATTATTCTAAAAGAGGACCGACAAGAGAAGCACAGGCAGTCTCCTTAGTAGATCAGTTACATTTTCCAAGTGTCCTGACAATAAAACGCAGTCTCCGTTTAGCCTTCCCCACAACATTTTCTGTGTGTTCCTTCCAACTTAAGTTGTTTGTAATTGTAATACCCAGGTATTTAGTTCAATTTACGGCATTTAGATTAGACTGATTTATCGTGTAACCGAAGTTTAACGAATTCCTTTTAGCACTCATATGGATGACCTGAAGCAAATAACGGAAGTCATATAACCACTGTGCGTGTGAAATGGGTACAAATTTTCTATTTGTAATGTTCGCCATACACGTGTTAGTACAGAAAGTCACTGTGTGCTTATAATGGGATTAAACTGCAACAATGGGTTGCTGTTCCTGCACAGCTTGTGTTGAACTACACGTTAGGTAGAGAAATGGGAACTTGGAAGACGACCTGTTTCAGGCAATGCGTTGGAAACTCTGGTAAACACCCTACGGTGAGGAATTCGACACGTCAGAAGGTGCAGGAGAGTATTCATCGACAACAACAGGACCACTACCCACGCAGAAGCCGTAAACATACACCATATGCACCATATATGCATATTCTTCTGCAGTTTAGATTTGTGACATTTTAGCCAGAGTGTGTACAAATACAGTTAACCGACACCTCTCTCTGATGCAGGCTAAGTTCGTCGCTTTACTTCATTCACAATACAACACGGACAACTGCGCATTCCACGGGCTAGTATAATAGCAACAAGACATCCTGCGAAAAGTGAAAGCAACAGAATAGGTTTGGGTAGAATAAAAAATGCGACTATCCCAAAACCCCAATGTACATTAAATGGGTTCTATCTCAGGAACCATTCGAAATACGGCAAACGTCCGTACGAATTTTTTGCTTCAAATGACCGTTCCTGTCATATCCCTGAATATTTACGATTCCTTCTGGTACCCTCTGTACAAGCAGAGTATTTCTTAGTATAAATGAAATTTGTGTAAAAGGCTTCTGTACAATCCCTTGTTTGCGCTAAGCTGGTGTCCTTTTCAGAGACAGTGTGCCTAATAAATGTGTCCAGACGTCTGTCACATTGCAAAGCCGTCCCACACTTCAGCAACGGATAATCAAGCATTACAAGTTCGTGTTGGAGCAGTTTTCTTCTATCATGTGGTTTGGAGCACGCTGACAAGATATGGCATGGGTCCACAAGAAGTCTTCATCATGTGCAGCCTCTAAAATAGTCTGTGAAAACATCGATGGTTTATTACAAGTCTAGCTATTAAAGAAGGTGGGCGCCTGCTGACAAAGTTCGTAGAGCAGTGACATTTTTGGGGAACTATTTCGCAGTTCTTGCCATTGCATCTTGGTGTCTGCGTGAGTAATCAGTACTTCGTATTCTCCTCCACCTTACACAGAGGTCTCAAATATCATAGGGTGTCTCCTTATATCGTGTCGGACCTGCTTTTAGCAGGCAGAGTGTAGTAACTCGACGAGTCATGGACTCCAATAATTCACTGGAAGTCCCTTGCAGAAATACTGAGCCATGCTGCCTCTATAACTGTCCATAATTGCGAAAACGTTGCCGGTGCAAAGCTTTGTGCACGAACTGTCCTCTCGATTATGTCCCACAGAGGTTCAATGGGATTTATGTCCGGCGATCTGGGAGGCCAAATGATTCGCCCGAATAGCCCAGAATGTTCTTAAAATCAATCGCGAGCAGTTGTGGCAAGTGGAACGTCGCATTGTCGTATAAAAAAGTTTCATCGACCTTTTGGAAGTCCATAAATGGCTGCAAACGATCTCCAAGTAACCGAACATAACTATTTGCCGTCCGTTCCATGCAAATAGAGCTCACACCTTTATGAAGCTACCATCAGCGTGCATAATACCTTGTTGTCAACTTCGGTACATGGCTTCGTGGGGTCTCCGCTATACTCGAATCCTACCATCAGCTCTTACCATCTGAAATCGGAATTCGTCCAAACAGGCCACGATTATCCAGTCGTCCGGGCTCCAACATACAAGATCACGAGCCGAGCACAGATATCGTGCTGTTACCAAAGGCACTCGTGACGGTCGTCTTCTGTTGTAGCTCATTAACGCTAAATTTCGCCACGCTGTCCTAACGGATACGCCAGATCACGTAAGAAACAGATTGACTGTCCTTACGGCGGAACAGGCAACCGTAAAAATAGTTTTCCCGTCGGTCAACGGATGTCGCAGGCGACGCTACAATGCTAACTGACCTGTCCATGTCGCGGAATTGGCAACGCTGTATCTTCGGTTACGTGAATCACGCTCATTTGCGTTCGGCTAGAGCGCTGCGCGCGAAATGCATACGTCACACTGCTGACTGTAGCTCATTATCGGCTGTGGTTTTTCCCGAGTTTTCAATCTAAGAATGTAGATTAGCTCCTGTAATTCTACAAACCAAGTTTATTTCTCACAATCATATGCGAAATGAAATAAATGAAAAGTAACACACAAACATTTCTCGCGAGTTACTGTTTAAATGCAGACTGTATTGCAGTCGCAAGGGTTTTATACTCGCCTTCCATGCTGTCGATTTCCTCTTTCCTGTACAGCTCTTCTGATACGGATTGTGGTGGTAAAAAAGATCTCCACGTGCAGGTTAACACTAGAAAGTTTTCAAAATGCGAATTAAGACTGGACATACACTCCTGGAAATTGAGATAAGAACACCGTGAATTCATTGTCCCAGGAAGGGGAAACTTTATTGACACATTCCTGGGGTCAGATACATCACATGATCACACTGACAGAACCACAGGCACATAGACACAGGCAACAGAGCATGCACAATGTCGGCACTAGTACAGTGTATATCCACCTTTCGCAGCAATGCAGGCTGCTATTCTCCCATGGAGACGATCGTAGAGATGCTGGATGTAGTCCTGTGGAACGGCTTACCATGCCATTTCCACCTGGCGCCTCAGTTGGACCAGCGTTCGTGCTGGACGTGCAGACCGCGTGAGACGACGCTTCATCCAGTCCCAAACATGCTCAATGGGGGACAGATCCGGAGATCTTGCTGGCCAGGGTAGTTGACTTACACCTTCTAGAGCACGTTGGGTGGCACGGGATACATGCGGACGCGCATTGTCCTGTTGGAACAGCAAGTTCCCTTGCCGGTCTAGGAATGGTAGAACGATGGGTTCGATGACGGTTTGGATGTACCGTGCACTATTCAGTGGCGTACGGCCAGTGTAGGAGATCGCTCCCCACACCATGATGCCGGGTGTTGGCCCTGTGTGCCTCGGTCATATGCAGTCCTGATTGTGGCGCTCACCTGCACGGCGCCAAACACGCATATGACCATCATTGGCACCAAGGCAGAAGCGACTCTCATCGCTGAAGACACGTCTCCATTCGTCCCTCCAGTCACGCCTGTCGCGACACCACTGGAGGCGGGCTGCACGATGTTGGGGCGTGAGCGGAAGGGCCTAACGGTGTGGGGGATCGTAGCCCAGCTTCATGGAGATGGTTGCGAATGGTCCTCGCCGATACCCCAGGAGCAACAGTGTCCCTAATTTGCTGGAAAGTGGTGGTGCGGTCCCCTACGGCACTGCGTAGGATCCTACGGTCTTGGCGTGCATCCGTGCGTCGCTGCGGTCCGGTCCCAGGTCGACGGGCACGTGCACCTTCCGCCGACCACTGGCGACAACATCGATGTACTGTGGAGACCTCACGCCCCACGTGTTGAGCAATTCGGCGGTACGTCCACCCGGCCTCCCGCATGCCCACTATACGCCCTCGCTCAAAGTCCGTCAACTGCACATACGGTTCACGTCCACGCTGTCGCGGCATGCTACCAGTGTTAAAGACTGCGATGGATCTCCGTATGCCACGGCAAACTGGCTGACACTGACGGCGGCGGTGCACAAATGCTGCGCAGCTAGCGCCATTCGACGGCCAACACCGCGGTTCCTGGTGTGTCCGCTGTGCCGTGCGTGTGATCATTGCTTGTACAGCCCTCTCGCAGTGTCCGGAGCAAGTATGGTGGGTCTGACACACCGGTGTCAATGTGTTCTTTTTTCCATTTCCAGGAGTGTATTTCAGTGACAGTAATTTCAAATTTAAATTCTTTTACTTTGCATGTAACTTATCGTAAATGATAGATGAGTGGCACAAAACGATGAATTTTGGATTGTTGTTGAAAGGGGGCTGCAAACGCGGTAATATACAAGTGAAAGCGTGTTTTTCGAGCATATTTTGGCGGTGTCAACTTTGAAAAGCCACAGACGGCAAACCATAATTATGTTAAAAATTTACTTTGTACAGTTTAAAGATAACCCGCAAATATTCGCAACAGACACAGTTATTACTGGGGATATCCGCACTCGCGCAGACCTGTTACTATAAGTAGTGTTGTTTTCAAGTGAAAGCTGTGAGAGTATTATTAGCACAGAGATTAAAAAAATTAAAATAGGCAGTGTCTATAGTTTGCATGTTATGCTCGTTCTCTTCTATTCTCCTCCCTTCATTCCAGTATAAACGCTTGTTCACAAGTATAAACGAATGGCAGTGAACGTTGGCGAATTATCTGTGAATACTCGTTTGCAGCAGTGTAAACGATGTTTTACACTCATTCGCTCTAGTATGTACCAGGATTTAGAGGGACCGATGATCTAGCAGTTAGATGACGGCTATTATTCATTTATTTCACTGTTGCGATTTCAGCTGTAGAGCCATTTTCAAGTACTAAGGGAAAGGTCTTGTAAGGTAATGCTTCTTACATTGTTTACCAAATGTTACCACATTATGCTTTGCATTTTGTTACCCGTATGTTATATTGGTTTCAGTTTTCACATTGCACACAAAAATGCCTCTACACCCAAAATTACGATAGTGAAGTGAACAAACAGTTTTAAAACGTCCAAATCACAGCAAAGATTTCATTTGAAAATTATATGATATGATTTTTGTACAGGAAGGGCTGCCATGTTATATCGAATATAACATCGACAAAATTTAAATAGGATCGAATGCCTATGGCTCTTTATTAATTCTTACGCGTAAATGATTTATTGATTTACCTGAATTTAAAATCCACTTGCGTAACCTTTCTTTATCTTTGACGGGAAATCTGAATATTTTTAGTTGAGGATTTCTTCGTCTACTCCTTCCACAGTTGATATACTCGTAGGTCCTCGGTATGATGACTCAATCCACTACCACCGGTATGTCAGAAACAGCTGTACTTCACAGACGCCAAATAGTGGAAAGCTGCACACATTTGGCCGATGTTGCCACATATTTCACAGAACGGAGTGCCATCTAGTGGTTGATTCCAGAAGTAAGGGTGTGACGCTGTTGCTGCCTGGTGGCCGTTCCCTGACAAGGGTTGCCTGCTAGACCAAGTGATCGGGCAATCTGTTTCGTATGTGATCTGGGCGGATATGTTCGTCGTGCATCACACGTTGATTTTTGCGGTTATTTCACGCAGTGTTGCTTATCTGTTAGCACTTACAACTCTACGCAACCGCCACTGCTCTCGGTCGTTAAGTGAAGGCTGTCGTCACTGCGTCATCCATGGTGAGAGGTCATGCCTCGGATTTGCTATTCTCGGCACGCTCTTTACACCGTGGATCTCGGACCCTATCGGTGTCCGAAACTGACTATTGCGTGCATTTAACTCCTGCTACCACTGCGCATTCGAAGTCTCTCAACTCCTGTGGTGTGGCCATAATCAAGTCGGAAACCGTTTCACATGAATTGTCTGAGTACAAATGGCAGCTTCTCCACGTATTGATGTTATATATCTTTTGTACACGGTACTTCTACCATCTGAATACAGACACCATTTCAATAATATGGCTTTCAGAGCTACAACAACCAAATCAAATGGACCCGTCTAAATCCTATGTAAACGTTATCTTTAAGAAAATCGGTTAGTATGACATCGCTTATGGTTACTTGTAGAAGATAACGTATTTTTACGATATTTTTGGAGATTAAAATCAACTAGAACGTCCAATATTCGGACTACTAAAAACAATGTAACGTTTGTTTTCAAACTCTTGTTCTGTACATTGTTGGTTTCAAATCTGTATGTGTGTTGTACAGTCAATGGGGGAATCGCTTTAAAATATCGCAAAAAAGAGGAAAGCATCTAGTACTTAAGAAAAGTTCCACATAACACGCCGACTAGAAAACTGGAAACCATTATCAGCGTCCCGAACGAATCGGTAATCTAACAATCGACGAGTTCTTCATTTTGGAAGAACAGAGAAAATACAGTCTCTTTCCGAATAGATTTCTTTAAAGATCTGGAGGTGAGATCATCTGAGCACAAAAATATCGAAGAAACTTTACTTTCAGTGGCGAAGATCAAATTATTTGTCGATCAATAAACCAATTCTTCAATAGGAAGCCAATAAATTTGTGCGTCTGTTGGGAATCCCGAACTTTAATTTCTCTTTTATTTGGGATACAGTATTTCTGAGCATGTCATGATACTACCGCAAATTTTGTGGCGAAGTTGTAGATATATCTGATTGTGTAACAGAAGAGTGCCTGTGTAAGAAGTCGCCAGTTTTGTGCTACAAGCCAGATGATACATTCAATGCAGATTAAACTGGCTTGTTTTACAATATGACCCACAGATAAGACACTGAAATTTAAAGGTGAGCATATGCGGGAGGGAAAATGGTTGAGACAAGAATCAGTTACCGTTGCTGTAAATATGACAGGAACATGTCAAGAAAAGCTTTTGCTGATCTAAAATTCGGTAACACCCAGATGCTTTAAAAATGTTCGCTACCTACCTGTAGTTTATGTAAGCAATGGAAAATCTTGGACGACATCTGACATTTTTGAAAGGTGGATGCGTAAATGGGACTCTCATTCGAAATTAAAGAAAATAAAAATTATTCTCCTGGCCGATAAGTACCCTGCTCATCCAGTAGCTGACAGTTTAGAGTGCATAAATCTCGTGTTTTTACCTCCAGGCATGACTTCAGTTCTACAACCTATGGAACCTGGAGTTACAAAATCTCTTAAACTACAGTACAGGGAACTAAGTGAAGAAATGCTACAAAACATTGGTGAAGGTAAAGAAACAGGTTTTTTGTCGGAAACATGGTGAAATGTCACTTAAAGGACAGTTACCAATTGTTTTAAACATGTAGTTTCCCGCATTTATGGCCACACGTTTTCTGCAACAGCTGGTGGTGCCGATGATGACATTCCTCTTGCGGAGCTCGTGCAGGAACTCTGTAATCTTTGAAACTTCTGAAACAGACGACTTCGCCCAGGTATACAATAAGAAATTGTAGCTGACATTCAAAGTCCACTCGTGATTGACGAACCTGACAACGAACAGGAAGAACAGTTTGCTGTGCCATCACCTAAGGAAACTTCAGTGCGGTGAAAACTTCATAGAAAATTCTTATTTTCACAGAAGAGTGTAATACAAAAGACAATAATTAGGCGTTAAAACGAATGCATCATCAAATTCAAAATGAGTACGCACATCTTGAATGAAAAAAGCAGGCAAAAATAAATTATTACCTTAAATAGGAAAGTAAAGTGTTGTACGCGTTGCAGTAACGGATTTTAACCTTAAAGCAGTTGGTTGAAAAAAAAAAAAAGACAACACTGCCTTTGCACTGATTGTAGAAAAGTAGAAAACTAAATTCCAATATGTGCTATGTTTTCAAAGTATAGAATGTCATAAAGGGGTATTCGTTATTGATGTTTTGTGGTTATAGTGTTAGATATTTTCTATGTGTTAGGTACAGTACGTGGCATTTCTACCAATTTTAAAGAGAAACATAGAAGAAAATTAGGCCTCGCTGTAGTTTATGAGTAAAATACTGTCTTTTCAATTTAGTATTGTTGATTGATTTTTGTGAAACAGTAAATGGACTGATTTTGCCGTTTACGGCAGTTATACTATACAGCACTGAAAATGAATTTTAAACATGCTCAATATTTTATCTCACTCATTTTCCAAGGCCGTATTCGACATTATTGAATAATTCACATTGTTGCTTTCTGCTTCTTTCTTCACGTATTACACGATTTTACATTTTGTTGGCATGCTACTACTGTACGCACTTCTTAAACATAAGAACAATTCCTCTTCAGGCCTTCTCCATAAATACTGTGTTCTTAACATTGTAGGTGTACTGCACCTTGCCACTTTTTGACGTTTTAACTGTATGACAGCCTAAAATGTACAGATACGAAACTTTTATTAAAAAAATCTGGTTCGTGTGACTACCGGCTATGACGACCATAAACCGTCGTTATAACCGGTTTCGACTGCATGTGTATATCCCTATTCCATGACTTTTGTCACTTCAGCATACATTCCCTACTGCAGCCACTTCATTTATTCTGCTGCGTACTTTCAACTAAGCGATGTTAACATGTTTGGCTTTTCCTCGCAACGATTAAGGCGCTTCAGTGCGCACTAGGGCTTCCAGTCTCACTGATTGTAAGACTAAAAGTAATCAGCACTGTTAGATCAGGTACTCAATCACTAATAATTAGAACAGGTGCTCAATCACTAATGAGATAGGTTGTACTTAACATACAAATGAAATAATATCTCCTTTGTGGGGCAAAGCTACTTTCAACGTCATAATGGATGAGACAATTGCGTACACGATTAAACCAGAGGGAAAAAAAACAGTAATTATACTACGTAATCGAATAGCATAATACATTCCGAAAGAAATTTTGCTCTACAGAGCAGTGCTCGCTGACTTGGAAGGGGATAGGGTACTAGCGGATGTGGAGCTGTAAACGGAGGTTTGTGGGTCGTGCTCGGGTAGGTCAGTCAGTATCAGTACAGCAGTTCCTGCGAAAGGCACGGGTCACAGGTTCGGGTCCACGTCTGGCACACAGTTTTAACCCACAACTGTAGGAAATCCAACATCAAGGAAGATATGCAATGTAATACGACAGCAACATTCTATAACAGATGAAACTGACAATAGCTGCAATGACTGGAAAAAGATAGGAGCAAAAATCCATACCCATCCGATCAGATCAAATGTGCGATCTCTGTGATACAAGATTATCCACAAAAATACTACTACAGACAGCGAACTATACAAAATAGGACTTATTTCCTTGCCAATTACTCGATGCAAATTAGAAGATGCGGTACGTCACCGCCTTAAATGATGTGTTAAGTCAGAAATTTGGCAATGGACAAGACATAAATTAACAATCATAACGCGTACTTCGCTATACACTTACTGTTCAGAATACCTTCAGTTCCCGGAGAATTATGTCTTGATCTTCTTTTAGATTTTTTGCTTTAATTTTTTTGTCATTTTTTAGAGCTGTTTATACTTTATATATGTATTCTTATTCTCAGCATGGTAATTATTATTCTGGAATCATTTTATCCAAGAATAAAACATAGAGCATTTCTCTGGTTCCAAACAGTTATATCTGTTACTCAGTTGGCAAGACAACCGTCATTAGTCTTGAAGATTATTGGTACTACTTACAGCGGAGCACAACAAACTGCAAATTACACGAAATTCAAAGAATACTTTCCCTGATGTTTGATCTTTGCAATATCATACTGAAATGAGGTTTTGATTAAATATCACTTTTAGAAAGACGTTTTTACACATTTTTGTTCTTCTCGAGAAAGAAGAATTTCACCCTTCTGTTTTCCGTGCTGAAGAGCAGGACCACAAGGTGAGCAAAGCTAGGTCATAAGATGCGAATTATACTGTCAACAAGATTTTCGTTTTCATGTGTAGCTGCAAATAGGCACAGGTTTCGTCTAATGAACAGGTTGTTTCTCGGAAACAATTTTACGTGTAAGGAATGTGCATACTTGGAAACGGCTGAAAGACATGGGAAGCTTTCAGTTAGATAACGTCTTGGTCAAGGCAGAGATTCGAAAATGGGATACTGGATCGTAAGTCGTAACCAGGCGCAAATGTAAACTGAGATCACAATTTCGTAGTTATGAACGGCCGGCTCGAGTTTAAGAGACTAATCAGGAAGATCCAATGTACAAATAACTGGGATATGAAACTACTAAGGAATGAAGAGAGACACCTAGAGCTTTCCAAGACCCTCTAAGGCTATAGATACAACGACAAGGAATAGCTCAGTAGGAAGTTCAGTTGAAACGGAATGGATATCTCTAAAAACACCAATCAAAGAAGTTGGAAAGAAAAACGTAGGTAAAGAGATGGTAACAGCGAAGAAACCATGACTGGTAGAAGAAATATTTCAGTCTGTGGGTAGAAAAAGGAAGAACGAAAATGTTCAGGGAAGCTGAGAATACAGACATACAAGTCGCTTAGGAATGAAATAAATAGGAAACGCAGAGAAGCTAAGGCGAAATGGCTGCATGAAAATTGTGGGGAAATCGAGAAAGAAATGACTGTCGGAATGACTGGTTCAGCGTACAGAAAAGTCAAAACAACCTTCTGTAGCAACAAAAATTCCACTGTTAAATACAGAGGAGTGAGCGTATAGATAGAAAGAGTAACGTGGAAGTCTCTGTGAAGGGGGGAGGGGGAGAATTGACTGATGTGACAAGATGAAACAGGAGTCGATATAAAACAGATAGAGGGTCCAGTATTATAAACAGAATTTAAAAGAGTTATGGAAGACTTGAGATTAAATAAGGCAGGAGGGATAGATAACATTCTGAAACTACCTGTTTACTTCTTTTTGTTATTATTAAACACTGACCCACAGAATTTTCCCTGACGAAGACATCTCAAACTTTAGCAATTTATTTATTACCCACAATATAAAAGCCCAACGCAATCTGACTGCTATACATTGACAACATGGCTTCCAATAATTAACACAAAAGAACGGCTGTGAATTTCAAGAAATTCTAACAGTTATATAAATAGAAAAAAAAAGAAATTAAAGAAATATGGAAAAAACCTCCAACTCTGTTAATTGCCTACACACATTTCAATCACGAAACCCGATAGTGGAAACAGCCATTCTTTTTTATAAGTCACTTGCCTCACAGAAAATCTTCTTAACACGAAATACTGCAATTACAGAGAGTATAAAAAACGGCCAGCTTAGTAAAAAGATTCTAACTACTATAGACTATAACTCCTAGGAGTCATATTGTTAGCAAAAGAAAATTTTTGTTGTATGGCAAAAAATGTATTTAGAAAATTTTACCTTATTCGTGTGACCTCCAGTTCCAAAAATTATATAGTTGTCAATAATTCCACAACCCAAATATTATCAACCACACATCCGTCCTCATACATTTCCTTGCGTCTCGCTTTACAATGCTTGTCCTACCAACACAGAGTCTCCACTTCCCTGTACACTCTCTAACTGCTAGTCCGTCCAACCACAGAATCTCTTGCTGGATTATAATGCTGCCAACATGAAAACAGGCTACTTACAATTCTATTAGAATTTATAAACTGACCATCTGACTTCCGGAAAAATATCATCCACATAATACAGAAGACTCCAAGACCCAGTAATTGCGAGAATTATCGCAACAATCAGCTTAACAGCCCATGCATCCACGTTAGTGATAAGAATAAAATACAGAAGAATGGAAAAGAAAATTGAGATTGTGATTGATAACGATTATTTTGGCTTTAGGAAAGGTAAAGGCACCAGAGGGACATTTCTGACGTTTCGGTTCATAATGGAAGCAAGACTGAAGAAAAATCAAGACACGTTTATAGGATTTGTCGTCTTGAATAAAAGTGTTCAAGAATGTAGAATGGAGCAAGATATTCGGAATTCTGAGGAAAACTGTGATAAGCTATAGGGAGTGACGGGTAATTGGGAGATCAAAAACGAAGTATTCGTATCAAAAACGTTTTAAGACAATGATGTTATCTTCCGACCTATAGTTCAATCTGTACATCGAAGAAGCAATGATGGAAATAAAGGAAAGGTTGAAGACTGGAATTAAAATTCAATTTGAAAGGATATCAATGATAAGATTCGCTGATGGTATTGCTATCTTGAGTAACAGTGAAGAAGTATTACGGGATGTGCCGAAAGGAATGAATAGTCTGATGAGTATAGAATCCGGATTGAGAGTAAATCGAAGAAAGACAAAAGTAATGAGAGGTAGCAGAACTGAATAAATCGAGAAATTTAACATAGGATTGATGGTCACGAAGTAGATGAAGTTAAGAAATTCTGCTACCTAGGCGACAAAATAACCCATGACGGTCGGTGCAAGGAGGATATAAAAGCAGACTAGCACCAGCAGAAAGGGCATTCCTGGCCTAGAGAATTCTACTAGTATCCAAAATAGGTCTCAAAGTAAGAAAGAAATTTCCGAGAATGTGCATTTGGAGCGTAGCATTGCATGGTAGTGAATGGCAGATCGTGGTATAAGCGGAACAGAAGAGAACGAAGCATTTGAGATGTGCTGCTACGGGCGAATGTAAAAAATTTGGTGGACTGATAAGGTAAGGAGTGAGGAAGTTGTGCGCAGAATTGGAGATGACAGGAATATGTGCAAAGAATTGACAAGAGAAGGGGCAGGATGATGGAATAATACCTGTTAAGACATCGGGGAATAACTTACATGGTACTAGAGGGAGCTGTAGAGGGTAGAAACTGTCGAGGATGACAGAGGTTGGGATACATACAGCAGATAATTGAGAACATAGGTTGCAAGTGTTACTCTAAGATGGCTGGCACAGGAGAGGAATTCGTGGCTGGCCGTAACGCTTAACTATACGGTCCTGCTCTTCGCTGCATCTTCTCTATCACTTTTATCAGTCCTACCCGGTAATGACCCCATATAGATGAACAGCACTCGAGAATCTCTGTAAGTCCATCTTTATACAAATGGTTGCGGTACCTCCACAGTACAACATAAAATGTCGGATCAGATTGTAAATTTACTTTATCTGCGAAACCAGTTTCCACGTTACACTACGCCACCTTCAGGCTTGCTGACTGACGTGTGGAAAGAATCCCACCTCTGGTCGTCATTGAATTATGGCCCCTATTTTAACTGTACCAGAGGTACACGTTAATCAAGGCGCCTGAAGATGGCGTAATGTAGTGCTGAAACTAGTTGCTCACATAAGGTAACATCTGGAAATTTCGATGGCTGTGGGTGTTTTGATTCGAGGCTTTTCATTTTATACTCGAGGATCGGTCGAACATGCGCCATGTTCGTAGACGAATCACGTTTCCTCAATGTAGCACCTACTTTTCATTACTATTTGCTTTACATGGTCATTCCATTTAAGGTCGCTCGGAGATTTACGGAAGATACTATTTCCATCAATTTGTTATCAATGGTGTAGTTGTGCAGTAACGGATTTCTTTTCTTGTGTATGCGTAACATGTTACATTTATTTACCTTCAGTGTGAGCTGCCAGAGCCTGAAACATTCATCAATCCTCTGCAAGTCGTCCTCCAAATCGGCTTCTTTCATATAGACATCTGTCAACAGGCTTAAAGAGCTTCCAACGCGTTCTGCTAGATCATTTATATACATTTTGAACAGTAACGATCCTATGACACTTCCCTGTGGTACTATGGAAAGTAGCACTTACATATGGCCGGCCGGAGTGGCCGAGCGGTTCTAGGCGCTACAGTCTGGAACCGCGCGACAGCTACGGTCGCAGGTTCGAATCCTGAATCGGGCATGAATGTGTGTGGTGTTCTTAGGTTAGTTAGGTTTAAGTATTTCTAAGTTCTAGGGGACTGATGACCTCGGCAGGTAAGTCCCATAGTGCTCAGAGCCATTTTGAACTTACATATGTCGATTTTCTTCTATAAAGATCGACATACTGTGTTATACCTGGAAGGAAATATTGAATCCAATCCCAAATGTGGTCCAATACTTGGTAAGCTCGTATTCTGTCACTAAACGGTAGTGCAGCTTAATCCAGGCAATAGTGTAAAGGATGAAAATTAGTCATCGAGCCAGTAGCATAGCAACATTTTAGTGGGTTAGGGGCCAGTCAACAAGTAAGTCTATACATCGATTTAGGCTAATGTGGACTGGATATCCTATTTTCAGCAAAACCGTAAGCCCCGAGTACACTGATAGTGTGAGAAGATGTGTTAAGGAGTCAGTGCCAAATTTATCTGAAAGAGAAACAATTCATTTAACTGAAAAGTTGTTAACACCGATCTACTTCTTACTTTCTGGAAACAGTTTCGTCCTTCTAACTCTGAAAAAACATCATATAGCAAGGAAAATATTAGTTCTACTTTGCTCTTCTTCGTTCATGAGACATTTCTTCAGAACGACTCGGGGTTTCTGTGCGTTTTAATTTCGCCGATATTTACCTTGGCCTTGAGATTCTTGTCCTTCCAGATTTAGTTTCATAAAATAAACATTTACTTCCTGTGATAGCATACGAAAGGTTTCCGCAGACTTAAGATTTGCAAAGCTGACTTTAGGATTTAACACCTGACTAACGGCTTTCGCATAGCCTCGCTGGACAGATCGACATGCGTCTACAACTCTGAACATTCCATACTGCGGTCATGCGTTATTGAAGACATCTTGACAAGTGAAGATGGCTAAAAAAAGCATGTAATTGGGTGACCGATTTCGACAGTGCTATGTTGTCATCATTAAGTCTTACGCTTGCAACGTTAATGGAGAATATGTTGTAATATTTTAAAGCATAAGATCCGATAATAAAAGCATAGAACTGTCGAAACTTGACACATAAGGGAATGTTTGTTTAGAAATTTTGGATTCCGAAGTTTTCGTCAGTTACGAATGACTGAAGTATGGAATGCTCAGCGCTCAACTTTCTTCAGGTGCCATACACTGAAGATCGCCCCCCCCCCCCCCCCCCTACCGACAATGTCAGAAATATACAAATTCGGTCACTGTCTTCAGGTCCCGGTGATAATTTTCCCTGAAACGTTTGCCTTAAATCCAGCGCTCCTCCCCATACTTAGGCGATCTGGGTGGCCGTTGCATAATACGACTACAAGAGCAACACTGCCGGCTTGACCAGTCTCAAGTGCCGTTCACAAGTGTGCACAGAACTGGTAATCCGAATTTGTTTCAGGTACTGACAGAGTTTCTCAAAACATTTCTGTGTCGGGTGTTAAGTCTTGTAGTGAATAATGGGGCAAAGAGAGAGAGAGAGGAAGAGAGAGAGGAGTGAATGTTGTTACTGTTACAAGACGTTTAACTCTCGTTGAGAGACTGCAATTTGAAGGATATGCGAAGACGATTCAGCCATAAGCATCCACCACTCTCAACCAAAATACGCAGGTGTACAAAACGTAAGGACGAAAGAAACTTTGGCTAGATGTGTCACTACGAAGTAACATAGCTTGATGAAACTTGGACCACACAAAAAAAACTTTTATAATATAATAAAGAGGGGAACTGGAAGGAATACGCAATCAGATGACTAGAAATGACACACATGTTACACTGAAGTCACAACGACTTATGACGGTCCCCTGAACACCACAAAAGTCAGAACGTGGTTCTTAATATGGCACGTGGTCACCACGGGCGGCTATGCATGCTCTAAAACATCATCCCATTCTGGCTACACGGTTGGTAACGACTTCCTGTGGTAGACTGTTGCATTCTGCAAATTCACTGTTACTGGTTGGTCTCTGGTGCATGTAGACTTGTTGCAGTATGTCAAACCAACACGTACCACACCTTTTTGACGGGATTTAAGTAGGGGGAGGTGGGGACCCTTCCATTTGCCGAATGCCTGCCGCGGTGGCCAAGCGGTTCTAGACGCTTCATTCCGGAACCGCGCGACTGCTACTGTCGCAGGTGCGAATCCTGCATCGGGCATGGATGTGTGTGATGTCCTTAGGTTAGTTAGGTTTAAGTAGTTCTAAGTTCTAAGGGACTGATGACCTCAGATGTTAAGTCCCATAGTGCTCAGAGCCATTTCAGCCACTCGCCGAATGCCCTCTCCTTCGGAGAGCTGCTCTACCTGAGATGTTCGATACGGTCGCTCGCTGTCATCCATCGAAATGAAGTCAGGACAGAGTGCTCCCCTGAAAAGACCCACACAGGAAAGGGGTGCAATGTCACAATACCGTTGACCAGTGAGTGTGCCGTGTACCGGTGGAAGTGGTACGCCAATGCAACATACTGCCTCCCCACACCATTACATGTAGACCACCAAAACCATCATGTTCTGCGATGTTCCTGGTCCAAAGTATGAGCGTGCGTCCAGAATCAGTGTTCATAGTGCATCAGCTCTCATCCGAGAGGATCACGCGTACTCTTCGTTGATTCAAACGGTGCCGCCGATGTACGGTTGTCAACGGAACACAGCGTACTGGTAGTCGAACAAGGAACCGACTCCCATACAGTCGCTGGGCTATTGATTTTAGCGTGAGGCTGAGGGCCTTGCAGTCCTTATAAATGTAGCGGTTTGACGTTGGTTCAAATGGCTCTAAGCACTATGGGACTTAACATCTGACGTCATCAGTGTCCTAGACTTAGAACCACGTAAACCAAACTAACCTAAGGACATCACACACATCCATGCCCGAGGCAGGATTCGAACCGGCGATCGCAGCAGCCGCGTGGTTCCGGACTGAAGTGCCTAGAACCGCTCGGCCACAGGGCTGGCTCCATATTTGGAAAAATGTGTAAGATTAAAGGGTGAACGTGTAGAGAATAATTGTCGCTGTCACCAAGTTATGGTCGTAGCGTAATGATTTCGATGTGATGCCTGAAATTTTGATTCATGCTAGTAGCCAAAACTTCCTGGGACTTGGGTTCGAGGCCACCCACTGTTTATAAACTGAATAAACGACATCAGCAGTGGAGACCTCAGATTTCCGGATAGTAAGTCAATGGCCTTGTCCTAAAGGGTGCGGGTGTGGATAGAAGTGCGAGAAACTCTCTTGTCCTTGGCATGGGAAACTACCCCCAAACAGCGGAATCATCTGTTTCGATTAACGCAATAATGATTCACGAAGCAGTAAGAATCATTGCATTAAACACATATAATGCGTATCCACAAGATATGTGGCCTGTAATTGAAAAAGCGTCACGATGATCTCGCCGTTGTTAAAAGATCCCGGATCAGTTTCGGATTCGGATATATGAGAGGAAACTGCCCAAGAGTGGGAGGGGGGGGGGAGGAGACCCTAGACAGAACAAATAATCAATGAAAGAGTAGCGTAATGGGAGTCTAAGCGTGAAACTTCAGCTGGGCATAGAAGGGAACCTAGAAAATGGGATATGCTAAGGCTAGGCCTAAATATGGTGGGGGTCAGTGAAGTGAAATGGAACGAAGAAACAGATTTCTGGTCAGATGAGTACAGGTTAAATCAACATTAGTGGAAACTGATGTAATGGGGGTAGGATTTGTTATGAATAAGAAGATAGAGCACACAGTGAGGCTCTATGAACAGTCCAGCATTGACATCAAACTACCGACAAGAAAAACAGTTCACCTATACATACCTATATCACACGCAGAATACTACAGCAACCAATACACTTGAAGAGAAGTGAATGTCTCTGAAGTTGAAGAGACAAATACATATACAAAGAAGGTACCGTAATGGAATCTCAGATAAGAGAAGATGTACTTCAGTTGATGGGTGAACGAAGGAAATACAGATATCTTTGGGATAAGACCGGAATACATCAGTATAAGCCCACGGAAAGCTAAATTGTTACAGAAAATATTAAAAAATCATAAAAGAAAAGGTCGTCGGCAGGACTGATTCAGCATATAAGGTAGTCGAAACAACCCTCGGTAAAGTGAAAAGCAAAGACGACAGGAACGCAAACGGAATTCCACTACTAAACGTGTAACCGGATAGGTGGAAAGAGTACATTGCTGGTATCTACAGGGGGGAAAACTGTTTCACTACGTGTCATAATAAGAACTGGTTGTCGATATGGAAGACATAATGGTAGCAAGTGTTAGTCAAGGTTATACAGAGCTTTTGAAGACTTGAGACCAGAAGAAGGCGGAAGTTAAAGGCAACATACACCATGTGATCCAAAGTATCCGGACGCCCCAAGAACATACGCCGGCCGAAGTGGCCGTGCGGTTAAAGGCGCTGCAGCCTGGAACCGCAAGACCGCTACGGTCGCAGGTTAGAATCCTGCCTCGGGCATGGATGTTTGTGATGTCCTTAGGTTAGTTAGGTTTAACTAGTTCTAAGTTCTAGGGGACTAATGATCTCAGCAGTTGAGTTCCATAGTGCTCAGAGCCATTTGAACCATTTTGAACAAGAACATACGTTTTTCGTATTAGGTGTGTTGTGCTGCCACCTGCTGCCAGGTACTCCATATCAGTGACCTCTGTAGCCATGAGACATGAGAGAGCAGAATGGGGCGCTCCGCGGAACTCACAGACTTCGATCATGGCCAGTAGATTGGGTGTCAGTTGTGTCATACGTCTGTAAGCGAGATTTCCACATTCCTAAACATCCCTAGGTCCACTGTTTCCGATGTGATAGTGAAGTGGAAACATGAAGGGACACCTAATGCACAAAAGCGTACAGATAGACCTCGTCTGTTGACTCACAGAGACCGCCGACAGATGAAGACGATCGTAATGTGTAAGAGCCAGACATCTATCCAAACCATCATACAGGAATTCCAAACTGCATCAGTATCCACTGCAAGTATTATGACAGTTAGACGGGAGGTGAGAAAACTTGGATTGCACGGTGGAACGGCTGCTCATAAGCCACACATCACGCCGATAAATACCAAACTATGCCTCGCTTAGTGTAAGGAGCGTGCCAGCCGCGGTGGTCTCGCGGTTCTAGGCGCGCAGTCCGGAACCGTGCGACTGCTGCGGTCGCAGGTTCGAATCCTGCCTCGGGCATGGATGTGTGTGATGTCCTTAGGTTACTTAGGTTTAAGTAGTTCTAAGTTCTAGGGGACTGATGACCACAGCAGTTGAGTCCCATAGTGCTCAGAGCCATTTGAACCATTTTTTTTTGTAAGGAGCGTAAACACTGGACGACTGAACAGTGGAAAAACGTTGTGTGGAGTGACGAATCACTGTACACAATGCGGAGATCCGATGCAGGCTGTGGGTATGGCGAATGCCCGGTGAACGTCATCTGCCAGCGTGTGCAGTGCCAACAGTAAAATTCGGAGGCGTTGGTGTTATGGTGTGGTCCTGTTTCTCATGGAGGGGGCTTGAACCCCTTGTTGTTTTGCGTGGTACTATCGCAGCACATGCCTACACTGATGTTTTAAGCACCTTCGTGCTCCCCACTGTTGAAGAGAAATTTGGGGATGGCGATTGCGTCTTTCAACACGGTCGAGCACCTGTTCATAATGCACGGCCTGTGGCGGAGTGGTTACACGACAATAACATCTCTGTAATGAACTGGCCTGCACAGAGTCCTGACCTGAATCCTATAGAACACCTTTGGGATGTTTTGGAACGCCGATTTCGTGCCGGGCCTCACCGACCGGCAACGATACCTCTCCTCAGTGTAGCACTCCGTGAATAATGGGCTTCCATTGCCCAAGAAACCTTCCAGGACCTGATGGAACGTATGCCTGCGAGACTGGAAGTTATCAACGTTAAGGATGGGCCAATACCGTATTAGATTCCAGATTTACCGATGGAGGGTGCCATGAGTATGGGGACAAGCTTCGTGACAGTGAACGTTGCATTGTTGCCAAATTTATTCAAGATGGTGGCGATGAAGTCATCCAAGATGGCGGCATCCAAGATGGCGGATTTTGGCGGGAGAATAGTCCAATTGTGCTATGTCCACTAACCTAAACTCAAGAAAAAATGGCGGGAATTTTGAATTTTGGCGGGAAAATAGTACAATTTTGCTATGTCCACTAACCTAAGCCTCCAGAAGAGAAAATGGCGGGAAGTTTGAATTCTAACAGGATAATGCATGCAAAGACCGTTGTTGTCTTTTTATTATTGTTATCATTCATTAACGTTCATTATTATTTATTATTATTTATTATCATTCATTATCATTTATTATCATTTATTATCATTTATTATTATTTATTATTATTGACCTGCCTCCACTAGAAAATTCCCTCCAAATTCAAATTCCAACATGATAATGGCTGCAAAACCTTACTTTTGTTTATTCTTATTCATTATTGTTTATTAACATTCATTATCATTCATTATCATTTATTATCATTCATTATCATTTATTATCATTCATTATCATCTATTATTATAGGCCTACCTCCACTAGAAAATTGCGCCAAATTCAAATTCCAACACGATATTCTCTCGAAAACTGTACTTCTATTTATTAATATCATTTATTATTTATTCAAGATGTCCAATTTTCTCGGTGAGAAAGCCATTTCCTTTACATCCATAACAAAAACCTATCACGAGTTCAAATCCCAACATCGTAATTGATCACACGTACGAACTTTCTCCCTCACTGGCAGTCTATCACAATCACGTCAAATAATAAACTGCTCTTATAGTAACGTAATTCACATCCTTTGATTTTGCAGGGGGGAAGGGACTGAAGACTTTATTTCAAGCAGTACAGTCATCACTTGTTCTCCAACACAGTCAACACACACATCATTGATATCGCAGTGCAGTCTCCACGATATAGTAAAGTAAGAATAATATTGAGAAGGTTTTTAGATGGCCGGTCATGCGACGAGGCGAGAGCAGGGAAGTGTAGTTATGTTTATTTAAAGGGCAGTGTAATATCATGTGTGGAGCAATGCGCAGTGTGCTACAGTGTCATAGGAGGTAAAGACATGTGCTGCTATGATGTGTCTAGCGTATGGAGGTTGCGCTTTGCAATTATGCTACGTTGATATAAAGTTGACATTCACCCGCGTTCGGTGGTCGCGGCTCGGGATCGCGGTCCTGGACGGACGTATGTGTGTGCTTTGACCGCTGACGAGCGCGTTGACCGCGCGAACTCGCGCTTGCGCAAGCCGAGCAGGGGCTGTGTGAGGTCTGAAATCAGACGGATGAGTGACTTTACAATCCTGTGGGCAGGGTGCAGAATGGGGGTACCTGCGCACGCCTGCTGAGTTATTTTGCGAGCGGATCTGCAGGCTCTGCTATGTGTTATTAGGATAGTTTATGAGTACTGAGCGTATCTGCACATCTGTGTGATGTATTATTTAGTAGCAGTTTGCTATAGGATGTACTGAAATAATGATTGGGTGCGTGTTTGTGGGCTGTGCAACGTGGCCCAGGGCACATCTGGGATTGGTGTTTTGTGATAGCGTGATAGATATACTGTATGGTTAAACAAGTTGTTCGAAAAAAATAAATAGAGTGTTCTCAATGATTACACGGGCCTGTAGCGCAGATCAGAGTGATTGGTTTTCCGTCACCATATCTGTTGCATGCGAGTGGTAAATGTTTTCCCAGCCGCATTAATCGAGGGTGTCAACGAGCTATGAGCAATTGTGCCAATAGACGTGAAGGCAGGTCCACACCTGAGACGCCGGCGGTATACATGAGAAAAACAATGAAGCTTTGAAATGTGTTGGCTGTCACGAGCGATCGGAAGCTGAACTTGGCTAGAGACTCTGGAATCCCCTTCCCCGCCGACCGCACGCGCGCGCGGCCTGCCTTGGAGGGTAATCAAAGGCGCATAGGCGATATCAATTTCTCCGGTGATAGGTCCGAATGCGACTGTGTTGAGGTCATGTTTGGGGGAGGCCGAGCAAAGACTTTTGGTCGGTTTGGCAGCTGGTGGTGTTTGGACGCGTCTGTTGCACTATTTTGCGATGACGTCTGTGCACTGTGCGGCGCTTTATTTGGAGAGTTTAAGAGTACAGCGCTCGTCTGCTGATGTTGTGTACTGCATTATTTAAGAGCTGTTTGCTATTGTGTGGTGAAGTTAAGAGTTGTTTACGTGTTTGTGGCCTGTGTCAGATGACCACAGTCGGATCAGTGCGAGTGTTTTGTGACCAATATACTCCACGACTAAATAAAAGGGCTCCAAATAAATAGATTGCAGCCCTTCCTTACTTCCCCGAGCAGCACAGAGCGGTCTGAGCTTTTTTTGCGCAATAATGGTAATCTGGTCAGAATGTGAGTGAGTAGACAAATAACTGGACAAATTTATCTGTAGAGGAGTTACAGGTCTGGATTGGAATGAATATCTTGATGGGTGTGGTTGTGTTGCCAAGTGTAGTGCACTACTGGAGTTCAGAAACTGCCTAATGTCAGCCTTACATATCGAAACCTATAAGAAGTAAAAGTTTCAAAGAGATATGTCGCAAATAAATAAAGTACACTCGTTCCTCCTTCCATCAGTTTATGCACTGAAATTATTTTCGAAAATTAGCAGTTGTTTGGCTATTTGGAGGTAAATGTTTTGCATTATTTACGGGCGGTTCGTATGTCTGTAGGCTGTGCTATGAGTTACACTCCTGGAAATGGAAAAAAGAACACATTGACACCGGTGTGGCAGACCCACCATACTTGCTCCGGACACTGCGAGAGGGCTGTACAAGCAATGATCACACGCACGGCACAGCGAACACACCAGGAACCGCGGTGTTGGCCGTCGAATGCGCTAGCTGCGCAGCATTTGTGCACCGCCGCCGTCAGTGTCAGCCAGTTTGCCGTGGCATACGGAGCTCCATCGCAGTCTTTAACACTGGTAGCATGCCGCGACAGCGTGGACGTGAACCGTATGTGCAGTTGACGGACTTTGAGCGAGGGCGTATTATGGGCATGCGGGAGGCCGGGTCGACGTACCGCCGAATTGCTCAACACGTGGGGCGTGAGGTCTCCACAGTACATCGATGTTGTCGCCAGTGGTCGGTGGAAGGTGCACGTGCCCGTCGACCTGGGACCGGACCGCAGCGACGCACGGATGCACGCCAAGACCGTAGGATCCTACGCAGTGCCGTAGGGGACCGCACCGCCACTTCCCAGCAAATTAGGGACACTGTCGCTCCTGGGGTATCGGCGAGGACCATTCGCAACCGTCTCCATGAAGCTGGGCTACGGTTCCGCACACCGTTAGGCAGTTTTCCGCTCACGCCCCAACATCGTGCAGCCCGCCTCCAGTGGTGTCGCGACAGGCGTGAATGGAGGGACGAATGGAGACGTGTCGTCTTCAGCGATGAGAGTCGCTTCTGCCTTGGTGCCAATGATGGTCGTATGCGTGTTTGGCGCCGTGCAGGTGAGCGCCACAATCAGGACTGCATACGACCGAGGCACACAGGGCCAACACCCGGCAACATGGTGTGGGGAGCGATCTCCTACACTGGCCGTACACCACTGGTGATCGTCGAGGGGACACTGAATAGTGCACGGTACATCCAAACCGTCATCGAACCCATCGTTCTACCATTCCTAGACCGGCAAGGGAACTTGCTGTTCCAACAGGACAATGCACGTCCGCATGTATCCCGTGCCACCCAACGTGCTCTAGAAGGTGTAAGTCAACTACCCTGGCCAGCAAGATCTCCGGATCTGTCCCCCATTGAGCATGTTTGGGACTGGATGAAGCGTCGTCTCACGCGGTCTGCACGTCCAGCACGAACGCTGGTCCAACTGAGGCGCCAGGTGGAAATGGCATGGCAAGCCGTTCCACAGGACTACATCCAGCATCTCTACGATCGTCTCCATGGGAGAATAGCAGCCTGCATTGCTGCGAAAGGTGGATATACACTGTGCTAGTGCCGACATTGTGCATGCTCTGTTGCCTGTGTCTATGTGCCTGTGGTTCTGTCAGTGTGATCATGTGATGTATCTGACCCCAGGAATGTGTCAATAAAGTTTCCCCTTCCTGGGACAATGAATTCACGGTGTTCTTATTTCAATTTCCAGGAATGTATTTTAACTGTTTACAATTAGCAAGCGTGAGTTATGTAGGGGTGTTTTGCAGGTCTGTATGATGTGGGACATGTTGGTGTGATACATATACTCCATTCCTAAATAAAGTAAATTCGTTCCTCCGTCCGTGGACCTAGTGGAGGGTTAGTCTCTTTACCAGAAACGTGTAGGAAGAGGTCGAGTGCTGGTGGCTTAGTTTGGAACAATTTTCTGAGGTTGGTGGCGGATGCGCAAGTGAGCTTTGATTATTGGCAGATTTCAAACTTGACGCTGGTTCCTAGGAGGAGGAAGTGGCGGTCTGGTCCTCGATAAGTAGTTGAAATTAAGGAGTTGAACATGTTTGCATTTCTTTTTTTTTTTTTTGTCGTCAGTCTAATGACTGGTTTGATGCGGCCCGCCACGAATTCCTTTCCTGTGCACACCTCTTCATCTCAGAGTAGCACTTGCAACCTACGTCCTCAATTATTTGCTTGACGTATTCCAATCTCTGTCTTTCTCTACAGTTTTTGTCCTCTACAGCTCCCTCTAGTACCATGGAGGTCATTCCCTCATGTCTTAGCAGATGTCCTATCATCCTGTCCCTTCTCCTTATAAGTGTTTTCCACATATTCCTTTCCTCTCCGATTCTGCGTAGAACCTCCTCATTCTTTACCTTATCAGTCCACCTAATTTTCAACATTCGTCTATAGCACCACATCTCAAATGCTTCGATTCTCTTCTGTTCCGGTTTTCCCACAGTCCATGTTTCACTACCATACAATGCTGTACTCCAGATGTACATCCTCAGAAATTTCTTCCTCAAATTACGGCCGGTATTTGATATTAGTAGACTTCTCTGGGCCAGAAATGTCTTTTTTGCCATAGCGAGTCTGCTTTTGATGTCCTCCTTGCTCCGTCCGTCATTGGTTATTTTACTGCCTAGGTAGCAGAATTCCTTAACTTCATTGACTTCGTGACCATCAACCCTGATGTTAAGTTTCTCGCTGTTCTCATTTCTACTACTTCTCATTACCTTCGTCTTTCTCCGATTTACTCTCAAACCATACTGTGTACTCATTAGGCTGTTCATTCCGTTGAGCAGATCATTTAATTTTTCTTCACTTTCACACAGGATAGCAATGTCATCAGCGAATCGTATTTTAATTCCATTCCTGAACCTTTCTTTTATTTCCATCATTGCTTCCTCGATGTACAGATTGAAGAGTAGGGGCGAAAGGCTACAGCCTTGTCTTACACCCTTCTTAATACGAGCACTTAGTTCTTGATCGTCCACTCTTATTATTCCCTCTTGGTTGTTGTACATATTGTATATGACCCGTCTGTCCCTATAGCTTACTCCTACTTTTTTCAGAATCTCGAACAGCTTGCACCATTTTATATTGTCGAACGATTTTTCCAGGTCTACAAGTCCTATTAAAGTGTCCTGATTTTTCTTTAGCCTTGCTTCCATTACTAGCCGTAACGTCAGAATTGCCTCTCTCGTCCCTTTACTTTTCCTAAAGCCAAACTAATCGTCACCTAGCGCATTCTCAATTTTCTTTTCCATTCTTCTGTATATTATTCTTGTAAGCAGCTTCGATGCATGAGCTGTTATGTGCGGCTGTTCCCGGCGGAGGTTCGAGTCCTCCCTCGGGCATGGGTGTGTGTGTTAGTCCTTAGGATAATTTAGGTTAAGTAGTGTGTAAGCTTAGGGACTGATGACCTTAGCAGTTAAGTCCCATAAGATTTCACACACATCTGAACATCTGCATGAGCTGTTAAGCTGATTGTGCGATAATTCTCGCACTTGTCAGCTCTTGCCGTCTTCGGAATTGTGTGGATGATGCTTTTCCGAAAGTCAGATGGTATGTCGCCAGACTCATATATTCTATAGACCAACGTGAAAAGTCGTTTTTTTGCCACTTCCCCCAATGATTTTAGAAAATCTGATGGAATGCTATCTATCCCTTCTGCCTTATTTGACCGTAATTCCTCCAAAGCTCTTTTAAATTCCGATTCTAATACTGGATCCCCTATCTCTTCTAAATCGACTCCTTTTTCTTGTTCTATCACATCAGAGAAATCTTCACCCTCATAGAGGCTTTCAATGTATTCTTTCCACCTATCGGCTCTCTCCTCTGCATTTAACAGTGGAATTCCCGTTGCACTCTTAATGTTACCGCCGTTGCTTCTAATGTCACCAAAGATTGTTTTGACTTTCCTGTATGCTGAGTCTGTCCTTCCGACAATCATACTTGGGGATTCATCAGCAGTCATAATATGCATAAAATCGAACCGCTTAGACACATTCTGAAATGTTTCGATTAATCATCTTACCTTATTCGTATATGAAATTGTAAATTCAATTATGTAATATAGCGGGATGGTGAGAGCGAATTAGCGAGCGTTCTCGCGACGAGCAAACGCGCTGTTATACGTCATGGTGGATTCCACTGTCGGTCAAACTCTGGCGCGAAACATACCCTTTGTCCGGCACGCGGTCGACAGGTTCTATCCTGTCCAGCGTTAAGTGCTCGTGGGTACAGAAAGATGTTTACGTAGTCGGACTCTAAGACGCCGCTTGCCGCTTACCTGGCGCGCCGGCCGTAGGGGTTGTGCGGGCACCACTTGTCGCTTGACGTCAACCGGCCAGGGAGCTGCCGAGGGAGCGGGTTCAGCCGCCCGCGCGTACGTCAGCTGCGCTCTGGAGTTTCGCTGTGTGAGCATGGAGAAGTCAGTTGGAACACACCTGCATGACCGTAATGTCTGAAATAAAGAGTCATTTTCCAGGTATTTACAGAAGTCTATGTCTGTCACGTGTATGGAGGGTGTTTGACGTAAGCGGAGCGGCGGAGCAGAGATTGTACAGCTATTATGCGCGCGTGAGAGCGATTTAATTAGCGGGAGTTCTAGTGTGGTCCAAACGTGCTGTTATACAGTCATGGCGGATTCCAATATCGAGCAAACTTAGCCACCAAAAGTGTAGCACTGCGTTCTCGCTCGCACAGGGACATGTGGCGGACGGTGAAGGTCGGCATCGACAGGTTTGAACGTGGCGCCAAAAGTGTTGCAGGGAAACGGCCAACTGTTGTGCGATTCAGCTCCGAGGCAGACCATTTTGGTGGGAAACGTGTGGAGGCGACG
The DNA here is from genome assembly GCF_023898315.1 of Schistocerca nitens. Taxonomy (NCBI): domain Eukaryota; kingdom Metazoa; phylum Arthropoda; class Insecta; order Orthoptera; family Acrididae; genus Schistocerca; species Schistocerca nitens. The sequence continues at coordinate 196,280,260 of NC_064622.1, read as the reverse complement.
AATACACGTGGTGAGCGGACAAGGAGCCACTGTGACGTCAAACTCGACAAGTTCCAGCGTGTCCAGTGAAAACATGTGTACGATGTGGGAGCGATCGCTGTGCTCGCCCCCACGCTAGTGGCCGGCCGCCTCACGTGACAGGCGTAAGCAGTGTCCCCGCGCACTGGCCAGGGGGTGGCGAGGATTTGAACTAATTCAGTTGGAGCGCGGACGTCATGGTGACTGCACTGCGATATCAAAGATGTGTGTGTTGACTGTGTTGGAGAACAAGTGATGACCGTACTGCTTCAAATAAAGTCTTCAGTCCCTTCCACCCTGCAAAAATCAAAGGATGTGAATTACATTACTATAAGAGCAGTTTATTATTTGACACGACTATGATAGGCTACCTGTGAGAAAAGATAAGTGAGGGAGAAAGCTCGTACATGTGATCAGTTATGGTGTTGGGACTTGAACCTGTGATAGAATTTTGTTATGGATGTAAGGAAAATAGCTTCCTCACCGAGAAAATTGGACATCCTGAATAAATAATAAACGATATTAATAAATAGAAGTACAGTTTTCGAGAGAATATCGTGTTGGAATTTGAATTTGGCGCAATTTTCTAGTGGAGGTAGGCCTATAATAATAGATGATAATGAATGATAATGAATGATAATAAATGACAATGAATGATAATGAATGTTAATAAATAATAATGAATAAGAATAAACAAAAGTAAGGTTTTGCAGCCATTATCATGTTGGAATTTGAATTTGGAGGGAATTTTCTAGTGGAGGCAGGTCAATAATAATAAATAATAATAAATGATAATAAATAATAATAAATGATAATAAATGATAATGAATGATAATAAATAATAATGAATGTTAATGAATGATAATCAACAATAATAAAAAGACAACAACGGTCTTTGCATGCATTATCCTGTTAGAATTCAAACTTCCCGCCATTTTTTCTTCTGGAGGCTGAGGTTAGTGGACATAGCACGACTGGAATATTTTCCCCCCCAAAATTCAAAATTCCCGCCATTTTTTCTTGAGTTTAGGTTAGTGGACATAGCACAATTGGACTATTCTCCCGCCTAAATCCGCTATCTTGGATGACTTCATGCGATGTTGCGAAGTCTACATGCCACCATCTTGGATGACGTCATCGCCGCCATGTTGAATAAATTTGGCAACAATGCAACGTGCGCTGGCACGAACCTCGTCCCCCTACTGCCATGAACTTGTAAGTCATTTTCAGCTAGGTGTCTGGATACTTTTGATCACATAGTGTACATTCGGAATTTCTCAAATCATTGGTGGCAGTGTCAAACAAGTGACTATTCGGTTGTACAGTTTATGGGACAGCTGACATACCATGGGACTTTCGTAAAAATACTATCCACGTACCTTCTTATATAGGATTGGTAGATAAGTGCGGTAAGTTTAATAGCTCATTTTTCACAGTGGCTGACAAGAATAATATACAGACGAACTGAAAAGAAAACGAAACTCAGACACAATAAAAAGCATACTGCCTCTTGCAAACGGGTCATTCCTGGCTTAAGGAAATCTACTAGCCTTGGTTTGAGGAAGAAATCTATGATAATGTACATGTGCGTTTGGAACACAGTACTCTATGGAAGTGAATAATGACCTGAGGAAAACTCGGAAAAGGAGAAGGGCGACACGATTGAGAAGTGGTGACGTAGAATGGTGCCGAAAATTAGATGGACTGACAACTGAGGAGGTTTTCTCCAGAACTGGCGAGGAAGAGAACATACCGAGAACAAGACAGGAGGAAGGGACATGATGATAAGACATCTTGTTACGACATCAGACAGTAACCTACCTGCTTCTAGACGGAGCTGTAGAGGGTGAAACTTATGGTGAAGACAGAGACTGGAATACATCCAGTAAATAACTGCGGACGTTGAGTGCAACTATCACTCTTAATAAACAGGTTGACACAGCAGTGGAATTCACGACGGCCCACATCACACCAGTCAGAAGACTGAGAAGACTGATGATTACTAAAATAAATTGAAACTGCAAAATTATGAGCACCGTAGTGTACTCTCCCGCGGATTATATGACATGCATTAGTTTCTCACGAATCCTACTATTCCCATTAATTTTGCTATAGCCTATTTCGTTGCACTGAATTTCCTGTTTACACTCGTAAATTGTTTTGTTCAGCATAATGTGTGCGAATTCCATCTTGAGTGGAGAAACTGATGAAAAACTGCAAACGCGGATGGCATGTAACCGCATTGCAAATGCCTACAGAACCGCGCAAAGCCTCTGTTAATCGATGTGGCCGAATTTTAGTTTAGATTCTTGGTACGCCAGGCACGACGAGAATTAGTATCGCTTTCGAAAGTTAAAACATTCGGTAATGTACATATTTATGCTGTTCCGTTGGATAAAAATTTATTGTGCTGCAGCCATGCAGGTACACCGAATAAGGTAAGATGATTAATCGAAACATTTCAGAATGTGTCTAAGCGGTTCGATTTTATGCATATTATGAGTGCTGATGAATTCCCAAAGACACATTATACTACTTCGTCGTTTGCCAATAGCTTCAATTTTTGTCTCTCCATCCTGCTAATATTGAACTTAGGGAGATGCGACAGTTTGTCGACCACGTGAAGAATATATATCAAAAGTGGTATAGTGGAGATGGAGAAGGACGCCAAGTTGCCTTTCTTAGCTGTGTTACTTTTTTTTTTTTTTTTTTAGTACTGGTGGAGTACCTCCACGCCCACACTGGCATGATGGCCAACTCAAAAGGTCTACTGCCATCTCTGCATAAGGGTTAGTTTTCACTAAAGTGAGCTGTCGCAGGAAGTTGGTAGTGCGATGTTTGCGTACCTCTGGTTGAGTTTAACCATTGATATGCGCTCATCTGGAGATGGTCGAAGTCAAACAAAGGATAGCGCTTTGAAAGGCAGAGTTAAAAAAGTGCCAGGATAAGAGCCAAGTGAAAAAAAACATCTGAGATAGTTTGGTAGGGTGGTAAGAGCAGTAGCGGATGTCTTGCTGCCTGAGGTGGGTCGTGCAAAGGTAGGCTTTGTTAGTAGTGGGTATCATGCATGTCGATACCTTTGACGTTGTGGGGTGCTGTTTCTCGGCGGCTGACGCTGGGTGGCGGTATTGAACTCTCGATCAGCGTCAGCAACCTGCAACAGTTAGGTTTATCATCGTTTTTGTATCCGGTAGGTCATGTATCTAATGCACAGTGTGGGGTGATGTTGGCGGATTGTTTGTGCGTCAGTGGGTAAGCTCGTCGGTTTCCCTGCTGTGGCCTGTTAGTCGGCTCTAATAGCAGTTGATAATTTCCAGTCAGCGTTGCTGATATGCAGGGGCTTGCTGACGTTTGTCGCTTGTTGGTGTATGTTAGCTTGCCATAGGTGGCTATGCCCTAGCTAGTAGTGTCTTTGGCCGCTTGTGCTTCCACCTATGATTGTGATCGTAGTTTCCCAGAGTAAGGATGAAATAATTGTTCGAGTGTCTCGAGATCCTGTGTAGATGTGTGGCGTGTTTCTTGAATACTTCCTTGAGAGTTTCAAGGCGGTGTTCTCGGTCAAGTTCCACGGAGCGTGTGTGCGTGTGTAGCGTGGAGCGTTGCTATGATTAGTAGCACCTTGTTCAGTATGATCTGCAGGCGGGGCAGTCGTGTAGGAGGTGGATATCCCTAAACGGAAGCTGCGTACGTCATCAGAGGTCTAATCAATGTCATATACATGGACCTCGCCACCCTCCTATTCAATGTGCTTTCCCTGTTGAGCATTGGGTAGAGTTGTTTGAGCCTCGCGTGCCCTCTGTTGGGAACGTATTCGATGTGGTTCCCCACATGTAAGTTTCCAGTCCAGCTAGGCACCAAGATATCTGACTTTCTCTCGGAAAAATATTGGCTGTGTCATCCGCGGAGATGGCTAACGTCGTGTTTTGTGTTGCTGGGAAGTCGTTAATGTACAGGTTGAACAAGATGGACCCTAGGATGTTTCCCTGGGGTACTCCAGCTTGGATACCATGTCGTGTTGAAACATCTGTTCTTGAGATATGAGTGTATGAGACGTACGAGTCCGTCTGGGATACCAGCTTCGCTTAGTTTGAGTATAAGAGCGTTGTGCCAGGGACGGTCCAAAGCTTTTTCGATGTCCAGAAACACGGCCCCTGTGCAAGGGTGTACCCAGGATCTGAACTAGGGGGCCGGGGGGGGGGGGGGGGGGTGGCAGGTCATACTAGTATCGGGAAACAAGGACTCGAGACAACATACAGCACTTCTTATTGAATAAAACAGTAAACCAGTGAAAAACTGCTTTTAATAAACATTTTAAATACAAGAATGCACTTGTGCAATCCGAGAAAACATGCAGCATTTCTTATTAAATAAAACAGTAAACTACTGAAAACTGCGAATATCTTCAAGGGGGGGGGGGCAGCTGCTCCCCCCCCCCTTCCCCTCGCTGGGTACGCCCATGCCCCTGTGGCTTTGTTCATGTTATAGCCGTGTGTTATATGTTCGACTACGCGGAGGAGTTGTGTTGTCGAGTGGTGATTCCTAAAGCCGAATTGCTGCGGCCTTAGGGTGTCGCGATGCAGTGCCTAGTGATGCGTTTTAACATTACCTCCTCAACAATCTTGCCGAGCGAGCACAGCAGACTGATGGGTTGGTAATTTTGGGGGTGGGAGTGTCCTTTCCCTGGCCTCCTGAGCATCAGGACCTTGGCCGCCTTCCAAAAGTCAGGTAAGTGTTGGTGTTTTAGGATGGCATTTGTTATGTATGTAAGGTATTCTACGGCTCTATCCGTGAACTCTTGGAGGACACTGTTTTGAATGCGATCAGGCCCAGGGGCTTTCCTAGCGTTGGTATGCTTGATAGCCCATGTGATTTTGTTTGTGGTAATGCGTCTAATTTCGTCGAGCGTGGGCTGGGCTACAAGTCGTGTAACTTCCTGGTCCGTTTCAAGTGTGAATACTGGATCTGAGAGAGCCAGATTCGGCATCAAAGACGCTGCAAGTGTTGTGGCCATACGCTCTGCCTTCTCCGTCGCGGAGTAAGCTGGGCCGTCTGGTCCTTGTAGCATGGGAATGTAATGTCTCTCCCTGGTGAAGTGTCTGGCTAGCTTCCACACGCCAGGACGTGTGGTATCCAGCCCAGCGAGTTTCTGTCCGCATTGTTCATTTTTAAATGTTTGTATTTTATCTCATATTATGCCCTGGAGTCTGTTGACGTGCAGTTTATAGAACGGGCGCCTGGTACGCTGTCAGTATCTCCTGAGGTGGTTCCTCATTGAGATAAGGCCCAGGATCTACTGGAGCAGTGCCGTCGAGTGTTGTTTTGGGATTGTATGTGGAATGGCGTCAGTCATTGCGTAGTAGTAAGAGCAGTAGTAAGAGCCACCAAAGCGTCATAGATTTGCTGCGTGTTGTTAATTTCGTGGGTGTCAGGAATACGACTATCAAGCGTTTCCTTGAACATTGTCCAATTCGCGAGCTTGTAGTTCAGTATCGTGCGTGGTTCTGTATCCTGCAGTGTTTCTTGGTTGGTTGGTTGTTTTGGGGAAGGAGACCAGACAGCGAGGTCATCGGTCTCATCGAATTAGGGAAGGACGGGGAAGGAGGTCGGCCGTGCCCTTTGAAAGGAACCATCCCCGTATTTGCCTGGAGCGATTTAGAGAAATCACGGAGAACCTAAATCAGGATGGCCGGACGCGGGAGTGAACCGTCGTCCTCCCGAATGCGAGTCCAGCGTCTAATACAGTGTTTCTTCCGTGTGTAGTATTACAGGCACGTGGTCTGAGTCAAGACCGTTTTCAACCGTAAGGTCGAGTGTGCATGCGATGCCCTTGATGAGGGCTATGTCTAACACGTGTGGCCTGTGTTACTCGAAAGAAAATGGATGAATAACTCGGTCATTCTGTGTATGGAAAACTATCCCCTACAGAACTCTTATCTCAACGGGGCAGATTTTACTATCCTGCTCAGAAGACAGCTAAGTTGGACATGATACACAGAGCCAGGGATATCTCGGACAAGGAGCACCTCAGCTACGAAATAAATCATCTGACTACGGTGTTCAGAAGGAATGGATATTCTGTCAACGCTACCAAAAACCTAGCCACGATGCCGTTCGACAAAGCCAGGAGGACTAGCACTAACCGCGGCTTCCATTCTGTGGTGCAACAACCAGTAAGATAGGTACAGTCCCAAACAGGCAAAGAATCAGACCATTGTCTCGCCCGCCCAGGAAATTCAAGGAAATATTGCGACCTGTTACAGATAACCTCGGTCGCAGAGTGCAAGGGATTTATGTTATCCCTTGCGACTGCGGCTGCGGCTGTCTGTACATACTGCTGACGACCACTGAAGTATGGAGCATCAGCGTCACATGCAGTACAGGAATTTTGAAAAATTTGCGATGGCTGAGCAAAGCCAGTTAAATAAGCACGAGATTGTCTTTGAACATACGAGAATTCTGACTCAAGCTTGATACTGTGGCTCGGTGATTAGAGAAGCAGTGGAACTTAAATCTCTGGTAATACATCGAAGGTAGTGAGACATCAAAGGGACATGAAGTACTTGAATAATGAAAACTGAAACCAACAGCTGTATTTTATTTCAAATGTCGTTTTTTCAAACCATGGTACCAGTATCGACGCTAAAAAGCATCATCTTCAGGTCCCTGTATATGGAAACATACATAGCATGATGGTAAAGTATAATGAGAGTACTGCCATCAAAAATCTCATTTAGTGACTAAAACTTGGATAAATCACATCACAAAATTAGTAACAAAATGTACTGTCGTTCCCCGTACTAAACAAAGGTCTGCATCTAATCTATATCGCTTTTTTTAATCCAATGAACATATACTCCAATGACGTAATGTACCCAAGAGGAATCCACACCTACAACGAATTATACCAGTAAAGCAACCAAGGTCAAGTCTGTCCCTAACCGGAACACTTACTAATAGATCACATATGAATAACAAAGCAAGACAACCTAATAACATAAAATAAAACGGCTGGAGTAATGAAATGCAACAGAAACGAACAAACTTTCATTGGACAATGTAAACCAAATGGCTCAAATGGTTCAAATGGCTCTCAGCACTAAGGGACTTAACATCTGAGGTCATCAGTCCCCTAGAACTTAGAACAACTTAAACCTGACTAACCTAAGGACATCACACAGATCCATGCCCGAGGCAGGATTCGAACCTGCGACCGTACTGGTCGCGCGGTTCCAGACTAAAGCGCCTAGAACCTCTCAGCCACACCGGCCGGCAAATGCATACCCACCGAAAGAATATCACATACTTTAATGACCTCTAAAACATAAATAATGTAAATCATCGTCTAAAACCTAGTATACAAATAAGACTGAAGTCACAAAAAACTATAAACACACGCTCCATTGATATTACTGTTCAGCAACCCAGTCATATCCCTAACGTCAACGAACACTATAGCATAGCATGATGTCACTATACAGCAACCCACACATATCCCTAACGTCCGCGAACACTCTAGCATAGCAATGTCATCGGTTGTCGCAGATTGCAGCGAGCCCTCCCTAATTTCTGTGGTATCGGTTTGTGCTGTTGTCTATGTTGTGACACCACGACCTCTGGACAATACCAAACAATAATCAATCTTGTAGAACGATAGTAATAAACTGAGGCATTATGCCATAATGTAACTCATAAATTACTGGCAGAGGTTGAAAATACCGCTTCAGTTGTAAATTACTTTATTTTCACACGACAGGTTACGGACTGTTATAAGCTCTCTTATTGCGTCAAATTCCTAAGAGCTGCAGCCAAATCTCCAGCATTTTCCATCTTTAACCTACGTGACTTCTCGGTGGGAATACAACGTAGAAATACAACCGAAACCCTATTTTCAGATTCCTGCAGCAAGACTCTGTCCACTTCCCTGTTTTGCGTCAACTGTTAAGCCTGCGCATTGATCCTCCACACTTCATGTGAAAAGATTTCCACTGATTCCTTATGATTCTGTATTGTTGTTGTTGTGGTCTTCAGTCCGAAGACTGGTTTGATGCAGCTCTGCATGCTACTCTATCCTGTGCAAGTTTCATCATTTCACAGTACGTACTGCAACCTACATCCTTCTGAATTTTTTTAGTGTATTCATCGCTCTACGATTTTTACTCTCCACGTTGCCCTCCAGTACTAAATTGGTGATCCCTAGATGCCTCAGAATATGTCCTACCAAGCGATCCCTTCTTCTAGTCAAGTTGTGCCACATATTTCTCATCTCCCCAATTCTATTCAATACCTCCTCATTAGTTATGTGATCTACTCATTAATCTTCAGCATTCTTCTGTGGCACCACATTTCAAAACCTTCTATTCTCTTCTTGTCTAAACTATTTATCGTCCACGCTTCACTTCCATACATGGCAACCCTCCATACAAATGCTTCCAGAAATGACTTCTTGACACTTAAATCTATACTCATCTACATCTACACGATTACTCTGCAATTCACATTTAAGTGCTTGGCAGAGGGTTCATCGAACCACAATCATACTATCTCTCTACCATTCCACTCCCGAACAGCGCGCGGGAAAAACGAACACCTAAACCTTTCTGTTCGAGCTCTGATTTCTTTTATTTTATTTTGATGATCATTCCTACCTATGTAGGTTGGGCTCAACAAAATATTTTCGCATTCGGAAGAGAAATTTGGTGAATGAAATTTCGTAAATAGATGTCGCCGCGACGAAAAATGTCTTTGCTGTAATAACTTCCATCCCAATTCGCGTATCATATCTGCCACACTCTCTCCTCTATTACGTGATAATACAAAACGAGCTGGCCTTTTTTGCACCTTTTCGATGTCCTCCGTCAATCCCACCTGGTAAGGATCCCACACCGCGCAGCAATATTCTAACAGAGGACGAACGAGTGTAGTGTAAGCTGTCTCTTTAGTGGACTTGTTGCATCTTCTAAGTGTCCTGCCAATGAAACGCAACCTTTGGCTCGCCTTCCCCACATTATTATCTATGTGGTCTTTCCAGCTGAAGTTGTTCGTAATTTTAACACCCAGGTACTTAGTTGAATTGACAGCCTTGAGAATTGTACTATTTATCGAGTAATCGAATTCCAACGGATTTCTTTTGGAACTCATGTGGATCACCTCACACTTTTCGTTATTTAGCGTCAACTGCCACCTGCCACACCATACAGCAATCTTTTCTAAATCGCTTTGCTACTGGTCTTCGGATGACCTTACTAGAAGGTAAATTACAGTATCATCTGCGATGAACCTAAGAGAACTGCTCAGATTGTCACCCAGTTCATTTATATAGATCAGGAACAGCAGAGGTTCCAGGACGCTTCCCTGGGGAACACTTGATATCACTTCAGTTTTACTCGATGATTTGCCGTCTATTACTACGAACTGCGACCTTCCTGAGAGGAAATCACGAATCCAGTCGCACAACTGAGACGATACACCATAGACCCGCAGCTTGATTAGAAGTCGCTTGTGAGGAACGGTGTCAAAAGCTTTCCGGAAATCTAGAAATACGGAATCAACTTGAGATCCCCTGTCGATAGCGAATAAAGAGCTAGCTGCGTTGCACAAGAACGATGTTTTCTGAAACCATGCTGATTACGTATCAATCGATCGTTCCCTTCGAGGTGATTCATAATGTTTGAATACAGTATATGCTCCAAAACCCTACTGTAAACCGACGTCAATGATATAGGTCTGTAGTTAGATGGATTACTCCTACCACCCTTCTTAAACACTGGTGCGACCTGCGCAATTTTCCCATCTGTAGGTACAGATCTATAGGTGAGCGAGCGGTTGTATATGATTGCTAAGTAGGGAGCTATTGTATCAGCGTAATCTGAAAGGAACCTAATCGGTATACAATCTGGACCTGAAGACTTGCCCGTATCAAGCGATTTGAGTTGCTTCGCAACCCGTAAGGTATCTACTTCTAAGAAACTCATGCTAGCAGCTGTTCGTGTTTCAAATTCTGGAATATTCCATTTGTCTTCCCTGGTGAAAGAATTTCGGAAAACTGCGTTCAATACCTCCGCTTTAGCGGCACAGTCGTCGGTAACAGTACCATCGGCACTGCGCAGGGAAGGTATTGACTGCGTCTTGCCGCTTGTGTACTTTACATACGACCACAATTTCTTCGGATTTTCTACCAAATTTCGAGACAATGTTTCGTTGTGGAACCTATTAAAGGCATCTCGCAATGAAGTCCGTGCCAAATTTCGCGCGTCTGTAAATTTTAGCCAATCTTCGGGATTTCGCGTTCTTTTGAACTTCGCATGCTTTTTCCGTTGCCTCTGCAACAGCGTTCGGACCTGTTTTGTGTACCACGGGGGATCAATTCCATCGCTTACCAATTTATGAGGTATGAATCTCTCAATTGCTATTGCTGCTACATCTTTGAATTTGAGGCACATCTCGTCTACATTTGCATAGTCAGTTCGGAAGGCATGGAGATTGTCTCTTAGGAAGGCTTTTAGTGACACTTTATTCGCTTTTTTAAATAAAATTATTTTGCGTTAGTTTCTGGTGAATTTGGAAGAAACAGTATTGAGCCTAGCTACAACGACCTTGTGATCACTAATCCCTGCACCAGTTATGATGCTCTCTATCAGCTCTGGATTGTTTGTGGCTAAGAGGTCAAGTGTGTTTTCGCAACCATTTACAATTCGCGTGGGTTCGTGGACTAACTGCTCGAAATAATTATAGGAGGAAGCATTTAGGAAAATCTCGGAAGATGTTTTCTGCCTACCACCGGTTTTGAACAAGTATTTTTGCCAACATATCGAGGGAAGGTTGAAGTCCCCACCAACTATAATCGTAAGAGTGGGGTATCTATTTGTTACGAGACTCAAATTTTCTCTGAACTGTTCAGCAACTATATCATCGGAGTCTGGGGATCGATAGAAGGAGCCAATTATTAACTTAGTTCAGCTGTTAAGGATAACCTCCACCCATACCAATTCGCACTACAAGATAAACCACTACTGACAGACACAAAAACTCCACCACCAATTCTGCCTAATCTATGTTTCCTGAACACCGTCTGAGACTTCGCAAAACTTTCTGCAGAACTTATTTCAGGCCTTAGCCAGCTTTCTGTACCTATAATGATTTCAGCTTCTTTGCGTTCTATTAGTGCTTGAAGCTCAGGGACTTTCCCAGCACAACTACAACAATTTACAAATACGATTCCGACTGTTCCTTGATCCAAGCATGTCCTGTATTTGCCTTGCACCCTGTGAGATTGCACTCGATGTTAACAAATTTCTCTTCTTGAGAAACGCTTTCCTTGCCACTGCCCGTCTGCATTTTATATCCTCTCTACTTCGACCATCATCAGTTATTTTGCTCCCAAAATAGCAAAACTCCTTTACTACTTTAAGCGTCTCATTTCCTAATCTAATTCCCTCAGCATCACCCGATTTAATTGGAATACATTCCATTATCCTCGTTTTGCTTTTGTTGGTGTTCATCTTATACTCTCCTTTCAAGACACTATCCATTCTGTTCAACTGCTCATCCAGGTCCTTTGCTGTCTCTGACAGAATTACAATGTCATCGGCGAAACTCAAAGTTTTTATTTCTTCTCCATGGATTTTAATTCCTACTTCGAATTTTTCTTTTGTTTCCTTCACTGTTTGCTTAATATACAGATTGAATAACATCGGGGATAGGCTACAACCCTGTCTCACTCCCTTCCCAACCGCTGCTTCCCTTTCGTGCCCCTCGACTCTTATAACTGCCATCTGGTTTTTGTACAAACTGTTAATACCCTTTCGCTCCTTGTATTTTACCGCTGCCACCTTCAGAATTTGAAAGAGAGTATTCCAGTCAACATTGTCAAAAGCTTTCTCTAAGTCTACAAATGCTAGAAACGTAGGTTTGCCTTTCCTTAATCTATTTTCTAAGATAAGTCGTAGGGTCAGTATTGCCTCACGTGATCCAACATTTCTACGGATTTCGAACTGATCTTCCCCGAGGTCGGCTTCTACCAGTTTTTCCATTCGTCTGTAAAGAATTCGTGTAAGTATTTTGCAGCCGTGGCTTATTAAACTGAAATTTCGGTAATCTGTCAACACCCTCTTTCTTTGGGATTGGAATTATTATATTATTCTTGAAGTCTGAGGGTATTTCTCCTGTCGAACACATCTTGCTCACCAGATGGTAGAGTTTTGTCAGAGCTGGCTCTCCAAAGGCTATCAGTAGCTCTAATGGAATGTTGTCTACTCCTGGGGCCTTGTATCGACTCAGGTCTTTCAGTGCTCTGTCAAACTCTTCACGCAGTATCATATCTCCCATTTCCTCTTCATCTACATCCTCTTCCATTTCCATAATATTGTCCTCAAGTACATCGCCCTTGTATAGACCCTCTATATACTCCTTCCACCTTTCTGCTTTCCCTTCTTGGCTTAGAACTGGGTTTTCATCTGAGCTCTTGATATTCATACAAGTGGTTCTCTTTTTTCCAAAGGACTCTTTAATTTTCCTGTAGGCAGTATCTATCTTACCCCTAGTGATATACGCCTCTACAGTCTTACATTTGTCCTCTGGCCATCCCTGCTTAGCCATTTTGCACTTCCTGTCGATCTCATTTTTGAGACGTTTGTATTCCTTTTTGCCTCCTTTATTTACTCCATTTTTGTATTATCTCCGTTCATCAATTAAATTCAATATTTCTTCTGTTATCCCAGAATTTTTATTAGCCTTCGTCTTTTTACCTACTTGATCCTCTGCTGCCTTCACTACTTCATCTCTCAAAGCTACCCATTCTTCTTCTATTGTATTTCTTTCCACCATTCTTGTCAATCGTTCCCTAATGCTCTCCCTGAAACTCCCTACAACCTCTGGTTCTGTCAGTTGATCCAGGTCCAATCTCCTTAAATTCCCATCTATTTGCAGTTTCTTCAGTTTTAATCCACAGTTCATCACCAATAGATTGTGGTCAGAGTCCACATCTGCCCCTGGAAATGTCTTACAATTTAATACATGATTCCTAAATCTCTGTCTTACCATTATATAATCTATCTGAAACGTTAAAGTATCTCCAGGCTTCTTCCATGTATACATTCTTCTGACGTGATTCTTGAACCAGGTGTTAGCTATGATTAAGTTGTGCTCTGTGTTAAGACACTCAATTTTTCTCAGAAAAAAACCTTGTCCTATTTTGTTTCTGATAACGTTATCGTAGACCGTCAACTGAAATATTTTTGCCCTGCTGGAAACTTCGAGGTACAATACGTATGTCCTTACATCACCTGTCAATCAAAAATTAGCTAAACAGAGAGTAATCTCGTCTGACCAGCCAATCATTACGTCGTCTGTTCGTTTGACAGAACAAGGCGTTATTAAGTTAGCTGCCGATGGATCAAGGGGAGGAGGGAGGGTACACACTACTGCCTTGGCTTCCTGAAACCCAGACGGCAATTGCTGAACCACAGCCTGCAAAACTTGTACCTGGCCATATAGTTTCCTATTGTTGCTAGAGGAATTCAACCCTGATATTACTTATAACTCCTCTGTCAAAGCGGCAACAGTCTCACCTATAGTAGCAGAACGTGTGTCTGGAATTTTGTGTGATTTACCATTACCGTTTACAACAACAAGAAGAAGTAAAAATAGAGAAACTATACTATTAACACACATACAATAGTTATTCACCAATCAGTTTGGTGTATCATTGCCCAGTAGGACAAAGAACAATACCGTGCCAAATGCCCAAATCATCTAAAAGTGTTGCAAGTGAATGGCACAAACTTGGTACATGGCATTTTATGACCTGACAAGTTAAATAAGTTTGCCCAACATTCTCTCCAACGATGAAAATCCACAGACGAAAGGAATGACATCTTAAGGGTGCTACTGACGTCTCTGCGATTTTGCATGGCCCATACAGATACATGTATACAGTAAAAAAGGCCATCAACAAAGGAAAAGTTCATTTAGCATAACACATTGTACTGGTACTGCTTTACGACAGTCGATGGAGTAGAAGTAGCTATACTGCTAAGGAAGTGCTTAGGTGACAGTCATTCTGATACCACTGTTATGTCTCAGGCACCTTGGGCCGCATTGTGAGCAAGATGCTGGGCGCAGAGAATGGATGAGTGTTCCAGTTTACCCCAGAGGACGCCAGTGATACAATGTTATCTGAATGAAAATTTATTTCTCGTCTGTGATTACAGAGATATTAACCATCTTCAGAGTGGTGACCGGTGACAAGGCGTGAAAGCATGTCACAAAGAAGCGTGAGTAACTACATAACGGCAGCCGACTGCGGTCGAGCATATCGGTTGTTATGCTCTGGTCATTCATCATGGATCGTTCAAGATTGCAGCAGACGTTCACGCATTGGCCAGGAGGCTGGGCAAACGTGTCATGGTTCGCTGTGGATATGAAAAGTTGCTGACTATCCGCGATATCCATTAGTGGAGAAGGACTTGAAACGTCCCCTTAGAAAAATTAAACAAGACTGTGCTTAAACTGACACACAATATTTTTAGCGCAACGCAATCTGACTTTCAAAAATCCCTACAAAAGAATGGCCCTGACTAACATTAACCTATACGTTTCACAAATCGCTTACCTCACAAAAATCTTGGTTACTCGAACTACTGCAATATAGCGAGCGCCACTACTGACAGTTAAATAAAAGATTCAAACTAAGGAAGGTAATAACTACTGATAGGCATAGTTAGCAAATGAAAGATTTTAATAGAGAACAAACAATGTATTTACCTTAATAGTGTTGAAAAATCATAATTTACATAGCAGTTCATGACATCCATTCTTACAAATTTCAAAACTCTGCCATTTCTCTCCCCACATCCACCACTGCTGGCGGCTCACCTCCAACTGCGCAACGCTACGCGCTGTTCACATCCAGCTGCCCAACACTACAATGGCAGACAACAATGCAAACTAGCCACAGACTGCACACAGCACAGCCAGTGATTTTCATACAGAGCGCTACGTGGCGCTACCAATAAGAAAACAGTAAGTTACATTTCACTGCACACGTTTCTGTTGGTCATAGTATGTGGACAATATGTGAGAAGTAGGTACTGATAGTGTTTGCATGAGTGTTAATAATTCAGCAAGGGACTGGATAACAGAATTGCTGGTTCTAAGGACAATTCAAATTAATTTTTTTTGTGAGTGCACGAGTGGTGGTTCATGGACTTGCTATATTATCCGCAAGACTCTTCAATGGTGATTGTGCACCTGCACAGTCACAACAGATGTCTGCTGGCCATCTCTAAAAGGACTACAGTGGGTCTGCATCTTTGATGGCCCACCAATTTCTATAAGGACTGCAGCGGGTCTGCATCTTTGATGGCCCACCAATTTCTACAAGGACTGCAGTGGGTCTGCATCTTTGATGGCCTACCAATACCATTATTTCTACAAGGACTGCAGTCGGTCTGCACCTCTGGTGGCCCACCAATACCGTTATCTCTACCAGGACTACAGTGGGTCTGCTCTGTGATGACCTACCTACCAATATTCTTCAAAACGTCGAATGACTCTGCTGTGGGTTTGCTCTGTTGTGGCCCATTACCTGTCAGCATGTCAAGAGTCAGCACTGTCTTTCCGTTGGAAGGACAACACTACTTCTTCAAGACTGCATGGAAATCCACTACTTCCGTGTGCATTGTCTTTTACTGCTCAGACTTTGAGAAAAGAAACGGCAGTTTTACTGTGATGAATGATCAGGACTGTCTTTATGGACTGTGAGAAAATTTTAGCATTTGACCAACATTGTATCAATAAGTGTGTGCATTTGATTTCTCTGTTACTGTAATTGTGAAAAATTTTTTAACAAATATGTATTGACCAGTGCCCAAAACAATTTGTAAAATTTTTTGTGGGGAGCATGGGGGCTATGTAAGTAGGCTGTTTCTGTTTTCTTATTGGTAACGCCACGTAGCGCTCTGTATGAAAATCACTGGCTGTGCTGTGTGCAGTCTGTGCCGAGTTTGCATTGTTGTCTGCCATTGTAGTGTTGGCCAGCTGGATGTGAACAGCGCGTAGCGTTGCGCAGTTGGAGGTGAGCCGCCATCAGTGGTGGATGTGGGAAGAGAAATGGCGGAGTTTTGAAAGTTCTAAGACTGGATGTCATGAACTGCTATGTATATTATGATTTTTCAACACTATTAAGGTAAATACATTGTTTGTTCTCTATTAAAATCTTTCATTTGCTAACTATGCCTATCAGTAGTTAGTGCCTTCCGTAGTTTGAATCTTTTATTTAGCTGTCAGTAGTGGCGCTAGCTGTATTGCAGTAGTTCGAGTAACGAAGATTTTTGTGAGGTAAGTGATTTGTGAATGGTATAGGTTAATGTTATTCAGGGCCATTCTTTTGTAGGGATTTTTGAAAGTCAGATTGCGTTGCGCTAAAAATATTGTGTGTCAGGTTAAGCACAGTCATGTTTAATTTTTCTAAGGGGACGTTTCAGACTGGCCCCACAATAATCTTCTCTTCATTTGCGATATGCGGAGCGTAGCTGTGTTACACATGAGGTTGTCTGCGTCTCGGTGCTGCAGTCAGCAAGCAGGTAAAAGGCAGACGATCATCGTTCGACTTGTTGTGGTCTCACTGAATCCCATTAGACCGCCATTCTCTCTGGTTCTAGAGTCACTGACAGAATGACGGCGTGACTAGCTGTGTCTTTAATCTCCGAAAGCCTTATTGTTTAAAGGGCTGAGACCCTACCTGTGACGTGGTGGCTCTGGGTGTACGAACGCATTTGCCCTCGTTTATCGTCCCGTCAGTGCTCCTTCGCTCACTGCCATAATTCAGTAATTATTCTGGTTCCCCGAACATTGGTCTTTCTACGTACATTTTACTTTGGAGTTGCGCTCTTGCGCTAAGGCAACCAAGTATTACTTCGCACTACTTGTTATGTACCACTGCGGCGTTTCCAGTTCTACTTTCCTTACTTGGAGTTCGTGTGGTAGTACTCGCTTAATGCCCTGATGTCCGTTACATCTGTGGTATGTCTTGTTGACTTTCTTTGGTTAAGGGCGTTAATTTTGGCCCCAGTTGTGCTGAAATAACTGCTTCCTGTTTTCGTCCCGGCCTACTTCATGTTTGCGCCATTGCGTTTGTCTGCTGTTGTGAGTCAAAGGCGATTATTTGTATTTCTGGACAGGTATTCGCGATTTGTGGCGTACGTGCTCTAAATTTAAAAGCTTTGCTGTCTACTTGCCACGTTACTGGGCAGCATGTCTGGTTTGCGGCGTACAGAAGAGGTGGTTTCCCTGATTTTATTTTGCTGTCTACCTGCCCTGTTCCATCTTTGTCATGTCTGCCAGTTTTCTTTGAGGTGTTGTGTGTTTTATTAAAGCAGCGTTCGAGGCACTTTCTGTTAAGATGTCTCAAGGAACATTGCATGGTACTTCTGAACAACACAGGCACCGCAAGGTCGTATTGATCCGCCGACACCGGGAAAGCGACTTATAATTAAAATATCTCCCCTTTATGGGAATATACATAATTAATGAACGGTTGCAGGCTGTACACATGTTTGGCGACATAGAAGTTTGGGTCTAGCAGGGGGGGGGGGGGAGGTTGTGCTCGGATAGACCGTAGACCGTCGGGCGGCGATTGTCTTGTCCTGAGAACCTCTGTATCACTATCTGGAAGATATTAGGAGAAAATTTCTCGGTAAGAGCGTCCGCGGTTGATGTTATGGTATTGCTACGTCATATCGATGACATATCCCTGCTCAGTGACATATTGGATTCCTTTTCTCCTCTCTCTGGGGCCCGCATTAATGAACGAAAACATACCCTATTGCCAATGCAGGGTTTTCAAAACGTTGCCACTCCATAGGCAACGATGGTTGCTCGCCACCCATAGTCGGGGATTACCGTGTATCGCTGCCCGATGAAAATAGCTGAATCCAGGTGGTGGGAGGCGGCAAACCGAATTCGAGGGACAATTCGTGAGACACGAACGCTGTTCGCTTAGTCTTCTTCGAGTGCAGATCTTGGATTTCTATATTTTCAGCAAAGTGTACCACTTTGCACAAACATTCCCGCTACCCGCAATGATGGCGCACAAACTTATCCAATTCTCCGGTCGATTCCTTTGCAAAAGTCAAATTTTTTTACTACGATATGAAGTATCTGCGAGCCCCACTCCCCTTGGAGGGTTGAGACTTCCTAATATCAAATTGAAGGCTTCAGTGTTGTTTAAACGGCGTAACGTTTTAAAATGTACTCGAGCTGCTCATTCTATTACATCTCGCTTATTTACATGTCTTCGGCTGGCCAGTCTGACTCCCCTTGCCGATATTGGCCGGATCAACTCTAAACTTCGCCAAGTACGTGAATTTTATATTATAATAAGTTTTCTGCGAGCTGAAATTTTATCGATGACAACCCTTACCATGAGATCTTTATCTTCTCGTTGGGGGCTAT
Source organism: Schistocerca nitens (assembly GCF_023898315.1). NCBI lineage: Eukaryota > Metazoa > Arthropoda > Insecta > Orthoptera > Acrididae > Schistocerca > Schistocerca nitens. Next base: position 196,261,792 of record NC_064622.1, on the reverse strand, counting down.
AATTATCCCCCTCTCCAATTGAAATGGCTGCGCCTTTCACATCCTAGAAAACAGTGTGGTTTCACTTTAGGCTTCCTATCCTCCCGATGGAAGTCACCTCGTCGTGATATAGGGTCATTTACGACTTGATCCCGACCAACGAAAGCCTCCATCGAATTGGTCGTAGTCCGATTTGTGTTTGCAACACATATCATCAGCCTCATACATTACCACACAGGCTTGTCCCTTGCGAACGAGAACACTGTCAGTGGATTCACCAACAACTGGCTTTCCTTTCTCGATCACCTGAAGCTGCTTTCTCGGTTGAACTTCTTCTGTGTTCGGACTTTTCCGTCTTCCCTCGGTTGATGACTACGTTCACCATATAGCTGTGTGTGAGAACGATCCCGACCCCCGCGTCTTTCGCCGATATATCGTGAACTTTCATTGAAAGTGGCAGAGTCCTCCACGTTATCGTTTTTTATTTGGGAATATGTTCACCTTGTCTACAATAATCAAGGAATTGGATAGCTTTACTTTTTTTTGCTTTTTTGGGAACCTTCTCTCATTGCGTTACTCTTAGAGAAAAATTTTGTTTTCCTTGAGTCCCGGAATTGTGGAATTTCTGTATATCCAGTTTTCTTATCATATAAAAAGTAAGAAAAAATTTAAAAAATGTACAAAAATAGTAAAACATGAAGAAGCTATCCTAGTACCATCTCCACATGATGGACCAGATCAGTGACAGGCTGGGGGAGGCATCCTGGCCAAGTCTTGTGTTTCGACTCCTGCCCACCTCGTCTCCACCCAGCCTGAAGCTGACTGTGTCCACTCTTTCCTGTAACAAAGAAATAAATAAAAATAAGTGGATAAATGTTTCAAATGGCTCTCAGCACTATGGGACTTACCATCTGAGGTCATCAGTCCCCTAGAACTGAGAACTACTTAAACCTAACTAACCTAAGGGCATCACACACATCCATGCCCGAGGCAGGATTCGAACCTGCGACCGTAGCAGTCGCGTGGTTCCGGACTGAATCCCCTAGAACCGCTCGGCCACCGTGACCGGCAAAAAGTGGATACACTGACTGTTTACGAACGTTCGAATCTAACTGAAGTCAACTGACCTTTTTTTTTTAATTTTAGACCTGTGCAGGTAACATGTCAAACCTTAATTCGCTACAAATTGTACAGTTGTTGGCTTTTATAAAAAAAATAGCGTAATTGTAAGGCAGCCGCTCGCGATAAACGGGAAATCCGGCTTCCAGTCCCGTCATTCCATTCTGCAACTCATCGTTTTCCATATTCGCAACTGCGAATACATTTCATGTATTTCATAAGGCTGTTGTCGCCGTACTACTCAACAACACAGACACTGTATTACCGTATTAACTAGAGTCGTATGCAATTCCGCCATTACTATTAACGCGTTACGTGTCAGAGTACAGGTGAGTCTTAGTCGATCCAGGGACATTCACCAAACAGATTTTGTAATGTGCCTGTGGAAAAGGCATCGATTTTGGCGAGGCATCAGGTCAGCTGATTACATCTAGTCCTCATTACTTGTCATTTACTATTTTCCGCGCTAGCCGCCTGTGTGATAATTATTTTGTTATTTACCATGTTGCCCGCCAAGCCTTACCCATTCTGTCTGTGCATTCGACCGGCTACTGCCATTCTGTTACCGATGAGGTTAATGGTTTCCTTCAGCTTTTTCTATTATCAAACAAATTGTGACTGCTTTGGTGGGAGTGGTTTCTTCTAAATCAACTACCCTCCCCTTTTAATAAATCCAAGCGACACTGCCTAGAGATGACCTTCACCGTAAGCACTGCCTACTATCTGCTTCGCCTCTGTGCCGTAGAGCTTACTATAGAGTTGCTTGAGGGCTTCTTGTGTTTTAACCAAATTTCAGGCAAATCATAAAGTGCCTTCACCAATTGTAAAGCTTGTTGCACGGCTGCTGGCCCATAATTCATTTATCCTGTACACAGTTTCTTTTAAAGTACTATTAAAGTTCCTTGTATGGAAGATTTTAGTGCTTTATAATTTTTACTGGTTGTTCACTGTTAGCGTTCTTTCATTGTGTCTTGAGACGTTTATGTAACTGCTAAGCGCAATTACTGGTTTCATCTATTGATATTCTACACCTATTACTCTTTGTCAATCATTTGTATTACAATTGCTTAATATTTTAAATTATTTTGGTTTTCCCATGGAAAACCCGTGTCAGGTTTCCTTCAGCCATTGCCGCAGTTGCTAAGGATAATTATTTGGTAGTTTTTAATACTTTAAATTGTTTTGACCTCACAGGGAAGATGATTATCATTAGGTCTTAAGCCCCTAATGCAGTTGCTACTTATTACCAATCGATATTCTTTAATAATCCATCAACGTATAACTCTGTATATTCTAATTGCTAAATAATTAATTTGTTGGTGTTATTAATTTACTGTTCTAGTTCACTTTGTGTTCCCAGTACCTTTTTGCTACTCAGCCACCTCCATACTGCTTCAGACTTCTATTGTGTTTTTACACTCAACTACTCAATCTAGTAATAGAGATAGGTTAATAACATCCATAATATTCACCACTGCTGTTGGCAGCTTGCTAATGCTAAGTAAAATTAACTGACGTTGAGGGATTCGCACACAGCGCAAAATGGTATAGTCATCAAGAGTCAGTCCCGTTTGTTGATGGCATGTAATGGATTTGTGTTAACCGAAACGTGTGCGTTATCTCTAGCCTGCAAGCGTGACTTGGACAAAGAGAGCTAAAAGGCTGAGCTTCGCAATTGTAGAGGGCTTGTGAATATTTTATTGCATTTACAAACAGCTAATTTAGCGAAGAGCATCCTACATTATTAAGCCACCTCTTATTGAAGGCACATAATGTATGACATAATTAGAATGCATATTTCAAGGGTAGCTGTTCACAGGCAGGAATTGTATTACTGCAATACGTTCCGAACAATTTGTGGGAAGCATATTTAGACCAGAAACCATTCGTACTGTAATGTCTGTTTCGAATATAACGAGTACTCTGGTTCTGATAGAGGATGCACTAACCGCCTACATTTCTGAACTGTTTTAAATTATACGTATTCTGACAAATTTATTAACATTTAATGGACATTTTTCTGCTTTTTGTCGTGAATATCAGTCTTAGTTTGCGTGTAAAGAGCTCATTTCTCTCAATAACAATACTTGAGGTTTCCGAACTTTTTTGTTCAGGTATGTAATGAGTGTCCACGATTTCTCAAACGTCACTATTTCCATGCACTGTTATTTTCTGTTTTGCTTTTCAGAGTGTTTCCGAACCTTGTGTGAATTTATAGGAAATGAAGGAAATAATGTTTGTGTGCCATTTCACGTAACCCAAAAGAAGTTTTTGCGAACATAGCCCGGTCGAGAGAAACGAAAATTATTTTGTTAACACCAATAACTACACATTTTACTGTTTTCCTGTCTGCAATATATATAGCCGGCCGGAGTGGCCGAGCGGTTCTAGGCGCTAGAGACTGGAGCCGCGCAACCGCTACGGTCGCAGGTTCGAATCCTGCCTCGGGCGTGGATGTGTGTGTTGTCCTTAGGTTAGTTAGGTTTAAGTAGTTCTAACTTCAAGGGGACTGATGACCTCAGATGTTAAGTCCCATAGTGCTCAGAGCCATTTGAACCATTAATATATATTTTTTATGAAGCACGCCTTCGCAATCATATGGGTTTTAGTCCTCTTTGAAAACATGATAGCTCAGTGCCGTCTCTTCACATTTTAACCTGACGCCGTTTGAGTTTTGCAGGAAACCAGTTCCTTTTGTAAACGACAGACTCAAAATCAATGTTCTCTTGTGGTTCTTCTGAATCATCACGGTCTGAATGGAGGCTTGTTGTTTATAAATGACATTGTCTGTGACTGGTCGCTTCTCTCCAATGCCCTGCCCTCCCCTTCCCCCCTTCCCCCTGACGTCACTCCTAAGTTACTGGTATCTATGGCTGAACAGAACAAAGGCTGCTCTAGAAAAGCACGCCGAGTTCTCAGTAGTACAAAATGAAAGCGTAAAAGAAGTAGTCACTAGCGTAAATGCGAAGAACTAAATACAGACTCCAGAATGGACTTTTGGTGATCTACGAGGAGCTTTCAGTAAGTAAAGAAACACTTTTTTTCTGAAAGCAGGTTGATTTTATTCAGAATTCAATGTATCATATTATTCCCCAATCTTATGTTTGCAAAACCCTATTTTCATTATAATACCCGTTGAGCACTAAGGCCTTATGCCACTATACTGGGAGGGCCTAAATGCCTTCATGGAACCACTCTAGCGGTCGACCTCGCAGCCAACGTCTTGCTAGGTAGTAATCTACCAGTCATCAACATACTGCTTCCCGCGGAGTGCATCCTTCATTGGGCGAAACAGGTGGTCGTCGGAAGGTGCGAGTCCAGTCTGTACACCTTTGAGTACCCCAAGTGGTCGGCGAGTGTGTCAGCACTACCAACAGATATGTCCAGTTGAGCAGCGAGATGTTCGATTGTGATGCGTTGATCACCTCGAATGAGAGTGTTCGTATGTTCTAACGTTGCTGGAATCACAGCGATGTGCGGCTGGCCGACACGCGGAAGATAGGACAGGTTTGTCGACCACGTAGCGATGATAACATATGTCTCGCCAAACGACTCACCGTGCTTTAGTTCACTGTCAGGTCTCCTTTGACATTCTGGAAGCGCCTATGAATATCTTCGATGCTCTGGTTTTACGCCAAAAAGAACTCAGTGATATCTCTCTTCGTGAAACGGACCTCCGATACAGACGTCATTTTGAAGGTTGCGTATAGCACAGACATCTATGGAAATTTCAACTGCATAGGCTGAAGCAGGAATATTCCACGATTTCCCACTACGAATTCCGTATTTTTTTAATCTACACTGGCCGAGAAGAAAATGTTGCATAACTTATTCAGCGTCTCATAAACGCTGTGCTAACAAGCAACGATGTTCAAGATGATTAAACTAGAGACATTTAAAAACGTTATGCTGTTTCATGCCTCATTTCAGCATTAACTAACTGACCGCTGGCCATTTGAATACGTGCTCACAGATTAGTAGCCTCCTCTTTTTAATCATTGCTATTAAAGGTTCCAACTGTGCAATTCCTTGATAAACTTTAATCGTTTCTGTTGTAATATCCACGCCTATATTTTATTCAAAATCACATTCACGATAGCATTGTAAGTGGAATGTGACTGAACTCTGATCCTATTCTCGTAATACTAATAAAAAGGACTTCATCGTTAATAAAATAATAAATAATTATTGTCAAGGACGTAATTTAATATTTTGTAGGAAATTATTTCTCAGAAAATACCCACGTAAGAAGATAATGAAAATCTCAGTCTTTTGTTATCTATGATTTTGTAGAAAAATGCTTCTTCTTGTTCGAACTGTTGTACACATAGGATATGATTGATGTCTTGTAACACAGACTCCCATCTTCAGGCCCTGTACGCTTTTTCAGTATTAACAAGCTTATCGTATGGTGCCATAAAACTGGAACCGTAAATCCAACCGTTATGCAGCTGATTCATATAATAATCCAAAATATACGGCTGTTGGTAAAGTGTTTTGAATCGAGAGATATTCTTCCGCTGTGAAGATGATCAATGATCGAAACCGGTCTGAAAAAAATGTACTGTAAGACAGAAAAGTGTTCACTATTCATTTCTCCAAGTATATCAATGCTGCCGACAATCGCCTGGAAACATTTTTGGCTTAGGTATTCGCGATTCGTCTATTCTAAGAGGATTTATTTGAAGAGGATGGTCATTATTAAAGGTTCGTCATCTTACGCAGGGTTCTTTTTATAGCTTAAAGGATTCATGTTCTTGCTTCTAACTAGTGAAACAAAGGTCTATTAATTCTAAGACGATTTTTAATACTTAAAAGTTTTCTTTTCTCATTACATTCTTTCGAATGTGAAATTGAACATTAGTTATCTTAATTTAGAGGCAAAGCTTCTGTGCATTTCACATTTCGGAACTCACTTCATCGTAAGAGCGGAGTACATCGTCGCACTCATTAGATACCACAAGCTTTTTAAGACCGGGTGTACAGATCAAAGAATCTGAGCCAAAGAAAGGTCAGTCTCCCGAGAGAGAGACGGAGCTGAAAAATGGAGTCTACAAAGAAAGACAGAAAAGGGAAACGATCTGTGCGGTGGTCAAAACTCGGACCTTGTACTCGAGATCCTCGAGACTATCAGAGTTCAAATCCCAATGCGGAACCCCAGATTTAGGCTTTCCATTGGTCCCCCAAGTCAATGCAAATGCCTTTCGAAAGGACACAGCCAATTTTCAGCCTCAACATTGCCCTACGCGATTTTACGCGACGTCTCTAAAGATGCGCGAATATGTTCCGTTTCTACTAGTACTCTTATACAGGCATTCCAAAGTAGCTGTTCGCAAATCTATTTCCTGATACCGTTTCTGGCTAGCCGTTTAAACACTCCAATATTAACTCTGAGAACGAGCTTCCAGTTGTCTGATTTCCTAATCCACAATAGATATTCGTAAACGCTTAACCGTTTTTTAACCGCGCGTCGAATGTAAAGTTTCTACTTGCTTTTAAAAATTAGGAATAGCGTATACTAAGCGAGTTTTAGTATAGCGAAGAAAAAGAATGAGTATTCGACTGAGTACGAACTTCTTTAATGAAGAAATTTCATTTCATAATTAAAAGATACGAAGAGATATATAAATATACATAAATGATTGTGAGGTAAATTCATCGGAAAAATCTAGCTGATTGACCATAAGCCTACATTTGCATAACTGGCTAATTTTGAACCACTACCGTCAGTCTCTTAGTGGCAAAGGTTCTCGTTCGTAATCAGTGGCTAGTGATATAACATCCGCTATATCGGTTCGCAAGAATGTGAATGTGTTTTACTCGTTCTGACTTTGTGTAGCCATCCCAAACTTACTAAACGGTTTAGCAAGTTTCCGCCAGTAACCAAGTGCTTTTTCCACTATACACGGGATGAAGTCAGGTATAATAAAACAGTTTCTAATGCCGTAATTGGCGAGGGTAAGATTTATGAACGCCTCTCCTTCCGCAATTCCCATTCGTCTTATTTAATAGTTCACTGATATTCTTAATGAAACAATGTACTTCCTTCAGTAAATATGTTACGAAATCACGGGTAACCTCACAGCATTTTGCAGAAAAAACTAGAACAGTGGTTTTACTGACACCATGCGCGTAGAAGAACTGACACTCATAAAACAGGTATTTAATTTGACTAGAAAACTTTATTGAAGCTTAACATTTCAATATGATAATAAAACACAGTCCCGAAATTTAGTTTTATTATTCCGAACGTTGCGTGCCATGTAAACATTCTGAGTGTTATGTAACCAACTATAGATTTAATTTTTTATATCTTTCCATTTAAGTAAGACTCACGATCTATTATTATTATATGCTATGACTTTCGTGCTTTTGTTCACACACCTTTGTAACCCACAAATAAAGTGTGAGAAGTGTGGATTTTCAGAAGATTGGAATTAGGGTCGCAGTTTACTTTTTATGACTTATATGCGACCCACGTGGTTTTTACGACGTGAAAGCTATCTTCTACACCGCCGCTCCTTGCTTGGTAACGTCTAAACTTACTTCTACACTCTTTCTTCTTATGTCCACAACGCTGACGAGCATGCCGCTGCTTAATGAGTGTTGTTTATTCAGTGATCTGTGCCAGTTAAACACGACCTCAAAAGCGTCTTCAAGTGGTAGTTACTTGTAGTTAGAAAAATGTACTTGTAGTAAGTCTGCATCTTAGCCGGTTTTCTATAATTCATAAGGGCACGGTTAGGTAACCGCAGTGCAGCTGTGTGCATTGCATGTACATAGTTGTAGGAAATGCATATCGCAGAAGAGTAAAGGACGTAAAAGGGAGTATATCAATTTAAAAAATGCACTTAAGTTATTTAAAATGGTTCTGAGCACTATGGAACTCAACTGCTGAGGTCAATAGTCCCCTAGAACTTAGAACTAGTTAAACCTAACTAACCTAAGGACATCACACACATCCATGCCCGAGGCAGGATTCGAACCTGCGACCGTAGCGGTCTCGCGGTTCCAGACTGCAGCGCCAGAACCGCGCGGCCACTTCGGCCGGCCACTTAAGTTATTACTATCCACTGTCAAATGGAGGATGAATTACGAGACCTGTTAAAAGCAACAAACCGAGTATATAACAATGTGTAAAAGTAAACGAAATAAAAGTATTAGGAAGCAAGAGAATGAAGTTAGTGACAAACAGCATCAAAAATTGGGTCGACGAAATATACTAAGTGAATGAATTCTGCTACTCTGTAAGTAAAGTGATGCATTGCAGACGAAGCACTACGATATAAGGTGCAGGTCCTACGACATAGGGTGCAGACCAACACAGGCAGTCAGAGCATACGTCGTCAAAAGAAGTCTAATGGTGTGAAACACAGAACTTTATTAGAAAATCAAATATCTGAGAATGTGCATATTGAGAATTGCTTTGTACAGAAGTAAATCATGGATTGTGGGAAAACTGGATAAGAGGAAACCATTTGAGATGTAGTTTTACAGCAAATTGCTGAATAAAAATTGAATGATAAGATAAGAAAAGAGGAGATTCTGCGGAGAATGACGATGAAAGAAGTGTGTGAAAAAGCACAAGAAAAAGGGAGTGGATGATGAAACATCATTGATGACTGTGATCATACTATTGGGATCCATAGGAAGAAAAAAATTGTACAGGAAGACAGAGACTGGGATGCACAAGACAAATAACTGTGGGTATTGGATGTAAGTGATATTCTGAGGTAAGAGAGAGGTAATCGTAGTGGGACGCATTGGCTCAGTTGAAAGAGTGGAAAAGCTGTAGTTACAGTGCATTTCTAAATCGAAGGAAGTAGTGTATGATGTTAGTGGACAGGAAAGTCGCGTTTTCTGTGAATTAGAGCAACCGTACCGAGTGCAGGATGTGGATAAATGTTCTGTTAGTGTTCAGTATTTGTAGGTTTCCCGTAAGTAGAATGTTCATATAAGTATTGTTGTGAGGAATGCAGGTGCCAGAGTGGAACTGACCAGAGAATGCATATAGAGTATTAATCACCCACTCAGAAAGTCATCTGCATACCTTCGAGCTCCCACTTGTAGTAAAACTGAGCACGAAATTCAAGGAAATAACGCTGGCTCAGAGGTATACATAACCGCATTCTTTCTGTCCCAGCTGCTTCATGGGACAAGTAGGGATCTATAAAACAAGGCTACAACTCAAACAGTGTTGTAGCTTGTGAAATTCACGTGTAGATATTGATTTAGTGGTAAAACCACTTTTGCCCGACTCAGATCACAATTTAGTAGTGATGCAGAGTAGGCCGAACTTTGAGAAACTAGCCAGGAAGAACCAATGTCCAATGAAGTGGGATGCTAAGTAATAAAGAGATACGCTTTAAGTTCTCGGACGCTATAGATACTACGGTAACGAATAGCTCAGTAGGAAGTTCAGTTGTAGAGGAATGGGTAATTCCAAAAACGGCAATTACGGAAGATGGAAATAAAGACATAGGTGCAAAGAAGACAACAGAGGTGAAAACATGGATAAGAGTAGAAATACTTAAGTTGATGAATGAAACAAATAAGTACAAAAATTTTCACGTAAATTCAGTAATACAGAAATACAAGTCACTGAGAAATGAAATTAATAGGACGTGCAGGGAAGCTAAGGCGAAATGGCTGCAGAAAAACTGTGAAGAAATCGAAAAATAAATTATTGTCTGAAGGACTGACTCAGCGTATAGAAAAGTCAAATCAGCCTTCGGTGAAATTGAAAGCAAGGGTGGTAACATTACGAGCCTATGGGAATTCCACAGTTAAATGCAGAGGAGAGAGCGGAGAGGTGGAAAGAGTACAATGAAGGCTTCTATGAGGGGAAACACTTGTCTGATGACATGATTTAAGAAGAAACATGAGTCGATATAGAAGATATAGGGGATCCAATATTAGAATTTAAATGAGCTTTGGAAGACATAGGGTCGAACAAGTCAGTAGGAATGGATAATATTCCATCGGAATTTCTAAAATCATTGGGCGAAGTGGCAAAAAAATGTTTGTGTGTAGAATGTATGAGTCTGGCGATATATCACCAGACTTTCGGAAAAACATCATCCTCACAATTCCGAAGACTGCAAGAGCCGACAAGTGCGAGAATTATCTCACAATCTGCTTAACATCCCATGCATCCAGTTTGAACATAGGAATAATATAAAAGAGAAAGAAAAAGGAAACAGGATGTAGTAGATGACGATCAGTTTAGCTTTAGGAAAGGTGAAGGCACCAGGGAGACAATTATGGCGTTGCGGTTGATAATGGTAGCAAGATTAAAGAAAAATTGAGGCACGTTTGTAGGATCTGTCGACCTGTAAAAAGCGTTCGACACTGTCAAATGGTGCTAGATATACGAAATTCGGTGAGGAAATAACGGTAAACTATAGGTAAAGATGGGTAATACACAGTATTTACAATAACCAAGAGCGAACAATAAGATTGGGAGATGGAAAACGAAGAGCTCGGATTAGAAAAGGTCTAGGACAGGTAGTTATTTTTGCCCGTACTGTTCAATCTACACATCGAAGAACCTATGGTGGAAATAAAAGAAAATTTCAAGAGTGGAACTGAAATTGAAGGGATAAGGGTATCAATGATAAGATTCGCTGATGACACTGCTATGTTCAGTGAAAATGAAGAAGAATTACAGGATGCGCTGAATGCAATTAACAGTGTGGCGAGTACACAATATGGAAGTAACAGTGTGATGAATACACGTATCAAATACGAAGGTATGAGAAGCAGCAGAAATGAGAACGCGAGAATCTTAATATCAGGGCTGGTAAACACGAAGCATATGAAGTTAAGGAAGTCTTCTACCTAGGTATCAAAATCAAACATGATGGACGGAGCAACGAGGAAAGCAGACTAGCATTGGCCAAAAGAGCGTTCCTGACCAATAGAAGTCTACTAGTGTGAAACATAGGCCTTAATGTGAGGAAGAAGTTTGTGAGAATGTACCTTTGTAGCATAACATCGTATGGTAGTGAAACGTGAACGTAGTGAAACAGAAGCGAATCGGAACGTGTAAGATGTTGTGCCACAGAAAAATTTGGAAAATTGGGTGGACTGATGAGATAAGGAATGAGGAGGTTCTCTGGAGAATCGGCGACGAAAGGATTGTGTGGAAATCACGAATAAGAAGAAAGGACAGGTTAGTTGGACTTCTGTTAACACACCAGGGGATCACTTTCACGGCACTAGAGGGAACTATAGAAGGTAAAAGCTGTAGAGGAAGACAGAGATTGGAATAAATCCAGTAACTAAATGAGGACGCAGATTGGAAGTGATACTCTGAAGTGAAAGGTTGGTTCTAAGTAACATGAAGAGATTATCACAGGAGAGTCATTCGTGGGGCCCACATCAAACCAGTCATAAGACTGATACTGAAGAAAGAAAATTACTTTCTTACACAAAGTAGTGGTTCCCATGGCACAATATCAGATTGCACACTGCAGGTGATGGAGAAAAATACGTAATTACCAAAATAACATTAGCATTGCTAACACGTCTCGTGATCATTTCTGCTTCCAGTGTTATATTTCACCTCATTTCCCAGAAAAATAGTGGCAGTATCAGGTAAAGATGATGAAGGTGGGTAGTTAGCTGGCACCTGTCTTGCCAAAGTGGATCGCAAAGTCTAAATTATATTCAAATTTGGTGACGGTATTGACCATGGGAGATAGAAAACCTCATCTTCCTGCTTACAAAACCAGTCCATGGCGGTGCAAAATCTGTGAACAGGAGCCCTGTCGTCTTGGAGCACAGAACACAGGTTCGATATTGGAGAGCAAATATTATTTTTATGGGGTGGACCTGGTCAGTCAAAATGGTCACATAGCCTTTGACGGTAATGCAACCTAGCACAGTAATCATACGACGGTAAGGCTGTCAATATCATCACCGAACCCCTACCATGTCTTCCCCTGCGTGAAACAAGACTCATCCGACAAAATAATCCTCCACTACTCCAAAGTCCAGGTTTTTGAATCCCAGATCTCCCTGCGATTCTTTGCGTTTCTTTGGTTTAATGGTTCAGAGCACTATGCGACTTAACGTCTGAGGTCATCAGTCCCCTAGAACTTAGATCTACTTAAACCTAACTAATCTAAGGAGATCACACACATCCATGCCCGAGGCAGGATTCGTACCCGCAACAGTAGCAGTCTCGCGGTTCCAGACTGAAGCGCCTAGAACCGCTCAGCCACACCGGCCGGCGTTCCTTTGGTGCTGACGGCGTTTACGAGTGCGACGTTCAGCTCTGCAGTGACTTTTGCAGGTGTCGTGCTCTTATTTTTCGTTGCATGACCGTCCGTCATGATCGTTCGATACGCGCTTTCGTCCGCATTGAGCCACAGCGAATGATATTATTTTCGCTTTTCCTTTTTGCGGCATGAATCTTCGATAAGATGCCTCTTGAAACTGCGAACATTTCGACTACGTTAGTTACGGAAACACCCACCATTCGAATATTAATAATTTGCACACGTTCTAAACCACTTAGCTCGGACATAATACACTCCTGAGTCCACAGAGAACTGGTATGAACACGACAAACACTTGCAATATATTGGGGGCATTACACAAATGCCGTTAGTGATCAAATATAACAGCACAACCTGCAGGTCTGCCTATCATGTGGAGATCTATGAGGGAGAATCAATTGAAAACTGATAAAAAGCTAAGTAAACGTTTATTATTTCAAAAGTAATAGCCATAACTGTTAATACATTTATCCCACTGTGAGGCAAGACGGTCAATGCCTTCGTGGAAAATGTTTGCGTTTGCGTACGAAACCATGACTGTACCATGGCATGCACCTTTTCTTCCGAAGGAACTCGACGGTCACGAAAGTTTTTCTTCAGGTCTCCAAAAAGTATGGAAATTGTGTGTGGAGAGAGATGGAAACTGTATGGAGGATGCGTAAGACCTTCACAGTGGAAAATCTGCAAGGTAGTCGAAACAACGTTAAAATCCGAAAACTGCTAAGTTCGTATTATCTCAGACTAAAATAATTTTTTCGTCATTCGTAATGCGACTGTTTGTCTGTCCGTCCGCTTATTAAGACCTTTTGTCTCAGGAACGGGTAGAGGTCTCGAGTTGAAATTCATGTCACGCACTAGCCTACGGTCCCATTCTTTGTAAAAAAAGTTATGCTTCTAAGTCAATGCAATCAAGAGATGCGGTCATTTAAGTTGCACATTTTGGTACTCGCCAACTTATTCATTAAAACCTATGATGTATTTCCCGTTGACCTAGAATCATGATATTTGGCAGAAACCTAGGTTTCACTGTACAGCAAAAGCAAAAAACGGAAAATTGATAATTTGTAATTACTGAAGAGGTAGAGACGATACTGATCGAGTAATTCGATGTCTAAAGGGAGATGGAGCATCAAAATGCTGTTGTAGGGAAAGGGACAGTAGAAAGGATTACGTGAGAGTATGGGCTTCGTACTTGGAATGAGAGAGGAGAACGACTAATTGAGTTATGCAACAAATTTCACACAGTAATAGCGAATGCTATCTACATGTATCACAAGAGGAGAAGGTATATTTGGAAAAGGCCGGAAGACAGGGGAAGATTTCATTTAGATTACATCATGGTCAGGCACAGATTTCAGAATTAGATATTAGATTGTAAAGCACACTCAGAGACAGCTACAAACTCAGATCACAGATTGGTAATGATGAAGAGTAGTCTGAAGTACATTCAGAAAGTAACAGTGCACAAAGAAGTGGGATACGGAAGTGCTAAGGGATGAAGAGATACTCTTGAAGTTCACTTAGACTATAGATACAGCAATAATAAAAAGCTCATTTGGCAGTTCAGTTGAGGAGGAATGGGCCTCTCTAAGAAGAGCAATCACAGAAATCAAGAATGGTAACAGCGAAGAAACTATGAGTAACAGAAAAAATATTTCACTTGATGGATGAAAGAAAGTAGTACAAAAATGTTCAGGGAAGTTCAGGAATACAGACATACGAGGTGTGGCTAGAAAAAAAACCGGACTAGTACTGGTGAAACAATAAAACGAATGCAATAAGGCTGAAAGTCGCGTGGCCTGTCACGTGACTCTCGCTCCGCCTACTGCTCGAGTTTCATCTGCCTCCTGCACTCAGTCTGCCCGTGGCGTCTGTTTTAAGTAGTTGACGTTTTGTCTGTGCGTCGGAAAATGTTGGGTGTACAGAAAGAACAGCGTGTTAACATCAGATTTTGTTTCAAACTAGGAAAATCTGCAAGTGAAACGTTTGTAATGTTACAACAAGTGTACGGCGATGATTGTTTATCGCGAACACAAGTGTTTGAGTGGTTTAAACGATTTAAAGATGGCCGCGAAGACACCAGTGATGACACTCGCACTGGCAGACCATTGTCAGCAAAAACTGATGCAAACATTGAAAAAATCGGTAAACTTGTTCGACAAGATCGCCGTTTAACAATCAGAGCAGTGTCTGAGTTAACAGGAGTTGACAAGGAAAGCGTCGAACAAGTTTACCGATTTTTTCAATGTTTGCATCAGTTTTTGCTGACAATGGTCTGCCAGTGCGAGTGTCATCACTGGTGTCTTCGCGGCCATCTTTAAATCGTTTAAACCACTCAAACACTTGTGTTCGCGATAAACAATCATCGCCGTACACTTGTTGTAACATTACAAACGTTTCACTTGCAGATTTTCCTAGTTTGAAACAAAATTTGATGTTAACACGCTGTTCTTTCTGTACACTCAACATTTTCCGATGCACAGACAAAACGTCAACTACTTAAAACAGACGCCACGGGCAGACTGAGTGCAGGAGGCAGATGAAACTCGAGCAGTAGGCGGAGCGAGAGTCACGTGACAGGCCACGCGACTTTCAGCCTTATTGCATTCGTTTTATTGTTTCACCAGTACTAGTCCGGTTTTTTTCTAGCCACATCTCGTACAAGTCACTTAGAAATGAAATAAATCGGACGTGCAGGGAAGCTAAGGCTGCATGAAAAATGTGAGTAAATCGAAAAAGAAAGATTGTCGAAAGCACGGATTCAGCTTCTAGATGTCAATACATCCTTCGATGAAATTAAAAGCAAAGAACGCTAAGAGTGCAATAGAAAGTCCACAGTTAAAAGCAGAGGAATGGTTCAAATGGCTCTGAGCACTATGGGACTCAACATCTTAGGTCATAAGTCCCCTAGAACTTAGAACTACTTAAACCTAACTAACCTAAGGACATCACACACACCCATGCCCGAGGCAGGATTCGAACCTGCGACCGTAGCAGCCCCGCGGTTCCGGACTGCAGCGCCAGAACCGCACGGCCACCGCGGCCGGCTAAAAGCAGAGGAGAGTACGGGCAGGTGTAAGTAAATTAAGCCCTTTATAACATGGACGACTTACCTGATGTAAATATCGTGTGACTAGGGCCTCCCGTCGGGTAGACCGTTCGCCGGGTACAAGTCTTTCGAGTTGACGCCACTTCAGCGACTTGCGCGTCGAGACTTAACTGATGACGTGGTGGAACAAGAAACAGGAGTCAATAGGGAAATGATAGGCGATCCATTATGAGTATAAGAATTTAGAAGAGCTCTGGAAGACATAAAATATATGAAGGCAGAAGGGACAGATAACATTCCATCGGAATTTCCAAAATCATTGGGAGAATGGCAGCTAAACGTCTATTCTGATAGCTAAGTAAAAAGGATGAGTCTGGCGATACCTTATCTGATTTTCGGGAAAACATCATCCACACAATTCCGAAGATTGAAAGAGCCCACATGTGAGAGAATCATCGCACTATCAGCTTAACAGATCACAAATTGAAGTTGCTGACAAGAATAGTACACAGAAGAAGGGAAAACATACTTGTCGATCTGTCACCTGATAATCAGTTTGTCTTGAGGAAAGGTAAAAGCACCAGAGGGGCAATTCTGGCTCTGCAGTAAAATAATGGAAGCAAGACTGATCAAGAATCAAGGCACTTTCATGTAATATGTAGACTTGGAAAAAGAGTTCAACAATATCAAATGCTCCAAAATGTTCGATATACTTAGAGAAATAAAGTTAAACTTTAGGGAATGATGGTTAATGCACATTATGTACAAGAACCAACAGAACAATAAGAGTGGAATACGAAGAACGATGTGCATAGAGTTAAATGGATGTAGGACCTGGAAGTAGTGTTTCTGCCCTACCGTTCAACCAGTATGTGAAAGAAACAATGACGGAAATAAAAGAAAGATTCAATAGTGAGATTAAAATTCAAGGTAAAAGAATTTCATTGCTAAGATTCGTTGATGGGTTTGCTGTCCTCAGTGAAAGTGAAAAAGATTTACAGGATCTGTTGAATGTAATGAGCAGTCTAATGAGTATAGAAAGGGACTGAGAGTAAATCGAGAAAAGACGAAAATAATGATAAGTAGTAGGAATGAGAAAAGAGTGAAACCTCACATTATAATTGGTGATCGCGAAGTAAATAAAGTTAACGGGTTCTGCTAACCAGGTAGGATAACGTTCTACAAGTCGGGGGTGGAAGTCAGAAGCTTGGACGTGGTAGGGAAGCTAGAAAATCTGAAAAGGGAAATGTAAATGCTCAGTTTATATCTACAAGTGAAATGGAAAGAGGATAAGCATTTCTGGTCAGATGAGTGTAGGTTAATATCAACAGCAGCAGAAAATGGTATAAAGCAAGTGGGATTCGTTTTGAATAGCAAGGTAGGGCTGGAAGTGTGTTACTGTGAACAGTTCGGTGATAGGGTTGCTCTTATCAGGATCGACAGCAAACCAACACCGACAACGGTAGTTCCTGTGTACGAGCCGATGTCGCATGCTGAAGACGAAGAGATAGAAAAAGTGTACGAGGATATTGAAAGGGTTACACTTGAAATGAAAATCTAATAGTTATGGGAGACTGGAATGCAGTTGTATGGGAACGAATAGAGCAAAAGCATACAGACGAATATGGGCTTGCGACAAGTAATGATACAGAAGAAAGACTGAGTTCTGCAGTAAACTTCAGCTAGTAACAGCGAATACTCTGTTCAAGAATTACAAGAGGAGGAGCATACTTGGAAAAGGCCCGGTGATACGGAAGATTTCATATAGATTACATTTTGGTTAAGCAGAGATTCCAAAATGAGACAGTACATTGTAAAACATACCCAGGAGCAGAAATAGACTCAGATCACAATGTAGTAGTGATGAAAAGTAGGATGAAGTTTAAATAATCAGGAAGTATCATTACGCAGAGAAGTGGGATATGGAAGTGCTAAGGAATAACGAGATACGCTTGAAGTTCTCAAAGGCTATAGATACAACAATAAGGAACATCTCAGTGGACAGTACAGTTGAAGTGGAATGGACATCACTTAAAAGGGCAATCACAGAAGTTGGCAAGAAAAACATAGGTACAAAGAAGGTAATTGCGAAGAAACCATGAATAACAGAAGAAATACTTCAGTTGATCGATGAAAGAAGGAAGTACAAAAATTTTCAGAGAAGCTCAGGAATACAGAAATAAAAATCAGTGAGGAATGAAACAAACAGGAAGTGGAAGAAAGCTAAGACCAAATGGGTGCGTGAAAAATGTGAATAAATCCAAAAATCAATGATCGTCGGAAGGGCTGAGTCAACATACAGGAAGGTCTAAATAACCTTCGGTGAAATTAAAAGCAAGGGTGGTAACATTAAAAGTGCAACGGGAATTCCACTGCTAAATGTAGAGGAGAGAGCGGATCGGTGGAAAGAGTTCATTGAAGGACTCTATGAGGCGAAAAACTTGTCTGATGGAATAGAAGAAGAAACTGGAGCATTGGAGGACTTAAGATCAACGAATGTTGAAAATTATGTGGACAAGATAATGTAAGGAATGAGATGGTTCTGAGCAGAATCGTAGAGGGAAGGAATATGTGGAAAACACCGGTAAGGGAAAGGGACAAGATGACAGGGCATCTGTTAAGACATAATGGAATGACTTCCATGGTACTAGAAGGAGCTGTAGAGGGCAAAAACTGTAGAGGAAGACAGATTGGAATACATTCAGCAAATAATTGAGGGCGTAGGTTGCAAGTGCTACTCTGAGATGAAGAGGTTAGCACAGGAGACGAATTTGTGGTGGGCCGCATCATCAGAATTTGTAAAATCATTGGGGGAAGTGGCAACAAAACGACTATCCACGTTGGTGGGTAGAATGCATGAATCTTGCGACACACCCCCTGACATTCGGAAAAGTATCATCCACACAATTCCGAAGATTGTGAGATCTAACAAGTGCGAGAATTATCGCACAATCAGCTTAAATACTCATGCATCGAAGTTGCCGACAAGAATAATGTACAGATGAATGGAAAAGAAAATTGAGGATTGGTCACGTGATGATCAGTTTGGCTTTAGGAGAGGTAAAGGCACCAGAGAGGCAATTCTGACGTTGCCGTTGATAATGGAAGCAAGACTAAGGAAGAACGAAGATACGTTCAAGGATCTGTCGACCTGATAAAAGCATTCGACAATGTAAAATGTTGCAAGGTATTTGAAATTCTGAGGAAAATAAGGGTAATCTATAGAAAGAGACCGGTAATATACTATATGTACAAGAGCCGAGAGGCAATAATAAGAGTGGACGACCAAGAACGCAGGGCTCGGGTTAAAAAGGGGTAAGATAGAGATGTAGTCTTTCGCCCCTACTGTTGAATCTGAACATCGAAGAAGCAGTGATGGAAATAAAAGAAACGTTCAAGAGTGGAATTAAAATTCAGGGTGATAGGATATCAATGTTACGATTCGTTGATGACATTGCTACCCTGAGTGAAAGTGAGTAAGAGTTACAAGGTCTGCTGAATGGAATGAACAGTCTAATGAGTAATGTATATGAACTGAGAGTAAATCGAAGAAAGGCAAAAGTAATGAGAAGTAGCAGAAATGAGAACAGTGAGAAACCTAACAGCAGGATTGATGCTCACGAAGTATACGAAGGAATTTTACTACCTAGGCAGCAAAATAACCCATGACGGACAGGGCAAGGAGGACGTCAAAAGTAGACTACCGCTGACAGACACGGCATTCCTGGGCAAGAGAAATCTGCTAGTATGAAACATAGGCCTTAATTTAAGGAAGGAATTTCTGAGAACGTATGTTTGGAAGACAGCATTGTGTGGTAACGAAACATGGACTGTGGGAAAACCGGAATAGACGAGAAACCAAGCGTTTGAGGTGCGGCGCTGTAGACGAATGTTGGAAATTAGGTGGACTGATAAGTAAGGAATGAGAATGTTCTGCGAAGAATCGGAGAGGAAAGGAATATGTCGAAAAGAGTGATAAGGAGAAGAGACAGTATGACATGACATCTGTTAAGATATAAGGGAATGACTTCCATGGTAGTAGAAGGAGCTGCAGAGGGCGAAAACTTCAGAGGAAGACACAGACTGCAACATATCCAGCAAATAATCGAGGACATACGTTGCAAGCGCTGCTCTGAGATGAAAAGGGTGACACAGAGGAAGAAATTCAGACTAGCATTGGCCAAAATGGCATTCCTGGCCAAGAGAAGTCTACTATATAGGACCTAATGCGAGGAAGATGTTTGTGACAATGTACCCCTTTGGAGAGTAGCATTGTATGGTAGTGAAACGTGGATGGCGGGAAAAATGGAAAACAAGACAATCGAAGTATTTCAGATGTGGTGCTACAGAAGATTATTGAAGATTAGGTTGACTGAAGAGATAAGAAATGAAGAGATTCTCCGTAGAATAGGCGAGGAAAGGGATGTATGGAAAACACAGAAAAGGAGATGGGACAGGATGCTACATCATTTAAGACGTAAGAGAATAGCTTCCATGGTCCCAGAGAAAGCTGTAGAGGAAGATGGAGATTGGGATACATCCAGCAAATAATTGTGGACTTAAGATGCGAATGCTAGTCTGAGATGAAAATGATGGCAGAGGAGAAAAATTCGTGGTGGGTCACATCAAATCATTCAGAAGTCTGATTACTCAGAAATAAATAAATAACAATAAAACAAAAGTAAAAAAAACACACACAGAAAAATTTTTCTTTTGTCATCTGCTATCTGACTTCAGATTTAAAATTAATACATTCTCGATACACTAGCAATTCCTGGGGCCAATATCTTGTCATAATCAATGCCGGTAAAAGGCAAAAAACATCGACATTCTCGAATCCCGGCATGGATGAACTGTCTATATGCATAACTATATTTGTACGGAACTCCCAGCACGCGAGTCTGTAACGTTTCTGTAAGTAGGAGAATGGTGAAACAAACTTTTCTTTAATTAACGTATGAATTTGTATTTACCAGTCCCGTAACGTTTGTTCAAAGTACATGTTTGGCTTCAGTAAGATACCGAACTGCGAAAATTTAAAATGATCCCTCAACTGATTGTTTTCACAAAATGTTAGATTCAAAACTCTGTATACTTTTTACCCAGTTATATCAGGCCGGGCGTGCAACACATCGTTACCAGTACGTCAGTAATTGACTAAGCGCGGAAATTTAAACTTCCGCTCTGCATGAACAGTGAATTGGAAAAGATGTGATTATTATCTGCTGCGTGAAAAGTAAAGTTACATTTTGAACAAGATTTATACTTTAAGATGATTCGATCTGTGGCTGTTGTCTTATTGAATGTTTTATTCCACGTAATGCTACCAAATATTGATGAGCTACAAAGAGATTCTTGTCAACATGCACCAACAGGATACACTGTCGTACTCCTTAAGATAAAACAAGTTATTATGTGAACTAGTTATTATTCAGCTAATGAAATTACACTAGTGGATACTGAAGGGAAGAGAACAATAGTCGGTAGTCGCTTTTTATCTCCCATCAAAGATATTATAGAGTTCACTGATAATAGATCAACCATTTCCTTCCTTTTATTTTCATAGAATTACGATTCACGTTTTGGAAAAACAATAAAACTAATGTAATTCTTCAGGCTTTCCCGACGGTCTAATGACTTATTGGGTTTTCGGGTGTTCTGTGGGATATCAGCGTCGTACTTGCACGATATTTCGGTAGCGTAACTCGTTACCGTCATCAGCTGCGACCTGAGACTACTCCTCGAGTGGACCTGGTCCAGTATTTATGCTTGAGGCCTTCCCCCGTTACGAAGCGCTCCCTCTGCGGTCCGCGCCCGCTCGCTGTGATCTTCTGGAGCATTGCCGTTCCATTTTCCGTTCGCTACAGTCCTGGGTGTTCTCTTTGCGGTCCGCGCCCGCCAGACGCGCTCCTGGGTGTTCCGTCTTCGGTCTGGGGCGTTTGGAATCCTGTCTGCGGTACCAGGCAACCCCCCTG
The DNA here is from genome assembly GCF_023898315.1 of Schistocerca nitens. Classification (NCBI taxonomy): domain Eukaryota; kingdom Metazoa; phylum Arthropoda; class Insecta; order Orthoptera; family Acrididae; genus Schistocerca; species Schistocerca nitens. The sequence continues at coordinate 196,240,385 of NC_064622.1, read as the reverse complement.
TGGTCCTCTTCCGCTCACTGTGATATGCTGGAGCGTTGCCGTTCCATTTCGGCCACAGGCATAAATACTGGACCAGGTCAACGACAGGAGTAGTCTCAGGTCGCACCTGATCAAGATAACGAGTTACGATATCGAAATATCGTGCTAGTACGAGGCTGATATCCGGCAGAACACCCAACAACCCATGATGTCGATAAAACTAATAATTATAAATGTCCAATGCAGTATTCAAAAACCATTATTTTGTAGAGAAATTTCTAAGTCAGTTTGGAGGCGTTACACAGACCCCTAAATGACAGCGGCAACGCACGATCTTCGTGACTTCGGCTTTGCCATTTGCCTGTGTTCGGGAATGTTTTTGTCATTGTACAAGTCGTAATGTGGTAACTGCTTCATAATCACACTGTGAAACACCAATTAAATACACCATTACATATACCATGACTTCTCTGCTACTGTTTGGGACATAATAGTTGCCATAAAACTTAGTATACTTTTAACAGGACAGTTACTCTAATTTACTTATATGTGTGCTCAAAATAGCATACAAATATCAGGACTGTAGTTTTATACAGAGGTATAGCCCCTTACAACGGAGTCAAAAGTCATTTATAATACTATACTGACAATATAATTGTAGTTCAGTTTTATAAGCTAGTATCTTTGTTGCCCAAAATTATTTACAAGATCCACAAGGGCTTTATCCTGTTAGCTTGTTTCTATATCCAAGTAAAAAAAGTATCCATCAGCAGTTATTAGATTACGCACGGTAAGGTAGTGGATTTATAAAAAACACAACATACAGAAATCAGAGAATTTTGTTCTGGTTTTACACAGTAATTAAGGTTGTACATTCCTGGAATAATTTGCAGATTGGTCTTTTACTAATAAAGATACGTACATTTACAGATATTTTTATAGAGCAATAAAATTTCATCAACATATGTTGGTACTAATTTCATTCGTTACACGTACATAAATTTACATCGGTAAAGATAAAGTCATGTTAATTTATCTTATTGGTCTGTTTTTGCCAGAACATTCTGAAACTCAAATTCAGCGATTTATTTTAATAAAATTGTTATAAAAAACCACATTTCCTTCCCACACATGTCTGACATTTTCTCTGAGCAAATAGATCAAATTTTCCTTATAGTAGTGTTCATTAAAGTTCCTCAAAAATCAGTGTGATTTTAACGATCCTCTATTAGTTTATGTTCAAGTATATACAGTTATGAATACGAAGTTTTAACATATTGTGTTCAAAACTTTACTCTTATGAACGGGTTTCATTTAACGGAAGGCTTCTCAGGAAAATTAATGGAGCAGGTGGATAGTCACTTGGAGCTGTACGCCATGGGAACTGGTGTCCGAAATGCGGGATAAAGGCTCAGAAATCTGCACAGAATAAGAGCTACGATGGGTTTTACTCCCACTGGTAAAGTATCCAGTCTCAGAAGATTTATCCAGATTATGACTAGCTGTCGTCACCTCTCGCCATCAGCTATAGAGTACATATAAAATTACACAACGGCAGTAATATATGTACAAAATTTGAAACATATTATGGTCTCAAAGAGAACATGTGCTATCACTGAGTCGTGACGCCATTGAGTTAGTAGACTGTTCTGCTGAAGCCACTGGCTCACGTGTAGTATCGACTATCCCTCTTGCGGCCCCATTGTCAATATCTATGAGGAATAGTTGGAATCTGTGTTTTGTGTCCTTAGAAAGTCTTTGCTTGCCGTTATATATAGGGTTTAATTTTAAGTTGACAAACCAGAATAACTAAAAAAAGTAAGCTTCACGCGAAAAAAATGTGTACAGTCCAAAGTTTATTATTTTAAAGGGGGACATATGCTGGTGCTAAAATTAGCCCGCCACCCCAACCCTATGGCGGTGGAGTGGGAGGCAACTTTAAAATTCAAATGGGAACCCCCATTTTTTATTGCAGAATCAGCTTCTACATACAAAACTACGTACATTTTGTCTTAAACATTTGTTTTGATTCTTGGTAGTTGGCGCTGTAATTCAAGAAAATCGATGTTCTCATTTTGGCGTGTAAAAGGTTACAGATAAATAAAAAATACTTATTTATTTAGTAAATTTTGATTCGCTTGAACTAAAACTCTCCCTCTCTCCCCATAGGGTGAGGTTTGAGAGACAAACAAAACTTATCCGAACATGCTGAAAAAATTAATATGTGGGTCAACATTTGTAAAACTCTCAAACCCTAACCTATGGGGAGAGTGGCAGAGTTTTACTTTTAGCGAATCAAAATTTACGAAGTAAATAAGTATTTTTTATATATCCGTAACCGTTTTCCACGCGAAAAATGAGAACATGGGTTTTCTTACAGCGCCAACTACCAAGAATCAAAAGAAATGTTTAAGAGAAAATGTACGTAGTTTTTTATGTAGAACCTGATTCTGCAATAAAAAATGGGGGTTACCATTTGAAATTTTAAAGTTGCCTCCCGCCCCCCTCCAAGTGGCTGGGGTGACGGACTAATTTTAGCACCAGCAGATGTCCCCCTCGAAAATATTCAGCTTTGGATTCTACAAATTTTTTCGTGTGAAGCTTATTCTTCGAGTTATTCTGGTTTGTAAACTTAAAATTTACACCCTGTATATAAGGGGGTCGCTGGCTCGAGACAGAGGCACGAAGTTTGGGATCGGCGGTAGCGTCGCGACAAAGAGATGGTCACGAGGTCCGAGCGGCCGAAACCATGAGCTTTGCAAGGAGGGCCTGCGTAGAGCGAAGATACCGAGATGCTTCACCGGGGTCAGCGTCGACTACAAGCAGCAGGCCGACATCCCGTCGGCTGGTTGGCAACATTCGTCTCAGACGAACGCTTGTGGCCTGGCTGCCCTCTTCTACCTGGCTTTCATCGGCACCACTCAGTAACCGCTGGGACCCACCGTGGATCCATGTGGATAAAGGGGAGTAACATTCCGTAATCCTCGTGGTGATTTGTTTCATTGTCTACCTGCCCTCCTTATTATTTTGTGATTTGTACCTGACCCTCAGAGTTTTAGTCGAAAGGCTCTTTGCTCGTAAATATAGGCAGTAGTATTGTACTAAGAGACTAGTTGTCGTTTGAAAATTTGTCTGGCTGTTATATTGCCTTTCGTTTCTGGTTTGTGTCAATCATTAATCTTCTAATTAATCAGCTCTTGGTCGTAAATACAGCCACAACAATTCCACTAAGGCACAGGTTGCCGTTAAACAAAAGAGGGACCTGTGGTTAGGTTTAGCTGTTAATCGGTTCAATTCTTTGATTGTAATTGCATTTCTCAGTCATTAGCTATAATCTGAACAACCTGTGGTACTAAGCATTTCGTTTCTGTATTTGGAAGACCGGGTCATTATTGGTGTATTTTAGCTGGATCTTTTGGTTCCGCCGAGTAAGTTCTCTTGTAATAATTGTTCACAAGTAATTTTTTAAGACGTTCCTTCAGAGCGGTCTTAATAACTGACAATAAGTTTAATTTTGAACATATTAACAGCCAGCTGTCACCAGGGCTTTAGTCAAAATAAAATTGTCAGAAGGGACGGGTTGGGATCCAGACACAACTTGGTTGCCGATTGAAATTAAGAGGTTGGTTGCTTTGAAGTAAGCCTTATCATTGTCATATTGTTTCCTAGTCTGTTTAACCTTTAAGCACAGGTGCGCATCTTAATCCCGAACCTTTCGACATACAGCTTTCAAATTAAAAGTTAAGTAATCTGTTTTGAGTAATTGAATCACTCTTGTCATCAATGGTGCTTATATAGTTGTCATGTGTTGCAGAAGGGCATTTAATAAGACAGGCTGTGTCCAGCGCGGTAGTAATCACCGCTGTTTAACATGATAACGGTCGGGCTGCAGGTCCGGCCGTCTTGTAATCATTGTCGCATTGTTTGCTGTTTTTCAATAAAGCACTTCAGATTTCTTTTGCAAAGATTAAACGCGTATTCAAGTTAAGGTTTAAGGTCAAAAGAAATTTGCAAATTTGTTTTTCTTAACGAAATTTTTATGGTTAAATTCTTACATTATCTGTAAAACACAGTTTATATATTGTTAAATAAACAGGTTGTGTGAAAAGAAAGTCATATTGGTGGGTTCTGCCTTCCACTTTTTCCTTAATTCCATTAAGTACGAAGCATCAATCACATTAAGTCCCGTAGACACAACAAATGCCAGCATTAATTTGTTTAATTTCTGACACAGTCTATATTAGGTTGAGGGTTTTAGATGTCTATATTTTAGACAGCATAATGCATATAATTATGCTGAAGAAAAGTTCATTTCATGCTGACAAACATGCTCATCAAGATATGTACATAGTTGAGGTTATATGGTATACTGTGAGTCGGCCCCCAGCAGGCTGGTCGTTAAATTTGTATTATTCTGTGTGGAGCTCTCAGAAAACAGTCTCCTAAAATTACTTTTAATTTAATTTGGCTGCGCTTCGCCACCATCTGCTAATGTCCATCACGGGGCGTGTCAGAAGCGTAGCACACCGTTATCACCACTATAGATAACACACTCATTGATATTTCAGGCTCGCCGATGTGGCCGAGCGGTTCTAGGCGCTTCAGTCTGGAACTGCGCGACCGCTACTGTCACAGGTTCGAATGCTGCCTCGGGCATGAATGTGTGTGATGTCCTTAAGTTAGTTAGGTTTAAGTAGTTCTAAGTTCTAGGGGACTGATGACCTCGGCTCAGAGCCATTTGAACCATCTGATATTTCAGGATGAAAAATATCGTTCCAGCAATTCTCACATCCACTGTAATAACTTTACCTCGTGTCAAATAAACAGTACGTGTCTGCCACTCATCTATTAGTTTCTGTTTAGCACGTTTACTGTGTCCCACTTCACTTTGGTCCAGTTCGTTTACTGTTCAGTATCTTTCTAGTTTACTGTCTTTATTCTTGTGAACAAGCAGAAAGAAAATTCCTACATATTAACAGTATTTACAATATTTACATACAGTTTTACGCTATGTATAGCGATCAGTGTTGATTCATTTTTCTCTATTATATCTGCTTCACAGGGGACAGTAATGATTATCAAACTCATCACTTTAATCGGCATATTTTTCTCCAGGATTACATATAGTTTATGTAGTATTAATCATGGCCTTTGATGGTGGAAGACAAGAACAACTTCTTCTTGGCATCTCCAAGGGTATACACCAATTCGCCTTTGACTCTTTTGCACTCAGATATTTACTTACAAACATAAGCTGCTTACCATAAGCAAAGGCACTTCTTACCACAGTTGTGTTAAGCAGGAGAGCAGATGACTAAATTAATCAGTGTCTATAATGTTTCCCCTCTGTAAGGTTCAGTTATGGGAAATAGCTGCAAGCCTCTGCACACAGCATTCTGCGGAAATTCCTTGGAGCAAGACATCCGTTTCACGTTCGTTTAAGAACTAAATAATCACCGTGACAAATAGATATTCACACATATCTAAAATTGCATTTCTGTGATATTACAATGTTTTTTCTCTAAGCCTCTCACATGTTTCCTACTTTTCATGGAACATTGAGTCATATGACATAGTTCAAGTTATCTATGACTTCCTCTACAACTTACTGTATACAGTGTGCAGTGAGGACCGTGATTTCCCTGTGTCTTCCTCTACTATTTCCGGAAAAAGGTCTTAAAACTAGAGAGAATGCTATTATCTGTTCTAGAAGCAATAATTACACACTAAGACATATTTGTGCTATACCACTCCTTTTTCACATGGAACCGTGTAAACCACTGAGAAAATGACATTTAATACATAAAATTAATAAACATTGATTACTTAACACTACATTATTAGTAGAATCCTTAAGATCCTAAAGGGAACGTAGTGCTTTTATTGTTTTGGTTTCAGTAAAGCCAGCAGCTAGTTCTTACCATGTGATATGATTTCATATGGACCCATGCGTAATAACTGTCACTAATCATTTTTTAAATTTCTTTACCTAGTTCTTCACGTTTCGATCAAGGAATAGAGTATTGTGTTTCGCAATAGGTCTGGTGTGGAAATACGTCCATCTAATACACATCAGTTTTGATGATTCCTTGTTTTTTTTTTCTCAAACACGTGGGGATATTTGAACAACACGTGCTCTACATCATTGTGTTGGGTCTTTTTAATCCGTACAGCCTTTGATACTTTCTCTTTAACTGTCATTTTTAAGTCCTCTACCTCATAGCTGCTACCAGCTATATCGCCATGGGATATCGTTACAGTTTTTTAGAAATTAATCTTTATTCCTCGACAATATTTCCCATGTAAAGTCTCAGTACGTAAAAGATCTACTGTAATTTCTTGGCCCTTAGCCATAAGGTTGCATTTACCAGAAGAAAAGTCAACCTTTGCGTCCCTTTCTCTTAGAAAATCAAGCCGGAAAATGTAGCCTGTAATCAGGAACGTGCATTCAATTACTTTTTCCAAGTTCTACTTTGATCCTATGCTTGCCACTTTACTGGTTGTGACTAACTGCCAAAAGCACCAACTACTTCACAGTTCTGTACCAGATACTTAGGAACTTCATTACTGTTATTTATTTGATCGAATAAATCCTGGAAGTCACACTATTACCCGCACCTGTATCGAGGACGACAACTGGAGAGATACGGAATACCACTGCTTTGATTTTTGATTGCCCAATACCTTTGGGTTTGTCTACACAATTATTATATCCTCTAAATAGTTCTTGTCTCGTATCTGTATCATCACTGTATTGCAAAAGATTAACCTCCTTAAGAGGAAAAGATGTGGCCGTTCTTAGTTTCTCGCATTATTCACCTGAGGCCGTGAATCCTCAGCCACTTCAGTTACATTCATGGGTGCATTGGGAGGTGGCCTGTGGTGATTGTAAGTTGCTCGTCACTGGATTATGCACCAGGTCCACGTTACTATTGTTACTGTTGTTACATGTTGGATTTCCTCCAGGAGTACCCCAGTTTTTACCACAATTACCACTCTTACAACTATACCGTAAACTGCCCCCAGTTGCATATCCTAGTTGAAATCTGTTGCCAGATCTACGTTTTTTTTTTTGTTTTTGTTTCTGTTATTTTTTTTAAACCAGTATACCCTGTAATAAATCGAGGAAGGGTCTGAGTTCTGTCATGCAGGAATAAAAATCTGTCCACCACCGTTCACATTGGATACAGGTGGCCTATATTGATTCTTACGTGGTAAATATGGAACATTTTGGTACCATGAACCATTGCCATTAGAATAATCACCATTTTGAACACGTTTCATATCTTCATAATATCCTTCAAGGGAATCAAGTACAGAAAGAAAATGTTCCACACTGGTTACGGATTGATGAGCTTTTCGCTGATTTCAAAATATAAATTAGTTTTTAGTGCCCTCAATACATCTAGTTGCGAAATACTTTACCTTATTCAGATAATTCTCAAAATATTTCCCTAAATACCATTCTTGCTATTGTTTCTCTGAGTTGAAAACCTGATGAAGCAATCGGTCCTGATTATCTTGCGAACTGTACTGAGCAAGGAAAGCTTTCTCAAACTGTTCAAATGTTTGACGGTATTCAGTTGACCAGAGAGCCCATCACCTTAGGTAAGTCCTGCCACGTACAGTGTTTCCAGTCGCTCTAATCGTGAGTTTGGTAAAACATCCCTAAACAATGGTATGAACACTGCAGGATGTATATTATATTTTTCAGGAATAATTCTTTGTAAATTACCGAGTTGGGTACTAACTACCTCTCCATTCCAGTATCTCTTTATTTAGAGTTTTGCTACTCAGATTGAGATCCGTCCTAAGTGACTTCTGTGCTTCTCTCTATTCTATGGGTACGTTATCGACAGAATTGCGTACAGCTTGCTTTACCTCTCAAGCAACTTTCTCGTCGAGTTTTGTTTCTTTCTGCTTCAACAGTTCATTAAATTTTGGTTCTTGATTAGCAGAAAGCCGTTCTAGCGCGTGGCTACATTCCTGAACATTAATTTTCATCGATTGTTGTTCGGACTGTAAACTAGTCACCTCTTCGAAAAGTTTTCTGTTTTCTAAACTTCATGGAAAGAAACTTGGAAATTACAAAAAAATGGTTCAAATGACTCTGAGGACTATGGGACTTAACAGCTGAGGTCATCAGTCCCCTAGAACTTAGAACTACTTAAACCTAACTAACCTAAGGGCACCACACACATGCACGCCCGAGGCAGGATTCGAACCTGCGACCGTAACAGTCGCGCGGTTCCGGACTGAAGCGCCTAGAACCGCTCGGCCACCGTGGCCGGCTTGGAAATTACAGGTATCACTTTCTTCTGTATCTTGCCTGACCGTGAGCCTGAGTAATTCTGAAGCTAACGTCGTCATTTGTGCTGACATAATCATTTGTCCATCGTTAACTTCCGCTAAATGAGATGGCATGCCTTTCTGCGCGGCTGTTAATGGAGCAAGTTCAGAACGTACACGTTTCGAACTTGGTTAGCTACATGTTCGGTTAGCTCATCTTTTGTTTGTTTCATTTGAAAATCCAAACGTGTCGAGATTTCGGTTCTAAAGTGACCCAACTGCAGTTTATTTTCATTTCTGAAATGATCCAGCTTATGTTTAATTTCCTTTCTATACTGACCTGTCTGGTGTCTTACGTGATCCGACTGCTGTTTGAGCTAATCCACTACTCTCTCATCATTCCCATGAGAGTTACCAAAGGGGAAGCCTGATCGACCTTCGAAGTGTCTTCAGATAAATCAGAACTGAGATCTGTGTTTGCTATTGTAACGCGATCGCTATCCGCTAGTGATTCACATTCATCTACTGTAGCGTTCATTTTTTCTACTCCGTCTTTGTCGAGTTCGCCATCTGTTGCTTCAACATTATCAGCATCCGACATTTGAGGCATCATTGCTATTAACTGCCCATGCGTCGTTACTATACTCATAAACACAACACCACTACACAAATGTTTACCACTTTGGGTTACGTGTTTCGAATATCATTAATTTCACAGATGTTTACCCCACAGTCTGTCTGTCTGTCTTTCTTTGGGTCTTGTACCGCGCCAACGCGGGGTCGGTCATGTTATTACGGATTCGGCACTGTTAGTTGCAGAGGGCAGTGTAATCAGTGAAATAGTGCGAACGTCTGCAAATGGCTGTGAGTCGTGTAACTGTGGCGGAATGTGGGGACCATCCCGGTAGTCACCTAGTGGGATGTAGAAAACCACCTAAAAACAACATCCAGGCCGTCCGGCATACCGGTCCTCGCCGTTAATCCGCCGGACGGATTCGATCCGGGGCCGGCTCGCCTACCCGCGTCCAGGAAGCAGCGCATTAGCGCCCTCGGTTACCCTGGCGAGATAAAATGTTTAACCCACTATTAACATGAAACTCAGCAACTGAAATTCACCTTCTGGCTGAACACAACAAGAATATCTCTGATCACGTTCTGCACATTATTATTTCCCCATATTTTGAAGAAAAAGAAAAAAAACATTTATTGTTTGAAATATTTAAATTTTGTATACAGTCACTGTGAGCTCTGAAAAATTATTTTCCTAAAATATTCTCTTCAAGGGGAAAGAACAAAACACGAACGCCAAAGAAAAAAATGGAATAGAGGTTATTCTCACCTTCGCGCTGTGTCGCGATGTTGTAGCCCGATAACTTTTTGTTTTGAGACAAACTCTTAAAAATCGTCTAAATTATGCCAATTGCAGAGCTTCTTATTGTCTCTCAATTTTTGCTAGAATACTGTGAACAATTTCTCCGGCAGTGCTTACCGTTTTAGAGCATGCAAAGGGGACCATCAGAACTGTAAAGTACGAATATTGATGGGTCTCGGATATGTTGTAGAGGGACTTGCCCTGCGTTTGAGGCTATCCGCTTTTTTAGCGACGGCCTTGGTTTTCGGGGAAATTAGTTTTGAAGTTCACTGCGTGCTGTAATAAGCGTAACGATAGCCATGTTCCAACCAAGTGAGCGTGGCGCAGCGGAGGTACCGTGTTCGGACCCTTTTTGTACTTTTGCTTTCTTTTTTTAATCAGAATCGTCCGACATTTTTCCATTTTATTTTACAGAATATCAACAAATAGTCTACATTGTGTGAAAGTATTAAGAAATATTCAATTTTGTTGTAGAAACGTAATTTTTACGTCATTATTACAAAATCTTACTCCTTATCGCATACATCACTTGCTAGGCCACAACAGAAGTTCGGATGAGACTTGTCGCAAAAGCAACCGAAACACATTGTTTTACAGCACCAAGCACATTTCATAAAAGCTACTGTCTTGGAGGTGCACAGAGTTTTTAAGAGCGATACCGGAAAACATTGTTCATTTACATTCAAAAGGTTTCTCTTTCATCTGTTAACTTTCATGCGAACCACGAGTATTTGCTCATATTCGAAAAAGCAGGTGCCCGGAATTGATGCAAAATTAATGAGTGTAGTTTTATGGAATCAGCCCTGGACGCGATTGCTCTGTTGGCCTTCAACAGATCGGGAGCATTCTGAATTTTCTTCGTGAAAACTTTAATCTGTCTGTAAAAATATATGTCACAAGGCTGGAAAAGTGGAGTGAAGTTTGGTGGGATAATTTTTACGGTGCAGGTGCACGCTTTCCTATCCCCCAAAAAGTTGTGATCGTATACGGTCAGATCAGTCTCCCCTCCCCACATATCAAGGATATATATATAAATTTTTCTTGTCGCACGCACGGAAGAATCACAGATTTTTAAACGTCTTGCACACCAGTTTCGTGAACTTCCCTGATTTCGTGCAGGACAGAATTACGTTTTTAAATTTGAGGGTTAATTCATCCACTCTTTTCTGAACATTAGCTAGGACCAAATTTTCCCGAAGGTTCCTTTAAAAAAAAAGCGGGATCACCTTTTCTGATAACGTTGGAGTGTACTATGCTGTGTACTAATGACTTAACTCGTTTAAATCTTTTCTCCGCACGAGAATGGTTCTCGCCAGTTTCTCTGAGACGGATTAATTGTACGTTGATTGATATCGACAGTCCACTTCGTCATTGTTGATTACGCAGTCGCGGTTAAAATAACCAATCCTCTACCTCCTCTACCTCGGAAGTACCTTCTTCTGGCTAAACTTCTGTCGACACACTTGGATCGTCCATTTCACTGTATTCTTCGAAAACGCTCAGCGCTAACAACACATTGCGAGCAACGGACCTTGAAGACAAATGGAAACTAGCGCTTTAGGAGCTAAGTCATCGCCGTTTCTTTCACCATGGCGATAATTGTTCATAATACACACAGGACTATTCCTGCGAACTCTGTGTATTATGAAATTATATCGCGGTAGACAGATAAAAAGACTGTGACCAGGGAGATACACTGTCACAATACACAGAGTTCGCACGGTATCCTGTTTGACCGAGCCTACACAATGTTAAGTTCTAAATAATTTCATACAATTTACACTGCTTGTTGATATTCTGTAAAATAAAATGGAAAAATGTTGGACTATTCTAATTTTAAAAAAAGCAAAAACACAGAAAGGATCCGAACACGGTACCTCCAACGTGGTAGCCGTAGATCTTAACCGCTGCACCACGCTCAGTTGGTTGGAACACGGGTAACGTTACGCGTATTATATCGCGCAGTGAACTTCAAAATAAATTATCTTGAAAACCAAGGCCTGTCGCTAAAAAAGCGGGTAGCCTCACACTCAGGGTAAGTTCGTCTACAACATATCTGAGAGCCATCGAAATCCGTTATTCACACTTCTGGTGGTCCTCTCGTTAGTACAAAGACAAGATAAAATCTTGTACATATACAATCACATAAAATTACCTATATGAATAGAGCCCCAAGTTTCAAGCGCCACTTATAATGTTTCATTAAGTAGTAGAATGGAGACACAAACTTTTCCTTAAGTACCTTATGAATTTGTTTTTAAGATATTGGTGGCTGGAAACATTATAATTAGCAGTCCCATTACGTAAGTTCAAAGTATCTATTTTGGCTTCAGTTCGACCCACAACTGGTAAAATTTAAAAAGGTTCCTCAACTATTTATTTTCATTGAAAGTTACAATCATACCTTTTATCCCATTATGGCTGCCCGGGCGTAAAATACATTGTCAGCATTACGTAAATAATTGACTACGCGCGGGAAATTTAAAGTGCCGTGCTGTATGTACATTGACTTAGAAAAGATCTGATTATTATCTGCTGCGTAAAAAGTAGAGTTACATTTTGAACAAGATTTATACTTTAAGAAGATTCGATCTGTGGCTGTTGTCGTCTGATTGAATGTTCTAGTCAACGTAATGCTACCAAATATTGATGAGCTACAAAGAGATTCTTGTCAGTATTTGTCAATAGGATACAGTGTCATACTCCTTGAAATAAAACAAGTTATTACATAATTTAATTATTATTCAACTAATAAAATTACGTTAGTGGAATAAAGCAAATGCTAACATACTTGGCTCAAGATACCGAAGGGAATAATTGTCGGTAGTCGCTTTTTATCGTCCATCAAAGATATTATTGAGAGCACAGAAACTGGATCACTCATATCCTTCCTTTTACTTTCATGGAATTACAATTGGGAAAAATGATAAAACTAATAGTTATCACGGTCCAATGCAGTATTTAAATACCCTGATTTTGTAGGGAAATTTATAAGTCAATTTGGACGCGATGGAGTCCTACTAGCACAATCCCAATTTTTTCCTTCAGCCTCGTTTTCACGTGACTGCTTCTTACATGTTCAAGTATGCGTTTCTCACGTTGTTTCGATATTTTTCTCCGGGCTCCGTATCTGTGGTTGAAACAGGAGACGAAACTGGCCTGGTTGATAGTGATGCGTTTCTCATCAGGTGAGTACGTTTGTCAGTCCTCAAACGACATCAGCAGTGGTTGCTGCAGTGCTGTTCACCCTTTCGCATAAACAAAGATAAAAATGCCTGACAAATATGTTGTGTAAAGCTGTCACTAATCCACAAGTTGGTTTTAAACTCAAGCAGCCCTACAATGCCTGGCCCGATTTGAGGTGGTGTGCTCTGCCTTCTTCCGATGACTGAACTGATTTATCTGGAAAATTGTATCGGAACCTACGGTTTTATGACGACTCCCAACCAAAGTGAAGCTATGCATTTTTCATATTAACGAACAGTTCCAGAAGAAAAGAAGGGATTATTGGTATTTAAATCAAGAAAAACGCACCAGGAAGGAATCATCAGAATGCGACGGAATTCGGTAAGTGTGATTTACTTGTAGAGGCAAACAAATGACGATCAATTTCAGAAAAAGTTTGACGATATAAATAGCCAATTGGACAGAATTTCGCACTGTATCCCTCAGGAGGACATAGAGTAACTCTGTCAATCAACGCCAAGACGAATAACTGGTTGCGTAAGTGCAAGAGGTGGAACAACGCTTTATAGACATGCACAATGAATGATGCTTTTTCTCTTGAAAAATCTTCTAATTTTTCTGAAATTCTAATCATTTGTTTGTTCGTACTTGTTCCTCACACCTACTGATTTCCGTCCCAGTCGGATAATTTTATCGCCGTGCGTCACTTTCAACCCAGACAGGCTAATTGTATCAATATTATACTTCAAAGTTTGAACCAGATCTTCTGACTAGCATGAAACAATTGTATTTCTTTCCATAAATATTGTGAGTGCCTCTGCGAGAGAATTACGAAACGATCTTAAGTATCCATGGTGGGCTCAGTGGCAGCACCGCTAGAAAGGAGGTGCGCCGTCAACCCTTTCTGCCACCCCTACGGGTGTTGGGGAGTGACTGAGCGGTACACAGAGAACCGAAGCACCGCCCTCTAGCCCGGGGCAGAGGGGGGGGTCCTTTAACAGAAGCGACAGTGAGGCCGTAATTAGTGCTGGCAAGAACAAAGTTCGTTGCCCTTTCTTTAGCTATAGCTTTGTTGCTCTTCGCCAACCTCCTCCTGTCTTCCTTGGGCCCCTCCTCCTCCCCTCCTTGCCACAATACGGCTTCTGAAACAACGACTCAAACAGCCTACGCCCACCCACCAGCGCCAAACGAAAACATAATGAATTGCACTCGCTCCAGGAAACTACTTTTGTTAATTGGAACCCCTGTGGCTTGCAGCAAATAATGAAAGAAGACTATTTGGAGATGAGAAAGTACTATGCGGCAATCGTACCTTGGCCAGAAACTTCCACTTCTTTTTAATTTCATACTTTGTCTAAGAGTAGCCGCTTCTATGAAATTATTCTGTATGATTTTCTTAGGCCACTGAATGCTATCACCTTGTGTGTATGACTTGGACTGTTATGAAAGCTTCGCCAATTCATTTGCCTTTTCCTTTTGTTCTTCTTTTTCTGTTGTCTTTCTGTTGTCTTTCGATTGTCTTGTACATGTATACTACACTCGCAATTTTATCTAAAATCACTGTAACGATTTTCGCAGTATATCAGTTTTAGTATTTTAGACAGGCCCACAATTATGGTTCTGACTCGCATACCACCACAACTAATCAATAATGAGCCTGTAATCTTACCCTCCCACACATCACCATTAAATTTCTCTTAGTCTCTTCATTATTTTCAAAAGCTTCGAGAGGCGTTAAAATATACAAAGTAAAACTTTTTACTTATCTTCATTTTCTCTTCTTGTTGTTGGCTGCAGTTGTTGTGTCTTGCGGCACATTCTTGCTGCTGATGTTTGGATTTAACGTTATGGGTTCCTGATGACTAAATAACTGATGAAGATTTGCCTATATTATTCTTGAATTTTATCCTTTGTAACATTTCTCAATATCACACCGTCTTTACAATTTCCACTTCCATCACACCACAAATTACATTATTAGTCACACAATCAAAAACACTTCTGTTTCCATCAGAGGCATGCCCACTACTTCTAACATTGTGCGGTACTCACAGTATTCCAAAGACTTTACAAATCTATAGTTTACAAAATTTCTTGACAAAATAAGAATCATCACCAAGATATAACATTATTTTATAAATGAATCCAGAAATAAATTTGATAATTATCGTTAGATTCTGCAATTAATAATATGAATTTGAAGTATGCCAGATATTTCGTAATTTCAAATATTTTTAAAAAAGAGTAATTTTAATCGCATATGTAAATTGTAACAAATTAATATCGTTTTCATACATTTTAGTCTTAAATATAATACATGGTATACAAAATCATATGAAATTGATTTAGTTATACAATTGAGATAATGTTCGCCTATATTAGTTGCTTGGTATCGACTATTTCTGTAGAAATTAGGTTATGTTAGAATAGGGTGTGCAATTACAAGCCATTGCGTATTCTTGTCAATCTGTGCTCTTAGATCTAAAATCCCACTAGATTATTCGATATATGAGGAATGTGCACAGCTCTACTGATATACACAAAAAAATCGAAATAAAAAAATTGAAATAAAAACACGATGCACAATGAAGAAATTATCCGCAAGGAACAGATGATCTTCATGTACAGACAAACAAGTGATTCCAGTTTCAGAAAAATTGGATGATTCATTCAAGCATTCAAGAGAAATAGTTTTACAAACTGAGCAAGTCGGTAACAAGTAAAGAGCTTCGCAAATTGAACAAGTCAATAAAGCGTTGGTCTAGCTCTGACCCCTTAAGCAAGAAGTCACTCGTCATTGGTCGATGGAGTTGTTGGTGGTCCTCCTGGGGGATATCGTGCACTTTCGACCTTCAAAACCCCTAACTGTCCATAGTGCTCCAAACTTTCTAAATTGGGAAGAGATTCGGAACAAGTTTGGCAAGCAAAAAGACAGGCAGTAGAAACTCTCGTCCTGTGGAGCCGGGCATTACTTTGCTTAAATATAAGCTCAGTATGTCTTGCCGTGAAGGGTAACAAAACAGGGTGGACAATATCGTCGACGTACTGCTGTGCTATATGGACGCCGTGGATGACAACCAAAGAGGTCCTGCTGTAAAACGAAGTAGCACCCCAGATCATGACTCCTGGTTATCGGGACGTATGGAGCGCGACAGTCAGGTTGGTATCCCACTGTTGTCCGGGGATTCTCCAGACACCTCTTTGCTGGTCATCGGGGCTCATTTCGATGCAAGACTCATCACTGAAGACAGTGCCAACTGGCACGTTTCTGTAGAGAGATCAATGGTAGTAGGCGCAAGCGGCGCTGTGAGCTCCGCCCCTGTTGTGTGAGCGGCCTGTTATGGCCCTTGTGGTAACTGAAGCACCAATTAATTGCACGTCGGATAGATGAAGATGAATCCGGGTGCCTCTCTGAAGATCGCCGGTCCTCACGTTCCGTCGTCTGCCTAGGTTGACCGCTCCCTTCTTCGCGCTGTGTTCGGGCATGGTTCATCAGTTCCTGCCAACATCGTCGAATAGTGCCGTCGCTCCTGTTCAAATGTCGAGCGATTCGCTGATTATTCCAACTGGCTTCTCTGATACCAGCTACATAGCCTCTCCCAAATGGTGACACCTGCTTTTGCTATTCACCCGCCTGTCTGTGAGGCCCAGGTACTGTCCAACTGGGTAACCTGAATGAGATTCTCAAAGACTTTATGTCCTGGTATCGACGTGTCTCTGTTTGCTATCCTTCCCAACAGGACAATGGAACTGTACTGCATTCATCCACCGGCCACCTAGTTCACAATTTTGCTTTGCCCGTCAATAACTGTATGAATAAATGTTTGTGACCAATTTTCATTGTGGCGCGTCTTTTCTATTTTGCTTAATGAATTCCAGTCACATAGGGAGAGAAAGTTTACAGAACTATGAAATTCATATTAGAAACAGCGGAAACAGACTTTACTGCATTCCACAGTAATAAGACACTTCGTATTTATACTAAGAATATAGTTACACACCTATTCCTGCTAAACAAATAGCTCCATCATAGTCTCCAAGGGGTAAACCGTGCCTTATGCTGAGGTATTACTTAGATCCGAGTTTGTTCCAGACAAAGGAAGAACATCTGTGAGTGTGCTTCCAAGTAAATACTGTTTAATTTTACCCACAATGTCATTACGGCAGATTTCGTGGAAGCAGTAAGTGGGACGGGGCTACGAAAATAACTTCTTCAGTGGATGAATTACGCCTTCTTAGTATGCTTTTGATGAATTTAAGAGCGGCATTTGAATTCATCACAGTTATATTTTCTTGATTTCTATAGCTTCTGGTGATCAGTAGATATTTGAAAGCTATGACTATTTCCAGTGATACATCAGCGATGATTTAAAAATATCAGGTGGTTTTCACCTTATTATTATTATTATTATTATTATTATTATTGTGGTGTCACTGCCAGACACCACACTTGCTAGGTGGTAGCTTAAATCGGCCGCGGTCCATTAGTACATGTCGGACCCGCGTGTCGCCACTGTGTGATCGCAGACCGAGCGCCACCACACGGCAGCTCTCGAGAGACGTACGAGAACTCGCCCCAGTTGTACGACGACGTTGCTAGCGACTATACTGACGAAGCCTTTGCTCTCATTTGCTGAGAGACAGTTAGAATAGCCTTCAGCTAAGTTAATGGCTACGACTTAGCAAGGCGCCAATTGTCACAGTGCATGTATCTTACGAGTCTCATTTGTATAGTCAAGAGAGATGTATCACAAGGATTGATTAAAAGTTAAGTATATTCCAAAGATACGTATTTTCTTTATAGTATTCAATACGTATCCTGTTCCAGACTTGACGCCAGTCGGCGTGTGTGTACGCGTGCCTTTCGGCTTCCTCCTCAGTGTGGCGTGACTAGCTTGTTACGCCACAACAATTATTAACCAAGATAAATGTGCTCTTATTATGCCTCACAGGTCTTCTCTTACATCCAACGTGGGTTTCTTACATAAAATTCGTTTGCAGTGAACATATAACTAAATAATTATAATGATTGTAAATTGTAATTGATAATAGTAATAATAAAAATAATAAAATAACAATAGTAGTCAAATTATGTTCTGAAAGAGACTTACGTACATGAAAAATACTTAGTGTCAGTAAAATAATTTAATCCATTTGCAACAACAAAACTGGGAAATAACTGTAAGAATAGTACTACTACTGCTACTACTACTAATAATAACAATAGCGTCGATAAAATACTAACACAAACGTGATGAAAATGATCAGAAATGAGATATTAAGATATAATGAATTACAAAAAGACAGACATGCAGGTATACGGCTCCAACTTTTGGGACAGGAAAGAACTGGTACGAAATCAGGACGGTCAGTAGTAATGGTATTAATGATGCATTTATTATCAAGGATAGACACCTAGAATGTGTTATAGGATATTTCATAAACTACCTCTCATTCTGTAGATGTGAACTCATACGCATGCATTAGACTTGTGTTACCATGATTATGGGGTAACTGAAATTGTTAACTTCGTCTATCTTATAGTCACTATTTGTGATGTTAAGTTTATCACCAATTTCACTTCTGTCACTTCTCATTACTTTCGTTTATTTTCAGTTTACCGTCAATCCATTGTGTGTGTAAATTAGACTTTTCATTCCATTCAACAGGGTCTGTAATCTTTCTTCTTCTATTATTGAGGATAGTAATGTCCTTGGAGAATATAATAATTGATATCCTTTCACTCTGAATTTTAGTCCCACTCTTTAACCTTTCATTTATTTCTTACATTCTATTTTACATGTCTTTTCCTATGAATACCCCTGTTCTTCAGAGGATTTTACTCTCGAAGCCTTTTTCCGAAAGCCCACTTGATCGTCATCTAACAGAATCTCTATTTTCTTTTCAGTTCTTCTGTATAGGATGTTTAAAAAAAGTATCAGATTTTCTTATAGAGGTAGCATTTTTCAAAACGAGATAAAAAATTCCGTCCGGAAACCAATACCTGTTGAGATGTTGTTAAGTGTGTAATCTCCTTCGATTCTGTTACGTAGAAGTAGATACCATAGCCAGTGAAGCATGTGGCTTCCATGCATTTTGATACATTCTTCAGCCTTTGTTCGCAGTGAATCATGCCCGCTTTTCGCTACACCTGGTTCCATTTGTATTGCATAATGTTCATCATTCACACGCTACCGTGACATCAGCACAATGTTGATGCGTTGTACGTACCCCAGTGCCTTTAAATGTCCCCACAGATAGAAATCCAACTGATTCAGGATCTGTGAACGGGGTAACCACGCAACTGGACATCATCGGCCAATCCATGTCTCATAGAATGTTACGGTGCGGTACCGTCGCACGATCCTTAGGAAATAGTGTCCTGTCGTGCACAAAGCACTGACGTCGCTACTTGTTAATCTAAACTGTGAACTATATGTCCCTATTCATCACAAGTAAAGTGGCTCACCTCTCAAGAGGTATTGGTTTCCGGACTTATAATCACGAGAACTTTCCTTCTAGTCTTACCCAGTACTACCTCGTCCAGCAATATATATATATCTTTTTTTTAAATATTCCGTGTTTTATTCTTGTCAGCATTTTTAATGCATGAGTTGTTCATCAGGTTGCACTATAGTTTCCGCATTTATCAACCCATACTACCAACGGGATTGTGAAGACGATATATTTGAAAAGTGTGATGGTACGTCACCAGTCTAATAGATTCTAACCACCAATCTGAATAATCGCTGGACGGTCTATTTCCCCTCTGACATTAGAAATTCCAATCGATGTCATGCATTCCTTCTGCCGTATTTGATCACAAGTCTTCCGAAGCTCTATTAAACTCTGACTGGTTCCGCAGTGTCTTCCATACTGACTCATATTTCTTCTTCTTTCACTTCATCTCTCTCGTGAAGGCCTTCAATGCAGTCTTTTCACCTGTCCGCTCTCTCCTCTCAGTTTGAGTGGAATTCACATTTCACTCTTTATATTGACGCATTTCCTTTAACTTTCACCGAAAGTTGTTATGACATTATTATACTGAAACAGTTCTTCCGATTATTTTTATCTTATTCGATTTCTTCACATTATTTTTGCAGACATTTCTACTTTCCTTCCCTCCATTTCCTATTGATTTTATTTCTAAGTGACTTATACTGTTGAATACTTTGTTCCTTCTTCCTCTGATCATCTTTGTTCTTCCTTCTTTCGTAGAGCGACTGACGGATTTCTTCTGTTACCCAAGCTCTCCTCGTTGTTACCTCTCTCCTACCTGTATTTGCCCTTGCAACATCTGTGATTGTCGCTTTAGGGAGATATCGATTCCTGTGCTTACGTAATATTAATTATTGCAGTATCTAGAACCATAGATACGAGTACTTTCTTATGCTTCTCATCATTCCGTAGTACTTTGGTAAACCTCTTCTTTACACACGGATTCTTCCGAATGACTTCAACTTCGGTCTGCCCTTCATCATTACTAAATAGTGAACGGAGTCTTTAAGACTTACAACCAATATCTGGTTTCGGAATCTCTATCTGACCACGATAAAATCCCACTGCCTGCATTCAGGCAGCAATAGCCGGTCGAGACACGAACAACCGATGTCGTGACTTCACGAGTTCCTAACCAGGAACGAATTTTAATAATATCATCTATGTGCTTTAATAGTTTAGTTTCTTGAGATTCTGCGTGTCAATGTAGTATATAATAGATACGCTTCTCGCGTTTTCGTTTGCATCAGAAAGTAAACCGATTTTGTCAAAAAACTATGAGTTCCTAATCAGGGGCGAATTATTCAGTTTCAACTGAGTGCTTTGGTAGTTAGATTTTAGAATCTCTGCGTATTAATCTAATTTATTAGACATAGTTTCTGTGTTTTCGTTAGGCTCTACAGTAGAGTTGCGCAACACGTGCCGACAGTCCGTTTATCTGCATTGTTTAGTTTTCCAGGGTCTTTAGCACAGACAGAGACTGCGATTTTTGTGTGCAGATGCGAGCCGAGTCGGTGACACTTCACTCTCAGCTTCAGGCTGTGTTGGTTTCGGTTACACTGCATGAGGCTGAAGCGGATGGGCACCACTGGTGTGGGTCGGCCAGGGGGATCCAACGTACATCCAACACGTCCGAGTACTCAGATCAGTCCTCACCGGTGGCCAACCGAGTTACTGATCGCACTGAGGTTGAACCATCACCTGCAGTCGAGTGGGAAGTAGCCCCGGGGCCTAGCAGGCGGCGAAAGACTTCTCAGGCGCCCGCACATAAGACCTCCCCGGTTTGCCTGACAGGTTCCAGGTGCTGTCTGGGGCCGACACTGTCGCTGAGCCAGAAGCTGTCGCGTCCTGTTTCAGAGTAAACCTCTCAGCCGGCAAGATCCAGTCAATCACAGAGGGTGGGATTATTGATAGCTGGAAGTTCCAACGTTAGGTTCGTTGTGGGGCCCCTTTGGGACATGGCTGCCAAGAAGGGAAAGAAAACCAATGTGTACTCCGTGTAAATACAGGGTAGAGTCATTCCAGTTGTGGAAGGGATCCTCCCAGATGTCATGAAGAGCACAGGGTGCAGCCATCTTCAGGTGGTTGCTCACGTCGGTACCAATGCTGTGTGTCACTTTGGATAAAAAGAGACTCTCTCTGATTTCGAACGGCTAACAGAATTGGTAAAGGCTACCAGTCTTGCTTGGAAGAAGAAAGCAGAGCTGACAATTTGCAGCATAGTCGACAGGACCGATTGAGGATGTCTGGTACAGAGCCGAGTGGAGGGTTTGAATCAGAGGCTCAGACGGTTCTGCAACAGTGTAGGCTGCAGATTCCTCGACTTGCACCAAAGGGTGGTTGGGTTTCGGGTTCCGCTGAATGGGTCAGGTGTCCACTATACGCAGGAGGTGGCTACACAGGTAGTAAGGGCTGTGTGGCTACACTGGGCGGTTTTTTAGGTTAGAGGGTCTCGGGAAAACACAAGAAGGGCTTCACTCACAAAGGGTGATGGCTGAACGCAGGAAAAACGTAGATACAGGAACCATCGGTGTAACAGTTGTAAGTTGTCGTAGCTGCGCTAGGAGAGTACCAGAGCTCCAAGCGCTAATAGAAGGCAATGATACTCAAGTCGTCATAGGCACTGAAAGCTGGCCAAAGCTGGAGATAAGCTCAGCAGAAATTTTTACGAAGTACCTAACGGTGATCCGAAAGGATAGGCTAAACAAGTTGGCGGTGGCGTGTTTGTTGCTGTTAGAAGTAGTTTATCTCGTCGCGAAATTGAAGTAGATAGTTCCTGTGAGTTAGTATGGGCAGAAATCATTGTTGGCACCCGGAATAAAATAATAGGATCCTTTTACTGACCTCCCAGTTCAGGTGATACAGTTGCTGAAAGGTTCAAAGAAAATTTTCGTTTGATTTCAAACACGTACCCGACTCATACGATTATACTTGGTGATGACTTTAATGAACCCTCGATATGTTGGCGAAAATACTTATCTAATACCGGAGGTACGCATAAAACATCATCCTAAATTGGGTTAAACCCATTTTCTGAAAATTATCTCGAGCAGTTAGTTCATGAGCCCACGCGAATATTAAACGGTTGTGAAAACACACTTGACTTGTTAGCAACAATAACGAGAGTCAAAATACTCGTAGATATAGGGATTAGTGAACACGGGGTTGTCGTACCGAGATTGAATATTATAACCCCCAAATCCTCCAAAAATAAACGAAAGATATACCTATTCAAAAAAGCAGATAAAAATTCACTTATCGCCTTCCTGAGAGACAATCTCCTCTCCTTCAAATTAATAACAAAAGTGTAAACCAGATGTGCCTTGAATACAAAGAAATAGTATCGGCAGCAGTTGAGAGATTTATACCAAATAAATTAATAAACGACGGAGCTGATCCTCATTCGTACACAAACCGGGTCAGAACACTGTTGCAGAAACAGCGAAACATGCCAAATTTAAACAGACGCAAAATCTCCAAGATTGGAGAGCTTTTACAGAAGTTCGAAATTTAGCGTGGACTTCAATGCCAGGTACTTAAAACAGTTTCCACAACGAAACTTTGTCTCAAAATCTGGCAGAAAATCCAAAGGGATTCTGGTCGTATGTGAAGTATGTTAGCGGCAAGAAACAACCAATGCCCGATCTGCGCGATATCACTAGAGGTAATATCGAGGACAGTGCTGCCAAAGAAGAGTTACTGAACACAGCCTTCAGAAAAAACGAAGTAAATATTCCAGAAATCGAATCAAGAACTGCTGCCAACATCAGTAACGTAGAAGTAAATATCCTCGGAGTAGTGAAGCAACTTAAATCACTTAATAAAATCAAGTCTTCTGGTCCAGACTGTATATCAGTTGGGTTCCTTTTCGGAGTATGCTGATGCATTAGCTCCCTTACTTAACAATCATATACAACCGTTCACTCGACGAAAGATCCGTACCCAATGACTGGAAAGTAGCACAGGTCACACCAATATTCTAGAAATGTAATAGGAGTAATTCACTTAATTCAGGCCCATATTATTAACGTCGACATGCAGCAGGATTTGGAACATATATTGTGTTCAAACATTATGAATTACGTCGAAGAAAACAGTCTTTTTACACACAGTCAACATGGGTTTAGAAAACATCGTTCTTGTGAAACACAGCTAGCACTTTATTCGCATGAAGTGTTGAGTCCTATTGACAAGGGATTTCATATCGATTCCGAATTTCTGGATTTCTGGAAGGCTTTTGACACAGTACCACAGAAGCGGCTTGTAGTGAAATTGCGTGGTTATGGAAGATCGTCTCAGTTGTGTGACTGGATTTGTGATTTCCTGTCAGAGGGGTCACAGTTCCTAGTAACTGACGGAAAGTCATCGAGTAAAACAGAAGCGATTTCTGGCGTTCCCCAAGGTAGTGTTACAGGCCCTTTGCTGTTCCTTACCTATATAAACAATTTGCGAGACAATCTGAGCAGTCGTCTTAGGTTGTTTGTAGACGACGCTGTAGTTTATCATCAGATGATCAAAATAAATTGCAAAACGATTTCGAAAAGGTATCTGAATGGTGCGAAAATTGGCAGTTGACCCTACATAACGCAAAACGAGAGGCCATCCACATGAGTGCTGAAAGGAATTCGGTAAACTCCGGTTACACGATAAATCAGTCAAATCTAAAGGCCGTAAATTCAGCTACATACCTAGGAATTACGAAGAACTTAAATTGAAAGGAACACATAGAAAATGTTGGGGGGGAAGGCTAACCAAAGACAGCGTTTTATTGGCAGGACACTTAGAAAATGTAACAGGTATACTAAGGAGACTGCCTACACTACGCTTGACCGTCCTCTTTTAGAATACTGCTGCGTGGTGTGAGTCCTTACCAGATAGGACTGACGGAGTACATCGAAAAAGTTCAAAGAAAGGCCGCACGTTTTGTATTATCGCCAAATATGGGAGAGAGTGCTACTGAAATGATACAGTAATTGGGCTGGACATCATTAAAAGAAAGGCGTTTTTCGTTGCGACGGAATCTTCTCATGAAATTCTAAACATCATATTTCTCCTCCGAATGCGGACACATTTTGTTGACACCGACTTACATAGGGAGAAACATTCACCACGATAAAATAAGGGAAATCAGATCTCATATGGAAACATACAGGTGTTCGTTCTTTCCGCGCGGTATACGAGATTGGAATAATAGATAATCGTGAAAGTGGTTCGATGAACCCTCTTCCAGGCACTTAAATGTGATTTGCAGAGTATCCATGTAGATGTAGATGTAGATCCCTAACCTCTGCGCGTTCGTTTTTCATGTATAGCTCCACCTCTTGTGATTCTGAATAGTGTATTCGCTATCAGAAGCTAAAGTTTGCTGCAGAACTCAATTTAACCTTTCTCCTCTCTCATTCCTACTACCAATACCGTTATTATTCTGTAGCTCGTTCTTCTATTCCTTCCCCTTCTACCGCGTTCTAAATGTTCATTATTATTAGATTATCATCTCGCTCAATGTACTGAATTACCTGTTGAATGTCTTCATATACAGTCTTCGCTTCCTCGTCTTCTGCGTACGACGTTGGCAAGTACACCTGAACCATAGATGTTGCTGTTGACTGGTTGTCTATTTTGATGAGAGCAGACCTATCAATGAGCTGACCACAATAACTAATTTTCTGCCCTACTTTCCTGTTCATAAACCAACTATTACACCATTTTCGGCTGCTGGTAAAGTAATTCTATGTTCTTCTGATTTGAAATCATTATCTTATATCATTTCACTTTTCTAACTAAAATATAAGTAGATTGCACCAGTCCATTTTTTCTTTGTCAGAGTTTAGAGCTCCCTACCACGTTCTAACTTCTGAATTTCCACGCTCAGGGTCGTAGAATTTTATCCTTTTGGTGCTAACTCTCATTTTTCTTCATTTATACCTCACCCTCGGCCGTCCCCATTGGGAGATCCGAATAAGAGTAATCCGGTATCTTAACCACTGCAGAGATTCTTAAGACACTTTTTCAGTTATGGGTCACGTGTCCTGTGGATGCATATTGTGTGTATTTAAATCAGAGGTTTCCGTTGCTTTCTGCATCCTCACGTCGTTGATCGATGCTGACTCTTCCCCCTTTTAAGGAGAGTATCCGATCCCAAGCGCACGAGGTTGGCCAGGATCTCCATCCTCTCGTTCGCGCTCTCTGAAATGGCTTTTAGCAGAAGGAGAATGTCTTCTTATGCCAAAAGTCTTCAGCCATATTCCTTATGATTTTCATTCAGAATTAAAGCAACTGCCTAGATCTAACCGGGAAGCACAGACATTTTGGTTACTAGTCAAAGACGCTATTCCCCACAACTGCATTTCGTAAGACAACCCGACACCACTCATCAAGGTACTGTTCCAGGTGTTTTCCTTTACCCAGAACCGTCAAATAAAGCCTCATGATCATCATAGTTTGTGTGTGTGTGTGTGTGTGTGTGTGTGTGTGTGTGTGTGTGTGTGTGTGCGTGTGTCTGTGTTTGTTTGTTTGTCGTTTAAGAGTCCTCAATGACTAGATTGATCGTAAGTCTCACCATGATGTGTGCAGTGATCGCTCTCTCTCGTTTTCAAAACTGTCACGCATTAGCAAGAAGAGTATCGAACATACATCTCTACATCTCCCCGTTATCGCCGACCTTCAGTGACCAAGCGAAATTTCGTAGGGGTCTCGCAAGAGAACGTTGACCTAGAGCTTTGTATTTCATAGAAAATGCTTAGCAGCGTCATCTCTTCATAGCTATTCACGGCTAGGACCCACATTTCTGTTCCCTATCCTGTCAGTATACTTCAGTATAGCTTATCAGTTTGACTAGTTTCTGGGATCTGGTAGTGTCCATCTTCCGTTATGTCATATCTACGGGGGGTGTGGAGTGTCTGCATGTTTACAGAGACCTACTGGGCTAGTAACATGACCATTGTGCCAAGCTATGCAGTAGTATTCCAGTCTTCACTGAAAATCTTCCAACTTACATTGTTCAAGAGGATGTAATTTTCTGTGCTTTATCTGGACCATCAACTGTCGGCAGTCACAAGTATATTTTATGCTGCACCTTCCAAGTCTTTCTTCTTTCAAATTCTAACATTATTCAGAATAAATGAGTAAACAGAGGAAAACTACTAAAGAACAGTCCGCATACCAAACGTTAAACCACTTCGTACAGATACTAGCCCAGTTCATACGATACACTCACCACGGTTTTTGAAGTGAGGATGACCTCTTTATTAGTGAACACTTGTAATATCAGCTAAAAGTAATATTCGTTGTATTCGTACACAAGACAAGATTATTTTCGGCTACTTCAAAGTTAAATCACAGTATCTAAAGTTCCGAAAGCAAATAACATGTACGAAACTCCTTTACGGTGCCACCTTGTCTATGGAATCACAGCCATACCCCTACGGCAATAGTAAAGTTACTTGAATTACTGTACTTTTTTAGTTCCAAAATGTCTATTTCCTTTCTTGATAGCGTAAGTTGGAAAACATTTGAAAACATAATAGGTAAAGCTTCCTCAAAAACAAAACTGCTGAGATACTGACTCCGGGAATTCCTAGAGCGTATCAAAATTTCTACAGTATTTGTTCAGTCCATCCCGGACATAGAAAAAGACACGATCAGGGGACTTTTTATTTTCTTACTAAAACATGAATGCAACTAACATTTTATACGAGGGTTGGAACTTTAATAGTGGCATCGATTTATTTACAGCTCGTACAAAATAGATACGTGTTTCAGAGTTTTACTGACATTCAAAGTAGTCACCAGCATTGTGTATAACCTGTTGCCAGCGATGTGGAAGTCGTAAGATACTCTTAGCAGTGCCAGTTGTGTTGAAAGTTCGTGCGGCGCGGTCTATTGCCCGACGAATTTGTAGCAGTTCTGAACCGAATGCCGTGAAGTGTTTACGTCAGTTTAGAGATCGGGTTGAACTGACGAGGGCTTAAGTCAGGGGAGTGCAGTAGGTGGTATAGCACGTAGCATCCCCATCAGTGAAACAAATCAGTCACAGCTTGCACTGTATGTGCTTGAGAATTGTCCTGCAAAATGATGGTCAGGTCCTGCAGAAAGTGTCACCACTTCTGTCTCTATGCTGTTCAAAAAGTGGCGATATGGGAAGTATTGGACGTAGAATATGGTATGCTATTTGGAAAAACTTTGACCCTTACGGGCGTCTGTGGAAAAGAATTATAAGCAAGTCTCTGGTCTCTGGTAGCTTTAAGTTTTCCCATACACGAGACCAGTACGTAATCCTACAACCGCATTCTTATTGTTTCTGCCTAGAGCGATCGAAGTACGTCAAGGTTCAGTGGCACAGTCCTAATAATACCTAAACTCCTTATTTGAGAAAAATTTCTTAAAGTTTTCAGCACGCATTGTTTAATGTCAAAATGTCTTTTCCTCCTGACATTCTTTTCTAGTCTTAGAGTTCATACTTTTGTGTAAAAGTGCCATACAATACAATGCTCCGATTCTAGAAATTATTTGACTAACATGCACGTTATTGGGGATAGGTTTGGAGACTTAGTAGCAGCTAAATAAGGAATAAATCATAAAGAAGTTAAAAATTACAAACTAACTGTGGCCACAAGGGACGCCTACACACGGAAAAAAATTCTGCCAATAATCACAAAGCAAACAGAAACGTGCCTGGTGATTCATTAATTACAACTGCGTAGCTGAACGTATTGTACTCGATTTCGTACCTAGGGTTAAATTTCCACACGTTCAATATTTGAGAATTAGTTGCTTGTTGGATGTCAGTTTATTAATTTAAGAAAACAGTGTCAAGCTTTTAAGGTTTATTTTGTAAACATACAAGTAACAATCACTCTTGTAACAAAGACATACAGGGTAACAACTATTGAACTATATGAAATAATATCGTTATAATTTCTGAACGGTTTGCGTTAGGACGTTACAACTGCGCCGTTGGCCGTGGAGCATGATTGGAATTAGTAGGCGCACGCATGGTTTGGTTTAGCGACGAAGCCACTTTCATTTGGATGGGTTCGTCAATAACCAAAATTGGCACATTTGGGGGATTGAGAGCCCACATTACCTCATCGAGAAGTCTCTTCATCCTCAACGGGTGACTGTGTGGTGTGCAGTCTCCGGTCACGGAGTAATCGGTGCGATATTCCTTGATGACACGGTGACTACCGAACAGTACGTGTAGGTTTTGGAACATGATTTTATCCACAGTATCCAAAGTGACCCTAATTTCGACAAGAAATGGTTCATGCAAGAAGGACCCTGACACCATTGAAGCAGGAGAGTGTTTGATGTCCTGGAGGAGCACTTTAGGGACCGCATTCTGGCGTACCTAGAGGCCACTGGCATGAACCTCGATTGGCAGTCATATTCTCCAGATCTAAACACTCCTTTTCGTGGGTGTACAACAACCACCTCAAAACCATTGCTTTTTGTGGGGTTATATTAAAGACAAGGTGTTATGACACCAAAACCATTTCTGAGTTGAAAACAGCCATTCAGTAGATCATCGACAACATCGATGTTTCGACAGATCACCGGGTCATGCAGAATTTCGCTATTCGTCTGCGCCACATCGTCGCCAATGATGGCAAGCATATAGAACATGTCATAATGTAAATCCGAAAATCTGTAATGACGTTTACATGTTGAATAACGTGTGTGCATGCCATAGTTTGTAACTAATTTACGTTCTTCTCTTCGTACAGTTCAATAATTGCCACCTTGTACTATTACTAAGAAAAGACATCAGACAAACGTCCGGGTCATAAGGGAAGCAACAACTGGACTGATTTATAAGTGGTGCTTTTCATAAACAAGATTACTTACGTCACCCTCGAGGCGTCAAAAAGAGTTTTGGCAAACACTGATGTTGGATTAAGACCTGGTTATTAATTAATTCACAACTAATGAAAGTATAACTTTGGAATTAATCTATACTGCCTGTACCAAGGTACTTTGACACCTTGCTTCGGCGCTTTGTCCTAATAACGCAGTCACTCTGACATGTGATGTAATAAAATTTATGCAATACGACACACTCAAATCACGGCAAATTAAGTCCGATGGATCACTTTACAGAAGCAATCTCTTTTTATTTCAAAGCCTATAATGTCACTAAGAACTGTGTGTTCCTTTGTCTCCGATACAATTTACGTAGTCCAGAAGGCGATTTTCACTCTGCTGTGGAGTGTGCGTGATATGAAACTTCCTGGCATATCAAACTGTGTGCCGGACCGAGACTCGAACTCTGGACCTTTGACTTTCGCGGGCAAATGCTCTACCAACTAAGCTACCGAAGCACGACTCACGCCCCGTCCTCACAGGAAACGAGGTAGTGGTGGAAGTAAAGCTGTGAGGACGGGACGTGAATCGTGCTTGGGTAGCTCAGTTGGAAGAGCACTTGCCCGCAAAAGACAAAGGTCCCGAGTTCGAGTCTCGGTCCGGCACACAGTTTTAATCTACCAGGAAGTTTCACAATTTAAGTATTATTCAGCAAGGGCACAAAACTGGAAACTGGATGTACATGCTGGATTCACACGTAGATATCCACACGAGTAAAGTATTTGGTGAATATAGCGTCAAACCAGTCGAAAAAACACAACTATCTGTGTTGTGTGCAGTCTAAAAAAATGGTTCAAAGCACTGTGGGACTTAACATCTAAGGTCATCAGACCCCTAGACTTAGCACTACTTAAACCTAACTACATCCATGCTCGAGCTAGGATTCGAACCTGCGACCGTAGCAGCAGCGCGGTTCAGGACTGAGGCGCCTAGAACCACTCGGTCACAGCGGCCGGCGTGCAGTTTAAACTTGAAATAAATATTACATACATTTAGCATATGAGCCAAGGAGATTACTGTATTCAGGAGTCAATTAGTTATCGACCTAGTGCTGTTGTCAATTAATTAGTGTGAAAATGAGAAGATAACTGCAGTTATGTCACACATGCACCATTACATCCAAAAGGGGTGCAGATTATTTCCTCCTCTTAGCATTATGTGTTCCCATGGTTTGTCGAATGTCTACAACACTAAAGGCAGTTAATTCATTTGTCATCGAGGTTTGATGACAAGTGACCTTCATCTACATAGGTCGATAATAGGTATGCCCAAATGTCATATAGTCGCATGTGTCATTTTTTGAGTAAAGGAAGTTCTCTGAAACATACGCTTTCAGGGAGATATCTCGCTACTGTACTTGGTCTCTCATGATATATGGTCCCAGTTCAGTTTTCCTCTAGCGCAGACGAAATCTTTGCGGTACTATTCCGTACACGTGCAGTTAGTGACAGCAACAAAACCAAAATATTTATTGTAGTAATGTGTCAAAAACCAAACAGAGAATGTTTCCAATGGGACAGCGATAATCGCTTATGTAACAGTTTCGGTCTCAACACCCACAAATAGAGCACGCAGCCATCGAGATAAGACGCTGAAACGTCAAGCGTTTTCGTGGCTCACAGTGGTAAACATTAGCATACAGAAGCATTTCTCTTTACTCTTGAATGTCGGAGAAAGAGATATTGAGTTTCTCGATCACTCTATTTCCATTCTGCGTGAATGGTAGGAAAATGCAATATGCGAGCCTTAGGGATCGATGAAAGAATGCAGCAAATATTTCTTGTCGTGAATGACGGACATTTTTGACAAACAAACAACTTTCAGTTGCTTACAAAATTCTTTTTCCCGAGGCTGTTTATTCAATTTAAATACTAGAAATTGCACCCAATCACTTTTTTTCCGTTCCTCTTTTATTCAATGAACTAGCTTTCAAAACTTTTGAAGTTCACCTTCAGATCGTGTGCGTGCAAGTTACTTGACTGTTTCATAGGAAGATGCTGGGAACTTTCTTGGGACAATATTGGCGGCTTTTGTAAGCGGTGCCCACCTGGCAGTTTCCATCGTGATTTCCACAGATGGCTCACTTTACACCGGATACAAGTATATACACAGATTGTCACAACCGATTCCCAGCATTCAACATATACCGTACAACTGCTGCTTAATAACCTATATTGCCTACAAATTAGCAGATGAATCATTGGATCACAACCACACAAAGTAATATCACACAGCAAGCTAAAGGATAGGCCCTCCTAGAAGAACGTGAAGTACCGTACATTGTAAATCGTGATTCTACTTTTAGAAGCCCCACAACTGGGGGAATGGGACCCGGGTATCATCTAAAACTTGAGGAAAAATTATTGGAATTCACATGATAAAATCACAAAGTTAATCCAACCATTTTAGAGTGACAGTTAAATGGATATCAATAAATTGTAAACCTTCTGTAGACGACTTCATAACACTGAAGAGCCAAAACGTTATGAACACCAGCTTAATAGAGTTTCGGTTCACATTAGCAAAGCGAGACAGCAGCGACTTTGCATCGGTTGGATTCGACTAAACCTTGGTTGGCATCCAGCAGTACTTGGCACCAGATGTCTCTGCACACGTCACGCAATACCCGTGAAACAGGCGTCGGTGTTTTGTGGGCGCGCAGATGTTGTCAGAAAGCGTCCCAGACGTGTTCCATCGGGTTCAGGTCAACCAAATACGGGTGAATCCATTCAGTGACCAAGGACATCTCTTCTTTCGATTAGTCTGTAATACAGAATGTCTAAACTGTGATCCTTAACAGATTTATCATAGAACAAATGTCTAAGTAAAACGTTTTTGACCGAGCGAGGTGGCGCAGTGGTTAGCACACTGGACTCGCATTCGGGAGGACGACGGTTCAATCCCGTCTCCAGCCATCCTGATTTAGGTTTTCCGTGATTTCCCTAAATCGTTTCAGGCAAATGCCGGGATGGTTCCTTTGAAAGGGCACGGCCGATTTCCTTCCCCATCCTTCCCTAACCCGAGCTTGCGCTCCGTCTCTAATGACCTCGTTGTCGACGGGACGTTAAACAACACTAACCTAACCTAACCAACCTAAAACGTTTTTGTAATCATCAAAACCAACACAGTTCACGGACGCATATGTCGAGAATGAGCTCGGCAGAAAACATTAATACTCGCCATACACTTAATGTCATCGTTTTAGGATCTTCAAGAAATGTGCTCTATGGGACTTAACATCTGACGTCATCTGTCCCCTAAACTTAGAACTACTTAAGCCTAACTAACCTAAGGACATCACACACATCCATGCCCGAGGCAGGATTCGAACCTGCGACCGTAGCGGCAACGCGGCTCCGGACTGAAGCGCCTAGAACCACTCGGCCACACCGATGATCACATGACCTTAAAAAATGTAATGTGGAACACGATGTAAATTACAGTGTACAAAAAAGAAAAGAAATAGCTATAAAATTACAAAACATACATAAGCCCATATTAATGGACAATGGCTGTACACGGAGCATGAATCGATGAATGACGATAGTCGACCTGCGGGTAAACCGGTTCGAATCCTGATGGTGGAAAAAATTTTCACTGACAATATTTGGCCGACAAGGGGAGGAGAGATGGTGGCGTAAAGTTTCTGATCACAGGTTTTGCTCCAGTGGCCTGTTTTAAATACCAAACGTCTCCACAGTGTTTCATGAAGCGGGGGAATATGAGACTATTGGTGATACGCCCGTTGGGTGGCTTCTATAAACTTAGTGGCCTAGTTAGATCTACAAAATTTTGAAAAACACAGCCCTCAATCGCGAACTCAATTAATTTGTAACCTAGGTTTCGGTGTCACAAGGGACACCTTCTTCGGACAAAATTAAAACTAAGTGTTACAGCATAACGTACCAAAAAATACGAAAGCGGCGGTCGTACCCGACAGCGTCAGATAGTTTTGTTTTGACTGCAGCAGAGGACACATGGCAGCCCCTAGTGGCCTGCACCTCTGTTGCATTTTATTTTAATTCTGACTATCTGGTGCTGTCAGGTATGACCGCAGCTTTCGTATTATTCGGTACGTTATGATATAACATTCAGTTTTAATTTTGCTCGAAGACGGTGTCCCTTGTGACACCGAAACCTAGGTTACAAATTGAGTTCGCGACTGAGGGCTGTGTTTTTCAAAAAAATTTGTATTATACAACAGTCGCTGATTGACAGCCATGTTAAAAACCTCTAGTTAGGTCTGTTTGTGAGGAGTAGGATATGTGCCCTCTCTCCTCTCTCACCGCGACCGTCATCATCATCATCATCATCATCATCATCATCATCATCATCATCCAACTCAAATACTACACTATACCTCACCCCCACCCCCCCTCACACACACACACACACACACACACACACACACACACACACACACAAAACTCATACCTGTAGTATTACGAATTTTGTAACGGAGCATGTTGCAAAAATAATAAACCAAAAAATTAAGATGGTCAACTGCTGGAGAGAGCAGCTCAGTTATTTCTAAAATACTAGACCCTTCGCTTGCAGCTGACAGCATGATGTAACAAAGAAGAAACAGCTTGTTAGTCAACTAAAGTCAAATAACTATACAAACAAATTTAAAATGGAAACAAATAAGCAACGCATTCGTCGTGTATAGGTTGCCATGTAGGGGAACGCTGGAGAAATCATTATGACGTTGTTGGTTTCTGTGGAGATGGTGGACACCAAATGTTCAAATGTGTGTGAAGTCTTAAGGGGCTTAACTGCTAAGGTCATCAGTCCCTAAGCTTACACACTATCTAACCTAAATTATCCTAAGGACAAACACACGCACCCATGCCCGAGGGAGGACTCGAACCTCCGCCGGGATCAGGCGCACAGTTGTGGACACCGTTCCAAAGATATATCAGCAGGACGATTTGCAAAAAGATGGCAGTGAGTATCGATAGGTCATGTCCAGCAGAAGACATTCCATACATGTACGAAGTTGTTGGTTAGTATGGAGATGGTAGATGCTGATCTCGGACAGCTTCCATTGAAGCGGGCACAAACTCCGACAAAGGGAGCTTAGCTGAGAACGCTCAATAAATGCAATCCCAGAATGTGAATAAACAGTAATCGTTAATGTACATTTCGGTCTATAGTAATTAGCTGTTGATCGTAATACGCTAGCAAATACTACCAGAAGTGGTATGAGAGGTTAAAACTATTAAAGATAATTGTTTACTAGCAAAGTAAGAGTATGTTCAACAGCTATTTACTGTATATCGATACGGGCAACCTATAGACGACAACTTAGAAGGCAATCTATACGCGACGAATGCTTATTTTTTTCCTTTCTCCGCCGGCCTAAGTGGCCGTGCGGTTAAAGGCGCTGCAGTCTGGAACCGCAAGACCGCTACGGTCGCAGGTTCGAATCCTGCCTCGGGCATGGATGTTTGTGATGTCCTTAGGTTAGTTAGGTTTAACTAGTTCTAAGTTCTAGGGGACTAATGACCTCAGCAGTTGAGTCCCATAGTGCTCAGAGCCATTTGAACCATTTTTTTTTTCCTTTCTCCAGTTCTTAGTATATTCATCTGACAATAGCTGCTTCGTTATTATAAAATTGTTTTACGTAATTTTAACGTTCTGCTTACCAATAAGTTCTTTCGACTTATACCTGATTGGCTATTGGTGACATCATGCTGCCGGCTGTAAGTGGAACCTCCAGAATTTAAAAGACAGCCCTCTCCAGCGGTCAGCTATCTTCATTTAGCGCTTCCTGCTCCGTGCACAGCCATTGTTCATCAGTATGGGTATCTCTACGTTTTATAATTTTATAGCTAAATTTAATTTCATTTTACGTATTACTCTAATATTTACTGGGTATCGTATTAGTGTTTTGTAGGACAGAAGACAATCATGTGATGATCGAAACCGGTTGTAATGACCGTGCCTTTGTGATCCAGATCATTTTATAATTGATTTACAGTATTCTATTTTAATCTCTGGCTTCCTCCAGAAATGCTTTAAATAACAATTAAAGCCTTTTCTCATTTGTTAGCGGCACCAACCATAACGCACTGTCTCAGCTGATTGGTTACAAAACGGTTTCCTTGAGCCACAACTATCGTAAGGCAGCCTCGAATGGAAAAAAAAATTGGAAGAACGTTTGTTAGTTATGTGGAAACGAAACACGGCTAAGGTTAGAAATTTAAGTTCAAGTGGCGCTGGGCACTATGGGGTTTAACATCTGAGGTCATCAGTCCCCTAGAACGTAAAACTACTTAAACCTAACTAACCTAAGGACATCACACACACCCATGCCCGAGGCAGGATTCGAACCTGCGACCGTAGCGGAAATTTAAGTACATGTTAGGAAAATATGAGACAGCACTGTAGTTTACTATCTCTACAGGTGAACATCAGAGTCGAAGAGGATATGAAAGAAGTGAAATTAAATTTCAGATAGTAAGTACGTAAAAACGTAAAAGTTCAACAGTCTTCCAGTGCCACCTTAAGCTGAATACATTTCCCTGTACCATACACAATCAAAGCTCCTCGAACTGGGCCCGACGGGCAATTCAGTAACGACCTACTGTCGTGTCATCCTCTTTCAGTGAGAACATTCCCATGAGGTATAGAGGAGAGTGGTGCCAGCACACGTTCTTCCGGTCGTTCTCAACTTCGCAAACCTAAGAGCAGGTACTTCTCACTCAAGTAGCTCCTCAGTTGGTATCACGAGGCTGAGTACACTCCCTCCCTGTCTTCCTATGAAGGAAATATCACTGACAGTAACTTAAAGTGAACCCGAGGTTTCCGCAAGGCAGTCTGAAACGCTGTTCTGAAGCGTGACAGTAATAAAAAATACAAATCTCCGAATGGACTGCATTATATATCACATATAAACATAAGGTAGAAGTATGAAGCATGTTCAGGAACTGTGCTGTACATATCGCCATCCCGTTCAGTGTGATGAACCACGGTACAAGCTTCTTTAAAGAACTCTCCTGCCATCTCCTTCTCCCACTTCAGAACCTCTTTCGCTTGAAAATTTAATTCCACTCATACGTGCCTTCAGGAGATGGAAAGATGATAACCTGAAGGCGCCAGGTCAGGGGGAATACGGATGATGATTATATTTGGTGCCCGGGGCCCTAAACTGTGTGGTTCCGAATAATTTTACTGTCCAGTCTCGCCACTTTCTCGAATGATGATGAAATGATCAGGCCAATATACTCAGTTCCTGGGAGGGGAAGATTCTCGATCGGGTCGGGAATCGAACACAGGACCCCGCGTTCCCGAGGCAGCAACGCTAGCCTCCAGACAACCAGCTGCAGACAGGGGAGTTCGGGTGGTGGTTCAAAACATCCCAACCAAATGAATCCAACAACGCCTTGCTGGCTAAAGTTGAGTGAGAACGAGAGTGCAAAAAGCACACTGCTCTCTTTAGCTTCCCTTCCTTTTGTAGGGTCTCGCATTATCGTTGTGCGTTGTTGGTTTCCCCCTGAAGCGAAAAATTAGACCAAAACGATGCTTTCTCGGTCCCAAAACACTGACGCCACACTGTTTTTGGCCAAATTGTGGTTTTGAATCTTTTGGCGGATGAGGAATAAGTGTGAGGCGCTTCCGACGATTGTATTTCGTCTCGGAATGAGCCACCCTAGCTTCGTCTCCAGTCGCAACAGATGTCAGAAAGTCCTCACCTTCCCATTGAAGTCGCTAAAAAAACTCGTTGGCGGTAGTGTCCTGATTTTCCTTGCGGTGTTCTGTCAGCCGTTTTGGAACCCATCTCGCCCACAGTTTTCGGTATCCTAGCGTTTCCGCGAGTGTCTCGTAGAAAAGAGTTGTGGGGATAGTGGAAACATCACAGAAATTTCATCGACTGTCAACCGATGGTCTTCATGAACAGTTTCGCTGTTTTATTGCACAAATTCATCAGTCAAAGTGGATGGTCTTCCACTAGTCTGCTCGTTATGAACATTTATTACGCATCCACTAAACTCCCAACACAACTTAAACACACTCGTTCCGTTCATAACACCTTCGCCGTAAACCGTTTCTATTCACTAGAAATTTAGGTAGGTGTCATTCCTTCCGCAAGTAGGATGCGGATTACTGCACGTGGCTTCCACTTGGCCGGCTTTTTTTATGAATATCTTTCACGTAACTCGACCTTGAAATGTGAGTTTACGGGCTACCGTGTGCTTGCAGTGCTCGTCCTGGTCAGGGCTCCCGCTCTATCACTCAGTGTCCCCAAAGCTAAAAAAACAGAAAACCATAGCCCGCCATAGTCACAGTACACCTACTTTCTGACCATACCTGGTACTGAAGGCAAAGCATGGTAGCAGCAAGCATAATAAGATGAATAAATACATAATGCGAGAATCCAGAACTGGGAGGAGAGCCATTCAATATGAATTTCTGACGATTAATTTGGGAAACGACTTGTTGTTAGCGCCAATACAACATTCATCTTGATGAATTTCCTTGACGTACTTACGGATAATCCATAAGCATACACTGGTCACATCGTGGTGAGTTAGTGCGTGTAGCTCTCTAAACTGTAATCTTTGATGAGCAACACGTCAACCGACTGATTGCAAAATTGCAGTACTGACTAGTTATTTCTGCTGATACGCAATCAGCATGCGAACTGGTCGTGTTTACCTCGAGATCTGAGGTTTAGAATCTTTTAAGTGTTGGCTGACACTTTTATGAGCATAGTTTCAATTGTAAAATGTAAACTTTCACGACCAGAAATGTCACTCTTATTAAAATGTTCCGGACTACTGTGCGTGGGCACATGAACTTCTTGGCAAAACATGAAGTTTCGTCCACACCTGTGGAGGACATCTTCGAAGGTGTTGTAGCTTCTATTGACATCGTATCTCGATACTGATTGCACTATAAGTTCGTTTCCGCACGATCCCACATAGAAGCATAATGTCGCAATTGGCCGTTGTCTCTCTTATCCCACAGTGGAAACCTTATACACTTCTTCTCTAGCACCAAAATCCAGATGTAAGTCTGACATCCTTCTCGTTCTGATTATTGTCGTAATTAATGATCTCTGTGCACTCGCTGTATCACTTATGGTAATGCACACTCGCGGCAGAACCGGAGAACCTGAGTCTTATGAAATCATACAAGGTTTGGAACTTTAATAGTGGCAACTATTTATTTACAGCTAGTAAAAAAACAGATATGTGTTCCACGTAGTCACCAGCATTGTGTATAACCCGTTGCCAGCGATGTGGAAGTCGTAGGATACTCTTAGAGGTGCCAGTTGTGTTGACAGTTCGAGCGGCGCAGTCTATTGCCCGACGAATTTGTAGCAGTTCTGAAGCAAATGCCGTGAAGTGTTTCCTTCAGTTGAGAAATAGAGTTGAATTGACGAGAGCTTAAGTCAGGGGAGTATAGTAGGTGGTATAGCACTTAGCAGACCCATCAGTCAAACAAATCAGTAACAGCTTGCACTGTACGTACTTGAGCATTGTCCTGCAAAGTGATGGTCAGGTCCTGCAGAAAGTGCCATAACTTCTGTCTCTATGCTGTTCTTTTTGGAACACAGCCTACGACCAGCTTAGAGACAGAAGTGATGACACACTTTCCGCAGGACCTGAATATCATTTTGCAGGACAATGCTCAAGTACGTGCAGTGCAAGCTGTTAATGATTTGTTTGACTGATGGGGCTGCTAAGTGCCATACACCTACTGCGCTCACCTGACTTAAGCCCTCGTCAGTTCAACTCGATTACTAAACTGAAGCCGGCCGAAGTGGCCGTGCGGTTAAAGGCGCTGCAGTCTGGAACCGCGGGACCGCTACGGTCGCAGGTTCGAATCCTGCCTCGGGCATGGATGTTTGTGATGTCCTTAGGTTAGTTAGGTTTAACTAGTTCTAAGTTCTAGGGGACTAATGACCTCAGCAGTTGAGTCCCATAGTACTCAGAGCCATTTGAACCATTTTTTGAACTAAACTGAAGGAAACACTTTACGGCATTCGCTTCAGAACTGCTAGAAATTCGTCGGCCAATGGACAATGCCGCTCGAACTGTCAACACAACTGGCACTGTTAAGAGTGTCCTACGACATCCACATCGCTGGGAACGGGTTATACACAATGCTGGTGACTACTTGGAACACGTGTCTATTTTGTACGAGCTGTAAATACATAGTTGCCACTATTAAAGTTCCAACCCTAGCATATGTTGGTCTCCTGGACGCAACGTGTGTTTCAAAGTCGCTGATGTATTTCTCATCTTCTAGAGTAGCCCTTATGTTCTTGAGTTGTTTTCCCACATCGTGTTTTTGTAGTAACACATACGGATCATCAGTCACTTTGTATTCTGTAAACCTGTGCTTTTACTAGAGTTTTGCAAGCATTCTTGGCCGATATTAGATGTTCCTATGCGTCGCGCAAGTGTTTGGGACTTACGATGATATTCCGTATCTTTGGCAACACGTATTAGAACAGTCGCTTCTTCAATGAAGAAGACGCATATACCTTACTATGATCTGCAATCTTGACTTAAGCCCTCGTCAGTTCAACTCGATTACTAAACTGAAGGAAACACTTTACGGCATTCGCTTCAGAACTGCTAGAAATTCGTCGGGCGTGAATAATCAGTGTTCCACAACGCAATAGTTAAGTAATCCAATTCTGGGTTGAGCAGGTCCGGTTCACTGGTGTTCCTCGCTCCATCGCCTAACATTTTTATAACACCGTCCTTTTGCTGTGGATGGTGGTTTGCGTATCTGCGTAGGTAATGGCCCTTGTATGTGTATGTTTGTTATGCCGTATGGCCCAAGCTACTAGTTTTTGTACTGATGAATTGCACGTTCACAAAATAAAATCTGGCATCTTTCATGGTAAAATGAATCATCAGGTTAATTGATCTTATTGAAATATTCATGACGCCTGCATGAAGGAACATTGGGGTAAGTGAACTTTGGGGAATATCTCGTTACACTCAGCTTGGAAACATAAACAGTAATACACACCTAAGATGCCAAAATGCTTCTATCGCTTTTTATTAGGGCGAAATATTGCGAGAATAGGTTATTAAGATTGAGATGAGAGTGAAAGGAGGTGAAGGAGGATACAACACAGTGTCGGCTACTCGTTGGCTACTCTTTGGTTACGAAAGCGGATCGCTAAAGTGGTTCACGCTGTAACTTCGTATTTCTGTAGCCTGAGGCAAGCAAGCGCAACCACGCCGATGCAGCCGAGGATAGCTGACATGTCACATATGGAGTTAGCATGCGGCCCATAAGTAGACAGTTCGTCCTTGACCAAGAAGATAGTTGTCTGAGCCCATCAGCTGGCAGCAGGATCGTGGATTACTGGTCGCCGGCAGTCGTGGCCGAGCGGTTTTAAGCACTTCAGTCCGGAACCGCATGACTGGTACGGTCGCAGGTTCGAATCCTGCCTCGGGCACGGTTGTGGGTAATGTTCTTAGGTTAGTTAGGTTTAAGTAGTTCTAGGTTCTAGGGGACTGATGACCTCAGATGTTAAGTTCCATAGTGCTCAGAGCAATTTGATTACTGGTCCGACGGTTCGTTCCAAGACATCGCTGTTTATTGATCAGGATATCACAACTGTCACGCACATGGAGTCGATGGGTAAAGGAAGGCCATACTCAAGACCACTCAGGATCTCAACGGCCGGATGCGACGTGGACCTGAAATGGCAGATAAACTGCCTGAATTATGCAGATATGTCATATACCTCGATGTTTGAAATAGGCATCTTTTCTCAAAGAGGAGTATCCACACGGCTTGTATGACGGCCTCTGAAGTGCCAAGAACTGTCAACATGGCGACCAATGATACTAGACACAGGAGTGGCACTATGCCCCCTTTTCAAACAAGTTCCGGTTCCTTTCTCGTCTTTACGACGGACGTATCCAAATGTGGAGGTTCCAAAGAGAACGAACGGCGTCATGTTGCATTTATCATAGTCATCAGGGGCCAGGAAATTGCGTGATGTGGAGTGCCATTGAGGACATAAAACGATCACCACTAGCTCTCATAGCCAGTAAATCTAACACCAGGCGTCGCATTTGAGACGTGATAAGGCCAGTGGCTGGACGTTGTCTCCGTTAGGTTGGGTATCTTTAAACAAGAAAACACAGCACACAGTGTTGCCCGTGCTGTCATGACCCACCTCAATGTGGAGGGTCATCGACTGTTGCCGTGGCCAGCAGGCTATGACCCCATACCAGTTGAAAACATCTGACCTCGCAAACCTAGAAAATAGCAAGGCGTCACTGACCTGCACTGCACTGATGAACTTTGGCCTATAACTGAATAATCCTTAAATGTTATCCAATTAGAGTTCTACCCTATTCACAGCCGAATTAAAGGCATCGTTGCGGTGAGAGACAACATCTCTGTGTACTAAATTTCGCATCCCGTATAGCCCCAAATCACCTACAAATTTAATAAAGTATTCTTTGGAATATACTTGTTTTTGACTCATCAGTCTTCTGACTGGTTTGATGCTGCCCTCCAGGAATTTCTCTCCTGTGCCAAACCTTTCGTCTCACAGTAGCAATGGCAACCTGCGTCCTCAATTATTTGGTGAATGTATTCCAATCTTTGACTTCCTCTCCAGTGTTTACTCTCTTCAGCTCCCTCTACTACCATAAAATTTAATACCTGATGTCTTAAAAGATGTCCTATCATCCTGTCCCTTCTTCTTGTCAGAGTTTCCCATATATTCCCTTCCTAACCGATTCCGCGGTGAACCACCTCATTCCTTACCTTATCATATCACCTTATTTTCAACATTCTTCCGTAGCATAGCATCTCAAATGCTTCCATTATCTTCTGTTCCGGTTCTCCTCAGTCCCTGTTTCCTGTCGCACAATGCTGTGCTACAGATATACATTCTCAGAAGTTTCTTTCTCAAATTAAGGCCCATGTTTAATACCAGAAGACTTCTCTTCGCCAGAAATGTCCTTTTTGCGAGTGTTGGTCTTCTTTCTCCGTCCTCCTTGCTCCGTCCGTCATTGGTTATTTTGTTGCTTAGGTAGGAGAATTCCTTAATTTCATCTACTTCATGATCACCAATTATGGCGTTTCCTCGCTATTCTAATTTCTGCTACTTCTGCCAGTATCCAAGACATAAAGGACGAGATACAACAGTTGTCGCTTAGCTTGGCTCAGGAGAGGGTACAATCGCTTATGACCGCATTCCCAACCGAGTCAGTGCGTCCATCCACACCAGAGGGGAGCAACCTTATACTAATAACAGGGCTCGTACTGAAACATACTTTGTAAATTTGTCTTTGTTTTCTAATCACTGAAACAACATCACACACCCTCTCAAGCCGTGAAGTTTCATTCCGTTATTTCCTATCGTTTTAATAATCCTTCTCTGGTCTATAATAAAAGGTTTCTGTAAGTTTTTCTCAGCGAAAGAAGAACTATAATAACGACGAGACCTTGGAGAAAATAAAACAAAATGATCGCCGTAGCTGCTTTCCGCGGACAGTCATTTGTACGGTGATTGTCGACCGTGTATCAGTAATAAGGTTTGAATCGCCGATGCTGGCATGCATAAAAATGCATTCAAGAAATAGTAATTGGACTTCGTAATTTATGAAAAGATAATGAAGGTAGGTTCTTTGATTGATTATAGCAATTTACATACAGGCGGCTATAATGGGGACCTATCAGTCGCATCACCGTATCAAGATTTTCACGTTGTCCCGTCTTACAAATTCTGAAACAAATAGAAATGCCTTAGGATGTAAGTATAAATAAGATGGTAAACATTAGTATATATTGTCATAAAGTGTACGAGCATAAAAAATAGCGCACCTCCTGATTACAGCTGGCGACTACCATAAGACGGAGGAAGAGAGAGAGTGTAACCGCGAAGGAGACAAAATCCCTCGCTAAAGAAATTAGTGTCGTCATTTGTCTCACAGACCATAACGTTGTGTTATTCCACCTAAGGAATGGTCAATAAAGCACTGACTTTTAAAAATGGGTATCACACATTCAGAGTGCTACATTTTTTTTGGCAGCCAGTATAATACCGGTTTTTTTATGTGAAGTAAGACGTTATTCAACAGAGTTCATTTTCCGATTACAATGCTATCATTTGTTTTAAATGACGCGTTTCGGCATCACATGGACCATGCTAAGGCCTAAGTGAGACACTGTATGAATCTGCACGCCGGATTACAAACGCTAACATGAATGTGGTTTTCACGCCAGTTTAGGCACTCCCCAATCTCCAAATGCTCCACCTCAGAAAATACGATACAAAAACAGTTAAAATTCCATAACACACACAAAAATTTACATCATTCAAAGACAGATGTCACACACGACTCTTTCCCTTAGGCGTAGTGACGACTGCGCTGACAGAAAAGGGATCCGGCAAGAGGATTAAAACAAAATAAGTCACGAGAAACAATAGACCGCCGTACGACGGGGGAAGGAGAGAGATCCAGAAAAAGAATTAAGTCTGCTAAAAGATGCTTGATTTCGTAACATTTTATATTATAAACAAGAGCCCTCAGGAACAGAAGCCGTCGTTACAGCTTTAATTTCCGTAATCAATCGTGACGGTGGAAACGACTATTCTGTATTCGTATTACCTACTATACTGTCTAAGTTGATTAAAAACTGAAACAGATTTGATCTTATAGTAACTTATACTACCTAGAATGGTAATTTATGAAATCCTCATTCACTCACAGTAACGATTTTTGTACCTGGGAATGATCACTAATGATCTAAACTAATACAAAAAAATGCAGTTGATCTAAATATTTTTCGGTTCCTACAACCTGACTTTCATTAAACATTTAACAGCTATAGGAGTCGCTTGTGGAAAATACTTGCACTTTACTATATATACACTAGCAGGTTTCTCTTTGACACATCATCACCTTGCCTGGACCTTACATTGAATTTCGGAGGACAAAATGTCAAGTAACACGTTGCCTCGACAGCTCTACCCTAACTACACTCGTGTTGTTGCTACAGTGGTAACGCAGAAGGTGCGTTTCCAGTATGTTCATCTTGCGGACAGCTTCACAGGAAGGAACCGCACATTTCAGAAGACGGCCAAACTGAAATCGGTCAAACACCTTGATAGTCTTTCCGATCCTCACTTGGTGACGGCGATAGGATGTCACTATGGACGTTTTCTGCGAAATGTTAACTCTGAAACGACAGCAGATAGAAACGTAGTCATTGACGCTGATGAATCACTTGCTTGTACAGGGCCTCAGAACGATTAATGAGGTTAGCTCATGCCACTGCCCGATAATTCCGATTGATTAATGACGCGAAATTCCAATCAGGACATTGAGCTTCGTGATTCAATGCGGACGGCTCTTTGCAGCCCGTGAGCATTAATC
Organism: Schistocerca nitens; assembly: GCF_023898315.1. Lineage (NCBI taxonomy): Eukaryota > Metazoa > Arthropoda > Insecta > Orthoptera > Acrididae > Schistocerca > Schistocerca nitens. The sequence continues at coordinate 196,195,823 of NC_064622.1, read as the reverse complement.
ACCGAGTAACTAAGCACTAATACGTCTGCAGTCAAATATAATCGAGTATCTGAGGAACATATTTACTTAGTTAAAGGCACATTCTCCTCGTTAGAAGTTTTCTTATCATGTACCATAAAGAGGCAACGAAATTGCACAACACAGCTTTTGCTCTGTCTTTAATGGAATAAACAGCGGAAAAATAATGAAATCAGGATCTAATAAATAGCTGTTAAATTTTCACTGACTCGTAGGCACTAGAACGTAAGTTTACACATTGCTTGTTTCGTGATGCACGTATTCAGATTCCAGTACTTCTGTCGGCCAGACGTTTCGTGTCCACCTATCTCTCCAACTGCTTACATCACATTTCCCACAATTTTCTGTTCTCCCTATCACACTGACATATTTCCGAGGCTGCATTCATATTTGTAGCTTCGGTGCTATAAATATCGAATTGAAAAACTTCTCGGACGTATTGTTCTAGAATGAAAAATGGGATAATACCTTTACTACGTTCTGTCCACGGTTTTTGGTAGGTTTTTGCCGGTTGTTGACCAACTGCTGGACCTCAAAATCCCCTCCCACTATTAAGTATTTGGGTGGGAAGTTCCTAGGTGCATTACGTACCCTAAAATGGCGAGAGATGGGAATATGTAATTTGAAACTTGGTAGTCAATGAAGGCAGGATTAGATTACGGTTGTGAACGGGGTCGTAATCAGTTACTGTTGATTCCCTTTAGCAATTACACACATTTTTTTTAAATGGTAATTCCAGACTCAGCAGTAAATAAAAATATCACATGTTGTCAATGAAGGAATAAACAACTATGTAATTAATAGTGCTTTCAGTGCATTACAATTTACCAAATGAGCATAAAATACAGAAACAGCAAATAATGCTTTAAAAAACAAGCTAGTGTGATCCCAATTAGAATTTTAAGGCAAGTAACCACAGTCACGGCTGAAGGCCTTTAACGTCAGGAACGGCAATTATTAAAAACATTAACAAACATACTATAAAACAGCAATGCAATAACGACGTTAATTTAAAAAGACAGGCAACTGATCACCAAACTCGTGAGACAAAATTATGGTAAACTTGGTAGCTCAACCATTTAAACCAGCTGTAACGCCAAGAATGGCAATGATACAAAAAATTAAAAAAAAACATACAGTAAAACAAAAATACAACAGAAAAGGTTGGTTTAAAATGGCAAGCTACTGATCACCAAACAGGTGAGACAAAATGATGGTAAACTTGGTAGCACAATCCTTTAAACCTGCTGTAACGCCAAGAATGGCAATTATATAAAAAATTTAGAAACGTACAATAAAACAGCAAATACAATAGTAAAACACAAGGCCAGTCACAGATGGTGCACCAGCAATAGACTTCTGAGTAGGTCCAGCAAAAACACCTTCCCAAGCGATGAGACAGGCAGCCAAGAGTTTCATTCACTTCAGAACATGGTAACTCAGACTAGTGGCAGTCTAAAGAATGATTAATAATAATCTGGCTGAGGCTGTCTGACGTCCAATAAACCAACAGCAAAGATCGAAAAATACGCCAAAGCCGGAACTGGCATTCTAGGTTCCACCCTCTGAATACTGTGCTTAGAGCGCCTGGAATGAGAAAGGCATCACTACCACCAGAGTAGAAAAATCGCCAACCAACCTACAATTAAGAAAGGGGTCATAACTACACGCCTCACTGGACAGCAGCAGCAAGGCGAGAAAACGTACACTGCCATTACATACACTAACCCCCAGCACAGGTAACTGGGGCGTTAGCGGCCATGGGGCAGGAAAAATACTGCTGGTTGAACGTAACAAATAGTAACAAACTGAACGCAATAATTAGTAATTAGAAGTCCAGGAAAGCTAATCAGATACGCCTTCCCCAAGCACTCCACTCGCCGCTCTTCGCCTCGGCAACACTACGAGCAGCAACATGAACCCAAGTCACTGGAGAAGCGCAAGATCTCACAATGGTGGAGGTTTCTCTACTTGAATCCAAATGCACTCAAAATTTTCAGGGTCCGGTTTACGACGAGGTCGTGCACCCTCGTGACCACAGGCCTTCGATCCGGCAGTCCATGTGTGCCGCCATCGATCCCGGCGTGTTCTCGCACTACGCGGACCTCGCTCCTCCTGAGTCCCCAACTGAACTCCACACTGACACCACCTGGAAGAACCACAACGTCGCCCCAAAGATAGGGCCTCAGTTACTGCATATCGATAACCGCCGCTGCTGCCACTAGTGGACAGGCAACACTTGCGAAATCAAGTGGCGCCAGTCAACACGAGAAGAAAAACAACCGCAACCATGTCAGCTAAACGATACGGTCTGGCCTACAACGGAGGATGGAAACCTACAAAGAGCACCAATGCGAGCCACAGCACAGCTCATAAATCACCCAAGAAAATTGGCCAACATGATCATTTTGGTGGTCCTGGTGTTACGTATCCTCATACAGCAGGAGGTGGGAGCAGGTAATGCACCCTGGAACATTTTTGGATGGTATTACACTATCATTTCTTTGTCAAAGATTTGATCAAATATGTGATGAAATATTCCTTCAAATATATTTGAGAAAGATCCTTGATGTTGCGGTAGGAGGGGTATTACACTGTCATAATATTTTTCGTCAAAGTTCAAGATGGCTGACAACAACAACTTGTTATTAACCGCAGCAGTTGCGTGTACCACAATTTCTCTGTGTGCACATGCGGAAGAGAAGCGGGGGAAAAAAGGGAAACATACCTGGGTGAAGCCGTGGGTTTTACGACGACACGATAAAAGCATTCAACAAAACTTGTTATGTGAGCTTATAGTGGAGGACGTCAAGTCGTTCATCAATTACTTAAGAATGGATGAGCATACATTTCTGTGTCTGCTCAGTGAAGTGTATCCTCATATCACAAAGCAGAATATTAACTTAAGAACTGCTACATCTGTAGAAGACAGGCTCACTGTAACACTCCGATTCCTTGCTACAGGAGAGGGTTGGCGTAGGTTAGGTTAGGTTAGGTCAGGTCAGGTCAGGTCTCCAATCTTCATAATCTGTTTTTGTATTCAGGGTGCCTCACGTTGTAAAATAGCTCATCAGCTTCATACATCTCTATTAATTTTGTAGTTGTCGGCACACACCAATTCTATTTACCGGCATTGTTTATAAAAACACTACAGACGACAGAATGCTGCAGCTATGCTAGCGCTCCATGTGGTAACATGTCACATTGCAGAGAACAGAAGACAAGCGACTTCTTTGATCAAATCTACAGCGAGGCGCTAGATTTGATCAAATAATGGACGACATTTGACAAAGTTCCCTATTACACCATCAAATATCTTTGACAAAGATTTTTGACAAAGATATTTTACAAAGAAATTTGATTAATACCGGCCTTTGTCACGATGGTACAGCTATTATGATGTGGGAAGGCATAATTCTGCATAGATGTATGGACATCCAAATCTTTGAACACGGAAGACTCACCAGTCAAAGTTACTGTGCAACTGTACCCCATGTACAGCATTTTCATATGTGCTTTCGGCCGTGACTTCATGTCTTGTGGATGACAACGTGCCATCGCTTCGAACTAAGCAGGTGGAGGAGCTCTGGGATTGAGAGAATATTCAGCGGGTGGACTGGTCTGCCCCTGTTCTCCGAACTTAGTCCCAAAGAGCACGTGTGGAGTGCATTGGGGAGACGTACTGAAGAACATCAACTTCCACCAACGACCATCCAGTTGTCAACTGCACTGGTGCAGGAATGGTACGCCTTACCGCAAGAACCACTTACAAACTTTGTGGCCAGCATGTAAACATGTTTCTGAGCATACATAGCCATCTGCAGTGATCACACAGCCTGTTCAGTATCAGGACCGCCTTCTCAAATGACCAGGGGACCAACATAAATCGCGGTGATCTCAGTGTTTGTCTTTGAGTAAAAGTGTCGTTTCTGTTGAATCTCATTGTTTATTTTTTTCAGCTACCTTCAGTACTATACTGTAACTCTTCTTTCTATGTAGGGTCGTTTCATCAAGCTATGTTACTTGGCAGTGACACATTATGCGAAAGCTACTTTCGTCCCACTGTTTAGTACATATGTGTGTTGTAAGAACGCCCATTGAGATTTTCAGTTCCTGGAAATTGAATACAGTTACCTTCAAAATATGATTACGGACTGGTTCTCTGAAAATGGTCTTCCCTGGCTTAGATAAAACATATCACAAGGAAACCTGTATTGCATAATGCCTGAAAACATCACCAGAATTATTACGTAAGAGAAGATAAATAAATAAACATAATATTGTAAATTCTTGGATATTTATATTGATATCAAAGTGAACTAGAAGTGTCCAGTTATAAGTCCGCAGACTAATTATTAGTCACTCCTTTAAAAGAGAGTCCTGGCCGCCTTGGAGTCCTGCAGATGGTGTCGATGTGGTTCCAGGCGTTTTTGTGGTCCTTCATCGCTGAAGTCAGTTATGGTAGTGTGGTCGTGTCAGTGTGCCAGTCGGTTGTATGGAAACAGCCCAGCAATGTGGGACGACATGGAGACGTGACATAATCGCAGAAAGAAAATGTCGTGCTTGAATGTGCTCATGACCCGACCGTGCGGTTGCCCGATTTGTTGCCATATCAGTGTGGGCTTATGAACAGGTCTACAAGGAATTATGCTCAGTTCGCAGCCTTGTAACATGGCGTAAGAAAATAGACATAAAAGATCTTAATGGGCAAGGACCAGAGACGAATGTCGGTCAGTGTCGGTCAGTGTCGGTCAGTTTCAGACGTGACAGTAATTGCTGCCGTCAGTGAATGCATGAGCAGCCCAATCAATTTTCGAGCGAACATTGCGAAGGAAACTGCTTGTAATGGATTTATGGAGCCAGGCACATTGTAAAAGACGGTTGTGTACTGCGATATGTAAAGCTGCTCGTTCAGTGGGCCGAACAACACAGAAAATAGACATTAGCTGTCATGAAACACGCAGTGGGGTCTGAGTATTCCTCATTTATTCTCTCTTCAGACGGCTCAAGATACTGATTGCGCCAACGGCCCAGTCTGGTGTTTAACCGGTAATCTGTGGTGCTATTATTCAGAATGGAGGTAGTTCGGTGATGTTTTAGGAAGTACTCTTCATATCAAACATGTTCCCATTCATTCGTGGTCGTCAGTATGTTGTATACATGGAAGAACCCTGGAGATACTAAAAGGTATCAGATAGATTATATAATGGTAAGACAGAGATTTAGGAACCATGTTTTAAATTGTAAGACATTTCCAGGGGCAGATGTGGACTCTGACCACAATCTATTGGTTATGAGCTGTAGATCAAAACTGAAGAAACTGAAAAAAGGTGGGGATTTAAGGAGATGGGACCTGGATAACCTGACTAAACCAGAGGTTGTACAGAGTTTCAGGGAGAGCATAAGGGAACAATTGACAGGAATGGGGGAAAGAAATACAGTAGAAGAAGAATGGGTATCATTGAGGGATGCAATAGTAAAGGCAGCAGAGGATCCAATATGTAAAAAGACGAGGGCTAATAGAAATGCTTGGGTACCGGAAGAAATATTGAATTTAATTGATGAAAAGAGAAAATATAAAAATGCAGTGAATGAAGCAGGCAAAAAGGAGTACAAACGTCCCAAAAATGAGATCGACAGGAAGTGCAAAATGGCTAAGCAGGGATGGCTAGAGGACAAATGTAAGGATGTAGAGGCTTATATCACGAGGGGTAAGATAGATACTGCCTACTGGAAAATTAGAGACCTTTGGAGAAAAGAGAATCACTTGCATGAATATCAAGAACTTTGATGGAAACCCAGTTCTAAGCAAAGAAGGGAAAGCAGAAAGGTGGAAGGAGTATATAGAGGGTCTATACAAGGGCGATGTACTTGAGGACAATATTATGGAAATGGAAGAGGATGTAGATGAAGATGAAATGGGAGATATGATACTGCGTGAAGAGTTAGACAGAGCACTGGAAGAACTGAGTCGAAACAAGGCCCCTGGAGTAGACAACATTCCATTAGAGCTACTGACAGCCGTGGGAGAGCCAGTCCTGGCAAAACTCTACCATCTGGTGAGCAAGATATAAGAGACAGGCGAAATACCCTCAGACTTCAAGAAGAATATAATAATTCCGATCCCAAACAAAGCAGGTGCTGACAGATCTGAAAATTATCGAACAATCAGTTTAATAAGTTACAGCTGCAAAATACTAACGCGAATTCTTTACAGACGAATGGAAAAACTGATAGAAGCCGACCTCGGGGAAGATCAGTTTGGATTCCGTAGAAATGTTGGAACACGTGAGGCAATACTGACCCTACGACTTATCTTAGAGGAAAAATTCAGGAAAGGCAAACCTACGTTTCTAGCATTTGTAGACTTAGCTTTTGACAATGTTGATTGGAATACGCTTTTTCAAATTCTGAAGGTGGCAGGGGCAAAATACAGGGAGCGAAAGGCTATTTACAATTTGTACAGAAAGCAGATGGCAGTCATACGAGTCGAGGGGTATGAAAGGGAAGCATTGGTTGGAAAGGGAATGAGACAGGGTTGTAGCCTATTCACGATGTTATTCAATCTGTATATTGAGCAAGCAATAAAGGAAACAAAGGAAAAGTTCGGAGTAGGTATTAAAATCCATTGAGAAGAAATAAAAACTTTGAGGTTCGCCGATGACATTATAATTCTGTCGGAGACAGCAAGGGACTTGGAAGAGCAGTTGAACGGAATGGACAGTGTCTTGAAAGGAGGGTATAAGATGAACATCAAGAAAAGCAAAACGAGGATAATGGAATGTAGTCGAATTAAGTCGTGTGATGCAGAGGGAATTAGATTAGGAAATGAGGCACTTAAAGCTGTAAAGGAGTTTTGCTATTTGGGTAGCAAAATAACTGATGATGGTCGAAGTAGAGAGGATATAAAATGTAGACTGGCAATGGCAAGGAAAGCGTTTCTGAAGAAGAAAAATTTGTTAACATCGAGTATAGATTTAAATGTCAGGAAGTCGTTTCTGAAAGTATTTGTATGGAGTGTAGCCATGTATGTAAGTGAAACGTGGACAATAAATAGTTTAGACAAGAAGAGAATAGAAGCTTTCGAAATGTGGTGCTACAGAAGAATGCTGATGATTAGATGGGTAGATCACATAACTAATGAGGAGGTATTGAATAGAATTGGGAAGAAGAGCTTGTGGCACAACTTGACTAGAAGAAGGGATTGATTGGTAGAACATGTTCTGAGACATCGAGGGATCACCAATTTAGTATTGGAGGGCAGCGTGGAGGGCAAAAATCGTAGAGGGAGACCAAGAGATGAATACACTAAGCAGATTCAGAAGGATGTAGGCTGCAGTAGGTACTGGGAGATGAAGAAGCTTGCACAGGATAGAGTACCACGGAGAGCTGCATCAAACCAGTCTCAGGACTGAAGACCACAACAACAACACCGTCAGTATTTCCTGGAATGTTTACTTCAACATTACTGGTGATCAAGTGCTTCAGTTTCTTCTGTATATTCTTGATGACTATAACGCGGACGTTCACGTCTTGATGACAGCCGTCTTTAGACGACAACAAGCAAACTAATCACTTGATATTACTCTCGTAGAAAATGTCTGGGACTGTTATGAACAGCTGGTGAAACGTAGTTGCCTACGACCCTACCGTCTGGTAGTTCAATGGGATCATCAGTGAGTGACTTCAGCTGGATATGGCATACTTGAATAAATTTATGGACTCTCTTCATCGTCAAGATGAGGATGTCACTAAAGCTAGAGGCGATGCTACGACGAATTAGTTTGATGTCTTTTGGGAATGGCAAACAATTACTGCAGTGTTCTTGGATGTTCTTACATCTCTAAGATGTGAAACTTCTTCAGACCTCTTTGAAGGCCACACTTTAAAAAAGTTTACTTCATTAAATTAAAATTAATAATTAAAGTTGCTAAGAGGTAGGACAATTCAAGTTCGTTCGATGAGGAGGTGGAATTCGCTGGTCGGTAAAGAGTAAGTTTCGGGTCAATGTTGGCAGGGAGAGAGGAGGGAACAGAGAAACGGCATAGCAGAATTTTCTGCACAGCACAATGTAATAATTCCTAAAACTTGGCTGGTCAGTCACGAACTAAAATAATGAGGGCACAGCTCGATTAAAACCATCTTTCGCTTAACTAGTACTAGGAGGAGCCAAAGGATCATCAGGTAATCACCACATTAATAACAGTACGCAGCAAACTAGTAAATTCAGTAAGCAAATGATGCTGTCAACTTACCGAAGATGTACAATGGACTACGAAGTGTTATAACGCGAGATTTCAGCTGTGCACCGAACTCGCCAGTCAACGGTAGATGGTCCTCTGAGCCTGTTCATATCTGATAGTCGGCGACACATTATATTCAGATTCTGTTCACTTATATTATTTGGCATTACCTGCTCTCGGAACTTAATAATTTTTTGAGGGGAATCATTTTATAATGCCAAACTGTAGTCATTTTATGGTATTTCCAAATAAAAGCATCGTAAATGCGTCCCAGAAAATATTAGAATCACACGTTTCCTGCTTGTATATTCTGAAAAAACACAATGTTCTACGAGATTTGCTTTTGGGGACATCACCTACAACAGCTTCACAGATACAGGTAGGAGGAAACCCTACTCGCCGATTTCTAACATTCTGCGTGGTGTCTGTTTGTTGTTCTATGTCGTGTCTCCCTACCACTTTCGTGCAACGACGCTCTGAGCGTGTTTTTTAGGGAACTGACTAGTTTGAACCTCGGACCTATTGCTGGTAAGGAGACCCCAGACCACACATGACATGTAGAGTTCAGAAGAGTTCAGTGAGACTAGCGATGATATAACCAAATACTTAATGATTTCAGCGTCAGCTCCACTGCACTCCCTGTAAATGAATCTTAATACTAACTAAATTTAGTGGAAGAGGTTCAAGGCTTTCCTATTTTTACTTAGCTGGTAAAATAACGTCGAAAAAGCTGTTAAGTTTACCATTGGAAATTTTATTCTACTCACAAAACATAGTTTATAAATTGTTCTATTGATAAAAGTAAAAGTTTTAATGCAGGATGATAAAAACCAACTGCATTCAACAAAAAGGTGAACGAATATTCCCTGAACGGGTTTCCAAGTTCTACAATGGATCGAAGGATGACCTATGCCATATCACATCTATAACCTAGGTTTAAATTTTCACAAAAGAGAAAACTATCAAAATGGTCTACAGTGACCCTCAATAATCTTTAATTACTTATCTAACTTGTCGTAAATTACAGTGGCCGATGTGGCTTCACAATAATTATAAAAATCATCGCGTTTCAGATTTTTACTTACGTAGCAAATGTGAATGCCATGAGCTTTAATTGTCGATCGACACTAGTATTACGCAAAACGGGGGTGTAACAGATGAGACTTGTGCAGTTCTGAGTGAAGCTTTATGCGCTGTTAAGCGGCATCGCGTGCTTTCATTACCTTGTCGTTGGTTAGGCAGTGTCAGGGGGCGTCGGGCGACGCAGCTCCATCCAGATCGCCGTCTTGGAAGCAACCCTAACCTAACTTCTCCTTACTACAATTTACCGAAGTTGGTTAAAAAAACTGTCTCGCTGTGTTGTCATCTGACCAATCAGGGTCTCAATATTAACCAACCTTAAGCTCCGCCTACAAAAATTCTGTCTATCCAATGAGAAACGTTATACTTTTCGCGGTGGGGCAATGTGTTTAAAGTTTGCAACGTAACAGAGACGCGAAAAAGTCTCACGCTAAAACTTGCAGCTGGTCTGGCCCTTTTAGTGATTGTAAGATCTATACTGTTCTTCTGGAGGGCTCTATCTTTTAACATGGGCTGGGGGTGGCCTGTCGGTTACTTTTCGTGGTGGGGCAATGTCTTTTAACGTTTGCAACGTAACAGAGACGCGAAAAAGTCTCACGCTAAAACTTGCGGCTGGTGTGGCCCTTTTAGTGTTATCGTAAGGTCTATACTGTTCTTCTGGAGGGCTCTAGTTTTTAACATGGGCTGGGGGGGGGGTGGTCCTAGCGGTTAGCTGGTGACGTGGGTGTCCGTCCCTTATCGTAGGGCCTTCTAGCTTAACACGGTCCTGCTCTCGGCTTCTGTTCTCGTTTCTCACCTCGGAACTGCGTCTGTCTCACGGTGGGAAGGTATGACATGCATTTAGGCATTCTTGTGTTAGTCTGTGGTATTCCATTTGCTCACTCGTTACTCGTATTACTTTGCTTAATTTAATGTCACGATTTATTCGGAGCTATGTGACATACTACTGGATTTGCTTATCATGTCAGGGTTTTCATGGAAGGTGTTGGATTTGCTTGACACCTTACAGATTCACTACTGTAATCCAAGAGAGGATCATCTTAACTAGTGCAGTCTCCAGTGGGAAGGCTTGATTGGTATACTGCACGTCACATATACCACTTTCTACAAAATAGTAATTCATCTGGAAACGTGTATGGAGACTCAGATACATGAGGAGAATTTGTAGGGCCCTATTCTTGGAAGAGACCTGGAGACCAGGTGATTCCAGATAGCCTTTACAGTAGTAAAACACAGATTTCAATACTAGATTTTAAACAGAAAAAATTCCAGGTATAAATGTGGATTGCATAATTTATTTTGTATGAACTTAAGGAACTGCTGCAAGCAAGAAAATTAAGGAAACAGGACCTCGATAAACTGAAAGAACCGGAGATCATCGAGAGTCGCAGGAAGCATTCCTCGAAGACAGACTGAAATAGAGGAAAGAAATAGAATAAGGGATGAAATATTGCAGGTAGTAGAGGATCCCACAGGCAAAAATACAAGGCCCAATCGAGATCTACGGGTAATAGACAAATTCATCGGCTTTAATTGATGAAAGGACACAACGTTAACATGCAGAAAATGAAGGAGGGAAAAAGAAACACAGGTATGCAAAAAGTGAGACTGACAGAAAGTGTAATATGGGAAGGCAGTAAGGCTGGAGGACAAACACAACTATGTAGAAACATCTGTGATCAGGGGAATGATACATGCTATCTGTTGGAAAATTGAAGAGACCTTATGAGAAAAAGTAGGCACCTGTATCAATATTAAGAACTCAGATGGAAAGCTAGTACTAAACAAAAGAAGAAGCCTGAAAGGTTAGAGAGTGCGAAGATGAAGATGAAAAAGATGAAGATAAGATAGAAGATTGGTACTGCGAGAAAAATATAACACAGCACTGAAAAGTTCTTGTCGAAACAAGTCACTTGAAACAGACGAAATGTCCTCAGAATTATTTAGACGCATCGGAGGGCCAGCTGCTACAAAACCGTTGCACCTAGTATGCAACACGTATCAGACACATAAAGGACTTGAAAGAAGGTAATGGAAACTAGTCGAATCAAATGAAGGGACGCTGGGGGAATTAACTTAGAAAATAAGCCTGTAAAAGTTGTAGCTGAGTCATGCTATTTGGCCAGCAAAATAACTGATGAATGCTGAAGAATATAAAATATTTAGATTAGCAATAGCAAGAAAAGCATTTTTGAAAAGAGATAGGTGTTAACATCGAACATAAACTTTTTTTAATACTTATCAGAAATGTAGCCTAGTACGCAACCGAAGGGTGAACGATAAGCAGTTCTAGCAACAGGGAAAAAAATAAGATCTTAAAATGTGGTACTACATAATAATACAGAAGATTGGAAAGATAGATCTGAAAGATGATGAGAAGGTACTGACTACAAAAATTGATGTGAAAATACTATTATGACAATAATTGGTTGAAATGGGGACCGGTTCACAGGACACATTATGAGACGTAAAGGTATGTCAGTTTTATAATGGGGCAAGTGTAAGGAATAAAAGTTGTAGAGAGAGTCAAAAGACTGACTACAGCAAGTAACTTCAAATGGATGTAGATTACACAGGGCAGACTAGTGTGGGGAGGCGCATTAAACTAGTTTTTGGATTGAAGATTGCAACACCAATAATGTCATATGCCATATTTTGGGCCATTTTTTATTGAGGTACTAAGTATTCATCGCACGTAAGTGCGTAATAAATAAAATATATGATGCCCACTCGGTTATATCGTGGAGATAACTTTAAACATCTTGGCATTCTCATAAAAGTCTTACAGAATTAATATTTGCTGAGAAATTTTCTTGACAACGAACGATCACAATTCTGAAAGTAGAGTTACGATTATTAACGTAATACAAGAAGGAGGAATAACTTACGTATTCGCCATTCAGTGTTAGTGTGGGATTTGCCGATCTCACTTTCATGAGGTCACAAAAAAAATCTTTCTACGAGGGTCAGCCAAAAAGTAATGCCTTCTATATTTTTTTCTCCTTAAATAAGTTTTGTTAAGTGGAAAATTTGAATTTGGCACAATTCCGCAAAGCTTCATGTCCACTCCTCAGCAGCAGTAAATTTCCTCATCGACAGATGCCAGTACTGCTGTGCTTGCAAAATAGCCGATATCGATGTTTATAATAGACAGCATTCTGTGATATAATTCAGGAGATGACAGGAGATGAAACGCTCATTCGAATTCATGAAATACTGAAAAATGTGTACGGTGATGCAACAATGGGTACTAGCATTGTCGTTGTGACGAAGCTGAATGGCAAAAACCATTGGCTGACGAAATATGGAGTGGCAATGACTCCACACAACATTAGTGGAGATCGCCGGATGACTGCATTTACATGGCGTTAGTTCCCTCAGTAAAGGCAGTCTGATAATGACTGTTCATCAACTGAGATACTCAAAGGGTTGTGCAACTTGGGTACCAAGAAGTGGCGAGATTGTGAAGCTTCGATGGGACGTCTTGCCTCATCCTTCATACAGTCCTCACCCGCCAGTATCAGCCTTCAATCTGTTTGGGCCACTTAAAGTTCATTGTGGGATTCACTTTGAAGATGAGGGGGCCTTGAAAACTTTGATGCGTCAATGGCTTTTGAAGCAAGACCGTACATTTTACCGCATTGAAATACAGCTTGCTAAAAGATGGAGCAAAACTGTAAAAATGGACAAGTGTATAATGATAAGTCATAAAGTAATCGTCAATCTTGTGGTTTTCAACCTATGTAGTTGCAATGGAAATCTTTGACAAATATAAAAAAAGGAGAAGTTACTTTTTCACCGACCTTCATACTAAACGGTATTCTCAACACACGTCTGCTGTCCGCGTGATTACATGTCATGAGCACTATGTTTGATTTCGATTTATTGACAAATCGCTTACTTATCTCTGCATTAGGTTACACTGACTGTGACGTTCGTAGCTATTGTTACGATCCAGCCCTGGGGTCGCCATTCGGGAGGACGACGGTTCAATCCCGCGTCCGGCCATCCTGATTTAGGTTTTCCGTGATTTCCCTAAAATCACTCCAGGCAAATGCCGGGACGGTTCCTTTGAAAGGGCACGGCTGACTTCCTTCCCCTTCTTTGCCTAATCCAATGATACGGATGACCTCGCTGTCTGGTCTCCTTCCCCAAACAACCCAACCCCCTGGGGTCGCCTTATAATCTAGAAGTCGAGCGTGGCGTGAGGAACGCCGGCCGTGGTGGCCGAGCGGTTCTAGGCGCTACAGTCCGGAACCGCGCGACCGCTAGGGTCGCAGGTTCGAATCCTACCTCGGGCATGGATGTGTGTGATGTCCTTAGGTTAGGTTTAAGTAGTTCTAAGTTCTAGGGGACTGATGACCTCAGAGGTTAAGTCCCACAGTGCTCAGAGCCATTTGAACCATTTTTGTGGCGTGAGGGTGAGTGTTTCAGTGCACGCCTGGAGGCGTCAGTGAGACAGCGCCGCGAGGAGTGGGTTCGCGATTAGAGGCGCCGTGTCACGAATTGCGTAGCCCCTCCCACCGGAGTTGTCCTCAGCGTAAGTTATGGGGAGTTCATTCTTTAGTTCGGAAGAGAAAGCCGTCAGTTTTTGCCTCCTTTCAGGTGGTCGGCGATGACAGAATGTGTTGCAGTCTTTCTGAAACGATATTACAGAAACTATTGGGTAAACAAAATTCATTTTTGCCGTAACTACAGGTTTAAATGTCAGATTCATGATGATGTGACCATCATTACGTTAATGGTCACAGTTATTGTGATATTCATGTGGAAGTAAGACATTACGTGAAATTCGAAAAAGTTTCCACTCAAAAATAGGTGTCGCAATGATCTTGTGTTTGGTGCCGTTACATGAAATTTAGCTAACATACTGAATTTTTCTTTTGATTTATACGGAAGTCTCTATCTGTCACCAATCTCGCAAAATTGGTATGATGTAGCACACTCATTTGTCACTGCACCGCACCTTCAATAAAGCCAGAGTGAAATATTCAAAACATTCCTAATATTTCAGAAAAAATTTGAGATACCGAAATGAGAATTTAACACACAAATAGTAGAATGGTGTTCCATATGGTTATTATGCAAAACTTAATTATCTACCTCTCACTTCACCAACAACAGATTTTTTCGATGAAAGTATGTATTTGTTAAGGGCCATCGATATTTGATGAAAGGAGGAATGCTATGGCTTTTGGAACAACGTAAGTGAAGGCTTACATGTTTAATTTGTACCGAGGATGTGCTTTTTCATAAGCTACTAGGCTTACTTTCCCTGAGTTCCTAACTTAATAAACCACTGTTTCAGAATTATCTCGCATTTGCGGCTGCACAACCTGTTAGTGCAGTGATTCTGTGTAAATTCCGCTGCTTTATGGCTAAAGAAGCAAATCTGAACATGGCAACAAGAGAAAAGTGTAATTTTTCCTCTAATTTCGCCACTCATGATGCTTCTCTGCAAGTTATAAATGCTTACCAAGCCAGACAAAAACAAATCGTGGCATTTTCAGTGGAATTCTTCTTAGATACTAACCAAAGCAGTTTGAATGGTTAGCATACAAGTTTTGTTTATCAGTCATCTGACTGGTTTGATGCGGCCCGCCAGAAATACCTCTCCTGTGGTAACCTCTTCATCTCAGAGTAACACTTGCAATCTATGTCCTCAATTACTTGGTGGATGTATTCCGATCTGTCTTCATGTAGCACCACATGTCAAATGCTTCGATTCTCTTCTATTTCGGTTTTCCCACAGTCCATGTTTCACTACCATGCAATGCTGTTCCCCAGAGGTACATTCTCAGAAAATTCTTCCTGAAATTAAAACTGATATTTGACACTAGCAGACTTCTCTTGGCCAGGAATGCTCTTTTTGCCATTGCTAGTCTGCTTTTGAGGTCCTCCTTACTCTGTCCATCATTGGTTATTTTACTGCCTAATTAGCAAAATTCCTTAACTTCCTCGACTTCACGAGCATCAATCCTAATGTTAAGTTTCTCGCTGCTCTCACTTCTATTACTTTTCATTAGCTTTGTCTTTCTTCGATTACTCTCAATCCATACTCTGTACTCATTAGACTGTTCATTCCGTTCAGCCCATCATGTAATTCTTCTTCACTGTCACTCAGGTTTGCAATGTCATCAGAAAATCGTATCATTGATATTCTTTCACCTTGAATTTTATTTCTACTCCCGAACCTTTCTTATATTTCCATCTTTTCTTCCTCCATGGACAGATTGAAGAGTAGGAGCAAAAGGCTACAGCCTTGTCTTACACCCTTTTTAATCCGAGCACTTCATTCTTGGTCATCCATTCTTATTATTCCCTCTTGGCTGTTGTACATACTGTATATAACCTGCCTCTCCCTATAGTTTACCCCTATTTTTCTCAGAATTTCGAACATCTTGCACCATTTTACACTGTAAAACGCTTTTTCCAGGTCGACAAATCCTATGAACATGTGAGAGAGGACAGGTTACTCTCTCACCTATTTTCAGCATCTGGAAAATTATTAAAGATTTTATTACCACCTGGCGCACCTTGAGCGAGACTCTAGAAAGTGTAGATATTGATGGAGTCTGGTAAGCCACTAAAATCATGAGGTAATTTATGGTTCTTAGCTCATAGAAATGGCATGTTCAGAGTTGGAAGCAATTAGCGGCGAGCCCATCCCTCAGGAAATCTTGCCGGACAGGCCCACAGCCGTACAGGGCAGACAGGGCAACCCTTGTCGAGACAGGTCTCCAGCAGAATGATGCCAGGCTACCTGCCATGGAGCCAGCGGAAAGATGGGCTAGGGGCAAAAATCTGGAGGAATGTGTCTAGACAGTGAAGTCATTAACCGGTGTGTGCAGAGCCACGCGTAATAAAAATTTACAAGTTTTAGTGTTCGCCGATACTGCAAGTAGGCCTGTGAACCACTTCTCAGCCACCTCGGTTGTGTAAGAAACTCCAGCGTCTGAAAAACATTTAGAGACAGAATCTTTATTACACCTCATAGCTGGGACTAACAAGCTCCAAGCCACAGGCGATTTAGATAAAGATCTTTAAGATTGTATCTGTTCACTTGTTGCCGTGGGTAGTGACACGACTTCGGAGAAAATCACCTTCCTCCTCCACGTAAACTTAAAAAAGCCAGTAGTTGGCGGTTTAGTTTTTTTTCCAGAGAAGCAGGTTTCGTAACTGTTGCCCTGGTTCCACATGAGTTTGTGCTGTCGTGTGGGAAGGGAAAATTAGCGCCCCTAGAGCCCTGTGATTGGTTCGAGATGGGGTGAAGGCGGTTTCGTTTGTGCACTTTGTGGGAAAACAGATTTTTTTCTAGACTTTGGTCTAGTAAGCACTTCTGATCGAAGCTCTGGCATGTGTGGGTGGTACTTGGGACCTGTCCTAAGACTGACTTCACTAGCGAGTAGTTAGATTGGGGAGCCTGTGGTGAATTTCTTACGGTACCGACAACGTCTCGGACTACTCGTTTGCCAAGGGCACACTTATTCGTTTTTGGTTTACCAGCCTTGATGTTTGGTATCCTTGCGCGTTCTGTCGTATAAATGAGCCAAACTGGTCCTTGGTGCGACCAGTAATCGGGTGTGTCACACACTGAAATCTACCATGATTTCAGGGCTCTGGTAGAGAGTGAATTGCGATCCGTCTGCCTGATCGCTGGACCGTGAGATTTATGCATTTCTTTCGTGGTTGCGATCGATTCATAGTTGCCGCCTCACGTCTCACCTCCACTGCAAACATCTCGCCAGCTGCAAGTTACATCGCTGCATGAAGCAAACGGGGTAACGTGTTGCCGCTCCGGCATTGTTAGGGCGTGCAGATCTCAATCGCCACTTGCTCTCAGCGGCAACTATGTAGTGAAACTACAGTATATTGATAAATCAAAGTCTTCTCAGAGATCAATCCAGATTTCGTTATCCACATTTTTAGAGTCAGAGTACTTGGCTCACTTCTGCCACCCAGGATCCTTGTCCCTTGTAGTCTTGAACTATCTGTTAGTTGCGTAACGTCCCCTTAGAAAAATTTTCTGAATTACTGTGCTGATAAACCTCTTGCATTATTTGCTTTTCAAACAGCTGAGCAAAACTGAACGTACTCAAACATTCACTAAAGTGACACACAATATTTTTAGCGCAACGCAATCTAACTTTCAAAAATCCCTACAAAAGAATGGCCCTGACCAACATTAACCTATACCATTCACAAATCACTTACCTCACAAAAATCTTCGTTACTCGAACTACTGCAAAACAGCGAGCGCCACTACTGCCAGCTAAGTAAAAGATTCAAACTACGGAAGGCACTAACTACTGATAGGCATAGTTAGCAAATGAAAGATTTTAATAGAGAACAAACAATGTATTTACCTTAATGGTGTTGAAAAATCATAATATACATAGCAGTTCATGACATCCAGTCTTACAAATTTCAGAACTCTGCTATTTCTCTCCCCATATCCACCACTGCTGGCGGCTCACCTCCAACTGCGCAACGGTACGCGCTGTTCACATCCAGCTGCCCAACACTACAATGGCAGACAACAATGCAAACTAGTCACAGACTGCACACAGCACAGCCAGTGATTTTCATACAGAGCGCTACGTGGCGTTACCAATAATAAAACCTAAACAGCCTACTTACATAGCCCCCATGCTCCCCACAAAAAAATTTACAAATTGTTTTGGGCACTGGCCAATACAGATTTGAGAAAATTTTTCATAATTACAGTAAGAAAGATATCAAATGCACACACTTATTAATACAATGTTGGTCAAAAGCTAAAATTTTCTCACAATTCATAAAGACAGTCCTGATCATTCATCACAGTAAAACTGCAGTTTGTTTTCTCAAAGTCTGAGCAGTAAAAGACAATGCACATGGAAGTAGTGCATTTCCATGCAGTCTTGAAGAAGTAGTGATGTCCTTCCAACGGAAAGACAGTGCTGACTCTTGACATGCTGACAGGTAATGGGCCACAACAAAGCAAACCCACCGCAGAGTCAATCGAAGTTTTGAAGAATATTGGTAGGTAAGTCATCACAGAGCAGACCCACTATAGTCTTCGTAGAGAGTATGGTATTGGTGGGCCACCAGAGGTGCTGACCCACTGCAGTCCTTGTAGAGATGGCTAGCAGCTATCTGCTGTAACTGTGCAGGTGCACAATCACCATTGAAGAGTCTTGTGGGGAATATAGCAAGTCCATGAACCACCACTTGTGCACTCACAAATTTTTTTTTTTTGAAATGTCCTTCGAACCAGCAATGCTGTTATCCAGTCCCTTGCTGAATTATCAACACACGTGCTAGCAGTAACAGTCCCAACTTCTCACATACTGTGCATATATTATGATCAACAGAAACGTGTGCAGTGAAATGATACTTAATTTGAAGAACTGGTAACAATTACAATTTGATAACATAAAAATACAATAACAAAGGTACAAAATACATAATTAAAGAACATAACAACACAGATAACATTTGCAGTAACACAGGCTTTACAAAAGAATAGAAATAAACATATACATCAGTGTTACAAAAATAATGACATAAGTACATACATAAAGATCAGAATAACTTTTGAAACATCACCTTCACATATGAGCAACGAAACAGAATAAATAATGTCTAAACATCTTTACAAAGTAAATAACATAGTATTAGAAAAATTCTACAACATAGCTCTCATCAGCTAAACACATAAAGACAGGAAAAACACAGATACACAAGGGTACACAAACACATAGAGGGATGACACAAAAGGAAAGGACAGGGTTTGTTTTACTGCAGTATTTTGCATGGAGATCTCCCTTCGTTCATCATTATTCCCAAAAGTCCTATCTAAACCTGCTTTCTGTATTCTGTTCACATCCTCTTTCAAAAATAGTTTTTCTCCACTGTACACTACTTTTTTTTTGGCCAAACAATTTTCTTATAGCTTCTCAATGCATTTCTTCCAATTCATCATAGTTAGTTTCTTATGTAGTCTACCCCCTCTTAAGCTAACTTAAATTTACTGAGCTCAGATATATATACCAAGGGACGAGGCAATGCAGCAGCACATAACAAATTAACACAAACAGCAATGACAAAAATTCAAATTGGCAAAGCAAGCAGCATAAATTAGCAAAGCAAATGCAATATTACAACTAATATAAGGCAATGTGCAGCAAACAAGAAAAATAAATCCATAGTAAAACTGGCTTAACAGAGTAATACAAAGTCAAATTCAGTAACATTATGCCTGGCAAACAGCAGCAGCAAATGCAATAACTTATATCTAAACATGAGAAAGCTCAAGCAGAAAAAATATTACAGTAATAATTGCCATGTTTAATACCTATGTCACATCTTAACACTAGAGTGATGCATCACGAGAACTAACACTCGCAGATAAGGTACCAAATCGTAAAAAAATTATTTATGCAATTCCTGTGAAGGGAAATGTCTATTTATGTGCCCTCGTTTTCTTGGAAGTAGATCATAAATTTCTTATTGACTGGATCTGTAGGCATACAATAACTATATTAGTACATCTATTAAATTTTATTTTAACTAATGCTGCAGTGCAGCTAGAAACTAGATATTAAACAAAATGAGTAAATAAATACATAAAGCAAGTCATATGGCATTTCTCTCAACTACTAAGACAATAGCCATGAAATGTTTCTCATCGTTTCATTAGGCATTATAGTAAATATCATAAATTAAGAGCTCCACAGTATAATCATATGTTTTCAAGTTTGAGCGTGTCGTATTTGCGATGCTTTCTACAAAGGAATGTCAATAGCGAGGATAATGGCCTCCCTTTTTTTCTACCTGTTCCTCTGAAAGGCACACTCTAATGGCTTTTTTCCAGGCGACTGTCGTGCAGTTGGGTGCCCATGACGCATTACGTGCAGGTGGTCACTTAACTTTCTTACCGAAATATTTACGACACCAGTTTGCACTACTGTGACAGTCTCATATAAAAATTTCACAGGTCGAGGATTTGCGTTTCAAAACTGTAGAAACAAAATCCTGTAAATATAACAGTGTCCAAAAAATGTTCGCCAGCATAGTGATACATTCACGCATATACACACATTTCATAACTCTTAAAGTATGATTCTCGGTTTCCAACATCCTTTTTCACAAACCAGAGTCCCTAACTTCTATTCATTATTCATATACATATAAACACGTAATCACATTCGTCATATAGCATCAGCTTATTGATCATAAACATACCTCAACAGCATAATACACATTGTCATTGTAATAATATCATAAAAACTCCATCAAATCTTAAAATCGTCGTAGCTTTCTGCAATAATTTCAAACCATAAAAAATATTCTCTGCTCATTTCAATAGTGTCATCTACCTCAAACGTACTTTAAAAATAATGATCTCATACCAAATACATCATTCAAAGCCTCATAGTATCACAATGGTTCTGAAAAAATATGAAGAGTTCACAAAGTACAGACAAAATACAGTTTCATAAGTGTGAAGTTATCCAACTGTGTAATTGCGTAAACATGTCACTGATGTAGTAAAAAAAAAATGTTTGTTTCTCTGTTAAATAATCAGGCAGCTGTGTATTTTGTGTTGGAGAAATATGGTACCGATGTGTAAAGTTGTATAAGCAAATACCATATTAGCTAGGGCTCCTAGTGCTTGCCACACACATGGTACACAAAGTAAACGTGTACCCCCCTGAGGATTAATGTAATTATACCCTCAGGTGTTACAGATTACAGCAATGGAATGAAATGTATCACGGAAAACCTTTGTATCATTGTACTTCAAATATCTATAAAAATAAATGATTTAAGTACAAAATTAATCACTCAAATACATGTACTGTAGCGCTAAACTGTGCGTCTTGTTGTAAGATAATCTCTGTGGAAGTGTAGTTATCGTCCTCCGAAAGCTAAGTTCTGCAGAAGTCAATGTACTTACCTCATGATAAACAAAAGTGAAATGCTTTGCGTATATATAGTAATTACGCTAATTGCCGTGATGGAGAAAGTACTGTGCTGTAACGTATTGTTGTGCTACGGAAAAGGTAGCCTCATTGTAGCTATACCACAAAAGTTACTACTAAAACATGTTTTACTTTCCAGAATAATACAGAAAAACTGTGCAGATATAAAACAGAAACACCGCAAAAGCAACATTGTAAATTGTCACTCATTAGTAGTGTCGTGATAAAATCGTGTAGCTGTCACATAAACTAACCACTATGTCATCTGGTATCTCACAGAAAGTACTTTAAGTCCAGAATGTTTTTTCAAGTAAACCAAAATGTTGCATTAAAATCTCATTAGCAGTACCAGTAAATGTTCTAAGTATGTGAGCATTATAGTCATTACGTAATCGTGCAACTAACAAGCAAGAATGTACACACACAATAACACTGTGTCGTCTGTTCACAATAACAATGCATTCGTAATTTCTGTTTAAATAAGTTCTCTTGGTTCCTGACTGGATATTTAACTTCAAACATTGTTGCATGTTTACAGATTCTAAGTCTGACAAATCATACTAGTAACGTGAAGTGAAAAATTTTATGGCAAAGACTAAGTTATACAGCAGATTATCTTTCAATAACCGGTTTTACATGTGAAATGTGGTGCAATCCTTTACTCTTCCTAGTACGCAGAGGTTCAACTTGAACGGAATTATCATGCGGTATACGTCGGTGAGGAATGCTAAAATTTTTCTCAAGGTTAGCGTCTATGTTATTTTTCTCTGAGCCAGCTGGCGCACGCGGCTGCCTGCCGCCAGTTCGGATGTAATTCAGGTCTGTCGTTACGATCATATCGTCTGTCGTCATGTCGGTAGATTCCATAGTTTCCTTCTTGTCGGTCACGTGGTGGAGAATTTCTCACTGAATCGTAACTGCGCGCTGAACTGTTGCGTCTGAAGTTATTCTATCTCCCTTGATAATAATAGTTCTGGTTGCCATATTGTCTGTTTCTATTATTGTTTCTGTCATATTCATTACTACGGAAATGCGATCTTCCTCTGTAACTATTACTCTGCCAGTGGTTGTTATATGGGTGATGTCTGTTTTGATCACGATTTACGTTGTAAGAATAGCCTTGTCGTGTCCATTTATTATTTCCTTCATTGCGGAATTGTGACGGATGTGACCTGTAATTGTTGTGTTCCTGTTTCCGCGTTCCGCGGTTGTCAGTGTCGATTTCCAATTCTTGTTACAGTCCCTGATAAGCTTCAATGTCATCTTTGCAACGTCCTGCCAAAATAATATGTCGTAAATGTTCAGGTAGTTTGATTAAGCAAATGCAGATGAGTTCTGAGGGGCTGTATGGGTTTGACAGGTACTGATTCTTGTGCAACATGTCTTCAAAATATTTCACAAGACTGGAAAATTCAGATTGTTCGAAATGTTTCATCATTATGATGCTATGTTTTAGTCGGTCTTGTGTAGCTTGAGACCAATATACTGAGAGGAAGGCATGATAAAATTCTCCTTCACTGTGGCAATCGTGAATGACCGATCGCATTCTTACAGCTGGTTCATTCTCTAAGTAGCCACACATAAATTCTAATCTATGCTCTAATGACCAGTTGGGAGGAAAACAATGAGAGAATTGATGGAGCCATGCTTGTCGATGAATGTCGTTGTCAGAATTCTTAAATGTTTTGAATTTACGTGTAGTAATGAACAACTTTTAGTCAAAATCATCGTGTCGGCGAGTAGCATATCGGTCATTGTTACGTGGTATCGGCGGTTCCATCTCAAAATTCGGTGCACCTTGCCAATTTCTTTCATAATTTCCAAAATGCCCTGTATTATTATTTTGTGGCTTTTCCGTATTTCTATGTCCCTCTTCCCGTACTGGAGCGCGAGTGTCCTCTGAAATACGTAATTCTTGTACTACCTATGCCAACTGATCTTGTACTACCATGATTTCTCTTTTGTACTGTGTATTGATTTGATTCTGATTTTGTTTGAATTTCCAAATTTGTTCGCACTCTTCTGTGTCATTAACGACTACCGGTTTTGTGTCATTCAGATTATCATCTACCTTCGTAGATAAATTATTTAGCTGATCCGATAGTTCATCTACTTTCTCTGATAATGAACTAATTACCTCCATGTGTCTTTCTTAACCAATTTTCAGAGTATCTACTGTGTCCTTTAAGTTTCCCGAGTTTTTGCAAGTTGCGTAACCGAATCAGTAGATGCAACTGAGTCAATTTTAGCTTGCAAGGTGTCGTGATTTTCATGAACAATAGTTTGCAGTTCTTTTATGGCTGCTTCGTGATTCTGTAATGCATTTTCATGCCGCGAAAAAATAGGTTGGAAATGCTCACAAATTTGTGTTTGTACGGCAGTACAGACTTTTTGACATTTCGATTCCATGTTATGTAACTCAGTAGTTAAATCTTCACGTGTTTGTTCAAGCGTGGTGTCTAACTTCAGAAGATTTTGTTCCATTGTGTCTAACTTTTGAAGATTTTGTTCCATTGTGTCTAACTTTTGAAGATTTTGTCCCATTTGTTTCTGATTTTGTTCAAGCGTTGTGTCTAACTTTTGTAGCCTTTGTCCCATTTGTTGCATTAACTGTAATAACAATGCACTGGTGTCTGAAACATGTTCCTCAGTGCTTTTCGGCAGTGAATTTGCACCGGCAACATTCACATTTTGACATGCAGAAAATGTGTCTTGACTTATTTGAGAAAACGGTGAGGACCCAAAACCTGAATCTACAGTATTTGCGAGATTGTGTCCTGTCATTTCGGATTCCTGAGGCGAGCTATTGCCGACCGATCGATCGATAATGCTTCTCTGTTCACTAATTGTTTCACTGTCTACGCCATTATTTGCCGCCCGCTCCATTTCCCTATGCACAATTACCAAGTTACTAGTTTGAACATTACTTAATTCATTACACGGTGGCGCTAACACACTGCTTTCGTCTTCACTGTCATTTCTTAGTTTACTTTGGAGCCTAGTATTACGTTTTTCACACGCCATAATTGTCTCAATATTTCACACGACAACACAGAAAAGCACAATTTGAAGAGCAAAATAAGAAAACACATTAACATAGCACTGAAAATAGTATCTAGTTAATTGCAAGCGCAGCTGCGAAATACTTGGTGCAAATTTACATGCGTGCCACACCTGTTTTACTGTGCAACAATGAAAGACTGCAACTACAAAGGAGATTCTCTCTACAATTACGCGCTAGCAATAAACACAATCTACACTAATTACACAAACTACAAGAAAAAATCAGAAGATTCCAGTGAGGTATCCTCGGCTAAGGGTCGACATATGTAACGTCCCCTTAGAAAAATTATACATGACTGTGTTTAAACTGACACACAATATTTTTAGCGCAACGCAATCTCACTTTCAAAAATCCCTACAAAAGAATGGCCCTGACTAACATTAACCTATACCTTTCACAAATCTCTTTCCTCACAAAAATCTTCCTTACTCGAACTACTGCAATACAGCGAGCGCCACTACTGCCAGCTAAATACAAGATTCAAACTACGGAAGGCACTAACTACTGATAGGCATAGTTAGCAAACGAAAGATTTTAATAGAGAACAAACAATGTATTTACCTTAATAGTGTTGAAAAATCATAATATATATAGCAGTTCATGACATCCAGTCTTACAAATTTCAAAACTCCGCCATTTCTCTCCCCACATCCACCACCGCTGGCGGCTCACCTCCAACTGCGCAACGGTACGCGTTGTTCACATCCAGCTGCCCAACACTACAATGGCAGACAACAATGCAAACTAGCCACAGACTGCACACAGCACAGCCAGTGATTTTCATACAAAGCGCTACGTGGCGTTACCAATAAGAAAACCTAAACAGCCTACTTACAGTTGCTTACAGTATTCAGTCAGTAACTGGCTTATCATAATTTATGTCTGTCTTTGTTTTAGGAAAATAAATGTAGTTAGTAAACTAAATTTTGCATACATACTCAATCATTTATATAGTCCCCATAGGGTTAACTTTCACGTATCTTGATTTTAATCTAGCCTTGCTTCCATTATTAACCACTCTACTTGATATTCAGAAAAAAATTTGAGCAAATTTTGCAGTTTGAAATGGTACTACCTCTCCAGCACTCGGCAATTTGCCTACAGTGCCTGCCAGCAGACCCCACCACTACTGCTCTCCCCATATGCCTTGCCAACTGAGCATTTAATGGGCTCAGTATTCTGCATGGACTCCAGTTTGGCTACCTGGAGAGAGGGCAACGGCAGCAGGTGGAGATGGTGCAGCTGCCTGATGTGCTCAGCTGACCCCATTCAGGTACTACCTCAGTGCTCTGCCTGATTTTCATCGTCTGCATTCAGGTCAAGTCTGCAAATGGTGGTCAAGGACACTGGTTGTCGTGCAGAGAGGCTCTAGTCATCCATCATGGATCAACCAAGACTGCAGCAGGTGTTAACGAGTCGATCAGGATGCAGTGTTAAGATACCAGCTTGTGATCAACAACAATGACACTGTGAAGCACTAGTGCTTGCCTTTCAACAGTCTTCTCATTTGCGATGACCCAGCAAGCAGCAGCAGCGGACCACGGACCAACTTTTGCATCACGTCTGGCTTCCCCAGTGTCGAGTCAGCAAGGAGTTAGCAGGCTGCCCATCATCGAACAGCTCGTCGTGGTTTCAATGAATCTTATGTTGTCATCCTTTCCAGTTCTTCGCCGGCCGGAGTGGCAGAGCGGTTCTAGGCGCTACAGTCTGGAACCGCGCGACCGCTACGGTCGCAGGTTCGAATCCTGCCACGGGCATGGACGTATGTGATGTCCTTAGGTTAGTTAGTTTTAAGTAGTTCTAAGTTCTAGGGGACTGATGACCTCAGAAGTTAAGTCCCATAATGCTCAGAGCCATTTGAACCATTTTACAGTTCTTCATCATGGACAGGGTGGTAGCACAACAGAACCGTCTTGTGCTCCGAAATCTGCATCATTTGTTAGAACTGAGTCCCTGCCGATGACGCAGCAGCTCTGATTACATTAGCGTATTTGTCCCCATTTCTTGGACGTGTCAGCGTTCCTTGCTCGCTGTGCTAATTTCAGCAAAGATTCTAGGCCGTCGATCGCGGATTTTCTGTCGACATTTGACTGTGTAGCGGTGCTCTCCCGTACAGTTACATAGTGTTGCCTAAAATGCCTTGCTAAGAAATACAATGGTGCTTACATTCTCTCTGTCCTGGTCTCAAGGTATAGTCCATTGGTGGTATGCTATGTTGACGTAATAACAGGCCCATCAGTTTAGTTCAACCTCCTCTTTTTCGAGCTTTTATAAAAATTTGAAACCGACACAACAAGAATTATTCTGCTGTGCAACATTCGTCTCTCATTTCAATAAATCTGCCCTGAATTTTGCGTCCCATTAGCTTCTAAACCTTTTCATGAATTTAGGTATGTAAATGTGCCTGGTGCAAATTCCGTTGCACTCGAAAGTTAGTACATAGCTTGCTGCCTTACTCTACAATATCATTATAAAGTTTGAGCCTTTTTCTACATCTGTGCTCGATTATTCTTATTTATAATTCGCTTAATCTGTGTTGTGATATGTGAGGTGTTGATAAGTCAGGCGGATGTACACTTCTACGACTGTGCCGTAGGTAAAGTACACAAATTTCTGTGAGTAACATGCTGAAGCTACTGGTCGTAACACTTACGGTCACTGCATTTTATCGTCTGTTCTCCTGATATCAATGAATATCTTGCGACATTTGTCCCATGTAAATTTTACCTCGTTGAGTTGCTGCCAGTGTGTATAAGAATTGTATGAGATCGGGATTAATGGTGTTATAAAGGTAAGTAAAATTTTGGGCTGGCAGTACCTCAAAAGGTTTCTCTGGTCAGTACAACGCAGAATGAGTGAGCTGGAGTAGGCTCCTACCTGTGAGTTTGCCTGGGAGGCGAAAGTTTGTCCTCGCTGTCTCACACGTCGTGTAGTTCACCAAAATACTCGTACCACTATCACGTAGCTCAAATTTAGGATGCCCTGAGGTTTCCCTTCCTTGAAACAGTTACGAATCACAGTTTATAGCCCAAGAACAGAAAATAGTCAACGATTTCTTTCTTTTGGAAATACAGTCTTGGTGCTGATACTTCATTCTGGCACTCTGATGTCCTCGTTTTCCTTAGAAACAGTTGCATATCGCATGTTTGTACGCCAGTCTGCACTTTCCATGCTGGCCAAGCAATGGTCTTGTGCGTCACACACTCTTGTAGGTCCCTCAGTTACATGAGAGTGTCAGCTTCTCATGTTCCATCCGTTTTACTGGATAAGGGAGAACTTTGTAACACTGCCTCTTCATCCCTGACACTGGTAGTCGAACTAACATAAAACCTTGCTCCATCTGTTTCTGTTTCCACATTTGCGAGATGCTAAAACATGGCTAATTTTTTTCCTTTGTTTCTGCTACGTGCCATAGCTGTGTGGGGGAATTCTCTCTTTGCTAGTCACAACCCAATCAAGAATTGTTGGGCCTGATGATTCGCCACCTAAAGAAATGAACTTCCATCATCCCTCCCTCCCTCCAAAACTCGTATATACGAAAACTAAGAAATAACACACGCCTATTAGAGAAATATACCCTTTGTCAGAAAAGATCCACGACAGTTTTTTTTTTATTTCTGAGTTTGCAATGCTAAAAAGGAACAAATGTTGTTTTTATGTTACCTAGTACGTGTGCATCCTTGAAGTGACCTTCGTCATGTTTCCGTGCAAACTAACTAGCTGGCGAGGCTGTACTTAGCAACACACTGTTTGTTTCCTGGTGCATTAATTACGGTGACGCAATGGATGCTTACTGTGAGACCAAAGCGTGAACATTAAGTTCTTCGTTATTCTCGTGAAAACCTGTAGTGGCACGCGGTCAATGATTAAGCAAGGATGTGCAGGTGAGGCGCTTTGAAGGAGTAATGTTTTATAGCACAACAAAAGGTTCGCGACGGCAGAGATTAAGTGCAAAACGGACCCAGAGTTGGTCGCCCATCTACAGCAAATACAGATCCCAATGTGGAGCGTGTAAGGCAACTATTGCAAGAAAACCGTCATGCAACTGGGTGAGCGACATCAAAATAAATTAATTTGAATAGTGATGTGAGTCGTAAGAATTTCTGCTGGATTGCCGGATGGAGCCAGAGATTATTGCTACTACTACTACTACTACTACTACTACGTGATCAGGCCTAGTGGACCGCACGCATCTACAAGTTTCCTCCTCCACTGTATTCTGTCCATTGCTGCTATCCGCCATTCGTCCACATCTATTGACATTTGTTTTAAATCTTCATGGAGTCCATCCCTCCAACGCTTCTTGGGTCTCCCTGGCGGTCTCTTTCCTGTAGGTGTGAAATCCAGGATCTTCCGAGGCCATCTGTGATCCTCCATCCGGGCCACATGGCCAGCCCACTGCATTCGTTTGGCTTTGACAGCTCCTGCTATGTTGGGCTGCTGGTATAGTTCCTCAAGCTCTCGGTTGTATCTGATCCTCCATTCCCCTGTATCTGCATCCAGAACCGGACCGAAGATCTTCCGAAGCACTTTTCTCTCAAAGACAAGGAGATTATGGAAGTCCTGTTTCCGGATACTCCATGTCTCACAGCCATATAGAACAACAGGCTGGATCAGGGTTTTGTACAGTCGAATCTTGAACTGTCTGGAGAGAGATTTGGACCGAAGCAGTTGTGCTAGGCTGTGGTAAGATCGGTTTCCTACTTGTATTCTGGCATTGATCTCTGCTTCACATGACGAGTTCTCAGTGAAAAGTGCCCCTAGGTATTTGAACTCTTGCACTCTCTTGTAGGAATGGTCCCCAACCTGCAGTGATTGTAGATGATCAGCAGTCTGACAATGACGACGCGTCATAACGAGGTACTCTGTCTTAGATTATTGCAGAGGATGAAATTGGTACTACCACTATTACCTTTACCCGAAACGTCAGATTGCTGAATGGCGGAGTCCTGTATCACGAGTTTCGGAAACGTCAAGCGACAGCCTTCGAGAAGAAAGATAATGTTCATCGCATTCTTTGGTAGTGAAGGATTAGTTGACCATTAGTGTGTTCCTCCACGTCAAACAGTGAACCAAACTCTTCACATCGAAGCCTCGAAGCGTCTGTGACAAGCAATTCGACATCGCCGCCTTGATTTGTGGCATTCTCAGGACTGATTCTTACCGCATGACAATGCGAGACCTCATACTGTTGATCTGTTACCGAGTATGTGGTGGGACATTCAGACATTCTGCTACTGTCATCCCATACCCGCTATATCAGCTCGACCACTCGACTTGCGAGGTTTGGTTTGTTTCCAGAATGAAAAGGCGACCGAAAGGAAAGTTTCATCATATCACAGACTTCCGACGGATTGTGACAAGTGATCATACAATCATTTCACTTGAAAATGTCCATGATTGCTTCCAACACCTCCAGAAACGTGAGCAACTGAGTGTAGATAGCAAAGGGGGCTACACCGGTAGGAACTAAGATCAATACATGGGGAGTGCAATTTTCTATTTAAAAAAAGCCTCTCCTGGAACTTTCCTGATAAAGGGACTACAACAACCTATGCTACAACTCTGAGTACAAATGCACAGTTATAACCAGTGATGGTTAAATAGTACTACTTGTCACATGTCCTTAATATATAGAGCAGACTGCGGTTTTCCTGTCTGTCAACTGGTATGCACTTCTGAATACTCCTAGATGTTCCCACGCATCTCATCTCCTACTCTACACCTTCTTAAAGCGAAAGGCCTATACAAGTGTACACTTTACAATTATACATGTAAACTATGTATTGCAAATACGTATCACATCCCGTGTGACGACTGCTAACATAAAAACTCAGCATTTTAGAAACTATCTTATGTGCTTGTTCCACGCCATTAGTCTGTGGATAGAACGAACTTATTCACAATTTCTGGACACGTAATACATAACATACCTCTTTCACTAAACTTGACATAAAATTTTTGTCTTGATTCGTAACTAACGTATCAGGTACTCCAAATATAAGTTCACCAAAGCCTAGGCTACCATACTAGCCTGCTGATCAAGACTACCCAACATTGCTAAAAACCTTGAAATATGATCCATGGTTGTGAGTACATTCCCAGGTTCCAAAATATCGGATCAATTCATTTGAGAAGGTTTAAACTTCTGTAGTCTTAGTAGTTCGTCTTTGTAAAGGGATTTGTTGATGTATAAGATGGGCTTCCTATTCAGAGAGCACATATTCCTTCACATATTGTTCAACATCATGTTTCCGTTATAACCACAAAACTCTCCTTCACGTAATAGGGGAAAGAGTGTGGCAGATATGATACGCGAGTTGGGATGGAAGTCATTAAAGCAAAGACGTTTTTCGTCGCGGCGAGATCTATTTACGAAATTTCAGTTACCAACTTTCTCTTCCGAATGCGAAATTATTTTGTTGAGCGCAATCTACATAGGTAGGAATGATCATCAAAATAAAATAAGAGAAATCAGAGCTCGAACAGAAAGGTTTAGGTGTTCGCTTTTCCCGCGCGCTGATCGGGAGGGGAATGGTACGGAGATAGTATGATTGTGGTTCGATGAACCCTCTGCCAAGCACTTAAATGTGAATTGCAAAGTAATCATGTAGTTGTAGATGTAGATGAGGGGGGACCTCCAGTCCTATACACGATCCCCTCAGTGGCCAACATCTATGATCTGGCTTCCGCAGAATACTGCAAAAGCGACGTCGTGTCCGCAATCGCCATCATTAATAGCTGCAGACACATGTAACGTCTCTTATCAAAAGAGATATTTTTTTTATTTAGATAATATCTGTGTCGGCGAGTACTGAAACCGCCACAGACGATACTTATTAAATATCAAACAAAGATGAGAATATGTGACTACTATAAATATTACAGAACGAACATTAATTTCTCTGTCGTCTTCTTGGAGTTACGTGAGTAGGAAGAGCCTGTGACGTTATACTGTACGCTTGCGTAGCATTCTTTTGTCAAGATTGTGAGAGGGACGCCATTAGACATAGCTTGGGAAAGGTGTGTAATAACTTGATTTGTTTAAATGTTTTGAATAGAGTTACTTAGTGAAACCTTGCATTATGATTTGTAATAAGCTTGCCTGGTATTTTACCCCATCCCTTTAAGATATTTTCAGTTATTTAAATATTACTCGTGGTGCAGAGCTGCGCTACGAACGAACGAGCCGCTGCCGCGGCGCATTCAAACTGCATTAAATGAAACCAATCATACCGCAAAGAAGCGGGCAGGTAATAGTGAACTAGAATTATTTTTTTCAGCTTTCGGAATTGCAGAGCAGAGCAGCAGATTTTATGTGTTTTACAGGTTGATGCGTGCTGCTGGTAATATATTATTAACAGTGCAAAAAGATAATTTTCCTTCATAACATAAAAGAAATCTTGCTGTGCGTAGTTCTGGTCTGGCCAACTTCATAGTAAAAACGTCTTTTTCTATGACAATAGTCTCATGCTCTCGTGTTAGTCGTGGTACTTATTGGTGTCTTACTGTTAACAAAAATCCACTGCAAAATTTTGATGTTGAACAATCATTGCGTACTGTAACATCAGTATTGATAACGAAATAATTTTCATTAACCTTTTCAATAACTGTAAAGTAAGGGAGATATGTTGAACTTTATGGCGAGTTAAAGTAACGAAAAAAAATGTTCATTTAATAGAAAGCAAGATCCGGAACAATAAGAACATAATATATTTTGTTTTGTAGAATATTAATGATCCACAGAAAGTCACAGCCCAACATCACTAAAAGGTATTTCGGGGCTCTTTTCTTAGCAACATGTTTTATCTCATATATTAGTTGTTACGCGAGTAATAGTAAAACAAGGCAAATAGTGTAGAGCCAGCGAAAAACATCACCTGCGCTCGAGTCGAGTCTGCCCACAGCGGTCCAGGACGTTGGTTGTCATGCAAAGAGGCTCTGGTCATCCATCATGGATCGATCAAGACTGCAACAGATGCTCACGAATCGCCAGTATGCTGTGCGGACTTGCCTCGGCTTAACAATGCAAAGATGATCACCCGCGATGGTCTAGAGTAGGAGTATGGTTGGTCCTTCCCCACTCTTATCATCCGCGACTGTGGAATGCGTCAGGTTCAGCTGGCTTGGTGCTGAAATCAGCTAGCAGGTGACAGGTTGGCCATCATCTAGCAGCCTATTATGCAGTGCCTACGAGCACGTGATCGTGTTGGTCCTCGTTTGGCGGACGTGTCACTGTTCGCTGACTTGCTGTGGTAATTTCAGTAATGATTATAGACCGTCGATCTCAGCTGTTCTGTCGACGTTTGATTTTGATGCAGTTTTCAGCCGCAACGTTACATAGAGTTGCCTCACAGTGCCTTGCTAAGTAGCAAAGTGTTGCTTACATTTCTGTTTGCTTCGGTCTCTAGGTCTATCGAATTGGCGGTAAGCCACGTCGCCATAACAACTAGCGCATCAGTTTAGCTCAGCGTAGTCTATTCTAAGTTCGGCTGATGGAACTTTGATAAAAACCATAAGCCTGCACGATAAAATTATTTTGCTGTGCAGCTGTATTGTGCCAAGAAACCTCAGAGCACTTATCTTGTGGTAAACTTATTGAAATAAATAATTATCACAAATCACAAACTGGCCTCATTTGTGCTTGTCAACTCCTAATTAGATTAGATCAGATTAGTTTTTCTTTCCATAGATCCGTGGTGAGGAGATCCTCGTGGATGTGGAACACGATTTTTTTAAAGCTGAAATCACAATACTAATGGTATGAATATATACAATACATCATTTGTTTCTATTAAAAAATTCGTCAATGGAGTAGAAGGAGTTGGCCAGTAGTAAGTCTTTCAGGCTCCTTTTAAACTGCTCTTTATTTGCAACTAATTTTTTATGTTTGCTGGCAAATTATTGAAGATGAGTGTTCCTGAGTAGTGGAACAATTTTTGAACTAAAGTAAGTGCTTTTAAGTCCTTGTGCAGATCATTTTTGTTCCTGGTATTGTATGTATGAACTGAGCTGTTTGTTGGAAAAACAGATATATTATTCATGACAAATTTCAGTAAATATACTGAGAAGCAGTTGTTAGTATACCCAGTTCTTTGAAGAGGTTTCTACAGGACGTCCGTGAATTTACTCCACAAATAATACGTATTACACTCTTTTGGACTCTGAAAACTTTTGTTTGACTTGAAGAGTTACCCCAAAATATTATACCATATGACATTATGGAATGAAAGTAGGCAAACTATGCAAGCTTTTTCATTGTTATGTCGCCTATGTCTGCTAACACTCGAATTTCAAATACAGATTTATTAAGGTGTTTCTGCACTTCTGTGGTGTGCTCCTCCCAACTGAATTTATTATCAAGTTGTAATCCCAGGAATTTAACACTGTCAACCTCTTCTATTTGCTCTTCTTCATACTTTATGCATATGCTGGGTGGAAACCTCTTACAGGTTCTGAATTGCATATAGTGAGTCTTTTCGAAGTTTAATGTCAGTGAGTTTGCTTTAAACCATTTATTAATATCCATGAAAATATCATTAGCAGATCTTTCTAGAACTACTCTCCACATACTATTTATTGCAGTACTTGTCATCTGGAAACAAAACGAACTCTGCTTCTGGCAGTGTAACTGATGAGAGATCACATGGTTCAAATGGCTCTGAGCACTATGGGACTTAACATGTATGGTCATCAGTCCCCTAGAACTTAGAACTACTTAAACCTAACTAACCTATGGACATCACACAACACCCAGTCATCACGAGGCAGAGAAAATCCCTGACCCCGCCCGGAATCGAACCCGGGAACCCGGGCGCGGGAAGCGAAAAAGCTACCGCACGACCACGAGCTGCGGACGATGAGAGATCATTAATGTACACAAGGAAAAGCAATGGCCCTAAGATGGATCCTTGTGGGACACCACATGTAATTTCTTCCCAGTCTGATCATGACTGATGACTTAATTCACTAGTCCCTTGCACTGACACCCTTTGTTTCCTGTTAGCAAGGTATGACTTGAACCATTTTGCAGCACTGCCCGTGACACCATAGAATTCTAATTTATTTAAAAGGATGTTGTGATTCACACAATCAAATACCTTTGACAAATCACAGAAAATACCTGCTGCTTGTAACTTGTTATTTAATGAATTAAGTACATTTTCACTGTAGGTGTAAAAAGCCTTCTCAATATCAGAACCCTTCAGAAATCCAAACTGTGTTCATGATAATATGTTATTTGTGGTCAGATGGTTGAGAAGCTGCCTGTACACTACTTTTTCTAAAATTTTTGAGAATGCTGGCAAAAGTGAAATCGGTGTGTAGTTTGTTGGTATCTCTTTATCCTTTTTCTTGAATAGAGGCTTAACATCTGTATATTTTAGCCAGCCAGGAAATGTCCCAGTTATAAATCAAAATGGTTCAAATGGCTCTGAGCACTATGGGACTTAACATCTTAGGTCATCAGTCCCCTAGAACTTAGAACTACTTAAACCTAACTAACCTAAGGACATCACACACATCCATGCCCGAGGCAGGATTCGAACCTGCGACTGTAGCAGTCCCGAGGTTCCGGACTGTAGCGCCTAGAACGCACGGCCACCGTGGCTGGCCCCAGTTATAATTGACTGGTTACACAAGTAACTTAGAATTGTACTAAACTCATAAGAACATGCCTTAATTAATTTTGTTGATATTTCATCGTAACCGCTAGAATGCTTTGTTTTTAAAGATTTTATTATGGAAGTTATTTCTTTTGGTGAAGTGAGTGACATATTCATGTACCTGAAGCTATTTGTAAAGGCTAGCTTCAGATATTCAAGGGCATTATTTACTGATCCTGACAGTTCCATTCTATCAGTAATGGATATAAAGTACTTGTTAAATAGATTTGCCACACTATAGCCATCGGTTACTAATGTGTCATCTACCCTTAATGCTATTTGCTCCTGTTCCTTTCTGGTTCTACCAGTCTCCTCTTTCACTATAACCCATGTTGTTTTTATTTTGTTCCCTGACATTGCTATCTTCTTCTCGTAGTGCATTTGATTAGATGTCTGAATTACTTTTTTAAATATTTTACACTATTCCTTGTATTTATTTAAATCATCGGCACTGGGGATATTCTTGGTCGACAGATACATTTTCCTTTTTGTCTTACAGAAAATCTTTATTCCTTGTGTAATCCATGGTTTTGTTGTATACTTCTGTTTAATCTGAGTAACTTTTAGAGGAAAACAGTTTTCAAACATGGTACTGACATTGTTCATGAATGTGTTATATTTTTCATCCATGTCATGAGCATTATAAACATCTTTCCAGTTCATATCTTTGAGCAGTTTTCTAAAGCACTCAATTTTTGGTTGATTGACTACTCTCCTGTACTCAGATTTAGCAGTCTTGATAATCTGCTTAGAATTTACATCTAAAACAAGGAGCTGCATGTCATAATCTGATAGTCCATTTATAACAGGTTTTATGGCATGATTTTGTTCCTTTGATTTGCCTATAAAAATGTTATCAATGGCTGTCCTTGAGGATTTAGTGATCCTAGTTGGAAAGTTTACAGTGTGAGTTAGATTGAAAGACAACATTACTAACTGCAGTGCATGTTTACGGGAAGATTGCATTAGAAAATCTGTATTAAAGTCACCAGCAATCAAAATCTCTTTGTTTCTTCCTGTTAAATAACCCAAATGAGCTTCTAGATGATTTATGAATTGATTATAATTTCCTGCAGGTACTCGTAAATAGTTACTATTATATAGGATCTGTTATGGAACTCTACTTCTGTTCTACAGAAGAATTATTGAGTGTAAAACATTTAATGTGTGTGTGTGTGTGTGAGAGAGAGAGAGAGAGAGAGAGAGAGAGAGCGTTCTCGCTTCCCACGCCCGGGTTCCCGGGTTCGATTCCCGGCGGGGTCAGGGATTTTCTCTGCCTCGTGATGGCTGGGTGTTGTGTGCTGTCCTTAGGTTAGTTAGGTTTAAGTAGTTCTAAGTTCTAGGGGACTTATGACCACAGCAGTTGAGTCCCATAGTGCTCAGAGCCATTTGAACCATTTTTTTGAGAGAGAGAGAGAGAGAGGGAGAGAGAGGAGTAAGTATGCACATAATTTCCATACGCGAGTGTCCATATCTTCAGACTGATGTAAGGAATGTTGCCATATATTTCACTGAGAAATATTCCTTTTATAAATAGACTGACAGTGGCATATGCAGATACGTAATTAACATTCTACAACTGGCAATTCTCCGAACAGTACCCGTAGACAAACACGGAAAGGAGAGACTAACGTAAAATGAATAAACAACAGAAAAAGAATACCAGGATCTCTAAGCGGCATCACACAACGTATGTGATAGCTATTGATGACTGAATAAGATAAAATCACCATCGCACCTAAAGACTCTGGTTTCCAGTATGTGCGCCATCTTAACGTATATCACTACTGCACTTTTACACAATTATTGTTAATGCAGTAGTGTCTGGTTCCAGCATTTGTCGGGAAATAAATATGTATTCTGGTATTAGCTGACACTGGAGGGTAATGAGGGTGTTTGCGGGAGGAAGGGGACAGTGCCAGTACGAGAGGAATAAAGAGAAAGAGAAAATTGGAGAGATCCCGTGATATTGAGACCCAGAGTCGATGACAATGACAACGAGGAAGAGAGAGATAGTGACACTAGCAGCTTGAAGGAATGAATTAGACTGTAGCAGTAACAGAGATCGAAAGGCAAACAGTGGAAATTGATAGGAGACAGTAGTACGAGGTGCATTCAAGTTCTAAGGCCTCCGATTTTTTTCTAATTAACTACTCACCCGAAATCGATGAAACTGGCATTACGTCTCGACGTAATCGCCCTGAAGACGTACACATTTTTCACAACGCTGACGCCATGATTCCATGGCAGCGGCGAAGGCTTCTTTAGGAGTCTGTTTTGAACACTAGAAAATCGCTGAGGCAATAGCAGCACGGATGGTGAATGTGCGGCCATGGAGAGTGTCTTTCATTGTTGGAAAAAGCCAAAAGTCACTAGGAGCCAGGTCAGGTGAGTAGGGAGCATGAGGAATCACTTCAAAGTTGTTACCACGAAGAAACTGTTGCGTAATGTTAGCTCGATGTGCGGATGCGTTGTCTTGGTGAAACAGCACACGCGGAGCCCTTCCCGGACGTTTTTGTTGCAGTGCAGGAAGGAATTTGTTCTTCAAAACATTTTCATAGGATGCATCTGTCACCGTAGTGCCCTTTGGAACGCAATGGGTAAGGATTACTCCCTCGCTGTCCCAGAACATGGACACCATCATTTTTTCAGCACTGGCGGTTACCCGAAATTTTTTTGGTGGCGGTGAATCTGTGTGCTTCCATTGAGCTGACTGGCGCTTTGTTTCTGGATTGAAAAATGGCATCCACGTCTCATCCATTGTCACAACCGACCAAAAGAAAGTCCCATTCATGCTGTCGTTGCGCGTCAACATTGCTTGGCAACGTGCCACACGGGCAGCCATGTGGTCGTCCGTCAGCATTCGTGGCACCCACCTGGATGACACTTTTCGCATTTTCAGGTCGTCATGCAGGATTGTGTGCACAGGACCCACAGAAATGCCCCCTCTGGAGGCGATCTGTTCAACAGTCATTCGGCGATCCCCCAAAACAATCCTCTCCACATTCTCGGTCATGTCGTCAGACCGATTTGAGCGAGCCCGAGATTGTTTTGGTTTGTTGTCACACGATGTTCTGCCTTCATTAAACTGTCGCACCTATGAACGCACTTTCGACACATCCATAACTCCATCACCACATGTCTCCTTCAACTGTCGATGGCCGGCCGCGGTGGTCTAGCGGTTCTGGCGCTGCAGTCCGGAACCGCGGGACTGCTACGGTCGCAGGTTCGAATCCTGCCTCGGGCATGGGTGTGTGTGATGTCCTTAGGTTAGTTAGGTTTAAGCAGTTCTAAGTTCTAGGGGACTTATGACCTAAGATGTTGAGTCCCATAGTGTTCAGAGCCATTTGAACTGTCGATGAATTTCAGTTGGTTTCACACCACGCAAATTCAGAAAACGAATGATTGCACGCTGTTCAAGTAAGGAAAACGTCGCCATTTTAAGTATTGAAAACAGTTCTCATTCTCGCCGCTGGCGGTAAAATTCCATCTGCCGTATGGTGCTGCCATCTCTGGGACGTATTGACAGTGAATGCGGCCTCATTTTAAAACAATGCGCATGTTTCTATGTCTTTCCAGTCTGGAGAAAAAAAATCGGAGGCCTTAGAACTTGAATGCACCTCGTAGTAAGACAGAATGAAGGAGACTGTGATTGTGAGACAGGAGTGACAGTTACAGGAACGCAAAGAGATTACGACAATAAGTGTAAATGGATCAGTATGAGCGGCTTACAGCGGTGGACCTGTGGGTGCGAGTAAATTACAGTTAGAGGAGCTTACGGTATTGAGAGTGGATTTGCGTGTTGAAAAGAGCGCTTATGTGTTCACGTGCCAAAATTTTTTGAAATATTTTTAAAGGTGCTCAGAAACAAAGAATGAAGCAGCTGGTACCACACATTTCAGTCAGTCTTTCAAACAGAAGCATATTGGCCTTTTTGTGTCCCAACAGGAGTATTTTTCAGGTGATGTGAATAGTAAGTGTTTCTCTGGCAGCTGTCGTCTTTCATTACAATCCGAATGGAGTCTAACCATTACACAGTCCTAAATTCCTGGTTCTCCGGCAACTTTTTCAGCTCGCATTTCTGTCTCCTGGTGCAAACAAGCATTTCAAGTTACGATTCGGAAGGGTAGACTCTGGAGGAATAAAAGAAAAAAGAAATAGGAGCAACAGAGGTGTGGATGTGGCGAAGAGACACAAAAATTTCTTGAATAACAACCGTTTGACTCCTCTTGTAAATAATTTATTTAACGATCTAGACGGCACATGGTATGGTAAATCATGACATTAAAGTTGCAACGTAAAGGAGACCGATTTCTTGTCTATGAATAAATAACACAAACAGCGGACCATGAGGTAAGCGGAAAGTTTGGGTCCTCAGTTTCTCAACCGTGCCTAAAGAATGTATAAAAACTTGAGTTCAAACGAACGACAGTAGGCCGAATATAGCCTGTTAATCATCAGACATAGGAGTGGAACCGGTCCACAGTGCCATAATTACAACAGGCGGCAAGGCACGGAGATGCGGGCGGGAAAGTGGCCAGCTAGGGAAGATAATATGTAAAACGCGTCGTTTGAAAGAAAATCTAACAACCGAATACGAACGACATTATTGAGAAAAGGACACTGAGTGACATGTCACAGAAAAATAAGCTGAATTAACCTTTTATATGGCAATGTTGCTCTCAAACACTATCAAAATTGTACATGTTTTGTGGAGCATGTTCCACGATTCATCATTAGATGTGCGATAGCTTTTGCAAGCAACTTTCAAGTTCTCATATACAGCGATATTGTGTTGTCTCCGTATGGTACATATCTTAACCAGACACTGTAAGGTTATTTGAGCATCCGTTACCGGTGTAGCCGTTTCTTTCGGTTCTGTGTTGCTGTTTTTTCTAGCGCGACGAAAACTGTTAAATTGCTTGTAAATGAAACGAAAATATCTTGTGGGTGAGTCATTTTGCAAATGTGTTACCGAATACTTATCAGGAACACTACAAATAAACTGACCTTTTCCGAGAAGAGGAAGCTTGGATTTGACTTTCGGATGGACAACAAGTCCAGGAGAAGAAGAAAACTGCAACTCCTGTGACAGTGAAAGACAATTTTGTGCGTTGGTTGGAGTATGGGCCAAAGGGTAGGATGTAGGCTTTACACTCAGGGCTATTCGACTGTAAACTGTGGAAAATATGGAATGAATGATAATTAATTGAAACCGTTAGCTGCCGACAGGTGTTGTTGATATCCCTCGATGGGAACAGCTGAAAATTTGTGCCCCGACCGGGACTCGAACCCAGGCTCTCCTGTTTACAAGGTAAATGCTCTATCCATCTGAGCCACCGAGGACACAGATGAATTGCGCGACTGCAGGGACTTACCCCTTGCACGCTTCCCGTGAGACCCACATTCCCAACTGTCCACAATTCTACATATGTAATGTAACTAATAGATATTTGCCCATCGGAGAATTTCATGTGAAATCACCCAGTGGCCGTTGCCCTTATGTTACAGATTTTTCTGAAAATTTGATGTAAGAATGTACATAATGAGTTAGGGTTAAAATATTTTTTTTAATTTTTTGACCAAAATTGTAATTAGGAGACCATTTTGAAGTGTGGGCCCCTTCTACCAACTGGGTATGAGAAACGAAGTGCCTTTTTATTTATGAATCAATTTTTTTTTAATTTGGTCTCATTGGAAAGTAGAAGAATAGAGTTATAATATAAAAATTATGAAAGTGCTGTGTCTAAGCAACAAGTGTTTGAAAATATGTAATTAATGTAATTTATCACGAATTTATTTATTTATTTATTTTTTGCAAATTTCAGAAATATTTTCCAGCAGAATCACAAGTTTCACTATCTGAATTTTTATTTCAAATAATTCCTACTGCCATACTTTTCAATATAAAACTTCAGAAGGGTGTTTGTCCTCTATTGTTAGCTCTTACACATTTTCAATACCGCTGTAATAATTATTTGCTTCAAATAGTTAATCAACAATACATGAAGAAACAATGAAAAATTCAGTTTAGTGTCAACACTCACATGCAACACAGGCCGTGTGACTAATTAGAGAACAAGAAAAAGTTGCAAACCATCCAGTTCTTTTATGCAACATACACAGTTCATTAAAAATCACAGTGGAAAATAAATGTACTTTAGGTTTTGTGTCAGGAGTTGTGTGTCAGAAGAAAAGTAGTAGCGGTGAAGAGATTAATTTAATAGATATGTCAAGCCTGAATCAAGATGATACTGAATTATTGAAGCTAAGAAGCACCAGTAAAAATATTGAGAGTGTTTGTTCTTCTCACAAAAGACTCTATTTGGGAACATTTGAAGACAGACAATGCATTTGCTGTGACCCTTTTAAGAAGCATGGTAAAAAGATTGCTACGAAACCTGGCAAGAAATATAAAACCCTTGGACTTATCCCAGGTACCAAGCTGTGCATAACATGGCGTAAGGAGACAAGAATTAACTGGTCAACTTGTAAACGATGTTTTTCAGAAAATCATTAAGTGGTTCTCTGCAAATGGGCTCTCATTAAACTTTGACAAAACACAGTATATACAGTTCCACACAGTAAATGGAATGATACCATTAATAAATATAGACTTCGATCAGAAATCGGTAGCTAAGGTAGAATATTCAAAATTTCTAGGTGTATGCATTGATGAGGGGGTTAACTGGAAAAAACACACTGAGGATCTGCTGAAACGATTGAGATCAGCTAATTATCCTATTAGGGTCATTGCAAATTTTGGAGATTTACATCTGAGTAAATTAGCTTACCATGCCTATTTTCATTCTGTGCTTTCATACGGCATCATATTCTGGGGTAACTCATCATTGAGTAAAAGAGCATTCATTGCACAAAAGAAAGTAATCAGAATAATTTGCTGGAACTTATCCAAGATCATCCTGCAGACACTTATTCAAAGAGCTAGAGATCTTCACTGTAGCCTCACAATATATATATTCACTTATGAAATTTGTTGTTAACAGTCCGACCAAATTCAAAAGTAATAGCAGTGTACATGGCTACAACACTAGGAGAAAGGATGATCTTCACAACTCAAGGCTAAATCTAACTTTGACTCAGAGGGGGGTAAATTATGCTGCCACAAAAGTCTTTGGACACTTACCTAATAGCATCAAAAGTCTGACAGATAGCCATAGAGCATTTAAAAGGAAATTAAAAGAATTTCTTAATGGCAACTCCTTCTACTCATTAGATAATTTTTTGGATATAGTAAGTGGGTAATTTCCCCAACACCCAAAAAAAAAGAAAAAAGTAAAAATATTGAGTGTCATGTAATATTTTGTGTAATTAATATCTTGTATAGACACCTTTTATTATCCTGACACGTTCCACATCATTACGAAGTGTCGTATTCATGATCTATGGAACAATTACTAATCTAATCTGTCATTGTGTTGTACAACTGACTATTTGCAGCATGTTACAAACACATTCTATGTTTCCCAGAAAACTGCTCTCACTTATGTATTGAAACAATTACCACACATCCAGCATGTTACGTACTTCAGTGATGGCAGTTCTGCACTATTTAAAAACTTTAAGAAGTTTTTAAATATGTGCCATCACAAGCAAGATCATGGAGTAGCAGGAGAATGGAATTTTTTCCACCAGTCATGGCAAAAATGCATCTGGTGGAGTTGGTAGTACTATTAAACGTTTAGCAACAAGAGCTAGTTTACAGCGTCCATATGACAGTCACATTTTAAGTCCAAAAGATCTGTTTACATTTGGC
Source organism: Schistocerca nitens (assembly GCF_023898315.1). Taxonomy (NCBI): domain Eukaryota; kingdom Metazoa; phylum Arthropoda; class Insecta; order Orthoptera; family Acrididae; genus Schistocerca; species Schistocerca nitens. The sequence goes on along the minus strand of NC_064622.1, from coordinate 196,153,008 downwards.
AAAACTCATGTTCCAGGAATAGAAATCTTTCATGTTACAACAGAGGGGATAACAAAGTTCACAAACATGTTACAAAAACTATATGAGACTGGTTCTACCGTTCCTGGGACAAGAGTGAATCATTTTTTTCAAACCAGTGAATGAAAACAAGTTACAGATAAAGCTTGTTTCATCATCTACTAAATTCATTCACGTTCCTCTTGGAATTCAAAACACTACCTCTAACACAATCAAAGAAGAAACATTTGTCGCAGCTATCTACGATACCCAGAGGTGGCTTGGAAAAATTCTAGAGATAAGTGAAGAACACAGATGCAAAAGTCAAGTTCATGAGTCCAAGTGGCCCTTCCTCGAGTTATTCATGGCCACTTCACACTGATGTTTGCTGGATACCTTATGAAAACATTTTAATGACTTTGCCTGCTCCTAGTGCAAGCACAAGTACTGGTCGCTTATATACTTTTAAATTAGACATACTATTCCCTATTCAAAACTCGTTTGAAAGAATGAATGCTTTTTAGAATTTTATGAATGTATTTTACGAGAACTGATCATCATTTGTGATCACTAGGTAAGAATCACGAAATGAAACGTGTGTATTATTATTTATGTTCTTTCTGTTTTAAATGATTAAACAGAACAAACACCCTTCTGATTTTTTATGTTGAAATGTATGACAATAGGAATTATTTGAGATAAAATTTAAAATGGAGAAACTTCTGATTTTGACGAAAAAAATTCATGAAGTTTGTAAAACAAAATTTGAAAAATGACTTTAATTACAGATTTGCACATATTTATATGCACAGTTGCAGCATTTTCATAGTTTAGTGATATAGTTGGTCCTTATATCTTTCTAATGACACCAAATTGAATAAAATTGATTTATAAATAAGGGAGTTATAGTAGTTAAAAACTTTCTACCTACCTTTCGTACTGACGCCAGATGGAGAAAATGCTAGATATTTCAAAATGGGCACCTGACTACAGTTTTGATCTAAAAAATCTGAAAAGAATTATTTTATCACTTTCTATTTTTGTATGTTCTTACACCGAATTTTGACAAATATCTGTGACATGATGCCAACGAGATTTCTTTATTTTGGGCGATTTTAAATGAAATGAGCCCATCCACACATTACTCGCGCACACTTTGGCGATTCCCGTAAGAGTTCGGACAAGCTGTGTGCATTCGCACAGACGTAGGTCAATGGCTGGGTAGCCTATAACTGTATATATGAAGATAGTAACTGTTCGCGAAAGAACAGATATCATTGATGACCGTGCAGGTTCTCCGGAATAAATGATAATTAATTGAAACCCTCAGCTGCCGGCAGGTGGTGTTGATATACCTCGATGGGGACAGCTGAAAATGTGTGCCCCGACCGGGACTCGAATCCAGGATCTCCTGCTTACATGGCAGACGCTCTATCCATCTGAGCCACCGAGGACACAGATGATTTGCGCGACTGCAGGGACTTACCCCTTGCACGCTTCCCGTGACAGTTGGGAATGTGGGTCTAACAGAAAGCATGCAAGGGCTAAGTCCCTGCAGTTGTGCATTTCACCTGTGTCCTCGGTGGCTCATATGGATAGAGCGTTTTCCATGTAAGCAGGAGATCCCGGGTTCGAGTCCCGGTCGGGGCACACATTTGCAGCTGTCCCCATCGAGGAATGTCAACAACACCTGTCGGCAGCTGAGGGTTACAATTAATTATCATTTGTTCTAGAGAAGCTGCACGGTCGACAATGGCAACTGTTCTTTCGAGAACAGTTACTATCTTCATACAAATGTGGAATGGTTCTGAGCTCTATACGAAAAAGGAATTGTTTTAAGATATTTCACACGAAATAAAGCAAAATGTTACCATTCTTTTAGCCACACTGACAACAGTATAGTGTCTACGTAGTAGCACCAACATTCTACCATTGGGTATCGATGCTTACGACCAAAACATTAAATTTTGGACAACGGTAATTAAAAATTTTTCATATGTTCATGTGCATCTAATTTTACAAACTCAATATTTTTTTGTACACACTACTGCTGTGTGTTCAAAATAAAAGGGTTAACTGGACTCCTAAGTCGACATAAAACACATCTAATAATAAAAATAGCCCTTAATTTAAGGAAGAAACTTCTCAGAATGTGTGTTTGAAGCACAGCATTCTATGGTAGTGAAACATGGAATGTGGAAAAATCGGAGCAGAAGGAACTCGAAGCATCTGAGATGTGGTGTTACAGGAGAATGTTGAAAATTAGATGGACCGATAAGGTAAGGAATCAGGATTTTTTCGCATAATCGGCGGGGAATGGAATACGTGGGAATCTCTGAGAAGAAGGGAAAGGATGATAGGACACTTGCTAACATTACAAGGAATAACTTCCATGGTACTTGAGAGAACTGAACTCGGAATACATCCAGCAAATAATTGAACACCAAGGTTGCAAGTGCTACTCTGAAATGGAGTTTGGCATAGGAAAGAAATTCGTGTCGGGACGTATCAAACCAGTATCATATCCATATTACAAAAGTTTGTCAGTAGAATGAATGCAGCAGCCACAACCAAATGGTAAGGACAGCGGTGGACAGAGAAGAATTACTACACCAGCGTGAAAATAACTTAGTAATTTTTGATGATAATGCACAATGTGGTACACCGACGGCTCCTAGTACACAGCTCCACTCTCCGTACCTGGCGTCACGACATAATCTTGGAACACGCTCTAGGCGAACACGAGGGTTATCTGATCTCGTGGCAGAGCTGGCGCCGCGCCAGTCTTCTGGGCCAGCGTCGGCGCTCGTCGGCCACGGAGACGGCAGCCGATTTCCTCGGCGATACGGTCGCCAGTCGCGCCGCCAGACTGCGCCCCTCCACTGGCGCCAGTAATTTCCTGCGCCGTCAAGCTCGTTCTTCCTCTGCTGCCGAAGAGGCAGCGCAGAGCACTGCCATCTTCCTTCATCCTGCCGCCACTCTACCGCTTCCGTCACAGATCGTTTACCTGCCTCCGTTTAGCGTCACATCAGTGTCTCCTCCTCATTCCCTGCTTTCTTCAAATATGTTGTGACCAGACGAAACTACTTTCGTTCGGCCACAACTTGTGGGTTCGTCTTTCACTGCTGTGGGAGAAGGCTCATTAAATTTGAACACATGAAATGTTAATGTTATTACATCCTTAATGGATAAAACAATTACTTTGATACACATCTTTGCCACAGGAGTACCGTATAAATTACAGCTGTCATAATCTACATACGCATTACTTGACTTATTTTGTCATGAGTCTCCTCATTGGTTTGATGCGGCCCGCCACGAATTCCTCTTTTGTGCCAACCTCTTCATTCAGAATACCAAGTGCAACGTAAGTCCTGAATTATTTGTTAGATGTATTCCAATCTCTGCTTTACTGTACAGTTTTTACCCTCAACAGCCCCCTCTTGTATCATGGAAGTTATTCCTTGATATCTTGTCAGATGTCCTATCATCTTGCTTTTCTTTTTGTCAGTGTTTTCTGTATATTCCACCCCTCGCCGATTCTCCGGGGTAGCTGCTCATTACGTACCAAATCAGTCCACCTATTTTTCAACGTTCTTCTGTAGCACCACATCTCAGATGCTTCGAGTCTCTTGTTTCCTGGTTTTCCGACAGTCCATGTTACACTGCCGTACAGTGCTGTGCTCCAAACGTACCTTCTCAGAATCTTCTTTTGGAAAATAAGGCCTATGTTTGATACTAGTAGACTTTTTGCCAGCACTAGTCTGCTTTTTTGTCCTCCTTCCTCCTTCCGTCTTAGGTTATTTTGCTGCCTAGGTAAGAGAATTCTTTAACTTCATCTACTTCGAGAGAATCAATCTCGATGTTAAGTTCCTCGGTGTTCTCATTTCTGCTACTTGTCATTACTTTCTTCTTTAGTAGATTTTCTCTTAGTTCATATTCTCTGCTCATTAGACTGTTCATTCCGTTCAGCAAATCCTGTAATTCTTCTTCACTTTCAGTGTGGATAGGAACATCAGCGAATCTTAACATATATATCCTTTCAGCTTAAATTTTATCTTCACTCTTGAACCTTTATGTTATTTCCGTCACTGCTTTTTCGACGTATAAATTGAGTAGTATAGGCGAAAGATTACATCCCTTTTTACACCCTTTTTAATCTGTGGACTTGGCTCTTGGTCTTCCAGTCTTATCATTGCCTCTTGGTTCTTGTAACATAACTAATATTACCAGTCTTCCAGTACAGCTTACCCCATTTTTTCTCAGGATTCCGAACATATTGCACCATTTTACATTATTCAACGCTTTTTCCAGATCGACAGGTGTTATAAACGTGTCTTGATTTTTCTTCAGTTTTGCTTCCATGATCAACCGAACGTTAGAACGGCCTCAGGTGCCTTTACCTAACCTAAAGCGAAACTGATCGTCATCCAACACATCTTCAATTTTCATTTCCATTTTAATGGATATTATTCTTGTCAACATCTTGGTGAATGAGCTGTTAAGCGATCGTGCGATAATTCTCAGTCTTTTCCACTCTTACAATCTTCAGAATTGTGTTTTTTCCGAAAGTCTGGTGGTAATCGCCATCCTCATACATTCTACACACCAACGTGAATAATCGTTGTCTTGCCACCTCCCCTCAACTATCCATTCTGCCTTTACCTGATTTTAAGTGCCCCAAAGCTGTTTTAAATTCTGATTCCAACCCTGGATCCCGTATCTCTTTGGAGTCGACTCCTGTTCTTCTCCTATCACATCATACATAACTCCTCCCCTCGCAGGGGCCCTTTGTGTATTCTTTGCACCTGTTCGCTCTCTCCTCTGCATTTAACAGTGGAAAGGCCATTCCACTCTTAATGCTACCGTCCTTGCTTTTAATTTCACCGAAACTTGTTTTGTCTTTTCTATAAACTGAGTCAATCCTTCTGATAATCATAGTTTTTTTTTCGATATATTCACATTTTCCTGCAGCCATTTCACCTTAGCTTCCCTGTACTTCCTAAGTGACTTGTATTTCCGTATTCCTGAATTTCCTTGAACATTTTTGTACTTCTATCTTTCGTCGGTCAGCTGAAGTATTTCGTCTGTTTGCTATGGTTTCTTCATAGTTACCTTCCTTGTACCTTTTCAGAGATGTCCCTTGCTCTCTAACTGAACTGCCTATATCGCTGTTCATTATTGCAGTGTCTATAGCCTCAGAGAACGTCAAGCGCATCTCTTCATTTCCGAATCTTGCTTCTTTGCCGGCCGGTGTGGCCGAGCGGTTCTAGGCGCTTCAGTCTGGAACCGCGTGACCTCTACGGTCGCAGGCTCGAATCCCGCCTCGGGCATGGCTGTATGTGATGTCCTTAGGTTAGTTAGGTTTAAGTAGGTCTAAGTTCTAGAAGACTGATGACAGCTGTTAAGTCCCATAGTGCTCAGAGCCAGTTGAACCAGTTACTTCTTTGCACACTGATTCTCTTAAACCACAGCCTACTCTTCGTTAATACAAAATTGTGATCTGAGTCTATGTTTGCACCAAGGTTCCTGTATCTACCAGGCATTTCCAAGTGTACTTCCTCCTCTTGTGATTCTTGAACAGAGTATTCGCTGTTACTAGCAGAAATTCATTGTAGAATTCAGTTAGTCTTTCTCCTCTCCCATTCCTAATACCAAGCTCATTTATACAGTAACCACCTTCTGCTTCTTCCCCTACAACTGCATTCCAGTCCCCCATGACTAGTAGATACCGTTTCCTTTTACCTACTAAATTACCCGTGATGTTCTCATGTTCTCTTTCCATCTCTTCATATTGTTCTGAGGGTTGGCTTATTGTTGATTCCGATGAGTACAGCTCTATCATCAAACTGTCCATAGCAGTTCATTTTCTGGCCTACCTCCCTATTCATAACGAATCCTACTCCCGTTTTTCATTTTCTTCTGCAATTGATATTACCCTATATTCGTCTGACCAGAAATCTTTGTTCTCTTTCCATTTCTCTGACGTCCACTATATCTAGATTGAGCTTTTAACATTTCCCTTTTCAAATTGTCTAGCCTCTCTCCCGCGTTCAAACTTGTGACATTCCGTGCCTTGAATCACAGAACGTTATACTTTCGTTGATTATACACTTTTCTCAAGATCACCTCCTTCCTCACAGTCCCCTCCAAAAGATCCCAATAGGAGAATAGTCCGGAATGCGGAATCTTTATCCAGTGGAGAGATCAGGTTACGTGTCCTGTGATTACATGATATGTGTAGTGATTTCCACTGCCTTCCGCATCCTCATGCCGTTGATCATGCCCGTTAGGGGCAGTTCCATGCAAAGGGGAACATAGTGCCCCGAACCTCTGTCCGCTCCTCCGTCCTGTTTGATACGGCCGTTGGCAGAATGAAGGCGACATCTCTTGCCAGAAGCCTTTGGCAATCACTGCTGATGAATTTTATTCAAAATTTGAGCAATGGAGTAGTTGGAACTCGGAACCGAGGATGTATGATTGTTAATCAAAGACGCTGACTGTAGATCGTGACCCAAGAAGTTCTTCTCGAAATGTAACTGGTGGGGGGTGGTTTTGTGGGAAGAGACCAAACAGCGAGGTCATCGGTCTCATTGGATTAGGGAAGGAAGGGGAAGGAAGTCGGCCGTGCCCTTCCAAAGGAACCATCCCGGCATTTGCCTGGAGCGATTTAGGGAAATCACGGCAAAAACCTAAATCAGGATGGCCGGACGCGAGATAATTTAACTGGTCATTGGTCCTAGAGAACGATGTTGATTGCTGCAGCTGAAGTCTCGAACTGTGGCAGAGTTCTTGCATGCCGAACCCTACACTTATAACAGTTTGAGGGTGCTGCATTACTGGCGGAGAGGCATCGTCTTCAGGAGCGGCTCCCATGCATCGCTGTAAATTGCTGCGGGCCCTCGCTAATGTCCGTAGAGTCTCAAGAGGCTAATAACATAGTGAGTAGAGTGTTTTCTGAACCTTAACACAGAGAATCAATCAAATTCAATTTCGCCGGCCGCGGTGGTCTAGCGGTTCTGGCGCTGCAGTCCGGAACCGCGGGACTGCTACGGTCGCAGGTTCGAATCCTGCCTCGGGCATGGGTGTGTGTGATGTCCTTAGGTTAGTTAGGTTTAAGTAGTTCTAAGTTCTAGGGGACTTATGACCTAAGATGTTGAGTCCCATAGTGCTCAGAGCCAAATTCAATTTCGTGACATAGGTATACGACTACAATGATTGTTTGCTCCCGTGTTTCTCTCCTTCTATTCAACCCAAAGTTAACTATTTTGAAAATTCGTACAGTCAAATTAAGGAGTAAAAATGCATTTTAAATGTGAATTTTATGTTGTTCCTGCGACCTAATGAAGGTCTACCAGACATTAAAATACCAGATGGTCAGAAATCCTTGTTCGGTACCAACAAGCCGGCCGAAGTGGCCGTGCGGTTAAAGGCGCTGCAGTCTGGAACCGCAAGACCGCTCCGGTCGCAGGTTCGAATCCTGCCTCGGGCATGGATGTTTGTGATGTCCTTAGGTTAGTTAGGTTTAACTAGTTCTAAGTTCTAGGGGACTAATGACCTCAGCAGCTGAGTCCCATAGTGCTCAGAACCATTTGAACCATTTCAGTACCAACAGTCACTGCCCCATGGCCTCGACTGGAATGTAACCGGTCCGAATCTGGAGATTAAAGATGTTTCATATAGAGTATTTGGTCGACACGGGAAGGAGATGTAAGCTTTCTGGTCCCCATACTCCGTGTGAATACCTTGAGTTAATCGAAACCGCTGCGTTTCACTCAGTAAAGGGCGTGTGACAATGATGACACTGATCAGTTCACCGATTAGGAAATGAGGCTATTACGCTCTGTGCCCCTCCACACCCTCGTTATTTTGTGGTTTGATGTGCTTCCTGTGCCACTTACATGCGGTTACTTTTACACTCTATTACTAGCCACACAACGCAGGTTAGGTATCGTCTTCCTATTGCTAAATACTGATGCTCTCGAAGTCTGCGACCGAAATGAGAGCAAACAGCGATCGGTGGCAGATAAAAACAGCGTTTACTGGGGTCAATGAACTCTATCCTGGAGGTGTGAAGCTGCCCGCTCTTTCCATTGGCGCGCGAATCCGCGACGCGGGGCTGCCTCGTACTTCACCCTCTCCTTTGCTGATGACATTCATATTTCGAACGTCCTTCCTAACATAACTTCCACTCTCGATGGTCACTTTAGCGAGACCAACTGGACGGTGGAATCATTTTGGCGGGACAAACTCGACGGTCTTCAATAACAAAAAAGTCAATAAATTCTTAGCCGCTAAAATATGAATGCAGATCTAAATGTAGTTGACGAATTAATGGCAGTTCGATAACGTATGTCTTTTATTATAAATATGCTATAAACTAAGTTTCGAATAAAGCTGATCTACGCATACATTGGTTCTTCAGCACACCATTCAAATTCTCTGAAGAGTGGTTCACAAAATTTCTAAACATCTCCTGTATTGATGAGGCATTTTTTTCCGTCGTGGGAGGCAAAAGCCTTTCGGTGACTCGTCATTGAACTAACCGCAAGAACAACACAGAACCAGTAATTTACGATAGATGCATTTTTACTTTATGATTTCTTGTCAGGTCACAAACATTTGTCGCACCCGAAACTATTACTAAGGAGCACGAAAATAAGTACGTTTCTTATGTATTGTACACCCTAATAACTCCTCCAGCTTTTATAACGGCCTCAATGTAGCGAAAAAGCGGGTTCCCAAGTTTCTCCAGGTATGCTATATGCACCTTCAGTCGCCTCTTAGAGTGTCCGCGCAATGCACATGTTCTTGCCATTTATACACTCCTGGAAATTGAAATAAGAACACCGTGAATTCATTGTCCCAGGAAGGGGAAACTTTATTGACACATTCCTGGGGTCAGATACATCACATGATCACGCTGACAGAACCACAGGCACATAGACACAGGCAACAGAGCATGCACAATGTCGGCACTAGTACAGTGTATATCCACCTTTCGCAGCAATGCAGGCTGCTATTCTCCCATGGAGACGATCGTAGAGATGCTGGATGTAGTCCTGTGGAACGGCTTGCCATGCAATTTCCACCTGGCGCCTCAGTTGGACCAGCGTTCGTGCTGGACGTGCAGACCGCGTGAGACGACGCTTCATCCAGTCCCAAACATGCTCAATGGGGGACAGATCCGGAGATCTTGCTGGCCAGGGTAGTTGACTTACACCTTCTAGAGCACGTTGGGTGGCACGGGATACATCCGGACGTGCATTGTCCTGTTGGAACAGCAAGTTCCCTTGCCGGTCTAGGAATGGTAGAACGATGGGTTCGATGACGGTTTGGATGTACCGTGCACTATTCAGTGTCCCCTCGACGATCACCAGTGGTGTACGGCCAGTGTAGGAGACCGCTCCCCACACCATGATGCCGGGTGTTGGCCCTGTGTGCCTCGGTCGTATGCAGTCCTGATTGTGGCGCTCACCTGCACGGCGCCAAACACGCATACGACCATCATTGGCACCAAGGCAGAAGCGACTCTCATCGCTGAAGACGACACGTCTCCATTCGTCCCTCCATTCACGCCTGTCGCGACACCACTGGAGGCGGGCTGCACGATGTTGGGGCGTGAGCGGAAGACGGCCTAACGGTGTGCGGGACCGTAGCCCAGCTTCATGGAGACGGTTGCGAATGGTCCTCGCCGATACCCCAGGAGCAACAGTGTCCCTAATTTGCTGGGAAGTGGCGGTGCGGTCCCCTACGGCACTGCGTAGGATCCTACGGTCTTGGCGTGCATCCGTGCGTCGCTGCGGTACGGTCCCAGGTCGACGGGCACGTGCACCTTCCGCCGATCACTGGCGACAACATCGATGTACTGTGGAGACCTCACGCCCCACGTGTTGAGCAATTCGGCGGTACGTCCACCCGGCCTCCCGCATGCCCACTATACGCCCTCGCTCAAAGTCCGTCAACTGCACATACGGTTCACGTCCACGCTGTCGCGGCATGCTACCAGTGTTAAAGACTGCGATGGAGCTCCGTATGCCACGGCAAACTGGCTGACACTGACGGCGGCGGTGCACAAATGCTGCGCAGCTAGCGCCATTCGACGGCCAACACCGCGGTTCCTGGTGTGTCCGCTGTGCCGTGCGTGTGATCATTGCTTGTACAGCCCTCTCGCAGTGTCCGGAGCAAGTATGGTGGGTCTGACACACCGGTGTCAATGTGTTCTTTTTTTCCATTTCCAGGAGTGTATAATCTAAAACAACTCTGATCCTTACTTAAATACGAAAATGTTGATGTCTGAACAAAAAAAGTTGTTTTATCTGATTGGGTGGGAGCTGATCTGGATCGTGTGCTAGCTGCGCTGATTCACTTTCCGTCAGTTTTCTGTCTGATTACGTGCTTAAAATTGATGATAATTTCATAAGATATTATAACGCTTGTGGCGTGAGAGAATGTGCAGACTGGTACAATTAAACAGGGCAACGAAACATAGTATGGCCTGTTTCATACCGTGAGCTTAATAAACACGTAGCTGCGTGAAAAATAAAGGAGATGCTAATAGCTTTTGTGGTGAAACAAGCGCTGTATCGTTTGATAGATACAGAGGCGAGTGAGTGTGCCGGGACTTACCCCAGTTCACTGCTAATAGTGCCACGTCACCATAAGCATTTGTGCGTAGCACACGATTATTGAACCATAATTAAGAATGAAATTAAAAGTTGAAGTTCTATTATTAAAAAAGTACCAATGAATGACACAGACCAACAAAATTTACTCAATTAAAACAGTTGCTCATAATAATATATGTAAACCCATAATAATAGAAAAACTCCACAACAACAGGACTACTGGAGCGAATGAAGCACCACTTTGGACAAATAAACTGACGGTTTATTTTAGAATTTTCGCTACTTCCACCCTGTTGTATTGTGTAGCAACAGTGAAGGTACTGTAGAACGACTAGCTGCGCATGTCTGCTCTGAAACAAACTACCCTGCACTCGGTATATATTGCCCTACTATACCGCGTGCGACGGGTATTAGTGGAGATAATTCTGTTGGTGACTGACATAGGATACTGAACAACATTACATCAGTATTTACTACTTTTACAGGCTAATCATTCTAGTTATTAGATGTTGTATGGTTTTAGGTTTGTTAGTACCTCTTAGTACATGAGGAAAGAGCAAGTCATTAATGCTTATTTTTCTATGGGCAGCAGGTCGAATGTTGAAGTGTGGCCATATGGACGCAAAACGGTTAGTCTATACTGAAAGGCGTAGACCACTTAGTGGTGCAATTACATTATACCTTGTATTCAAACAAAGCCTGAAGTACTTCTGCAACGAAATAGCTTTTCCTTAAAAATTAACTTATATGTGGCAAATCCCCTATGTCAAATGGTAAAGTAATCCTCAATCTCTTATTCTTGTTGTTCTGAATTCTCTTTCCGTTTCTCAGTGAGTGACGTTACTTTCTTTTCCTGTCTCTTCATTAGACGCATTTTATCACATTTCTATTTCTCTACGTGTCAATATTTTCTCTAATGTCCTCACTTTAAATATACTTTCTTCTAGTTGTCTTCCTTATACCAGTTTTCATGTAATATAAACTTTGTCGCTTTTCTGCTGTAGCTACTACTGCTCCTGAGTCACGTGGATAGCTCAGCGCCAGTCTGTCTCTAGGAGCCTCTCGCAGTGGACATACCGTACTTCCGCCAGCAGAGCGTGTGATCGCGTGGTTTTTTATATTGCGACTTAGCCTGCGCGTGGGTTTCGTGCGTTGAGATCATATCAAAAAAGTTCAGGAAATCCAAATTACGTTTCAACTTTTACCCGGAATATGAACGATCCAAAGCTTTACATGTGCAACGTTCCCTCCCTGAGGAGGCAAAGATCTCGCCATCGGGACCTCTGGGTGTTCACCTCTCGATTCTCAGCAACACCGTCTACGTTAAAACTTGACCGAAGAGGGACTCCGTTTCCGTCACGCTGACAGTAACGTAGGGTGATCAAAGTGGATTAGGTGTTCGATATATTCGCTTGTTCGAACTGCCATTCGAGGTACCTGTACAGGATGTCATAGCGGCTTACCGACCATACGGCGCTGTTCATGTTCATAAGGCGGGACACTAGGCCCACTTCCACACATACACTGTCCTTAACTGGGTGCATCGTATCACAACGATCTGCATAATCATGTTCCGTCTTGTCTGACCATAAGCGGAAGTCGGGCCGTAATCATGGACGACGGAAAGCCGCATAGTCGTTCTTCGTGTGCAGAGAGGGACACATCAGATCTGAATGTCTGCAGCGACGGATAACGCAGCAACTAACTGGAGACGTAGTACTTCCCTCGTCGCCTGCGGTACTTCCCATCACATAAGCGACGGCGCTTAAGTCGTCGCCGGCCGCCCGGCGGCTCTCGGAACCAAGTGAACAGATGGACAGTGTTACGCTCCTTCCTGAAGCGGTTGCGGACTAGGTGACTGACGATGTGACTTCCGGCATGTCCTCAGTTCTTGTGGTTGTTCCGCCTGCGCCCGTGGCCAAGGCTGACGTCAAACTTGACTCCTTGGTGGACTCTATAATTGTCCCGACGGCGGCTTTCCCGCTTGACCGGCACGACTCCCTCCCGTCTTTGGACTGGGTAGGACAATTACGTAAACAACGCTCCCCTAAAAGGTGCAAAAGGAGGCTCCACACAAAGTCGGAAACGGACTCTTCGCCTTGTCCACTGCCTACTGGGGAAATCAACGTTTCGGCATGGGTGACCATGAATGACGGCGTCGTCAGTGCGTCTGTGGAATGGCATCCCTCAGTGGCTATACCATCGTCTGAATGGAATGTTCCTTCTTCTGAAGCCCCTACCGAAAAAGGAACGATACCAGCCAATCTGGAAGTGTCGGCGGCCGTTGAGCACATGAATAATACGCTGACGGAGTCACCACGGGCGTTGAGTGATGATTCTGAAGGAACAGCAGATTCCGTTAGGGGAGGATCCCTGCTGATGGTGCCCCAGCATCTACATATACACTTCGCTAGCCACCAAGCGGTGTATGGCGGAGGGCACTATTTGCGCCAAAGTCATGTTTCCCATCCCCCCTCCCCCCCCCCCTCCCCTCTGTTCCACTCGCGGATCGCGCGAGGTATAAACTACTGTCTGAACGCCTCAGTACGAGCATCTTCACTGCAGCGACCTGCAGCTCCCCACACTGGTAGCGCACAGCTCCACGCATACCATATAACGACACTGAATTTCAAGGGCGTCCGTGCGCCGATCAAGATACATCGTCTGAAAGATATGGGTTTCGGAACTGGACATCGCATTGTTACAGGATGTGCTTTTAGCAGCGCTGCCCCGGGTAGCAGTTAGGACTGTTATGCCTCTCAACAAAATGGTTCAAATGGCTCTGAGCACTATGGGACTTAATATCGGTAGTCATCAGTCCCCTAGAACTTAGAACTACTTAAACCTAACTAACCTAAGGACACCACACACATCCATGCCCTAGGCAGGATTCGAACCTGCGACCGTAGCGGTCACGCGGTTCCAGACTGAAGCGCCTAGAACCGCACGGCCACACCGGCCGGCTACGCCTCTCATAGCGATCACATTGGCCGTAGGATGGCGGTCTGTGTTCGCGAAGGCATCCTGATTGATGAAATCGTGTATCGCCCATCAGCCATGTGTATCGCTTTTACGATTCACTCCACGCGCGTCATTAATGTCTACGTGCCTTGTGGTACTGTACGTCGGCATGAACGAGCACGATTTTATGCGGAGGAGATTGCTCCGCTGTTGTTAGATCGATAAGAACATCTTATCTTGGGAGGATACTTTAACTGCGTACTCGGTCGGAAAGATCGACACCTAAATTTTACACCGAGCCAGGAGTGGCGTCTCCTTATCCGTGACCTAACCCTATGGGATACTGGGAGGTACTGCGCGCCGACGACCCGGCATTCACGTTTCACACGAGCAATTCGAGTGGTTGGTTAAGCCGAATTTATGTCTCCCGTAAGCTGGTTAATGCGGTGCTGGCCTACAGTGTGGTCTGACCACGTATATACATTGCTCCTTCTGCCCCCAGGAGGTTTGGAGAAGTCAAGCACCATGCAAACTTAACACCCAGCATCTGCAGGATCCTGATTGCAGACAACGAATCACTGAGACGTGAACAAGATGCGAACAGTGTCTACGATGTTACGCATCCGCCGTGGGCTGGTGGTTGAATTATGCCAAACCGATGCTCCGGCGCACATTCATCACTTACAGCAGGCACAGGCACACTAACTACTTCAACGGCCTTGGTGATCTCATGGCCATCAATCTTCCCCGAAGTACAAAGCGTGATTAAGGTGAATCTGCTAGCGGTAACTCGCCGGAAACTACAGTGGGCTATGGTGCATGCCTGCAGACCTGATGTGGTGTGGTGGGAGAAACTCTCCATCCATCATATTGTGCACGATCGCAGACGCCGCAGCTAAAACTCAATCACCGAACTTATAGATCATCGTGCGAAGAGGGTCACATGCCAAGCGGACATGGTAGATTGTTTTGTCAAATGGTCGAACATTATCACCGGGTCTACCGCACCGATGATGGGCCGTCCTGTACTACGATCCTATCGCCGTGGACGTTCCGCGCACCCCGAAGCTTGAGGAGGAGGTTACGTTAATGGAACGTTCCACCTCCGAGGAGGTCACTACCGCTACCTTCAGGGGTGCTCTGTGCAAGTCACCAGGCATCACGGACTCCCTACGTTTTGTAATATGATGTATAACGAACTGACCACGGCTGCAGTTGCGATTCCACCAGCCTTTGTCGAGGGCATATTTGTTCCTGTCCATAGACCGAGCCGTGGAATTACTAAGGGACACTACCGTTCTATTACCTTATTAAATAATGATTTCAAGGGTTTTGCGCGGTCAATGGCGGCGCGCTGCAGACCCCTCTCACTACGTGTCCTCTCCACAGCACAAACTACGCCAGATGCCACAGTTAACGTCCAGACAGCAACTGGAGACTGTCGTGACGTGACTGTGCTGGCAGAAACGTGCAGATTTCGTGCTGCGATTGTTGCCGCACATTTTGACAGTACGTTTGACAGGATGCGCCATGTCCTCCTCCTTTCTAGCTTCGAACGGATGGGTTTCCCTGCCCGATTCATCACCGTCCTTCGGTGGCTCTTTAGCAGCGCGCGTTCTTTGGTCCAGGTCAATGGGTGTGTGGCGGGTCCGATACCGATTCAATGGTCGGTCCGACAAGGCTGCCCCCTGTCCATGTATCTTTATACAGTGGCGATGAAGCCGCTCATAAGCCAGCTGACGAGGCACTTGTCTGCACTCGCCTTACGCGGTTACTTCTTCCGATGTCGTGCACACGCAGATGACGTCCTGCTTCTGGTTCGTTATCGAAAGGAGGTTCCACGGATCCACGGCTCATGGGAGAGTGACTGGAAGTGTGATGACTGTGCGCAAATCCGCGGCGCTCTCTATTGGTCGCGGGCTACCTCCGGAAGATCTTGCACCCCTGCCCAAGTTCAACATCTCCACTTTCTTGAGACCACCCTTACGTCGTCAACACGCCGTACAGCGGCCGTCGACTTTCGTCAAGTTTTCAGAATTACCCTTTTGATGATCAGTCGCTGCTCCCTACGCCGCCTCGATCCTTTGCAGCTCGTTGCCTACCTGAATGCCTATTTAGCATCAAAAATGGTCCATACTGCGCAGATTCAACAGCCGCCGATTTCGATAGGACGTTGTATTCGAGCAGCACTGATATATTTTCTGACATCTGGGTCCATCTTCAAAGTATATTGCGACACACTCACGCGTTCCTCGCGGGCAGAAGGGCTTGTTCTTATGAACGCCTGTGATCGTGTGGCAGCACGATGCCACTATGCATAAACAATAGCGCAGTGTCGAGGCCTCCATTGCGCACCATTTACTTGCCGTCCTCGTGCCAGTATCCCTCTCCCCACCGGACCCGCATTTGCACACATCTCGGCCTTCATTGTGAAATTTTTTAAGCAGCGGTGGAATATTTTCCTGTAGCCAGTTCAAGACGGTTCTCTGGATAAAAGCTGGACCTCGGCATATCTATTTACAGATGCTCATGACTCGCGCCTTAATTTTTCGCAATACTTGCAGACTGCACATGCGGAGACTGCCCACAAGATTGCCCACAGTTCCGTTATCGATGGTAATTTGCCAATTTTCTTAACAGTGTTTTTACCACCCCTCCACTAAGTAGGCGCGTTCATGGCGTGGCAGGTGCCCGGCCGGTTCAGAACGAAACGTGACGCGCCGGCACCGTGGAGATGGGCCGCCTGCCATCTTTTCTCACCTTCTGGGATTTCCACGATTCCAGATAGGTTTCTCCTCTGTTATATGTGTACAAAAAATGAAATAAATAAGTAAAATTTATATAAACAATGTGGGGGTGCAGCACGGCAGAAGGGCGAGGCATAGTGGCCAGGCCCAACATTCAACCCCAACCCACCTTGTCTCCTCCAACTTGTAGCTGACTGTGGCACCAATTTTAAAAAGGAAAAGAAAAAAAAAGAGTTAACACGCTGGTTCAGAAATTCGAGAGAGCGATCTGTCGTGGACCGAAACCTCCTCCCTGTTAAATGAGGAAGGCTTGTTAGCCGGTCAGTTTGGATGTGGTTTTTAAGCAGTTTCGCACACCTAACTAGCTAAATACCTGGCTCGTAACCCCGTTCCGCCTCAGTAAAATGCTACGCAAACATTCGAGTAACGACCTCACACTTGTCTATGCTATTTACTCTAGACGCAAACAGGTGGGGTTCGCAGATTCCGTCACACTAGTAGGAATGGCTAAAAATACAGATAAAGCATTTCTAACATAGACTACGGTTCTGCGTTTAAAGACGAAGAAGAAGAAGAAAAAGAAGACGAAATTACTGTTCCAGGGAATGTTCACAGTGAGAGAGAAAAATGAACGTGAAAACCTGTTAAGGAAAATTTTAACTCACAACCTGATGATTACATCATCTTTCCCAGAATGTACAATGAAACTTTTAATAACTTGTTTAGCGTTACTTCACCCTCACACTGTGACCTTTAACAGACCCCAACCTGGGAGCATATACCCTAAACCGTGCGTCGAAGAACCAGAGAATATCTTCTTTTTTATTTACTTTTTGCACTCCCGCTTGTACGTTGTGTATAGACTGCTGATTTTCTTCTTAACGTCTTTCTGTGTAATGTATGGCTGGGAGAGACGCGATACCTCTGCCATTCTGGTAACTGTCAGTGCTATTTTGTTTTTAACCGTGGCAGTACTTTCCTTAGCTGTGGAAATTCACGATACAGTAAGATGAATTGTAGTAAGGCTCTTACTCACTAAACGTTTGCAGCGAAACGTCAAACAACATCCGGCACTTGGAAAATTTCTCGTCAGTCAAAATTTGGCTCGAACACGTCAAAGGCGCTCTCTGTTTGACTAACCAGTACCGTACAGAGAGGGAATATGAGAAATTCCTTTAACATTGCCTCAACCGACAACAACAATATTCATCCCTTATAGAGGCGGGAACATACGAGAAGGAATAAGAAGAAGAAGAAGCCACTACTTTTCCTACTACTTATGTACAAGTTATTTCCAAGTGTTGTAGCCCTTATCAAGTATATGACTTCTTATAATGTGTACGTTATAACGAAAACCATGCAAAACATATAGAATGCCCGGCAAGATGAAAGAGAGGTTCTAATGGTTCTCATGTGGAATGACAAATAACTAAAAAGAAATAACCACCTGATTTCTACTTTCTTGTTCGTAGCTGTAATAACGCGGATCGTCAGTGCAATCAAAAGGCTGTTTGATCAGTTTTCGTACATCTTTCTGAGTCGAGTCCGTCTGATGGTGCAGTTCGTCAAATTTTTTGGTGCAGTATGTTCGTGGAGAATCGAGTGACATTTGGTGAGATCTCATTTTTGGGTAAAGCCTTTAGAAATTCCATCAGAGATAGAATGACCATGAGAGCAGTTGTTTTTTAATTATTATTTCTGCGACAATGATTTTATATCAGCTGGTCTGCCTTATGTATCCTTATATCCAAATGATTTATGCAAGTTAAGCTACATTCAGATATGTGGTGCTGTACTAATAGTAATGTATATAGTGTAACTCTTGTAAGCCCTCCCTCACACCTGTCATGTTATATCTTCACAGATCCAATGATGGCACCTTTAGTGTGTTGAAACCGGTCGTCTAGTAAACAGTGTTTGAGCGCGATCCTGGCTTTTGAATTATTTATACAACGGAGGGATAGCCCAACAACACACTATGTGTTCACTACTTAAACCTAAATAGCCTAAAGACATCACACACATCCATGCCGGAGGCCGGATTCTAACCTACGACCGTAGCAGCAGCGTGGTTCCAGACTGAAACGCCTAGAACCGCTCTGTCACAAAGGCCGGCATTTAGTAGTAAATGGAACTACAGATTAATTGATTTTCTTTTGTCTGTTGAGTGCCAGTGGCAATGAACTACAGAAAAGGAGACCAGCGATCTACACTTCCTTTATGATGGTTATGACTAGCGCTGGTCAAGGAAAACCTGTCAGACGATGGCCACCCCAGCGAAGATGTCCCCCGACTGGTCTACGACTCTCAGAATCATTGTAAATTGTTAAAAAAATAAGGACTATTTTACCATAGTACTGATGAAATGTCTTGAAATTGTAAATCAGTCCATGTTAGAGTTCCAAAACGTAAATTTTTAATCTGCCAAGCTGTTATAGCCCAAGAAAATTAGCCTAAAAACAGGCCGCACTGACCAATAAATATACAGAAGCTGGAAATAATTTTAATCTATTTTGGCTACCATAGATATGAGATGAATAAGTTTCCGACGGTTTCCGGCTTGTGCTAAGTTTTTGAGGGGTGAAAAGTCTAAAAAGTTTTAGATTTTTTTGCAGTTTTTCGGTTATAACTCGAAAACGATACAACGTACATGAAATTTCCAGAATATCAAAATGGAAGAGCTTTAAATATCTTGTAGAATAACCTACACGAAAGTTAAATCCTTTCAGCCTTTAATCTACAGTCGATCATTAAAAACCGGCTATTTTTCGAACTTGACGGAAAAGTATGTTCATGTTTCAAAAGCTTGTAACTCAAAAACTGCTACTCAAAGTGAAGACTGTTAATGATGAAATATTAAAAATAATACGATCGTGGTGCACACTCTTCGTAATGGAATTAATCATCGTTGATGAAACTTATAGAGCATCAAATCCTGCTGAAAAAAGGCTCCTACATTTATAATTCACTCACTCCTGTATGAAGATACAAATAAAAAGGCGAAAGAATTCGTAGCGTTGAATTCCTGCTAAGACTTTTTTGTGACGCCAGAATACTTTTCAACCCTAGGTCGCTCACATTCGCCCAAATATTCAAATTTAAGAGCAGTTTAGTTAGTTACCTACCTATCTTGATAGTTAGCTCTATTTATTCATTTTTTATTCAATAAAGTAATTTATGATGTTGTCATAATGACTATGTTTCTGTGAAGCATACAACGAGTATCTAACAAAAGCGGAAAACGTAAAAGGGAAAAACTTTATTGAGCCTGAGGAAGGACCGAGTAGAAGAATGATGAATATTGAACCAATGCTTAGTCAGTGCTGGTACAATTTCCAGTCGAATTCCCCTCTATATGAAGTTACCACAACGGCTCGAGTAATACCTCGCCTTAGCTCCATAGCCATCAGATCTGTTTCATGACGACAGAACGTCTCGCGCATTAAAGAGACAGGAAAATCAGATTACTTTGAATTGTTCAATCCAGTCATTGTTAAAGCCACAATCAACACAACCTCGTTCTTGACGCTGGGTTCATTTTAAACCCAGTCGAGTGGGCTGATGAAGTATTTCCCTCCATCCTTGAAAAGCGTGTGAACTACGTCAAGAAAACTTAGGCTCCATTTGCTCCTTAAAATTTTATGGATACCCTGAGAAGGGAACTTAGAAAAGGTAAAAATTCTGCCAAATGTTGCGAAGAGCCCCCACTACGTTTTCAGACTCCCTTTTATTTTATGATTCGATATCACCAAATATGCCAAAGAAACGTTTTTTACTATACGAACTTAATAAGAAACGTCTTATGTCAATTTTGACGGAAAAATTACATGGTGAAGGGTATCAGGTCAAGCAGGCCACAGAGCCCAAAGACACTTTGATTGTTGGGACAGCGATGGAAGAATCAGGGCAGAACGGCAACGTCTTCATTGTCGCGGAAGAAATTGATTTTTTCGTCCTGCTGACTGACAGCGTAGCTGATAGTTGTGGGCAAGAATAACTGGTCTCGGATGTCCTCCTTATGAAATATGGAAAAGGCAACGAAGAGTCTTTCATTCAGACCCCCTACAATTCTAAGATCTCTGGAAGAGGCGATAGACACGTATTGTTTCTTCACGCTTTCTGTGGCTAAGACCACTTCTATATTATTAGACAGGACAAAATCAAATTTATAAATACATTTCAAAACAACGTTAACGTCCAACAAGTTTGTGCAAGTTTGGCAGCACCAGATCTTTGAATGAAATTCGTCTGCAACAGATCAGAGAGCTTTATCGCGTAATAGTTTCAGCGTGGCATGTTGGCCTCCCACCGAATCCGCCGCTCGCTAGCATCCCTCATGGTCAACTTGCAGTTGCAGATCTGGGGAAACAATCAGCTGGATCCATTGAAACTGGGATGGAAGACCACGAAAAACAGTCTGATCCCCATTGCAAGCCCCCAGCCACCAGTGCCCTGGGAACTGCTCAACACAATATCCTACAAGTGCAAGAAGAGAGTCCAAGCAGCTTGTTCCTGCAGCAAAATGCTCGGCTATAAGCAGCGATAGCAAGAGGCTTCCATACCTTACCTCTGTAACAGGAGAAGACACCTTCCTTGTACAAGTCGACGATGAGACTGTCATCGTCGAGGAGGAAATCGATTTAGATCGAACAAGAAGACGAGAAATTATACGATGTCGTTTTCTCCCTGAAACGCAGAAAAACATAAAATATTGTAAACGAATGTACTTTGAGAGGTCAAAATATTGTGACCATTGCCTCCGCGACGTTGGATGCCGCCTGGTGGTGTTGCGGGCACGCGATACGGTGACAAACGTACGTAATCGGAGCAGAAGTAGGCTGGGGATCACCCCAGCGACGACATGGGCTGTAAATGGGGAGATCCATTGAAAAAAGCGACTTTGACATAAGGGAGAATATTATTACACCGAGCTTATGAACGAGTATCTCGCAAAAGACGAAGCTAGTCGAATGTTCACGTGCTACTGTCGTGAGTTTCTACGAAAAGAGGTAGGACAGTGAAACCACCACTAGGCGCTAAATGGTCGGACGTCCACGAGTCTTCACACAGCGTGGGGTTTGGAGGATTGTCTACTTCGTACAGTAGGATAGATGGCGACCTGTGGCATCTCAAAGAGCACAATGCTGGTGCACGCACAAGTGTTTTGGAGCACACCATTAATCATACATTGTTGAACGTGGAGCTCCGCAGCGGACTGTCAGTATGTGCTCACGAGTCTTCACACAGCGTGGGGTTTGGAGGATTGTCTACTTCGTACAGTAGGATAGATGGCGACCTGTGGCATCTCAAAGAGCACAATGCTGGTGCACGCACAAGTGTTTTGGAGCACACCATTAATCATACATTGTTGAACGTGGAGCTCCGCAGCGGACTGTCAGTATGTGTTCACATGTTGACCGGAGGACATCGTCAACTACGACTGCACTGGTTCCGCGACTATCGGAATTCAACCGTCGATTAAAGGAAACGTATCAGCTCCTCGGGTGAATCACGTTTTTGCTACACTAGGTCCATGATCATCTCCACAAACGCCGTCATCGAGGTGAACAGCGGCTCGAGACGTGTAGCGCGCGACGGACGCAGACTGGCGGGAGCAGTATTATGCTGTGGGAGACATACTCCTGAGCTCGCATGCGACCTGCAGTAGTAATCGAAGACACGCTGACAGCTGCAAACCTCCTGCATCCATTTATGCTTGACGTCTTTCCCGGCGGCGACGTCATCTTTCAGCTGCATAATTGTCAGTGTTTCGAAGCAGTGCTACAGTGGTTTGAGAAGCATTATAGTGAACTCAAGTTGATGTCTCTGCCACCAAATTCGCCTGATGTAACTCCTATCGAACTCATCTTGTTCGCTATCGGGCACCTTCGCGCACGCAAATCAGAGGCCAATTATTTACTCGAATTACATGACCTGTGCGTGGACATCTAGTGTCATATACCTCCATAAACCTACCAACAAACTGTCGAATCTCTGATACGCAGAATCAGCGACGTACTTCGTTCCGAGGACGGACAAACTACTAAGCAGATGGTCATAATGTTTCGGCTCATCAATATAAAAGCATAACAATAATTGTTTAAGAAATATTTGTAAAACTGTTATCTCTCATTAGCCTTATAGTGTAACTGAAGAAGTTTTCCATTAATAAAACCTTTCAGTTGATCCTTTTTTCAGTTTTAACCTGGTGATCTTGCACTAGCATGTTAGTTAACATTAATACGTGGAACCAGTTACCTAAGTGGGTACATACCTAATCAAATTGCCCTTAAATTTGAATGTTTGGACGAATGTGCTTCATTTGGTATTCAAAAGTAATTTGACCTCACAAAAAGGTCTCAGCAGGAGTTTAGTGCTACAGATACTTTCACGATTTTATGTGCAACCAGAGATATAAAGTGAATTATTCCATTGCCTCATATAACCTATCTACTTTCATGAAGATGTACGCAAATGTATAATGACTACATTGGTGTGTAAAACTTAAGGAGAGAGGAACTTCCGCGTGATGTGTCACTGTGTAGAAACATAGCAAGATAAAACTTGGCCGACACATTGTAAGAACTGCTACAGTATAGTACAGTGCAGTACAGAAGGTAAGTGAAAGAAATACGCAGTGAGACGAACAGAAACAACATTTTCATTCTAAGAATTGTTTCATTCATAGATTGTCACCGCGATTCGTGATGATCCCCTAGACATTATAAAAGGCAGGACGTGGTTCTTCAGCACACGTGGTGAGCACAAGGTTGGTAAGGAGTTATTGTGGTAGAGCGTTCCATTCCTCTAGTAGCGCGGTCGTCAACTGATGGATGGTCGTTGCTGCATGTGGACATATAGTAATACGTCCCCAACGCACCCTACACGTACTCAGGGGTTTTAAGTCGGGGGGGGGGGGGGGGACAGTCTGGCCCGATCATTCACCGCATGTCCTCTCGTTCCAAGAGCTCCTCTCCACTTGCCCTGTTCGATACGGTCGCGCACTGTCGTTCATAAAAATGAAGTCAGGGCCTAATGCGCCCTTGGAAGGACACCCATCGTCAGGGAGTACAGTGTCACAATAACGTTGGCTGTTGAGTGTACCGTGCTCAAAGATTTCTAGGTCAGTTCGCCCATGCAAATTTATGCTCCCAACATAACACCTCGACCATCAAAACGATCATGTTCGACCATGTTCCTGGGTGCACTGCGTTTACCCACCTCTCATCATAATACAGTGTATCCACCATTGTCGACTATGATCGTTTTGATGGTCCATGAGCTATGATGTGGGAAACGTAACGATTCATGGGGATACTGACCTCTAAATATGGCATATTCACCGGCCACTGTTATTTCCACACTGTACTCCTCCGCACATATGAGTCCTTTGAGGAGTTCATTCAGCCCTGCCTTCATTTTAAGTATGGAAATGGAAATTTCGTGTGGCTAGGGCCTCCCGTCGGGTAGACCGGTCGCCTGGTGCAAGTATTTTGAGTTGACGCCACTTTGGTGACTTACACGTCGAAAGGGGTGAGATGATGATGGTGAAGACAACACAACACTCAGTTCCTGAGCAGAGAAAATATCTGACCCAGCCGGGAATCGAACCCGGACCCCTTGGAATGACAGTCTGTTTCACTGACCACTCAGCTATCGGGGAGGAGATTTTTAAGTACGGGAATGCACGACTCTGTCGGTGGGGAGGAGATTTTTAAGTACGGGAATGCACGACTCTGTCGGTGGTGATCACACAACCTATTAAGAACCACGTCCCTCCATTAGTAATGTCCAGGGACTATTTCCAGTCGAGATGACTTCAGCGTAATTATTTTCTTTAAATGAAAGTGTAACTTCTATTTCTCTCATTGCTTATTCCTTTCAGTTACCTTATGTGCTATACTGAAGCAGTTCGTTATACGTATAGTCCAAGTTTCATCTCACTATGTTCCTCGGCAGTGACACACCAAGTAAAAGACACTTTCGTCCTTAAATCTTGCACACAACAACAATAAAATCTGTGTAAACCAAGATTCAAAAATGACGCATCAGTTTTGCTATATAAGATCTAGGAAATATCTCTGAAGCACCAGAGAACTGCTGCATATTTCCTTAGCGATAGCAAACAACTCGAAAAAAGATCTGGGGAATATACAAAGAAGAGCTGGGCTATTTGTCAAGATTTTGTTTCGTTAGCACAGCTGCGTCGTGTAAATGCGTAATAATTTTCAGTGAGGGGCAGCAGACGATACAGACTCTCTCTTAAAATCACCAAAATATTCGATAACGGAACATTATTATTTCCTTTCATTAGTTTAATTGTACGGAAGCCTGACAAGAATATTCAATAAATGGTGAAGACATTACATCAAAAATATACTTCTGAAGGAAGTTTATAGAAAAATTGCTTCTGAATAGTGACCACTACGGACCAACGTAGCGAAGATGATGAGGATTTTCAGTCACTCCCACTGCATTCGCACGCTTATTGCTACTGCATTGCGGCTGTAGCTGATGGTGAATTCTATTATAATGGAACAGTGGCAGAGATGAAGCCGACCGCTGTGACCGAGCGATTCTAGGAGCTTCAGTCCGGAACCGCGCGACTGCTACGGTCCCAAGTTCGAATCCTGTCTCGGGCATGGATGTGTTCGATGTCCTTAGGTTAGTTAGGTTTAAGTAGTTCTAAGTTCTAGGGGACTGATGACCTCAGATGTTAAGTGCCATTGTGCTCAGAGCCATTTGAACCGTTTGAGCAGAGGTGAAGGGACACAGCAGCAGCGTTAAGACCTCACAACAGGGATAGCAGTCTTCCAGAGTGCAGTGGGCATCAACAGAACTAACTAATGCCTACCAGAACACTATTGGCCGAATGACAGCCTCACACTTTCGACATGAAAATTCGGAGCATGTGTAGATATTATTGTCAGTGGTATTTTTTCTGTGGAAAGTAACTGTATTATCTTCTGTTTTAGCTAATTTGCAACCTCACCGAGTACACCTAACAGATGCTAGAGTCCCTTTCCGCAGTACCGTTCTAAGAAATTCTTGTTCCAAGTAGACTCCGGGGTCAGATCAAGGTGCTTGAGGCGGGGCTGCATTTCATTTCCCGAGAACCAGCGAATCCTACGCTCATTGAACCAGGACGCGTGGTACAAGGCGTGTTGCACTTTCGCCCGCTTTCACTGCTACATTCGCTGGAGACCGCTGCGTCATCACGCTCGATGGATCACACTGACGGAACCTCCAGCGAAGTTTGCCGTATTTCGTATGTGGGTCCTACTGGCTTTGCTGGCGTTTCATTTCCCGAGAACCAGCGAATCCTACGCTCATTGAACCAGGACGCGTGGTACAAGGCGTGTTCCACTTTCGCCCGCTTTCACTGCTACATTCGCTGGAAACCGCTGCGTCATCACGCCCGATGGATCACACTGACGGAATCTCCAGCGAAGTTTGCCATATTTCACATGTGGGTCCAACTGGATTTGCTGGCGTCGGACCGGACAGAGGTCTTTTTTGATGGAGGGTAACTGCAAGACGATTTGATAGTCAGGTATGTTTTTTAACGATAAAGTACCCCGAGTACCTCACGGACCTCAGTAAGGAACCGCTGTGATAGTGAGGTACACAGACAGATACTCCTATATATGTCTTACACTTCTCTATCTCAAAATAAAGTAAGAGTTTATATTATTTTCTTTCTATATACTTTGTTTTACACGCACATTTAAGTTTACGCACTGTGCAAGAAGTCTCTTATAACCATTCCAGAAAATTACATGCAGCGTCCGCGTGACAAACACGGAACATTATATGTAACAGGGTTAGCATTTCTCCGTGCTTTTTCAAGTGACTGACATTTATTTCCCGTAACTGTTCCACTGCTACCGTAAAAAAGTACTGTTGAATGTCAGACTGCTTTCCCCCCACTTTTTGCATATGTACGAAAATGGTCAATCGAAACAGCGGCCAGAACAAAACCACATCTCTGACAAAACCTACCAAACTTCCTGGCAGATTAAAACTGTGTGCCAGACCGAGACTCGAACTGTGGCTAAGCCCTGTCTCCGCAATATCCTTTCTTTCAGGAGTGCTAGTTCTGCAAGGTTCGCAGGAGAGCTTCTGTAAAGTTTGGAAGGTAGGAGACGAGGTACTGGCAGAAGTAAAGCTGTGAGTGCCGGGCTTGAGTCGTGCTTCGGTAGCTCAGTTGGTAGAGCACTTGCCCGCGAAAGGCAAAGGTCCCGAGTTCGAGTCTCGGTCCGGCACACAGTTTTAATCTGCCAGGAAGTTCCATATCAGCGCACACTCCGCTGCAGAGTGAAAATCTCATTTTGGAAACCTCACAAGTTGATCTAGTCATAATATTAACATCGCACGAAATCCATGTTGTATCTACATCAGTACTTCGCTGTCTATCGTGAGGTTCGTCACAAAGATACATTTTTTGACAGCATCATTTCACTTTCTGGGTGCAAATAGCACCCCCATATAAAAACGGATTTTTTTAAATTTTGCGGACATGATCATTAGACACAATTTACAATTTTTATCGAATATTTTGGTGATTTTAAGAGAGAGTCTGTATCGTCTACTGCTCCTCACTGAAAATTATTACGCATTTACACGACGCAGCTGTGCTAACAAACAAAATCTTGACAAATAGCCCAGCTCTTCTTTGTATATTCCCCAGATCTTCCGTTAATAGAGATGAAAATGATATTCGATATGCTGGAGAATTGTTACGTAGGGTATTTCCCTTTGTTGTTTAGTTGCGACTCACTAGGTTTCCTTTGAAACAGTCATGCTTTTATTATAATAAATCATTCCACGTCGAATCACTGATGTTCAGTTATTTTACATATTCGTAGGTTCCGACTGTTTCGAATTATCGCTTGGCAATCATGTAAACAAAACATTTATTTACCCTGCTTGTGTATTTGGTACTACGGTTGGAATGTGCGTGTCATACGGCTTTCAGTTATATCAGATGTACCCTAAAATTTCTTATCAAAGCAACTGCGTTCTTCTTACAGATAAGGGTGGTGTGTGAAACCACCAAGATGTAGCGCAAGATACTCCCACAAGTCACCCCTGCCGCTTTCTGGTCTTAAGTGAGCCAAGTGATTTGGCTTGGAAAGAGGATGAAACCGCACGAGATTTTTTTTCCGCTGATTAGAACAGCGTGGGCTGTTGAAACACTTCATTTTTCTCAACCAAGTACCTTCGTACGTTGGAAAAGGGGTACTGAGGCTCCCAAATTGCAACCAACGGAAACCTCCCGAAATTTTTCGTCGGAATCGAGGAACTCAGCGTATGTTCAATTTAGATTCGGGAAAATGTTTGCTACTGTATCAGACTAAAATAAAAAATTACCTTCCTTCACACTCCTTTACATCGTTTGTCGCTATCATGGTCGCTGCTGTTGGTCAATAATTCTAGTCACTAATATTTATTTGGCTTGCTCTAGCACTATGCGACTTAACTTATTAGGTCATCAGTCGCCTAGAACTCAGAACTAATTAAACCTAACTAACCTAAGGACATCACACACATCCATGCCGGAGGTAGGATCCGAACCTGCGACCGTAGCGGTCGCTCGGCTCCAGAAATATTTATTTCACTGTCAAGATTACCCCCTAAGTTATAGATACATAACGTTTATTGTAATTCCAATATATCGCCGTGACGAGCAAGGGCGGGTTGGCTTCTGTACACTTGATGTCCTTCAGTCAAAAGCATTTTAAAAATAAATGGATCTGTAGCTTTGTAGTTCAGGGACTGATTCCACTGACCCGGTGGTCGATAGATGAGCAACAACTGAGCTACCGTATGGCTTGAAGCTCACAGCGCTATCCTTAAAGACAGGGAAGCGAGCCTGACCTCAGTCTAATCCATGCGGCGAATTAGCGATTGTTTGTGGAGTACACCGGCCAGCGGGATTTAGAAATGTTCAAATATGTGTGAAATCTTATGGGACTTAACTGCTAAGGTCATCAGTCCCGAAGCTTACACACTGCTAAATTATCCTAAGGACAAACACACACACACGTGCCCGAGGGACGACTCGAACCTCCGCCGGGACCAGTCGCATAGTCCTTGACTGTAGCGCCTCAAACCGCTCGGCTAATCCCGCGCGTCGCGGGATTTAGAAAGTTTTCCTCTCTCGTTTAGGAAATACTTAATTGCTCCCCAATGTCTGCCTCAGATAATCCGAGGCACACAGAACAAAGTTTACAAGATTCACAGATATTTGGCACACTAGAATCCCCGTCTTCTCCGCGACCACTGAACAGATAGCAAGGGCAGCCGGTCCCCTAGGAAAATGAAATAAATTTGCCAATTCGTGAAAACTGAGAATCCACTACGACGGAACAAACGCAAAAATGGGAAGATACCGATAAGAAAGAATACAGTTCGGTCCGAATTCGGTGACAGTGATCTAGATTTTCGGATGTTATACATTGGGCCGGCCGGAGTGGCCAAGCGGTTCTAGGCGCTTCAGTCTGGAACCGCGCGTTGGCCTTGATTACGCGGGTGGCATAATGGAGGAGATTTCTTATACACGAAGTCTTCAGCCGCCATTGCTGATGATTTTTATTAAAAACTTATGCAGTAGCAGGGATCGATCCAGGGACCCAAGATGTTTTGATTACTAGTCAAAGATGCTACCCCTCCATTACCCTAAGGGAAGTAAATCCTTTGTTCAGTGCGTTATCGTTTTTTAATTGATTATGCGTCATATTGTCTGAGGCGGAGACTGGGGACCACAATATAACCCTAAAAGCTAGTTGTGTTGTTTCGTTATTTCTCTTGTTAAGTTTGAAAGACTGTTCCGTATTGGGCTGAAACAAATTTTGTCACTGTCAGTGTCGAGACGAATCTTGCAAACTGACTAAATGTAATGCAGTGGTAGCGTGGACAACTGACATGGTTCGGTATGTAAAGGGAGATGATAATCTAATAATCACGTGTGATAAGAAGGCTGTGGTGGGCAGAGAATAGAAGACTGGGGGAATATGAACTGATGGAATGTGAGAGGAAAAATAAAACACAGGATGAGGAGGTATATTTTGAAAATGCCTCAAGGTAAAGGAAGAGTCTAGCTGGACTGTATCATGTTCAGACATAGATTCCGAAATGTTGGAGTGTACTGCGTATCTAGGAGCATCTAAGAACTCCGATCGGAACTTAGTAAAGATAAAGGGCAGACTGAAATTTAAGAAAATCGCCGGGAAGAATCACTGTAGAAAGACCTGGAATATAAAACTACTGAGAAATTATGAGATGTATTTGAAATTCTCTAAGCCTGTAGGTACGGCACATAACTTAGGCACTGCAGCGGTAGAGAATGGACGTCTCTCGAAAAAGTCTGTCACACTAGGACATACAAACATACAGCCAAAAAAGGCAACTGCAAAATAATTTTGGGTAACAGAAAAATACTTCAAGTGATTGACGAATGAAGGAGTTGCAAAAATGTTCAGGGGAATCTTAGCAATGAAATAAATACGACGTGCAGAAAATACAAGGCGAAAGGATTGCAGGTAACAAGTCAAGAAATCGAAAAAGAATTGGTCACTGGAAGGAATGAGTCAGCATATAGAAAAGTCAATTAAAAGCTAGGGTCTCAACATTAAGAGTGCAATACGGAATTCCACTGTTAAACGCGGAGGGGAGAACACACAGTGCGGATGAGTACCCTGAATGCCTTTATGAGGAGGAGGAATTGTCTGATGGTGCACTCGGAGAAGCAATGGGAGTCTATAAAGAAAACAAAGGAGATCTGTTAATATTATAACCATTTAACAGAGATTTGGAAGATCTACAGTTAAATAAGACAGAAGAGGTACATAACAACCCTTTTTGAAATTTCTAAATTATTGATGTAAGTGCCAACCAAACAACAATGCAGTTTGAAGTGTAAGATCCATGAAGCTCGAGGCATGCCATTAGACTTTCGATAAATATTATCCACACAATCTTGAAGACAGCATGGGCAGATAAGGGTGAGAAATATCGCATCATCAGCTTAAGAGTACATGCGTCAAATTTCCTCCCAATAAATGGAAAAGAAAATTAAGGGACTGTTAGGAGACAGTCGGTCGGGTTGTAGGAAAGGTAAAGGCAGAAGAGAGGCAGTTCTGATAGTTGCGACTGATAAATGTGACAAGACTTAAAGAAAAATCAAGGAACGTTGATAAGAATTTTCAAAATAGAAAAGTTTCCCAGGTGCGAGTAAGGCTTCCTCGCTCAGAGTTCCGTATAAACCTAATTACGCATACAAACAGTTCATCCGTACCGGGAATCAAGTAGCACGAAGATTTTTGTCTGTTATCGACATTAATACTGGCAAGATAACTGTCCCAGGAATTCAAAGACTTTCGAGAATATGTTAATTTAAAGTTTAATACCTGACATCGAAAGAATTTTTTCGTTTGCAGTAACTACAGATTCACAGTTTTAGGACTTTTTCCTTTCCCTGTACAGTGAAGCAAATTTTATGATTCTAGACTAACGGAATGTACCCCATAGATTTTGATTAATGAGTTTGCGAGTATCAAAATGTGTCGCATAAGCGGCCATTTTCTTTTGACTGCATTCACCTCGAAGATGACGTTTATTATATCGCCAAGGCACGAGAGACCTTAGTGTATGACATGCGATTCAGCTTCATACTTCTACCCGTTTCTGAGAAAAAAGGGGTCTGGACGGACGGATGGACAGAGAGATAGTTCGATAAGAAATGACAATTTTTTTCATATGATATAATTACAAATCAAGAACTTTCGGATTTTTTCCTTCGGTTGTACTGTGAAACCTTGCTTCTTGGCAAATTGTATGATTCTAAGTCAACAAAAAGTACCCTGTAGATTTAGATGAGTGAGTATGCAAGTATCAAAATATGTTATGTTAGTGGCCGTTCTTGTGATTGCGTCAAGCTTTTTACATCGTCAAGGGACGATGGACCTTCATATGTGACATTAATTTCTACTTGATACGTCTACCTATTTCTGAGTAACAAGGTTTTGAAAAGTCGGGCAGTCAGACAAACGGACCACCAAGTGATCGTATAAGGTTTCCGTTTTTACCGACTGAGGTACAGAACCCAAAATGGTGCAACTTGTACGAAATTCCCAGAAAACTAGGAGTCAGCTATGAGGAAACATGAGTAATACACAACATGTACTTGAGTCCCATAGTGCTCAGAGCCATTTGAACCATTTGAACCACAACATGTACGGAAAGAGGGAACAATAAAAATGGAAGATCAAGAACGAAGTGCGCTGCCACACCTAAACTGCCGCTGTTTTCGTCTCCAAGACGGCCTGAAAGAGAAGAGCTTATCATAGTTAGTGGGTGAGATAAATATTGATAGGCCACCGGGGTTTCATATTATTACTTCACCCAGTATCAGATCGTCGGAAGGCATGGACTACGACATATTTGCCAGGAGCCACTGATTTCAATGGATACTGGAGGAAGCACTAATAAAACATTTAGAAATTACCACGAAGACATATATATATATATATATATATATATATATATATATATATATATATATATATATACTCCTGGAAATGGAAAAAAGAACACATTGACACCGGTGTGTCAGACCCACCATACTTGCTCCGGACACTGCGAGAGGGCTGTACAAGCAATGATCACACGCACGGCACAGCGGACACACCAGGAACCGCGGTGTTGGCCGTCGAATGGCGCTAGCTGCGCAGCATTTGTGCACCGCCGCCGTCAGTGTCAGCCAGTTTGCCGTGGCATACGGAGCTCCATCGCAGTCTTTAACACTGGTAGCATGCCGCGACAGCGTGGACGTGAACCGTATGTGCAGTTGACGGACTTTGAGCGAGGGCGTATAGTGGGCATGCGGGAGGCCGGGTGGACGTACCGCCGAATTGCTCAACACGTGGGGCGTGAAGTCTCCACAGTACATCGATGTTGTCGCCAGTGGTCGGCGGAAGGTGCACGTGCCCGTCGACCTGGGACCGGACCGCAGCGACGCACGGATGCACGCCAAGACCGTAGGATCCTACGCAGTGCCGTAGGGGACCGCACCGCCACTTCCCAGCAAATTAGGGACACTGTTGCTCCTGGGGTATCGGCGAGGACCATTCGCAACCGTCTCCATGAAGCTGGGCTACGGTCCCGCACACCGTTAGGCCGTCTTCCGCTCACGCCCCAACATCGTGCAGCCCGCCTCCAGTGGTGTCGCGACAGGCGTGAATGGAGGGACGAATGGAGACGTGTCGTCTTCAGCGATGAGAGTCGCTTCTGCCTTGGTGCCAATGATGGTCGTATGCGTGTTTGGCGCCGTGCAGGTGAGCGCCACAATCAGGACTGCATACGACCGAGGCACACAGGGCCAACACCCGGCATCATGGTGTGGGGAGCGGTCTCCTACACTGGCCGTACACCACTGGTGATCGTCGAGGGGACACTGAATAGTGCACGGTACATCCAAACAGTCATCGAACCCATTGTTCTACCATCCCTAGACCGGCAAGGGAACTTGCTGTTCCAACAGGACAATGCACGTCCGCATGTATCCCGTGCCACCCAACGTGCTCTAGAAGGTGTAAGTCAACTATCCTGGCCAGCAAGATCTCCGGATCTGTCCCCCATTGAGCATGTTTGGGACTGGATGAAGCGTCGTCTCACGCGGTCTGCACGTCCAGCACGAACGCTGGTCCAACTGAGGCGCCAGGTGGAAATGGCATGGCAACCCGTTCCACAGGACTACACCCAGCATCTCTACGATCGTCTCCATGGGAGAATAGCAGCCTGCATTGCTGCGAAAGGTGGATATACACTGTACTAGTGCCGACATTGTGCATGCTCTGTTGCCTGTGTCTATGAGCCTGTGGTTCTGTCAGTGTGATCATGTGATGTATCTGACCCCAGGAATGTGTCAATAAAGTTTCCCCTTCCTGGGACAATGAATTCACGGTGTTCTTATTTCAATTTCCAGGAGTGTATATAATGGAATTAGCATCGAACAACGTACTCTTAATT
This sequence comes from Schistocerca nitens, assembly GCF_023898315.1. Taxonomy (NCBI): domain Eukaryota; kingdom Metazoa; phylum Arthropoda; class Insecta; order Orthoptera; family Acrididae; genus Schistocerca; species Schistocerca nitens. The sequence goes on along the minus strand of NC_064622.1, from coordinate 196,119,644 downwards.
GAGGGCAGCTTCGGCTGACATAGACACAATCACAGAACGACATATAGCTACAGCATTCACGTATAGCTACATAAGTCGAACTGAGAACACTTCGGAGTGAGAATGATGAGCCATGAGAACTGGGTTTCGGCAACCAAAGGGAGGTGGAGAATTCAGTGAAGCTTACCGCAAGGCTGGCGCTGCTGCTCTCCCGTAGTACTGCGAAATACTCACGATCGCCAAACGACCGAAACCCATCGAATCCGAGCATTATTATTAGACCATGCCCGAAATCACTAACCGTCAAGCTTTACCGTCACATGGCGGAGCGTACCTGTGGATAATAGGTAGTCGCGGGCGACAGTAGTTAGTTGAGGCTGGAGTAGCGATGCTCAGGGCTTTTATTAGCTGGTCGTCATTTCACACTAATGTGTATATGGGTGAGATTATTACTTCTGGTGCAGACTTGCTGGGTGGTCAAGCGGCTAGCTGCCGCCTTCTGGGCCATAGACCTGGTCGCTTCCTTTTTGTACCAGAGGTTTCATAACCTGACGCCTCGTCTATTGGGACGATGGGATGGTCTGAGTTCGTGTGCGCCTCAAGACGAAGAAGGCACTTTGTTTAAACTTGAATCTTTTTACCTACAGCCGCCATTTTGAACAGTTTTTTAATTGCTCTCAAAATGACGGCAGCCGACATCTGTTCACAGATTTTTGTTCCTCTGTATGTGGGGAATTATTATTACAAGGTTTCTTTCGTTTCTGTATTTATTTAGTATCTTGAAACTTTAGGTACTTCGAAATAAAACTGATATACAAATTATGTATAGAGAAGCGGTTTGTTCCACGACAAAAGGTCCCAAATTTGCAACATAATGTCTTATTCGTTAATTACTCTAGATTCATCTTTTGTTTTCGGTCTAGCGCGGCAGCCCACGCGCTTATCATTGAACACGGCGTTCTTCGGAGGGTTCGTAACACAATGTGTTAAGTTACATTCCGAAGGGTGTAAAACTAGGATGCAGTTCTTCGCCCATACTGTTCAGTCTGCACATCAAAGAACCAATGGTGGAAATAAACAAAGATGCAAAAGCGGGATTAAAGGTTAATGTGAAAGGCTATCAGTGATGCGCTGATGCCGGCCGGAGTGGCCGTGCGGTTCTAGGCGCTACAGTCTGGAACCGCGTGACCGCTACGGTCACAGGTTCGAATCCTGCCTCGGGCATGGATGTGTGTGATCTCCTTAGGTTAGTTAGGTTTAAGTAGTTCTAAGTTCTAGGGGACTGAAGACCTCAGAAGTTAAGTCCCATAGTGCTCAGAGCCATTTTGATTCGCTGATGTAAATATCCTGAGTGAAAGTGAAAAATAATTGCACGACCTGTTGAATCGAATGAACAGCCTAATTATGGCAGAATATGGGCCGTAAATCGAAAAAAAGCAAAGATAATGAGGAGTAGCAGAAGTAATATGAGGTATAATATCAACATAATACTTCATGACCATGAATTAAACGAAGTGAAGCAGGTCTAGTACCAGGGAAGAAAAATGACACACGAGATACGAAGCAAGGAAGATGTGACAAGTAGACTAGAACAGGCAATGAGGGCATTCCGAGCCAATAGAAGTCAACTAGTATCAATCGGAGGCCTTAATTTGAGGAAGAAATTTCTGAAAAAAACGTTTGGCGCACAAAACTATATGATGGACAATGGGAAACTGGAACGTAAGACCATCGAAACGTTTGAGATGTGATACTACAGAAGAATTTGGAAAATTAGGTGGGTGATAAGGCAAGGAATGAGAAGGTTTTCTGCAGAATCGGCGAGGAGAGGAAAGTTGGAAAACGCTGACGCGAAGAAGGGAAAGGATATTAGGACATATGGTAAGACATAAAGAATTAACTTCCATAGTACTAAAGGAATCAGTAAATGCTAAAACTGTAGGGGAAGACAGAGATTGGAATACATCCACCAAACAATTGAGGGAGTCGAGTGCAAGAGCTGCTGTGTACAGTGAGATGAAGAAGTTGGCACGAATGAGGAATTCTTGGTGGGTCACATCAAACAATTCAGGTGATTGATGATTAAAAAAAAAGAAAAGAGCAGGAGAAAGGAAGCTTAACTGACGACAGCACGGTCATCCGATCACAGAGATATATGGAATAAATTAGGCTAATCCTGAAAACGGTGGACACAATAAGACAGGTCTTTCCTTGCATTTTTTTCTTACTTTTTTTCCAGCTAATGTTATCCTTGTTACCTAAAATATGTAGTTAGCATGTATCTCAATGACGCACGTCTATATTTTCTGTATCGTGGATGTTATGCCCAGAGAGAAAAGTGCTGTTGAAGGAAATGAGAGTAATGGCGTGAATATTCATGGACATCGAATGTACTAAAATGAGGATTTGAAGCACTCAAGAATTATCAGTGAAATACGTTTATATACGTGGAGTAAGGAATGTGGCATCATAAGTGGTTAAAACTGTTGAGCTTCTGCAAGCGATTTATGAGCATCGAGGAGTTGGTATGTATGCTATGAATGATGTAAGAATCGGGTATTTCACGGAATTACTATGAGGAATGATTCATTTAATAACATTTTTTCGAAGGCGTCGCAAATATAATTGCATTACCTGTCTCTTCTGTTTAATTAAAGAGTATCGCCCTTACAATGATACAGCGTGTGTTGCGGTTAAATATGACAGAAAATCGGGTGTTGTGCATAAATTACAAATGCTAGTCTCACCTAGACAGTCCTTGATATGATGCTGCAAGTATATTTCTACTTTCCAGAAACGCTGTTTGATTCACCGGTTTGTCGCCCAAGAATATCAGTAATCATTTTAGTGAATGCTCCCGTAATATGTAGAGAGTCAAAATAGGAGAAGGCAGAGAATGAAGATAGATCACTCACCATCTTCATGCGTCACAAAATGGGAGAAACTTCCTTGGACGTAACTTATGGCAACTGAAAACTTTGCCAGCAAAAGTGAACAAAAATAAACTGAGGTACGTGTACATATTCAGATCTCACATACACTTCCTTCTCTTAAGTAGCAAAAACGAAACTGTTTATTTGGGAGAAAACTTGCAGTCGTAATTACGTGAACAGTTGAAGGATGGAGATTATCTGATACTTAAGTATTTGTAAACCAGGATTATATGTGTTATACATTGCAAACAAATATATGTTGTATGTTATATTGTGAGAAAAGCCTGCAACGGGTTTAATGAGACCTTTATAAATAACAAGGCAAGTTATGTACGGTAGACTTTTGCAAAAAACGAATGAAACGACGCTTTCGCTATAGTCGTACGGGTACAACAGGTTCTTACACAGTGTTGCTCTTTTCGTTCTACGCTAGGCTTCACGTCTGCGGAGCCCATGCCACTCAAATTAATTGGAAAGTTAGCGGGACTTTATTTCCAACAGCTACAGATGATGTTGCAAACCTGAGCCGACAGTATGGGCATCATTCTTAACCACGAGGAGGGTACAGTTATGCAATACCAAACGTAAACAAATCCGCGGTGGCGATCTGAAGCGTTAGTGAACATACTTCAACGATATATGTATCCCACTTGCTACCAACAGAAACAGTTTAACCTGTATACCGTAGCACAGCTACAATAGATGATCTCACAGAACTTGAACAACCATATTCTGGGTATGTAGGCAATCTTGGGCGAACAAAATGTTAGACGTCTCAGCTATACGAAGAAGGTCTTCTTCGTAAACAGCTGAGTTCTGACCAAAATCAGCACCTTTCAGCCTCTTGGTTTACATAGAGCCCAAATCTATTTCAATTTCTATATTTAAATACAGGATCGTCCTATGACATAGAAGGGCTGGGTCTAAAAAAAAAAAATAAAAAAATAAATAAAAAAAAAAAAACCGGACAGGTCCGAGTTACAATAGAGCTCTGAGAGTTCCGTACAGACATAATTAGAGGTACAGATAGTTCATTTTTAGATTTTGATTAGTGAGTTCGCTGTTATAAAAATATGTATAATACAGGGCTATTACAAATGATTGAAGCGATATCATAAATTCACTGTAGCTCCATTCATTGACATATGGTCACGACACACTACAGATATGTAGAAAAACTCATAAAGTTCTGTTCGGCTGAAGCCGCACTTCAGGTTTCTGCCGCCAGAGCGCTCGACAGCGCAGTGAGACAAAATGGCGACAGGAGCCGAGAAAGCGTATGTCGTGCTTGAAATGCACTCACATCAGTCAGTCATAACAGTGCAACGACACTTCAGGACGACGTTCAACAAAGATCCACCAACTGCTAACTCCATTCGGCGATGGTATGCGCAGTTTAAAGTTTCTGGATGCCTCTGTAAGGGGAAATCAACGGGTCGGCCTGCAGTGAGCGAAGGAACGATTGAATGCGTGCGGGCAAGTTTCACGCGTAGCTCGCGGAAGTCGACGAATAAAGCAAGCAGGGAGCTAAACGTACCACAGCCGACGGTTTAGGAAATCTTACGGAAAAGGGTAAAGCAGAAGCCTTACCGTTTACAATTGCTACAAGCCCTGACACCCGATGACAAAGTCAAACGCTTTGAATTTTCGGCGCAGTTGCAACAGCTCATGGAAGAGGATGCGTTCACTGCGAAACTTGTTTTCAGTGATGAAGCAACATTTTTTCTTAATAGTGAAGTGAACAGACACAATGTGCGAATCTGGGCGGTAGAGAATCCTCACGCATTCGTGCAGCAAATTTGCAATTCACCAAAAGTTAACGTGTTTTGTGCAATCTCACGGTTTAAAGTTTACAGCCCCTTTTTCTTCTGCGAAAAAAACGTTACAGGACACGTGTATCTGGACATGCTGGAAAATTGGCTCATGCCACAACTGGAGACCGACAGCGCCGACTTCATCTTTCAACAGGATGGTGCTGCACCGCACTCCCATCATGATGTTCGGCATTTCTTAAACAGGAGATTGGAAAACCGATGGATCGGTCGTGGTGGAGATCATGATCAGCAATTCATGTCATGGCCTCCACACTCTCCCGACTTAACCCCATGCGATTTCTTTCTGTGGGGTTATGTGAAAGATTCAGTGAACCTCCTCTACCAAGAAACGTGCCAGAACTGCGAGCTCGCATCAACGATGCTTTCGAACTCATTGATGGGGACATGCTGTGCCGAGTGTGGGAGGAACTTGATTATCGGCTTGATGTCTGCCGAAATTCAAAAATCTCCTGCATTTGGGAGAGGCTTCTACATAAGACCGCTGCTCAAATAGACTAAAACGTGCGCGCTGTGTTAAAAAGTATCCGGACACCCCCAAAAACATACATTTTTTCACATTAGGTGCATTGTGCTGCCACCTACTGCCAGGTACTCCATATAAGCGACCTCAGTAGTCATTAGACATCGTGAGAGAGCAGAATGGGGCGCTCCACGGAACTCACGGACTTGGAACGTGGTCAGGTGATTGGGTGTCACTTGTGCCATACGTCTGTACGCAAGGTGTCCACACTCCTAAACATCCCTAGTTCCATTATTTCCGATGTGACAGTTAAGCGGAAACGTCAAGGGACACGTGCAGCACAAACGCCTACAAGCCGACGTCGTCTGTTGACTGACAGAGACCGCCGGCAGTTGAAGAGCGTCGTAATGTGTAATAGGCAGATCATCACACAGGAATTACAAACTGTATCGGGATCCACTGCAAGTACTTTGACAGTTAGGCGGAAGGTGGGAAAATTTGGATTTCATGCTTCAGCGGTTGCTCATAAGCCACACGTCACGCCGGTAAGTGCCAAACGACGCCTCGCTTAGTGTAAGGAGCGTTAACATTGGACGATTGAACAGTGGAAAAACGTTATGTGGAGTGATGAATCACAGTACAGAATGTGGGGATCCGATGGTAGGGTGTGGGATTGGCGAATGCACGATGAACGTCATCTGCCAGCATGTATAATGCTAACAGTAAAATTCTGATGCGGTGGTGTTATGTTCATGTTTTTCATGGAGGGGGCTTGCACCCCTTGTTGTTTTGTGTAGCACTATCACAGCACAGGCTTACATTGATGTTTTAAGTACCTTCTTGCTTTCCACTGCTGAAGAAAAATTTGGGGATGGTGACTGCATCTTTCAACACGATCGAGCACCTGTTCCTAAGGCACCGCCTGTAGCGCAGTGGTTACACGACAACATCCTTCTAATCGACTGGCCTGCACAGACTCCTGACTTGAATCCTATATAACACCTTTGGGACGTTTTGAACGCCGACTTCGTGCCTGCTCTCACTGACCGACATCGATACCTCTCCACAGTGGAGCACTCCGTGAAGAATGGGCTGCCATTCCCCAAGAAACCTTCCAGCAGCTGATTGAACGTATGCGTGCAAGAGTGTAAGCTGTCATCAAGGCTAAGGGTTGGCCAACACCATATTGAATTTCAGCATTACCGATGGAGGGCGCCACAAACTTGTAAGTCATTTTCAGCCAGGTATCCGGATAATTTTGATCACATATTGTATAAGTAGCAATCGAAGTGCCACAAACTATTTAACGTTAATTAAATCACCGAAAATTAATTAGGCGATAATTTGGACCAATATTGACTATTATACCACAGCCACGATGACTAGAGTGCTACATGAAACAGTGATCTGAGCGCACACCCATCCGAGTGATAATACGTAATATCAGCGTGTTGTGAAACGCTTCACATCATAGACACATTTCCACGTAAGTTAAACTGGAAAGAAGATAGTGTTCATAAACAGAATGAACGTGCAAACTCAATGTAGTGAAATCTTGCAACTAGGCTGGAAATGCATCCGACAGCCAAAACACATTAGTTACGCTTTCGTCATTACATATTTAATGCTAAGGAAACTGTGAGAAAAAGTTCCATGAACTATCCCTCCGGCCAGCAACGGAAGCTTGATATTATTTTTCAATGACTTTTACAACTTCCATTTCTCCACGCTTAACATATCCGGGACATCCTCCACCTAGGAGATTGATAAATATTGATTAATTCTTGTCAGATTAATCCCAGAAGAAGATCGTATTTATTTCTTGTATTTGCTTAATGTAATTGTGGAATCCATGTCGCTGTTACCTCAAGAACAGAAGACTTATGAAAGAAGAACTCGAGTAGACTCAGACGCCTTATCGCCACGAAGGGATACAGTTTCTTGCACATATGAGAACTATTTGTTTAGGTTAATAACGAAAGATACACCACGTTCAGAGCCGATATTAAACTGTAGGTCAACCTACAACTGGCAATGTAAGGTCAGAATAACACCAGTGCATTCCACGTAAAAAGTGAGCATATCTAGTAATGCCGTGATTTTTAAGCACCATTTTGCTTAAACGTTGTTTTAAAAGATTTAGATTACAAAGCCTTTACATGTTTTTTTGTTGTACAGTGATGATTTAATTTTTGTTTTTTTCTTTTGTTTTGTTTTTTGCCTCTTAAACATAACTTTTCATGGCATCTCTTTAATGAGAACGAAGTACTGTAGTAAACTGTAACACCTGCACTGAGTTAGGTCCTCGAGGGCTGACAAGGACAGAATCAGTTGGTCGCCCGGATTAGTGACTGCGTGTTACGTGGTCCTTCAAGGTGTGCAGAAATAACTGAATTGGTGGGTTGGTATGTTCAAATATTTAGTGTGAGAGAAAACAACGCTAACCATTTGGGATTAGGGATAGGAGTACATTGCTTTGGAAACCAGATCTTGCTTAAGGAGGGATGTAAGTAGACTGTTTAGGTTTTTATATTGGTAACGCCATGTAGCGCCCTATATAAAAATCACTGGCTGTGCTGTGTGCAGTCTGTGGCTGGGTGGAATTGTTGTAATATTCGCCATTGTAGTGTTGGGCTGTTGCCTGTTAACAGCGTGTAGCGTTGCGCAGTTGGAGGTGAGCCGCCAGCAGTGGTGGATGTGGGGAAAGAAATGGCGGAGTTTTGAAATTTGTAAGACTGGACGTCATGAACTGCTATGTATATTATGATTTTGCAACACTATTAAGGTAAATAGATTGTTTGCTCTCTATTAAAAATCTTTCATTTGCTAACTATCCCTATCAGTAGTTAGTGCCTTCTGTAGTTTGAATCTTTTATTTAGCTGGCAGTAGTGGCGCTCGCTGTATTGCAGTAGTTCGAGTAACCAAGATTTTTGTGAGGTAAGCGATTTGTGAAACGTGTAGGTTAATGTTAGTCAGGGCCATTCTTTTGTAGGGATTATTGGAAGTCAGATTGCATTGCGCTAAAAATATTGTGTGTCAGTTTAAGCACAGTCATGTATAATTGTTCTAAGGGGACGTTTCATATGGCGACGCTGCCAGGATACCTCACTGGAATCTTCTGATTTTTTTTCTTGTAGTTTGTGTAATTAGTGTAGCTTTTGTTTATTGCTAGTGCGTAATTATAGAGAGAATTTCCTTTTTAGTTGTAGTTTTTCATTGTTGTACAGTAAAACAGTTGTGACATGCATGTAGATTTGCACCAAGTATTTCGCAGCTGCGCTTGCAATTAAGTAGACATTATTTCCATTGCTATGTTATCTTATTTTGCTCTTCAAATTGTGCTTTTCTGTGTTATCGTGTGAAATATTGTGACAATTATGGCGTGTGAAAAACGTAATACTAGGCTCCAAAGTAAACTGAGAAATGACAGTGAAGACGAAAGCAGTGTGTTAGCGCCACCGTGTAATGAATTAACTAATGTTCGACATAGTAATTTGGTAATTGTGCATAGGGAAATGAAGCGGGCGGCAAACAATGGCGTAGGAAGTGAAACAATTAGTGAACAGGGAAGCATTATCGATCGATCGATCGGCAACAGCTCGCCTCAGGAATCTGAAATGACAGGACACAATTTTGCAAATACTGTAGATTCAGGTTTTGCGTCCTCACCGTTTTCTCAAATAAGCCAAGACACATTTTCTGCTTGTCAAAATGTGAATGTTGCCGGTGCAAATGCACTGCCGAAAAGCGTAGAGGAACAGATTCCAGACACTTATGCATTGTTATTGCAGCTAATGCAACAAATGGAACAAAATCAGAGACAAACACAGCAAAAGCTTCAAAGGTTAGACACAATGGAACAACACCAGAGACAAACACAGTAAAAGCTTCAAAAGTTAGACACAATGGAACAACACCAGAGACAAACACAGCAACAGTTAGACACAATGGAACAAAATCTTCAAAAGTTAGATACAATGGAACAAAATCTTCGAAGTTAGACATCACACTTGAACAAACACGTGAAGATTTAACTACTGAGTTACATAACATTGAATCGAAATGCCTAAAAGTCTGTAATGACGTAAAAACACAAATTTGTGAGCATTTCCAACCTATTTTTTCGCGTCATGAAAATGCATTACAGAATGACGAAGCAGCCATAAAAGAACTGCAAATTATTGTTCATGAAGATCATGAGACCCTGCAAGCCAAAATTGACTCAGTTGCATCTACCGATTCAGTTATGCAACTTGCAAAAACTCAGGAAAACTTAAAGGACACAATAGATACGATTTCAACACAAATGGACACTCTGAAACTTGATTCAGAAAAACACACAGAGGAAATAATTTCACTATCAGATAAAGTAGCCAAACTTTCAGATCAGTTCACTAACTTATCTACAAAGGTAGATGATCTGAATGACACAAGACCTGTAGCTTTCACTGACACTGAAGAGTATGAACAAATTAGAAAATTGAAACAAAATCAAAATCAAATCAATACACAGTACATAAGAGAAATCTGGGAAGTACAAGGTCAGTTGGCACAAGTAATACAAGAATTACATATTTCAGAGGAAACTCGCGCTCCAGTACAGGAAGAGAGACATAGAAATACAGAACAACCACAAAATAATAACACAGCGCATTTCGGAAATTATGAAAGAAATTGGCAAGGTGCACCGAATTTTGAAATGGAACCGCCGAAACGACGTAACAATGAGCGATATGTGACTCGCCAACATGATGATATGGCTATAAGCTGTTCATTACTACACGTAAATTTAAAACATTTAAGAATTCTGGCAACGGCATTCATCCACAAGCGTGGCTCCATCAATTCTCTCATTGTTTTCCTCCCAACTGGTCATTAGAGCACAGATTAGAATTTATGTGTGGCTATTTAGAGAATGAACCAGCTGTAAGAATGCGATCGGTCATTCACGATTGTCACAGCGAAGGGGAATTTTACCATGCCTTCCTCTCGGCATATTGGTCTCAAGCTACACAAGAGCGAGTAAAACATACCATCATAATGATGAAACATTTCGAACAATCTGAATTTTACAGTCTTGTGAAATATTTTGAAGACATGTTGCACAAGAATCAGTACCTGTCAAACCCATACAGCCCCTCAGAACTCATCCGCATTTGCTTAATAAAATTGCCTGAACATTTAAGAAATATTATTTTGGCAGGGCGTTGCAAAGACGACATTAAAGCTTTTCAGGGACTCTTACAAGAATTAGAAATCGACACAGACAGTCGCGGGATGTGAAAACAGGAAAACAATCACTACAGGTCGTCACAATTCTGTAACGACAGAAAGAATAACTGGACACGACAAGTCTATTCTTACAAGGCAAATCGTGACCAAAACAGACGCCACCCATATAACAACCACTGGCAGAGTAATAAAAGTTACAGAGAAAGATCGCATTTCCGTAGTAATGAATATGACAGAGATTACCATAGAAACAGACAATATGGGAACCAAAATAATTATTATCAAGGGAGACAGAATAACTTTAGATGCAATGGTCCAGCGCGCAGTTACGATTCAGGGAGAAATTCTCCACCACTTAACCGACAAGAAAGAAACTACAGAAACTACCGACATGACGTCAGACGATATAATCATAACGACAGACCTGAATTTCATCAGAACTGGCGGGATTTAAACAGTGCTGGACCCTTTGGGCAAGGTGAATTTGTAGAAGTTAGGTCTCCTAATCCCAATAACGATGCGCGCCAACAAAGAAACAGACAATGACTCGCACCGCAGGCAGCCGCGTGCGCTGGCTGGCTCAGAGAAAAATAACATAGACGCTAACCTTGAGAAAAATTCCAGTATTCTTTACCGACATATACGACATGATAATTGCGTTGAAGTTGAAACTCTGCGTACTAGGAAGAGTAAAGGATTTCACCACATTTCACATGTAAAACCGTTTATTGAAAGATAATCTGCTTTTTAACTTTGTCTTTGCCATATAACTTTTCACTTTACATTACTAGTATGCTTGTCACACTGAGAAACTGTTAACATGCAACAATGTTTGAAGTTAAATATCCAGTCAAGAACCAAGAGAACTTATTTCAACAGGAATTACGAATGCATTGTTATAGTGAACAGACGACACAGTGTTGTTATTTGTTCATTCTTGCTTGTTAGTTTCACGATTACGTAACGACTATAAGGCTCACATACTTAGAACTTTTACCAGTACTGCTAATGAGATTTTAATGCAACATTTTGGTTTACTTGAAAACACATTCTGGATTTAAAGTACTTTCTGTGAGATACCAGACGACACAGTGGTTAGTTTATGTGACAACTACGCGGTTTTATCACGACGCTACTAATGAGTGACAATTTACAATGTTGCTTTTGCGGTGTTTCTGTTTTATATCTGCACAGTTTTTCTGCATTATTCTGGAAAGTAAAACATGTTTTAGTAGTAACTTTTGTGGTATAGCAACAATGAGACAGCCTTTTTCGTGGCACAACAATACATTACTGTACAGTACTTTCTTCATCATGGCAATAAGCATAATAACTAAGATATCTATACGCAAAGCATTTCACTTTTGTTTATCAGGAGGTAAGTACATTGACTTCAGCAGAACTTAGCTTTCGGAGGACGATAACTACGAGACTTCCACAGAGATTATCTTACAACATGACGCACAGTTTAGCGCTACAGTACACGTATTTGAGTGATTAATTTTATACTTAAAACATTTATTTTTAAAGATTTTTGAATTACAAAGAAAATTTTCTGTGATACATTTCATTCCATTGCTGTAATCTGTAACACCTGAGGGTATAATTACATTAATCCTCAGGGGGCTACACACTTACTTTGTGTACCATGTGTTTGGCAAGGACAAGGAGCCCTAGCTAATATGGTATTTGCTTATACAACTTTACACATCGGTACCATATTTCTCAAAGACAGAATTACACAGCTATCTGATCATTTAACTGAGAGAGACAAAAATTTTTTTTTTCTACGTCATTGACAGATATTTAAGCAATTACACAGTTGGATAATTTCACACTTATGAAATTGTAATTTGCCTGTACTTTGTGAACTGTTCATATTTTTTCTGAACCACTGTGATACTATGAGAGCTTTGAATGATGTATTTGGTATGGGATCATGATTTTTAAAGTACGTTTGAGGTAGATGACACTATTGAAATGAGCAGAGAATTTTTTTTTAGGTTTTGACATTATTGCAGAAAGCTACGACGTTTTTGAGATTTGACTGAGGTGTTATGATGTTATTTTTACGACGACGATGTGTATTATGCAGTTGAGGTATGTTTATGATCAATAAGATGATGCTACCGTATATGGGGAATTTGATTACGCTACGTATTTATTATGATGAAATATTGAAGAATTGTCGATGAATATGTATATGTGCAATAAGGTAAGGACTAATGAGTAGTGGTTAGGGACTCTGACTTGTGAAAAAGGATGTTGGAAACCAAGAATCGTACTTTAAGAGTTATGAAATGTGTGTAAATGCGTGAATGTATCACAATGCCGGCGAAAATTTTTTGGACACTGTTATATTCATAAGAATTTGTTTCTACACATTTGCAACGCAAATTCTCGACCCGTGAAATTTTTTATATGAGACTGCCACTGTAGTGCAAACTGGTGTTGTAAATATTTCGGTAAGAAAGTTAAGTGACCACCTGCACGTAATGCGTCGTGGGCACCCAGCTGGGCGACAGTTGCCTGGAAAAAAGCCATTAGTGTGTGCCTTTCAGAGGCACAGGTAGAAAAAAAAGGGAGGCCATTATCCTCGCTATTGACATTCCTTTGTAGAAAGCATCACAAATACGACACACTCAAACTTGAAAACATATGATTATACTGTGGAGCTCTTAATTTATGATATTTACTAAAATGCCTAATGAAACAATGAGAAACATTTCACGGCTATTATCTTCCTAGTTGAGAGAAATGCCATATGGCTTGCTTTATGTATTTATTAACTCATTTTGTTTAATATCTAGTTTCTAGCTGCTCTTCAGCGTTGGTTAAAATAAAATTTTATAGATGTACTAATATAAATATTTTCTGTCTACAGATCGAGTAAATAATAATTTTTTTCAAAAAAATGAGGGAGCACAAAAAGACATTTACCTTCATAGGAACTGCATTCATAATTTCCTTTTCAAGTACTTGGTAATTTTTTGTAAAATTAGTTTTTGTGGTGCACCACTTTAATTACATAGACATTACGATGTGAATATACATTTCCCTTGTCTGCGTTGTTGTCTTTAGTGTAATATTTTTTCTGCTTGGGCTTTGTCATGTTTAGATATAAGTTATTGCATTTGCTGCTGCTGTTTGCCAGGCATAGTGCTACTAAATTTCACTTTACATTACTCTCTTAAGCCAGTTTTACTACTGATTTATTTTTCTTGTTTGCTGCTCATTGGTTATATTAGTTGTAATATTGCTGCTTGCTTGGCCGATTTGAATATTTTGTCATTGCTGTTTGTGTTAATTGTTTTGTACTGCTGCATTGCCTCGTTCCTTAGTTTAGCATCTGAGCTCAGTAGATTTAAGTTAGCTTAAGATTGGGTAGGGTATATATGAGAACGAGTTGTGATGAATTGGAAGAAATGCATTGAGAAGCTATAAGAAAATGGTTTGACCAAAAAAAGTATTTTGAAAGAGGATATGAACAAAAAAGTAGGGGTTAGAGACAACAGGTTTAGGTAGGATTTTCTTGGAAATAAATGATGAGGTAAGGTAATGGAAAATAAATAATGAGATAAGAAATATGTGACCATATAAATACAGAAAGCATGCTTGGATAGGATTTTTTTGGTGGGAACAAATGTTGATATAAGATGAAAGATCTATGGAATGAAGTTTTGGGTTTGACTGCAACACAAATGTTACACTGAAAACAAACCCTGTCCTTTCCTCCTGGGTTTGCTATGTGTTTGTGTACTTTTGTGTATTCGTGTTTTTACCTGTCTTTATGAGTTTACCTAATACGATTTATGTTGTAGAATTTTTTTAATACTCGGCTACATTCACTATGGTGAGGAATACTGTTATCCTCAAATATAATTTGCATTTATAATATGTTGTTTACTATGTAAAGATGTTTAGACATTATTTATTCTGTTTTGTTTTAATGCTCACGTGTGGAGTGGATGTTTCAAAAATTATTCTGATCTTTTATGTATTTACTTCATTCATAATTCCTGTAACACTGATGTATATGTTTATTTCTATTATTTTGTAAAGCCTGTATTACTACAAATGTTATCTGTATTATTATGTTTTAATGATGTTTTCTGTATCTTTGTAATTGTATTCTTAAGTTATAAAATTATAATTGACACCAGTTCATCATATTATTAACTTGTAAGCATTCATTTCAGTGCACACATTGCTGTTGGTCATAGTATATGCACAATATGTGAAAAAAGGACTGTTAGTGCTTGCACGTGTGTTGATAATTCAGCAAGGGACTGGTTAACAGCATTGCTGGTTCTAAGGACAATTCCAAAAACTTTGTGAGTGCACAAGTGGCAGTTATGGACTTGCTATATTGTCCGCAAGACTCTTTGATGGTGATTGGGCACCTGCACAGTCGCAACAGATGGCTGCTGGCCATCTCTACAATGACTGCGGTGGGTCTACATCTTTGATGACCCACGAATACCATTATTTCTACAAGGACTGCAGTGGGTCTGCACCTCTGGTGGCCCACCAATACCGTACTCTCTATCAGGACTACAGTGGGTCTCCTCTGTGATGACCTACCTACCAACATTCTTCAAAACTTCGACTGACTCTGCTGTGGGTTTGCTCTGTTGTGGCCCATTACCTGTCTGCATGTCAAGAGTCAGCACTGTCTTTCCGTTGGAAGGACAACACTACTTCTTCAAGACTGCATGGAAATCCACTACTTCCGTGTGCATTTTCTTTTACTGCTCAGACTTTGAGAAAAAAAAACACTGCAGTTTTACTGTGATGAATGATCAGGACTGTCTTTATGCACTTTGAGAAAATTTTAGCTTTTGACCAACATTGTATCAATAAGTGTGTGCATTTGATTTCTTTGTTATTGTAATTATGAAAATTTTTTTCAAATCTGTATTGGCCAGTGCCCAAAACAATTTGTAAATTTTTTTTGGGGGACCATGGGGGCTATGTAAGTAGGCTGTTTAGGTTTTTATATTGGTAACGCCATGTAGCGCCCTATATAAAAATCACTGGCTGTGCTGTGTGCAGTCTGTGGCTGGGTGGCATTGTTGTAATATTCGCCATTGTAGTGTTGGGCTGTTGCCTGTTAACAGCGTGTAGCGTTGCGCAGTTGGAGGTGAGCCGCCAGCAGTGGTGGATGTGGGGAAAGAAATGGCGGAGTTTTGAAATTTGTAAGACTGGACGTCATGAACTGCTATGTATATTATGATTTTGCAACACTATTAAGGTAAATACATTGTTTGTTCTCTATTAAAATCTTTCATTTGCTAACTATGCCTATCAGTAGTTAGTGCCTTCCGTAGTTTGAATCTTTTATTTAGCTGGCAGTAGTGGCGCTCGCTGTATTGCAGTAGTTCGAGTAACCAAGATTTTTGTGAGGTAAGCGATTTGTGAAACGTGTTGGTTAATGTTAGTCAGGGCCATTCTTTTGTAGGGATTATTGAAAGTCAGATTGCGTTGCGCTAAAAATATTGTGTGTCAGTTTAAGCACAGTCATGTATAATTGTTCTAAGGGGACGTTTCAGGGGGAATAAGACGACTGAAAGGGAAAGGAGGGAATCACGATGTGAAAAGGACATAACGAAGAACAGATTAAATCTGATACGAAGGACATTTGCCAGAACGTAATTAACTGTCTAGAAGGGACAGGCTGTTGAAATTGAGTTGGAGAATGATACTCAGGTTGATATTGACATGATGTGATGTCTCTGTATTGACTACGTAGCACGCCAGGTTCAAATGGCTCTGAGCACTATGGGACATAACTTCTGAGGTCATCAGTCCCGTAGAACTTAGAACTACTTAAACCTACCTAACCTAAGGACATCACACACATCCATGCCCGAGGCAGGATTCGAACCTGCGACCGTAGCGGTCTCGCGGTTGCAGACTGTAGCGCCTAGAACCGCTCGGCCATCCCGACCAGCAGCATGCCAGGATTGATAACAATTCGGCAAGTGGCTGTGTTGTTGGAGTCAAGTCTACATGACGTATAAAACATACAGAGATGTTTGAAGCGGTTGAAGAAGGAATGGAATCGGCGAGGGATTCGATTACGGGATGGTGAGCGACTGTTTTAAGGAAGATGGAGTTGAAACGGTATGCGTATGTAGGCGAATTAATAGGCCTCCTAGAGCTGGCACGAGCTGAGGTGAATTTGCCTGTACAGCTAAACGCTAATTGGAGGCCCCAAGGCCGAGGGCGCACGGCAGGCAGTCCAGCTAAAGGTGCGTTTCCCTAGCGGCGCGAATTTCCCACAGCATGCTGCTTAAAATGCGTGCGAAGCCCTGCTGCTCCCTCGCACAATGTAAACATACGAGACCGTTTTCCTAGGGTGCGGAAAACACCGTGCCGCATCGGGCTCCAATTTAATACATTTTGCCACTCGGTTACAGGAATTACTTCTCAGTTTGTCTTCAATTGACGAAAGAAAATAATTAATCTGGTTGAATGTGAATCTGAAAAATGCCATAAACTTCTCCGCATCGTCGAGCAAATGTTTTGTAACTAAAATTTTATATGCTCCTTCTTCTTCAGGTTGCAAGAATATTCGTCTCACTGCATAGCGCTTCCTGAGTACTCTTTCCAATAACACACAGTCCTCCTCCTCTTCCGTAACTTCAATGTACTTTCTGAGTGCCAAAATTAACAGCCTTTAGCTCGAGCACTGCGCTGCATGTTTGGCCTTCGCTGTCTCCGCTGCTACTGCCACGCTGCACTGCCGCGAGCCCAGCAGCAAGCTTGTCGCAGCGCGCGGGATATAGCGTCGCGCCAACGAACCGCACGAAACTGCTCTCGTCTAGGAGAAACTATAGCACCCACCGACTTCCAACATACTGTAAAAATTATTTCAGATCTTTCTGAAACGTTTTCTCGCTTTCACCCCCCCCCTCAAAAAAAAATGTAACGGGAAAAAGTTTGTCGCTTACTACATTTTGGACGTTGGTTTGGTAAAAGCTCCGCTTCGGATGTTACATTTTAACTTAGTACTTCACTATTACCGACTCTATTGGCGAGAACTTTTGCAGACGTTATCGACATATACTACTGAAGTCAACTATAAAGTTATGGTGTTGTACGACTCTTAGGTTAGTATATAAGGCGTGATAAATATCGAGTAGCGCGAAAAATCAACTTTTCTTAAAATCTTAAATATTTATCTATTTCAACAGCACAAAATTTTCATTGAGTTTAGAAAAAGGTATCAGGTGGCGGTTCTCGTATCAACCTGCCATTTTCAGTTGTCAAATTCTAAAAAAAAAGTTTCATTTTTTAGGTTCTGACGCTCAAGCGCCGCGCCTGGGAAACCGTTTCACGCAGCACCCTGCGACCCGCAACGCACAGCGGAAGACGCAAGCGTATTCCGAAACACGCTGCGACAAATTCCCGCAGCTAGGAAAACGTAGCTTAAGGGATCTTTAAGGGCAGCCAGGTACGAAGACGAACAACTTGTCCACAAATGGGCCGAACCCCAGAAGGGTGAAGTTGAACAGTGGTCGCTCGCCTAGCAGAATGCGAAACGTCTCAACTGTCAAAAGACGCTTTTGTCAAGCAGGCATATATAATTGTTTACACAATATTTAGCGACAATCTGTTGCCGTTTAACTTGAGGGCATTGGTGCAAGATTCTTGGCTTATTTATTTTCGAATAAAAGTTTATTTATACACAGTCGGGAAAAATCGCAACACCAAGAAGTAATTAATGTTGTTGTTGTTGTGGTCTTCAGTCCTGAGACTGGTTTGATGCAGTTCTCCATGCTACTCTATCCTGTGCAAGCTTCTTCGTCTCTCAGTACCTACTGCAACCTACATCCTTCTGAATCAGTTTAGTGTATTCATCTCTTGGCGTCCCTCTACAATTTTTACCCTCCACGCCGCGCTCCAATACTAAATTGGTGATCCCTTGATGCATCAGAATATGCCCTACCAACTGATCCCTCCTTCTACTCAAGCTGTGCCACAAACTCCTCTTCTCTCTAATTCTATTCAATACCTCCTCATTAGTTATGTGATCTACCCATCTAATCTTCATCATTCTTCTGTAGCACCAAATTTCGAAAGCTTCTATTCTCTTCTTGTCTAAATTATTTATCGTCCATGTTTCACTTCCATACATGGCTACACTCCATACAAATACTTTCAGAAACGACTTCCTGACACTTGAATCTATACTCAATGTTAACAAATTTCTCTTCTTCAGAAACGCTTTCCTTGCCATTGTCAGTCTACATTTTTATATCCGCTCTACTTCGACCATCATCAGTTACTTGCTCCCCAAATAGCAAAACTCCTTTACTACTTTAAGTGTCTCATTTCCTAGTCTAATTCCCTCAGCATCACCCGATTTAATTCGATCACATTCCATTATCCTCGTTTTTCATTGTTGCTGTTCAACTTATATCCACCTTTCAAAACACTGTCCATTCCGTTCAGCTGCTCTTCCAGGTCCTTTGCTGTCTCTGACAGATGAAATTTTGGGACTGCATTTCTCCAAATAATACATTTAAGTGATTAACATTGCAAGATCGAATGTTGATGTAAGTGTAAGATGAGCCATTGCAAAGGTGAAATACTTGTACATTAATAACCGATGTAAGTGCCAGAGCGTTGAATGCAAGCATGCAAATTTGCATGCATTTTGTTGTACAGGTTCCGGATGTCGCTTTGTGATATTAAGCTGCACTTGGCCAGTCAGTAGGGGATAGTTTAGACTGATTTTGAATGACGCTGGACTTGTCAACCGATGACGACCCATATATGCTTGGTGGGAGACAGATCCTGCAATAGAGCAGAACAGGGCAGTTTATCGACACTCTTTAGAGCACGCTGGTTTACAACACCAGTATATGGGCAGGCGTTTTCCTGTTGGAAAATATCATTTGGAAAGCTGTTCATGAATGGCAGCACAACAGGATGAACGATCAGACGTACAGTTTTGCAGTCAAGGTGCGTAGTGTAACCACGAGAGTGCTTCTGCTGTCATACGAAATCGCACCTCCAGGTGTAGGTCCAGTGTATCTAGCACGCGGACAGATTGGTAGCAAGCTTCAACTACCATCTTTCTAATCAATACGTGGCCATCACTGGCAACGAGGCAGATCAAGACTTCATTAGATAACACAACAGAGCTCCACTCTGCCTCCGAATGAGCTCTTGCTTGAAATCACTGGAACCGCAAACAGCAGTGGTTTGTGGTCAATGGAATACACGCTGACGGGCGTCTGTGTCGGAGTTGTCACTGAAGTAACTGAGCTGCAACAGTTCATTGTGTTACTGTGGTGCCTTCTTCTGCTCACATTGCTGCTGCAGATGCAGTACTATCTACCAGAGCCATTCGACCAACACAGTGGTCTTCCCAGTCCTCTTGCGGCCGTACGTTCTCATCACCACTCCTGCCAGTAATCATGTACAGTGACTACATTTCTGTCAAGTGTTTGTGCAACATCACAAAGGAACTCTCAGCTTCTTGTAGACCTATTGCACGAAATCTTCAAAGTCAGTGAGATGTTGGTAATGGCGCCTTTGTCGCCTTAAAGGCATTCTTGACTAGCTTCCACCCACCACCTCAAGTTTCAAAGGTGCTTACGACCGCTACATCGTGTATTTAAAGCAAACCTGATTTTCCTTCTCATAGTGGCGCTAACGGCGCTGCTCTTATGCGAATCGCACAAAATTTGAAGAGACATCATCTTTCAGGGGTGTAACAACGCCTATCAAAATCCGTTCATGTCGGTGTTGTATTTATAATGAATGGTCTGAGTGTGACAGAATGCTTATAACATTTACTTATACAAATATTGTTGTAATAAATTAGATTAGTGCGACAAGTGTTCAAGTTGAGTCAAGTCTGCTCTGTAAATCCCAATAACGACGTATTTTTGATAGGGAATGCCTTCAGCCATTGGAGAAGCAGGTAGTGGTGGAACACCACTGGATCAAGTGAAGAGAAATTTTTTTCGGATGGTGTGCTCAAGGACCTGATTCTTGGCACTTCGAGGTGAGTTCTTGAAGAAGGCAGACCCGACTTTGGTATAGAGTGATATTTGATCGTGTAGGTGACAGATTCTGGACAGTGAACGATTGTTACTTAACTTTCAAAACGCTTTTATTTTACAGCTCGAAGATGGACACTTCTGTGTTCGTTCTGGGAGAAGGCAGGTGTCCCTGAGGTGACTTTATTATTTGGTTGTGTAGGTGACTGATTCTCGACTTTGAACGTCCGCATTGCGCAACTGAAAACAGAGTATGAGTTACTACTCGTTGTATTTCGTGTATTTCGCAATGCTGAGCACTGAATTATTTGCGCTGATGTATATTTAGTGTGATGCGATCATAAAATGAAAGTTTTCGCACATCTAGGATGGCTATTTAGCCTGGAGATTCTGCTAACTTTCTTCTAACGCTCTCAACACGACTAACAGCATTTGATAAGATTATTTTCTGCCTGTTTTGTAACCGGATATCATAGGACCACTTTCCGTTTATCTGAGATTTATGTTCTTGAATAAACGTTATTCAGCGAAATTCTCTAACGTCCACATCAATTACAGACGTTAGAATAGAACACATTGTATTGATTATTCATTTGCCTTTTGCTTTATATGTCCGTTTATTTCATTAACCCGCAATTTTAGAGTATACCTTGACTATCTGACTGTATGATCAGAGCTTCACGTTATTAATAGCGTGCAGATAGGCGCTGGACATGAAAGCAGACGTGTGCTGCTCGACTGTGCAGGAATTAAGCTGTTCTTTTTTAAAGAGAGTCGTGAATAGCCGAATTACCTAAGAAGTGAGCAACACCAGGTAAACTTGCCGTTGGTTCATTCGTATGAGAGCTGCTTAGAGAAGCTACTAATCGACAGGTAAACTTCAGGTAACGTCCCAAAGTGGATATCAATAATTGATTATGGATATGGAAACTAAACTGAGCGATTACTCTAGACTAGCAGTCGTATCAAGGCTTTTTACGAGTGATGAATGGTGTTCCGCAAATTAACGAATTTAGTAGCTTCAGTCTTTCTACTGGGTGATTACTCAGTGGATTTTACTGTTAACGGCCTGTGGTATTTTAGAATATTAGTTACTTAGGTAGGACTACCGTAAGTGATTAAGTAGAGGTCATGAATACTGAAGGTGTGCATAATCTATATAATTAAAAATCAATTGCCGCATGTATGAAAGAGAAAGTATATGAGGAAACCGAACGAGTAATTCAATATACAGAGGGAGATAAAAATCTAATAGTCATGGGGACTGGGATGTGATTGAGGGGAAGCAAGTGAAGAAAGAGTTAGAGAATAATATGGGCTTGGTACTAGAAATGGTGGAGGAGAAAGACTAATCGAGTTCTTCAATAAATTTCAGCTAGTAATAATCACAAGAGGAGGCTGTATGCTTGGAAAAAGCCGGGAGCTACAGGAAGATTTCAGTTAGCTTAAATCATGGGAGATAAAGGTTCAGATCACAATGTAATAATAATGAAGAGTAGTCTTAAGTTTAGGTGACTACTCAGGGAGAATATATGCGCCAAGAAGCTGGATGCGGACATACTAAGGAATGAAGAGATACGCTTCAAGTTCTCTAAGGCTGTAAATACTGCTTTAAGGAATAGCTCAGAAGACACTTCAGTTGAAAAGGAATGGACATCTAAAAAACGGCAATCACTGAATTTGGAAAAGAAAACATATTCAAAGAAGGTAAATACGAAGAAACCATGAGTAACTGAACCAATACTTCAGTTCATCGATGAAGGAAGGAAGTACAAAAATGTTCAGGGAAATTCAGGAATACAGAAATAAAAGTCGCTTAGGAATGGACTAAACAGGAAGTGCATTAATTCTAAGGAGAAATGGCTGAATGAAAATTTTAAGAAGTCGAAAAAGAAATGGCTGGACTGACTTTCTTATAGGAAAGTCAAAGAAATTTTCTGTGAATAAAAAACAAGGGTGGTAACATTAAGATTAAGAAAACAAATAGGAATATCAGTGCTAAATGCAGAGGAGAGAGCAGATAGGTGGAAATACTACACTGAAGGCCTCTATGACGGGGAACACTTGTCTGATGATGGGAGAATCGGGTGAGGCTTTAAGAGATGTAGGGGATCCAGTAACAAAATCAGAATTTAGAAGAGCGCTGGAAGAGTAAAAATCAAATATGGCAATAGGTATTGACAACGTTCCATCAGAATTTCTAGAATCATCGGGGAAAGAGGCATCAAAACGACTATTCACGTTGGTGTGTAGAATATATGAGTCTGGCGATATACTGTCAGACTGTCGGGAAAATAACATCCAGACAGTTCCAGAGATTAGAAGAGCTGACAACTGCGATAATCAATTTAACAGCTCATGCAACCAAGTTTCTGGTAAGACTAACGTACAGAAGAATGGAAACGAAAATTGAAGGCGTGACAGTTGACGATCGGTTTGGCTTTGGAAAGGTGAAGGCAACAAAGAGGTAGTTCTGACGTTGCGGTTGATAATGGAAAGAAGACTAAAGAAAAATCAAGACACAGTCGTAGGATATGTCCATCTGGTAAAAGCGTTTGGCAACGTAAAATGGTGCAAGATATTCGAAATTCTGAGGAAAATAAGTGTGAGCTATAAGGAGAGACGGGTAGCATACAAGAAGTACAAGAGTTAAGAGTGAATAATAAGAGTAGAAGACCAAGATCGAAGTGGTCGGATTAAAAAGGGTGTAGGACAGACACGTAGCATTTCGCAACTACTGTTCAACCTATACATCGAAGAAACAACGATGGAACCAAAGGAGCGGTTAGAGAGCGGAATCAAAATTCAAGGTGCAACGATATCAATGATGAGATTCGCTACTGACATTGCTATCCTCAGTGAAAGTGAAAAAGAATTACATGATCTGCTGAACGGAATGAACAATGTAAAGAGTACACAATTGTTTGGTGGTGAAACGTGGACTTTGGGAAAACCAGAACAGAAAAAATCGAAGCTTTTTAGATATGGGGCTACAGACGAATGTTTAGGTGGATAGATAAGGTAAGGAGTGAGGAGGTTCTGTACAGAGACGAAGAGGAAATGAATGTGTGGGAAACACTGACAAGAAGAAGGGACAGGATGATAGGACATCTGTTAACACATCGGAGAATAACTTGCATGGTACTAGAGGGAGTTGTAAAGGGTAGAAACTGAAGAGGATGACAGAGATTGGAATACACCCAGCAAATAACTGAGGACGAGAACGTAGGTTGCAAGCATTGCTCAGATAAAGAGGTTGGCACAAGTGAGGAATGCATGGCGAGCTACATCGAGCCAGTCAGAAGAATGATGACGCAAGAAAAGAAAGAAAGAAAGAAAGATTATCACCTGAGAACAGCTTGACCGATTTAGTTCATTTTTTTCGGTGTTCGTTATTCTCAAGACAAGGTTTGTAAGACAGAAAATTATTGGAAATCCAACAGAAAAGTCGGCAATAAAAAGAAATTGTGATAGATCATTACATGGGAACGCCTCGTCCGATTATTTATTTAACGGTCTCTTTGGTATGAAAAGAAAACTGAAAAAATCTGGGTTCAGTTGGACACTTTCTGACACTCCACTCCTTTTCACGTTTTTCAGACATCAGCAAAAACACCCTGTGAGTGCGTTAGCGTCTATAGAATAAATGAATGGGATTAGGAGGGGACCGTTAATCTATGACAGATCACATCGGTGTTTAGCTGTAAACCTTTTGTTTGATTTCAAAATTATTGTCAAAGAAGTACACGAATTCACATAGATCGTGACATGACACTTACAGGACATTTGTCAATATAAAGCATTACGTCCTGTTTAGTAGAAATAAACCTGAAAACAACAATATCAAATTTAAATGAAAGGTTTTCTACAAGTTCAAGTTGGCCAATATTACGACAAATTATCCAAATCCGGTTCTAAGCTCGGTACTATTTAGGATGACAATCATGTCTATGGAGGATGGTTAGTTTTTTGACTAGATGAACAAAAGGTTACAGTGGACACAAGCTGGTGTACCAACAAGTTTACGCCTCTGCTAGCGGCATTTACCTTAGCTGCGATGAGCTGTCGGCTGCAGGGCAGCTCTCGCCTTATGAAAATCCTATAAAAAAGCTAATCAAAATCTTTACTGATTTTATCAGCAGGAAGTGTCCTATGTTACTTGTTAGGTAAGAAAACGTGCACTCGTCCCTAGTCTGGAAATATGGCGATATACGCGAACATAGATGGAGCAGCATGTATACTACAATGCCCTCTCAGTTCTTGCAAGAACAGTTAACTACGTGGACGGACCGATGACCTCATAGTTTGGTTCCTTCCCCCTCTTTTAAAAAAACCGATTATCTACGTGGCTGTTTCGTTTCTCTGCTGTTGGAGCTTAACGACTCTTCAGTTAGTTTCTAGCTGAATGTCAGCCAAAGTGAACGCAGTGTCCACACAAAATTTCTCTTTTGGTGTCATACAGAGAGTGATGCGACCCGTTCTACACTTGACGCTGGTTCAGAGGAGAGTCCCTGAAGTTATCGGGCTTGTGTCTTTCGTAGATAACTCTCCCCTTTCGTGTTTCGCGTCACAGCTTTTTCAGACCAAAGGGAGGGTTCCTTTCATCTTGTGGAAACTACCTCTGGCAATTGCAAACGGCCTACCTTTAAACTTCATCGAAATTTCGTCCCTTTCCACTCCTTCCGAGTTTATTCTGGCCAATCAGACATTTTGTGCTTGCTCCTGACGCCTGAAAGTTACACGCATACATCACGAGGGCATCACCGGCATTTCATGTGATCAACTGCATTGCTGGACTGTCTGTATCCATCTGGAAATTCCCAAAACAGTTTTCTGAAGAATTTCTCCATGACAAGCAGCGCTGGCCCACTACCTGCTCTCCTCAATGTATCATCCGGCTTGTTCGTTGTTCCTTTCGCCACGGGTCACCAACCCCTTTTTAAAAGCATTCTGTTGCATTTGGGCCGTGATGGCACAACTCGCATCTGACCTCAAGCTAAAACATGTTCTCCAGCAGCTTTTTTCATCTTTTGCTCATTGACATGCAGGACTTTGGTTCGGTGTGTTAATACCGTCAAATTGAATGTCATCCCTTTGCATTACATACCGTACATTTTAATATATATGTATATATGTAGCACACAAATGGGATGTTGTTGCAGAAAATCTCGAAATGTTCTTGACCTACGAGGTGCATTCGAGTTCTAAGGCCTCCGATTTTTTTTCTCCGGACTGGAAAGAGATAGAAACATGCGCATTGTTTTAAAATGAGGCCGCGTTCATTGTCAATACGTCCCAGAGATGGCAGCACCGTATGGCAGATGGAATTTTACTGCCAGCGGCGAGAATGATAACTGTTTTAAATACTTAAAATGGCGACGTTTTCCTTACTTGAACAGCGTGCAATCATTCGTTTTCTGAATTTGCGTGGTGTGAAACCAATTGAAATTCATCGACAGTTGAAGGAGACATGTGGTGATGGAGTTATGGATGTGTCGAAAGTGCGTTCATAGGTGCGACAGTTTAATGAAGGCAGAACATCGTATGACAACAAACCAAAACAACCTCAGGCTCGCACAGGCCGGTCTGATGACATGATCGAGAAAGTGGAGGGAATTGTTTTGGGGGATCGCCGAATGACTGTTGAACAGATCGCTTCCAGAGTTGGCATTTCTATGGGTTCTGTGCACACAATCCTGCATGACGACCTGAAAATGCGAAAAGTGTCATCCAGGTGGGTGCCACGAATGCTGACAGACGACCACATGGCTGCCCGTGTGGCATGTTGCCAAGCAATGTTGACGCGCAACGACAGCATGAATGGGACTTTCTTTTCGTCGGTTGTGACAACGGATGAGACGTGGATGACATTTTTCAATCCAGAAACAAAGCGCCAGTCAGCTCAATGGAAGCACACAGATTCACCGCCACCAAAAAAATTTCGTCTAACCGCCAGTGCTGAAAAAATGATGGTGTCCATGTTCTGGGACAGCGAGGGCGTAATCCTTACCCATTGCGTTCCAAAGGGCACTACGGTAACAGGTGCATCCTACGAAAATGTTTTGAAGAACAAATTCCTTCCTGCACTGCAACAAAAACGTCCGGGAAGGGCTGCGCGTGTGCTGTTTCACCAAGACAACGCACCCGCACATAGAGCTAACGTTACGCAACAGTTTCTTCGTGTTAACAACTTTTAAGTGATTCCTCATGCTCCCTACTCACCTGACCTGGCTCCTAGTGACTTTTGGCTTTTTCCAACAATGAAAGACACTCTCCGTGGCCGCACATTCACCAGCCGTGCTGCTATTGCCTCAGAGATTTTCCAGTGGTCGAAACAGACTCCTAAAGAAGCCATCGCCGCTGCCATGGAATCATGGCGTCAGCGTTGTGAAAAATGTGTACGTCTGCAGGGCGATTACCTCGAGAAGTAACGCCAGTTTCATCGATTTCGGGTGAGTAGTTAATTAGAAAAAAAAAATCGGAGGCCTTAGAACTTGAATGCACCTCGTATTTACAACAAATTTTTACACGACACTCTAACAAACGTTCAGACGGAAATAGGCCATATATTTTTGTAATGTATACAACATTTACATATATATGTAATATATAAAGTGGTAACATAGTTACCACAAATCTCGAGAATTTCTTGACTGGTTTACTGGAAGTTTTTACACGATTCACTAAATAATATTCGGACTTACAAAGGCAGATAGGCTATATATATTTTTTATATATGTAATGTATAAAGGGAGAGCTGTGTTACCAAAAATCTCGAAAAGATCTTGATCAGTGTATTTACAGTTTTCATACGCTACGCTAGTGAACATTAGAACGGACATAGTCTCTATACTTTTGTAATATATTACAGTATGTAAATACATATATAAGATATAAATGGGAAACACGAAACTCTACTGAACATTCAGACAGAAATGGATACAGAGAAGTGGGAGCATGAGTTGGGCAGAGAGAAGTGGAAGGCGATTATATACAGAGAAGTGAGGGAGGAGGAGCTGTGTGGAGAGAGAGAGAGGGAAATGAGAAGATGAGTAAAGAGAGGGGGGGGGGGGCAAGGAATTTAGGATGCATATGCAATTGCCATACATATTTTGCAATTGCGAAGTATTGCCCTGTTTGCTGTCATATAATTATTACCTGGATTGTCGAACCCAGGACGTGAAATATCGCGATTGTTACGATAATATGAGTACACTACGGTTTTATTAATTTACCATCACATAGTCCTACTAGTATACCATAATGCGTAGAACGCTTGTTGTGGAGACAGAGAAGTGACTCAGAATGGCAACTAATCAGGGCGCAACATAAAAGATTTTTTTGGGCTCAGCTTGGCCTCGTCATACGAAAACGATGACAGAAGCACAAAACACAATTACTAACACTTATATCAAGCAGCACTAGCATTTCTCATTCACGCAAATACACATGAAATCAGTATGCAGTGCTGTTCATTTGCTTTCGGACACCATTCGGGGATGATACCTTCCTAGGAAATAGAAATAAAAGTAAAATAGATTTTGTGCCGTCTATCAAGCAGTTTTAGGATACGAACAGAGTATTAGAAGAGTTCTCTTATTATCAAAGCTTAATGGGAAGTTAGAATTGCTTCGGTATTCTGATTTTAATGTCATGCGGAGTACAACTATCATGGCGATGATAAACTCGATACAGCATCCAGAAAAGAAACTATGGTTCTTCTTCGATACTCGATAAATATTGTCGTATTTAGATGTACTCGCATATAGACAGCAGGTATGTGGTTTTCTGGGCAGTTACAGATGATCATCATCGGACGGAGATACCTCACTTCAGCTACCTCATCCAAGCCCTATTGAGGCAACAAACAAGTCTCATAAAAGTTGCTGTAGTTTACACTACACACCCTCATTATGACGCACAAGGGACATCAAAAAGTAAGTAACACAACTTTCGTTGAATACTGCATTCAACTTCAAAGTGACTTAGATACACCAAAAGTTTGTAAACAACATAGCGAACGTGGTACCAAAATTTTTGGGAAATTTTGTGGTAAATTCCTATGGGACCCAACTTTTGAGTTTATCGGTCCCTAGGCTTAGACACTACTTAATCTAGCTTAAACTAACTGACGCTAAGGAGAACACATACATCCACGCCCGAGGGAGGACTCGAACCTCCGAAGGGAAGACGTCCTACCAGTCTCTCAGTTCCTCAACTATAGAAATCCGCACCTTGGTCACGGTGCCACTCGAGGACTTAATAGTTAGAAAATCTGTGACTGCTGTTGCTGATGATTATTGATGTAGGACAATAAACGGCAAGATCATCAGCACTTTGTGATTGCTGTATGTCAGTCCTTGGATTGTCTCGACATTTTCGTCTATAATCGATGTCCTTCCTTCCAGATCAGCATAAAGAAAGTCTACGCAGCCCTAGTGAAACTGCTAACGCCATTTCACTACAGCTGTACGCGACATTGCATTTGGTCCACAAACTGCCAGAATGTCACAGTGGAACCATGTTCAAATTGGACGTTTTTCCCATAAGAGTCGTAAAGTATCACGCACTTTAACTACCCAGTTTCGGTGGCATTTTACTTTTCCACTTCTCACACGTACCATAGAAACGTGTGTCTGAAGTGAACCTAGAATATGTACATTTTTCTAACAATACGTCACTCCTGTTGCGCAGTGTTCTTAGCCTGCGACGACATGAGTAAGTCCTCTCGTGGGTCCAAATTTAGATTATTATTCGGTAGGATATAATTTCGAACCAAAGATTTAGAGATGTGAAAGTCATAAACCAAGCAGTAATGTACTAGGAAACGAATTATGACAAAGAAGGAGCTCTGATGAACGTCGGTAGCACACAAGGCACACAGCATTTTCGGGAAGCAACGTTACAGGGACATGGGTCGTGGCATGGTGGGTAAAGCTGCGTGAAGCGGAGTGTTCTTCGTAGACAGCAACCGTTGGCGGTGGTCATTAGGTTGGGCGAGAATTGTGTCGAAACATGAACCAGACAGTTCTCGATAACGCCAAGAGCTGTATCGTTATCGTGAAACTTCACAACACCTGTTATCAAATTATGTCTCTTCACGGCGAAGTGATCTCACACGGTATTGTGACAAAGTGATTTTAGGAGCTCAAAGATGGACGAACGAATCACGATAAGTAAAGGACCAGTAATCAGTTACCACTGATGCTTTTTTGAACGAATCAGACGCTCTAGTCATGAATATTATGGGCGAACTACGTTAAAAACGTTCCAAAAGTTGGTGAAACCGATTGAATTTACAAATACTTTGCGTTCGCTGTGTTCCAGAACCGTCTAACTAAGGAACAGTCTGTAGATGGTTAGGAAATTTCTCTCGCTTCGTGACTGGGACGGACAAGAATCCGTAGATTCTATTTTGACGGGGGTATAAAAATTGAGTAGACGCAGTGGTGGCATAACAGCTTCCCACGATAAAAAAATTCAAGAGCGATAGTCCACTCAATGAATCATAGAGACTTTCTTTTGGAACTGAGAAGGGGTTATACTGATCGTTTTTCTGAATACGTGTCAGTTAAAACGCCTACATAAAATTCAGAATCTTAGTGGGCTTCGTCCATTCATTTAACATTAGAAGATGGAGTGGCTACGCGTTAGTGCTCAGTATGGCTAGGCCGTGGCGGGCCGCGTCAAACCAGCAAGAAGACTGATGATACAAAATAAGGGTTAGGCTCCACATTGCATGTCGAATGGTAGGATTCCATTGCAATTTTTCATTGATATAGTTTTCACCTCCCTAGCCCTATCACGATATAGCACCAAGTGTCTTCATTGCTTCGAAGGAACACATGACTATGTTTCTCAGCACATAGTAATGTAAAAAATAAATTACATGTACGTCCAAGAGAGTGAGAGAGTGAGAAGGAAAGAAACGTTGATATTCTAGTTCACATAATTCTTGAAGCATAATGACCCATCTCATGGTTCAAGTTATTTTCATAAATAAATATCAATTTGTCTATGAAATATGTCGTAAGTGTGTTACGAGTTACCAATGAATAGAAGGTACCAAAGACATCTCTTCCTTTGTCCTTTGATTCAATCAGTCAAGGACCTCAGAGTTACGAGCACTACTGAAGAATTGTTGCACATCATGCGCTTCTATATTATCAGCCTACTTCATAAGGAAAATATTGGAGAGATAGATATGTGACTTATCCGAGAGCTGTTCGGAAAGTAAGGTCCGATCGGTCGCGAAATGAAAATCACAGTGAAAATCAAACATTTTTTATTCGCAACAGTTATCCACACCTTCCAGCTACCTCTCTAAATAGTCGCCGCTCCGACTTCAACATATGTCGTGCTTTCTACGAACTTTCCAGTATCCTCGTCACACCTATCAGCCGCGTGTGCGTTCCTCCAGTTCTCTACGCTGGTCTCCCTTTCGTTGTCTGTGCCAAAATGTTGTCTTCTTAGCCAGCGGTTCATGTGAGCAGAGATGAACAACGGAGGGAGCCAACTAAGGGCTGTATTGTGGGAGATCAAACACTTCCCATTGAAAACGCTGCAGGAGCATCTTCATTGTCCCTGCAAAAAGTGGCTGAAAATGTCTTGAAGAAAGAAACGCATAGCATTTACGTTATGTGGGCTGCACAGCCTCAGGCGAAATCTCTCACAAGATCCACATACTTGGCGGGGGACACTGTCGTTTTAGGCATTTCTGCGAGATCACTTTGCGCTCTGAACTGAAAAGAGCAACGTGAAGCGATCGACAGGGACACTACAGACACTGTCCAATACCTCCGTGCAAAGTTCCATGGATTTACACAGTAGTTTCAATTTCGCGCCTCATCGGACTTTACTTTCCGAAAACTCCTGGTATTAGAAACGCACAGTTATTAACGAACTTTAGTATTAATTGTTCAGACAAGCATCTCGAACCATGTGGAATTTTAGCGAAATTTTATCCTTTGTAAGTAACTGTATATGTAACTAACCTGTACATCAGGACGTTTCACCATTTTCTAAACGTTCCTAGGTGTGCACTGCGTTCTTGAACAGGAAGAAACAAAAGGATAGTGGTTCCTGCTGATCTTAATGTGGATTTTATTACTACCTCTTACAACATCTCTTTTCGCAGGCAAGAATGTCATCCAACTTAATTCTTACATCCAGTTATCTGAATATGATTACAAGTAGTAAATCTGTAGGGCTTCTGTCTCACTCCTCAGCCCTGGGTTCGGAGCTAGAGGCTTCTGGCTCACTCCTCAGCCCTGGGTTCGGAACTAGAGGTCCTGACTTTGGGACCATGTGAGAGCAATTTTACAACATGTGGGTGTTGCTTAGATGCAGGGATCATGATCTCACAATCCAAGATGGCGCTGGTGGGATGTTTAAAATATGCGAGATGACAGTGGCGGTAAATTTGGAAAAAAAATGAAAAATGGCACTGGTGGTAAATTTAATTAAAAAAAATTCTTTAAAATGAAGCAGCCAGACACAGCGCTGTATTTTACTGACCATTAAAATGAATCAACCAATCAATGTGTAACTTCCATGTTCAATAGTATCTGATCGAACTGAATTTTTTATCAATAAATACATACGCGCGCAACGAAGACACACACACACACACACACTGGCATACATCTAAGAAAGATATTATGCACACATTGCCAGACTTGAGAACAGCTGGTGTCTGGATGAACAAAAATTGATTGAAATGGTTCTAAGCACTATTGGACTTAACATCTGAGGTAATCAGTCGTCTAGACTTAGAACTACTTAAAACTAACTAACATAAGGACAGCACACACATCCATGACCGAGGCAGGATTCGAACCTGCGACTGTAGCAGCAGCGCGGTTCCGGACTGTAGCGCCTAGAACCGCTTGGTCACAAGGGTCAGCTTGGATGGGCAAGAGAGTGTGAGAGAGAGAGATAGAGAGAGAGAGAGAGAGAGAGCTTTGGCTAGCTTAGCAACAGATGTCACACTCACCTGGTAAAGCCAGCTGTGTCTGAAGCGAGGTGACATGAGATATGACATGTAGAGTCTGCCGTCCACGCTGATGAGCCAACAGGCCCAGAAGCCTCCCATAGCATCAGTCCTATCCTTCCTAAACATTGTCCAATCGGAGTTTAAAATTTCACTGCTCTTTATGTCTGGTTTCAACCAGCTTTCAGCACCTAATACAATATTGGCGTTGCTACTGTTTATTTTGGAGAGTAACTCGGGGATCTTGCTACAGACACTCCGACAATTTTGCTAACATGAGATTTAGCATATTTAAATCCTTTGGAATGACCTGTTTAGGCGAACTAACAATTTTTACAGATGGCACACCCATATCATACCCATGTAGCTGTTTCCTGTGTGTACTGCATCCCTGATCTATCGAGGGGCGTCCTACAACCTTCCACCCCATAGCAAGTCGAGGAATCTACAGCCATTTTCGTCACAGAGTCGACGTAACCTCTAGTTTAGATTCTCCACTCCAAACCCGGTCCACCCTGGGTACGATGCTGCAGATAGTCAGCTTGGTTGCCACTCCTCTAGAGATGGGGGCCGCCTTCGCCGATTTCGCTAGCCGTCCAAAGGACCCACGGATTTTTTTTTTTTTTTTTTAATGGGTGAAATGGCTCTGAGCACTATGGGACTTAACAGCTGACGTCATCAGTCCCTAGAACTTAGAACTACTTAAACCTAACTAACCTACGGACATCACACACATCCATGCCTGAGGCAGGATTCGAACCTGCGATCGTAGCGGTCGCGCGGTCCAGACTGTAGCGCCTAGAACCGCTCGGCCACACCGGCCGGCCCCAAGGATTTCCTCGGGACCTCGACGACAGGCATCGTTGGTGCCGACATGTGCAACAATCTGCAGCTGGTTACTCCCCGCACACTCGATAGCCGCCGGAAGAGCCTCTTCCACATCCCGGAGAAGGCCCCCCGGCAAGCACACCGAGTGAACGTTGGACTTCTTCCCCGCCCTGAGGGGCTCCATGACCCGCCTAACATTGGAGCTCCCAATAACTAACAAACCCCTATCCCCACGTGCCTGTCCGGTCCTTGCTGAAGTTGCGGCCCCTATCCTGGCAGAAGGTGCATTCTGATGTCAATCCGTTTTAAAGATTCCTGTACAGTTTATCGATTATACATCTTTACCCCTAAGAGTTCTATTGGACTGCTTGACAACTGAGGCTTTCAAAGTAGACAAACAATGAGAAGTGATTTTGCATAAGCCAATGGAAATGATCCTTACGTAAGTATGTAGGTGAATCATAGTCCCACTTCTCCTTCTCCCGTATACCTTTAAAAGTGCATTTCCAATCTCAGTAATAGTTTTAGTCTTTTTAGATCAGTAGCTCATGTATATTTGGAGTGCTTTTCAATTAGTTTTTATTTACTTCACTTAAATGTTGATTACAAGAAGACCACTATCTCATAAAATTAATAGTAATTTTTTAGACAAAAGGGTAAAACAAAACAAACAAAAATACTCTGGATATAAATTTGTTGTAAAAACATTACATATACTTCTTTGTTCAGTGACAAGGTCCATTGCTTTCACTGATCTCAAACGATAAATCTTGAAAGTGACACTTCCACCAACACTGATCCAAAGTCTTCACATATAACTTAGCAGTCGATGATTCACATTAGTCAACAAACATTTTGAATCAGAGTGCAGGAACTGAGGGGATGACCCTTGTCCTCAATATTTTGCCTATCGCATGCTGACTGGCAGTCCTTAATGCATTCCTTTTTCTCAAAACCCTTCATGAAGTCGCTTTATTCCAGTGGTATAAAAGAGTGTATATCATTTGTTGTCATCCCCAATGACATACAAACTGAGCTAGTACAGCGTTGGTGACGATACGCCGTTAAATATTTTGCTGCAGCTATATCTAACTCTTACTCATAGTGCGTTGTAGTGCAACACAGAATGAAACAGCCGGAATCAGCTGCACTACTACATGCACCACCCAATGTCTGAAAAGCAATTTCTTTCAGGACAAACAGCTTTTCTGTGGTGTGGAAATGTTGGCAGTCAAAGAGGTGGCTGTACACGTTTGTGGATAGGAAAACAGAGCAATCAGCAATCTCAGGCTACAGAAACAAAAAAAAAAAAAAAAAAATATGAAGTATGAAAATCTCAAACGCTCTTCCAAAGCATGTGAGAAGTTTTCCTTACCTCGAAGAATATGTTTTCCTTTGCAGTGTGCATCAATGACTTATTTCCACTAATGGCTATCCACTATTATTGGTTATTTTTCCGCTTTTTCTGGAAGTAATTTTTTTTCGTATTTTTGCTAACTCAACAAAAAAGGCAAACAAATTAGGACTAGCACATAGGACTACGAGAAATCTTAAGTGTGTCATATTTCAATGCTACATGCCTGAAGCCTTCGCCTCCTCACCTGGGAGCTGCACAACAAACAAAATTCCGAAAGTGCTTTACTAATTTTATGAGAACAATTCACTTCGTGGTGAAATTAACGATTTTTTATGTACAAGTCAACATGCTTACGTGGCACACGAGCTTCGTGTCTGGAAATCAAAAAGCCAATCACTTTCCTTGTCACCTATGAACTATCGCCGTCGTGACCAGTTAAATATTTTATGCTTTTTAATAACGTCATGGTGGAGAAGACGTACTGTTGTTGAAGGCAAACACGGAACATCCTGAAGAATTATCTCAGCTGGCACGTCTTCTTCCCATTTCCATAATACTCGCGGTGGTAAGCGCAGGTCAGCAACTTCCTAAATTTAAGAGGCAGAGTACACTATCCGTGCAGTTTTGTTCTAACGTTGAGTGAGAAAGAATGTTAGTCGTAACCAAAGCCATAGTACAGGTATCAATTCATTACCTGTTTCATGGCTTCTGCTGACATACTACTGATTACGCAGAATCACTGTAACCCCTGCTTTCGTATCACATAGTTGGAAATTTTGAAATTTGTGGTAAGGTCTTATGGGACCAAACTGCTGTCATCGGTACCTAAGCCTACACACTACTTAATCTAACTTAAACTAACTTACGCTATGGACAACACACACACCCAAGCCCGAGGGAGCACTCGAACCTCCGACGGGGGGAGCCGCACGGACTGTGACAAGGCGCCCTAGACAGTGTTGCTACCCCGCGCTGCTCCACACAGTTGTTAAGGATTTTAAGCACATTATTTTGTAATAGTTGAATAAAATCATGGATTACGGGTAATCTTGTAAGTTGGCTCTTTAGGTTTTTATGTTGGTAACGCCACGTAGCGCTCTATATGGAAATCACTGACTGTGCTGTGTGCAGTCTGTGGCTGGTTTGCATTGTTGGAATTTGCTATTGTAGTATTGGGCAGTTGGCTGTTAACAGCGCGGAGCGTTGCGCAGTTGGAGGTGAGCCTCCAGCAGTGGTGGATGTGG
The DNA here is from genome assembly GCF_023898315.1 of Schistocerca nitens. NCBI lineage: Eukaryota > Metazoa > Arthropoda > Insecta > Orthoptera > Acrididae > Schistocerca > Schistocerca nitens. The sequence continues at coordinate 196,083,764 of NC_064622.1, read as the reverse complement.
GGAGATAGATGGCGGAATTTTGAGAGCAAATGATCTGGACGTGTGTCCATCAGAGAAAATTTGTAAGACTGGATGTCATGAACTGATATGTATTGAACACTATTAAGGTAAATACATTGTTTGTTCTCTATCAAAATCTTTCATTTGCTAAGTATGCCTATCAGTAGTTAGTGTCTTCAGTAGTTAGAATCTTTTATTTATCTGGCAGTAGTGGCGCTCGCTGTATTGCAGTAGTTCGTGTAACGAAGATTTTCGTGAGGTAAGTGATTCATGAAAGAAATAGGTTATTGTTAGTAAGGGCCATTCTTTTGCGTTGCGCTAAAAATGTTGTGTGTCAGTTTAGTGTTGATCAGAATAGGTAAAGAGCGAAATGCCTGACTACGTTCAGTTCTGCTCAGCTGTCTGAAAATCAAATAATGTAAGAGGTTTATCAGCACAGTCATTCATAAATTTTTCTAAGGGGATGTTTCAATCTCAATCATCCGCTAAACTATTAAAGCCTATTATCATATTTTTTATGTTCCAGATGGTTAGAAATTATACATTATACAACAAAGTTAAACGATCACTTTTTTGAAACCTCTTAATTTTCTCAAACTGCAACGCAGAAGTTCGAAATTTGGCTCAATGGTGCCTAAAATCTCCCTGCGTAATGGTGAAACTACGTGATGCTCTCTGACGTCAGCTGGAAACACACTAAGTTTCCATACACTTGTAAAAACAATATCTTAGCTCAAAAGTTCATATGACATGTAAAGGGCGTTAATGATGCCGTATTGAGACCAAATTGTACCACCAATCTCCCAGCGAATCCTTTGGACGCGTTACACGACGGGAAGATCGTCACGACCCCCACCCTCCTTATCCACATTTCACCAAATCTTTTATCTCCGATGGAGGTCAGAACCAGGACACCCAACATCACGCGGTTTTCTTGAGTGTGGCGGAGGAAAACGTTTCAGATGCGCTGCCACTCAGAATCTGTAGGATCTTGCCTACAGGATGCAGCATTCTCGGAATTCTATACAACAATTCAAACAAAAAAGATTAGTAGTTTTATTTCTATAAAACGGTTGACAATACTTAACTTTGGAGATTTACAAGTAGTAGTCACAAACGAGGGCGACTTGCAATATAATTTAGATTCCTTGATATGTGAACTGTTCAGGCAAATTGGCACATGTCACTGATAACTAACGTCCGCGATCTGAGCGGACGAGGCAAGTAGGAGCGTCGCTTATATCCGCTTCTTCGAGGTGTCGCTCTCGGCGCGGCGCCGTCCAATTCTGTGCACCATTGGCCGCCGTTTCCCACCTTCTCTGCTCTTGCGTTCTGCATCGTCTTTGTTCCGGCGCGTGTGGTTAAGCCTGAACATTCCCTCATATCCCCCCCCCCCCCCCCCCCAAATCGACGGACCGTCGTCGTGTATGGAGTGCGACCACGGCGGGGATGCAGGAGCGTGGACGCTCTGATGGACCGGAAGTTTCCAGCCGTACCTCGCCATGCGGCCAGCACTCTGGCGGAAACGTCCCCCGGAAAACGACCAGAAGGGTACGCATCCACCTCCAGCTGCCATGAACCAGATGAAGAAGGTGGCGAATGCTGCGGTGTGGGTGGGTGAGTCCAGCTCCATCGGTAGGACAGAGCAGGTGGAGGAGGCGAAGGCTCCGTCTCCATGGAGTCGTCCCACGGTGTCCTGCTGACACCTCCTGGCGGCTGCTGTAGCTGCACTGCCCTGTGGACCCCTGAATCTGGGGGAAGAGAGACTGAAAGATCATCATGTACGTGACAGAGGCGAAGCTGATTTTGATGTCGGCGCTGCAAACCGTCTCGACCTGACACAAGATACATGCAAGCGCCAAGTCGGTAATTTCGCCTCCCGCCCTCCGTCTGCTGCAGCTAAAAATCCGACAAAACACAATACCATGCGGCGCGAAGGGATACTTGCGGCCTTCCTGCGGCGCCAGGTGCTGACGATCGTGGAGCAGTGTGCGATGGCGGTGGCCGTGAAGCAATGCCGCCGGCGATGGTCCATATCGTGGGTGCGAACGATACGAGGCGAGAAACAGTAGCAAGGCTTGATTCCTGATGTGTGCGGAGCGAAGTTTAGCCATCTGCTGCTTAAAATGTTCTGGCAAAACGCTCCGCTTCACCGTTTGACTGTGGATGGAACGGTGCACTAGTTAGATGCAGTATGCCATTGCGTTCACAAAATGTTTCTAATTCATGTGACATGAAATGAGGGCTGTTGTCTGACACTATTATTGCAGGTTAGCCTTCTAGACAAAATATCGATGACAACAAGTGAGTCGGCCGGAGTGGCCGAGCAGTTCTAGGCGCTACAGTCTGCAACCGCGCCATCGCTACAGTCGCAGGTTCGAATCCTGCCTCGGGCATGGATGTGTGTGACGTCCTTAGGTAGTTAGGTTTAAGTAGTTCTAAGTTCCAAGTGAATTTTGATTCAAATGGTTCAAATGGCTCTGAGCACTATGGGACTTAACATCTGAGGTCATCAGTCCCCTAGAACTTAGAACTACTTAAACCTAATTAACCTAAGGACATCACACACATCCATGCCCGAGGCAGGATTCGAGCCTGCGACCGTAGCGGTCGCGCGGTACCAGACTGTAGCGCCTAGAACCGCTCGGCCACTCCTGCCGGCAATTGTGCTACGTGACGTTGTCGAGTTCATTGGCACAGCCAAAGGAAACTTGCTATATGAGTCAACCACAATTAACCAACGGGTGTTCCGAAAGGGTCCCACAAAATTTATGTGCATACGATGCCATGGCGATTGCGACTTAGGCCAAGCAGAGAACTTTTGTGCTGGAGCGGACTGATTTTCCGCCCATGCGTGACACGGACGCCATCAGTTCTATTTGGGCGTCCATTCCCTGCCAAGTACAGTGTCGACGCGCTAACAAACAATCGCTGAGTGGCCTTGGTGAAGTAACTGCAACACTTCTTTTTGCAAAGCTTTAGGGATCAACGAACGTGACTGTCCACTGTCGTTCTGAACAAGAATTACACCTTTATGTACAGCGAAGCTATGCCGACGTTCAAAGTATCGGCGTACTACAGAGTTCATTACGCTATTCACTGAGTGAGGCCTAGATGTGCGAAGATACTGGAGCAAAATGTTCAAATCGCAATCAGCTCCCGCGGCCTGTGCAATTTTCTTACAGTGCAGCGGAGAAGACTGAAGTAATTCAGAATCCTGTGCACTGATGTGATCCCTAGATGCAGCAGAAGCGTCGAAGTCTGTATCAGGGACAACTGGAAGGCGTGAAAGTGCGTCCGCATTACCGTGTTGAGCGGTCGGACGATACACAATCTCGTACTGGTATTGAGACAACAACAAACCTGATCTTTGCAATTTTTGGGCAGTTCGCACAGGAACCGGTTTCGTCGGATGAAATAAGGACTGCAAAGGCTTATGATCCGTTACTAACAAGGGAACCTCCCCATCGCACCCCCCTCAGATTTAGTTATAAGTTGGTACAGTGGATAGGCCTTGAAAAACTGAACACAGATCAATTGAGAAAACAGGAAGAAGTTGTGTGGAACTGTGAAAAAATAAGCAAAATATACAAACTGAGTAGTTCATGGCAAGATAGGCGACATCAAGGACTCTAAGAACATAGGAGCGCCGTGGTCTCGTGGTAACGTGAGCAGCTGCGGAACGAGAGGTCCTTGGTTCAAATCCTCCGTCGAGTGAAAAGTTTAATTTTTTTATTTTCAGTTTATGTGACAAACTATTGTGTTTTCATCACTTTTTTGGAAGTGATTATCACATCCACAAGAAAACCTAAATCGGGCAAGGTAGAAGAATCTTTTTACCCATTCGCCAAGTGTACAAGTTAGGTGGGTCGACAACATATTCCTGTCATGTGACGCACATGCCGTTACCAGTGTCGTATAGAATATATCAGATGTGTTTTCCTGTGGAGGAATCGGTTGACCTATGACCTTGCGATCAAATGTTTTCGGTTCCCATTGGAGAGGCACGTCCTTTCGTCTACTAATCGCACGGTTTTGCGATGCGGTCGCAAGACACAGACACTAAACTTATTACAGTGAACAGAGACTTCAATGAACGAACGGACAGATAATAACGATGTAAAACTAAAGAAAGTAAAATTCTCACTGGAGGGAAGACTTGAACCAAGGACCTTTCGTTCAGCAGCTGCTCACGCTACCACGATACCACGGCGCTCTTGAGCTCACATTGTCCATGATGTTGCCTATGTGGCCCATGGACTACTCAGTTTGTATATTTTGCTTATTTTTTCACAGTTCCACGCAACTTCTTCCTGTTTTCTCAATTGATCTGTGTTCAGTTTATCAAGGCCTATCCACTGTGCCAACTTATAACTAAATCTGAGGGGGGTGCGATGGGGAGGTTCCCTTGTAAGTAGAATTTTCCGCCATACAAATAGTGGTAAAATTTGGTGACACCATACACAATAGCCAAAGCCTCTTTTTCAATTTGTGAATAATTACACTGAGCTTTGGACAACACTTTTGATGCGAAAGTAATAGGTCTGTCTGTATCACCAATTCTGTACGAAAGCACCGCACCGATTCCGTAAGAGGAAGCGTCAGCTTGCAATACAACTGGTTGGTCTGCATAAAAGTTAGGTAAGCAGCGACACTGACCAATGTATCTTTAAATTTTTGAAAAGCTGCTTGTCACTCATCTGTCCAACAAAGTGAACATTCTTGCGACGCAAGCGATTCAATGGATCCGCGTTTTGTACAGCATTCGGTATTAACCGAACGTAATAGTTCAGTTTACCTAAAACTGACTGCAGTTCTGTGATATTGCGAGGAACTGGCAAATCTCGTATGGTTAACAAATGCGACTGCGAGGATATACACCTTGACTTGATGAAATGGACCAAGATACTGCAACACTTGTGCAGACTACACTTTAGTCCTGCACCAGACAACACACGAAACAAAGCACGTAAATTTGCAAACTGTTCGTCAGTTGTACGACCTGCTGCTACAATGTCGTCGAAATAGGTTGAACAGTCTGGCACTTGTGCAGCCAGCTATTTCAAATACAATTGGAAAATGGTGGGTGTGTAATCACTGCGAAAAGGCAAACGCAAATATTTAAGCAAGACCAAATGAGTATTTACTAAACACACTTTTTGAGTTTCTTCATCGAGCGGTATTTGAAGATACGCGTCGCGCAAATCAATTTGTCAAAAGTAGCGTCCATTGCATAATTTGTCCATGATATCCTCTGGGGGTTGCAGTGGATAAGTATCAGTAACAGTTTGTGGGTTGACTGCAGACTTAAAGTCAACACAGAGGCGTATGCGATCTGAAGGTTTGGGGAGCAAAACCAGTGGACTGGCCCACTGACTAGCTGATACGGGAGCAATAGCTCCGCTATCTTTCAATTCTTTAAGATCAGCAGCGACTTTGTCCCGTAATGAAATGGGGACAAATCTGGCCCCACAAAATTTCACCTGAGCAGTGTCTTTCAGCGTAAAATATGCAACAAGTTTGTTAGCTATGCCTAAAACCACAGAAAAAATGGTCCGGAAATTCTTTTAGCAGGCTAACTACACTTTCTTTGGCATTAAATGCAGACACTAACAACACATCGTCCTGAATTTTAAAGCCAAACAAGTCATAAAAAAAGAGAAAAAATATGTCCGAGCGGTTCTAGGCGCTACAGTCTGGAACCGCGCGACCGCTACGGTCGCAGGTTCGAATCCTGCCTCGGGCATGGATGTGTGTGATGTCCTTAGGTTAGTTAGGTATAAGTAGTTCTAAGTTCTATAGGACTGATGACCTCAGAAGTTAAGTCCCATAGTGCTCAGAGCCATTTGAACCATTTTTGAATCAAATGTGTTCTCACATCCGCGCGATTTCAGCACTGTAAAAGTCACTGTTCGAATATGCCAGCTATACAAGGCAAGCGAAGTACATGTTCCAATAACGGGAATGTTTTGTCTATTATACGTCGGTTGCGTGCTATTTTTAGACAGTCGTGGGGAGCCTAACAGTTCATATGTATGATAATTGAGCAATGTGACAGAGGCACCCGTGAGCAAGTGAAATTTCCCACGTTTCCCACAAATAAGTAAATGAACAAAAAGTTTGTCTGGCTGACGTATCACTGACGAAACTCCATGCCTGCTAGTTGCAGCCTTGGATTATATTGCATTAATTTTGGAAATTTATGGTAAGTTCCTATGGGACTAAACTGCTGAGGTCATCGTCCCTAGACTTACACAATACTTAATCTAATTTAAACTAACTTATCCCAAGGACAACACACACACACATACACACACCCATGATCAAGGGAGAACACGAACCTCCGACGGGGGAAGCTACACGACCCGTGGCAAGGCGCCCTAGACTGCGCGGCTACCCCGCCCGGCTACTACATTAATGAAATGGGTCTTGTGACAAGAGTTTTGCGATTGGGCTTAATTTCTATGTTTTTTCCGTTGCAAACATACGGATTGCATATGTCCTTTCCTACCACAAGCGTAACACTGAGCTTGTCGTGAGGGTCAGTCTTGGCGATTGTGCTTTGTGTAACAGCGAGGGCCAGACGTAATTCTGTACGCCTCTGCAGCCGCCTGTTTAGCGAACTGCGTACGCGGCATGGAAGGTTGTTGACCCGGCGTGGTTAGCGCACGCCGCCGATGCGGAATGGGGTGATTACAACTAAGGGACTCAACCTGACAAATAGCTGTCTGCTCAAATGTATGAGCCGACAAGGCACCGGAATCGTACTGATCTAATACTTGCACTACCTGCTGAAATGATGGATCGGACTGTTTCAAAATTTGTTCTCCGATTTTGACATCAGGCACATTGTACACGATCACATCACGCAACATGATGTCTGAATATAAAGAACCGCAAGCACATTTCAATTTGCTTTTCCGTGTCATACCTTGCAAATCTGTTACCCACTCGCGATAAGTTCGTTCTGACCGTATTTTGCAATTGAAGAATTGATACCTAGCTGCTACCTCATTAACTTGTTGCTCATAATGGGTTGTTAACGAAGCGATTTCTTCTTCGTGTAACAGTTCACTCGGAATGGCGTAGGATGTAACTTCTGAATAAGTCTGAACACTGCACTCCCTATCGTTGGTAATAGATAAGAAAGTTTCACAGTACCTGGGACGTTGTGAGCTACCATACGCGCATTCAACTGGTGCAGCCACTCGAGCCATTCCTCGTCTGGATCACTAAACTGTCGAAAAGGTGGTATAGCATCTGTAGTAGGCGGTGCTTGCTCTGCTGCACGCGCAGCGTTGGTGAGAAGCTGCTGCATCCTGTTGAGCAGGGTAGAAATCTGGTTCGTCTGAAACTGAAACAACTGCATTAGCTGTGTGGCATCTAACGCTTGCGGCTGCTGCGGCTGAGCAGGAGGCGGGACAGTTACGGAGGAGTGTCATGTTGGAAGACACAAATGCAACAAATAGACAAAAAGATGTACAAAGAAATGTTCTGCAATGCCCACCTGAAAGCACTGATTAGCAAAAACGACAAGAAACTATTAAAGCAATACGACACCCCTGCAAAATAAAGGCAAAAGAGGATTAAGGCGCCTGCAAAAATATGGCCGTGGCAGTCAGCACGTAGTTCAGTTGATGACTCGTCGCCAGTTATGGGGTCTTGCCCACTCATTGCCGGCCGCGGTGGCTGAGCGGTTTTAGGCGCTTCAGTCCAGAACTGCGCGACTGCTGCGGTCGCGGGTTCGAATCCTGCCTCGGGCATGGATGTGTGTGATGCCCTTAGGTTAGTTAGGTTTAAGTAGTTCTAAGTTCTAGGGAACTGATGACCTCAGATGTGAAGTCCCATAGTGCTCAGAGCCATTTGAATCATTTTTTTGCCCACCCATTGCTAATAGAGTGCCTGCGGGATGCAGCGTTCTCGGAATGCTATACAACAATTCAAACAAATAACAATAGTAGTTTCATTTCTATAAAGCAATTGACAATAGTTACTTTGGAGATTTACAAGTAGTAGTCGTAAACGAGGGACGATTAGAATTATACACTCCTGGAAATGGAAAAAAGAACACATTGACACCGGTGTGTCAGACCAACCATACTTGCTCCGGACACTGCGAGAGGGCTGTACAAGCAATGATCACACGCACGGCACAGCGGACACACCAGGAACCGCGGTGTTGGCCGTCGAATGGCGCTAGCTGCGCAGAATTTGTGCACCGCCGCCGTCAGTGTCAGCCAGTTTGCCGTGGCATACGGAGCTCCATCGCAGTCTTTAAAACACTGGTAGCATGCCGCGACAGCGTGGACGTGAACCGTATGTGCAGTTGACGGACTTTGAGCGAGGGCGTATAGTGGGCATGCGGGAGGCCGGGTGGACGTACCGCCGAATTGCTCAACACGTGGGGCGTGAGGTCTCCACAGTACATCGATGTTGTCGCCAGTGGTCGGCGGAAGGTGCACGTGCCCGTCGACCTGGGACCGGACCGCAGCGACGCACGGATGCACGCCAAGACCGTAGGATCCTACGCAGTGCCGTAGGGGACCGCACCGCCACTTCCCAGCAAATTAGGGACACTGTTGCTCCTGGCGTATCGGCGAGGACCATTCGCAACCGTCTCCATGAAGCTGGGCTACGGTCCCGCACAGCGTTAGGCCGTCTTCCGCTCACGCCCCAACATCGTGCAGCCCGCCTCCAGTGGTGTCGCGACAGGCGTGAATGGAGGGACGAATGGAGACGTGTCGTCTTCAGCGATGGGAGTCGCTTCTGCCTTGGTGCCAATGATGGTCGTATGCGTGTTTGGCGCCGTGCAGGTGAGCGCCACAATCAGAACTGCATACGACCGAGGCACACAGGGCCAACACCCGGCATCATGGTGTGGGGAGCGATCTCCTACACTGGCCGTACACCACTGGTGATCGTCAAGGGGACACTGAATAGTGCACGGTACATCCAAACCGTCATCGAACCCATCGTTCTACCATTCCTAGACCGGCAAGGGAACTTGCTGTTCCAACAGGACAGTGCACGTCCGCATGTATCCCGTGCCACCCAACGTGCTCTAGAAGGTGTAAGTCAACTACCCTGGCCAGCAAGATCTCCGGATCTGTCCCCCATTGAGCATGTTTGGGACTGGATGAAGCGTCGTCTCACGCGGTCTGCACGTCCAGCATGAACGCTGGTCCAACTGAGGCGCCAGGTGGAAATGGCATGGCAAGCCGTTCCACAGGACTACATCCAGCATCTCTACGATCGTCTCCATGGGAGAATAGCAGCCTGCATTGCTGCGAAAGGTGGATATACACTGTACTAGTGCCGACATTGTGCATGCTCTGTTGCCTGTGTCTATGTGCCTGTGGTTCTGTCAGTGTGATCATGTGATGTATCTGACCCCAGGAATGTGTCAATAAAGTTTCCCCTTCCTGGGACAATGAATTCACGGTGTTCTTATTTCAATTTCCAGGAGTGTAATTTAGAGTCTATAATACGTGAACTATTCAGGCAAGTTGACACACATCACTGATAACTAACGGTCCTGATCTGAGCAGTCGTGGCTATTTTTTTTTCTTTATTGTATTTTCCTTTTCTACTAAGGTGGGTCGCCAGCGGTGTACAGATGCCGCTCTTCTGCCAACAGAACATGTAACTAACATGGAGACATAGAAACAGAAATACATGGATGTTAAAAACAGAAGACACACGTAAGAATAAAAATGAATGTGTTCGTCAGAAGGCTCTGAGTTCATAAACAAGGTCCACAGTGCAAACAAACTAAGGTGATCAGTTTTACACTCGAACGAAGGAGCATACCGAAGATAACGTTGACACACAGAAACGAAGAAAATACCATTGCACTAAACACTGGTACAGTCTTTGGCACAGAAAACACTGAACGCACGTGATGAGAAGGGGAGTGGGGCTGCCACGGGGTGTAGGGGGAGGCAGGGGGGAGGAGGGGCGGAAGAAGCCAGTGGGAGAAAGGAAGGGAGAGGGGAGGGGAGAGGGTAGGAATAGCTGTGGAAGCCCAGGGACAGGATGGGAGGAAGTGGGAAATATGGGAGAGGGGATGGGGAGGAAGAAAGAATCGTGAGAAAGTAGGAAGGGGGAGCCTTGGACGAAAGGGGGCTAGGGGGAAAGGAAGGGGTGGATTAGATCTGGTAGGAGGGGTAAATTGAAGGAACGAAGACATCAGTAGGGAGGGGGAGTTGGCGGCAGCCACCTTGGGCAAAGGCATGGAGACTGTGAAGACGGATGCCAGGAGGGACGCAATCGTAAAGGTGCGGCAGCCGGGTGTGGTGGGAGAGGATGGGAGAGACAAGCAGGGGGGGGGGGAGGATCAAGCTTGCGGGAGGTGTAAAGGATTGGTATCCCTGAGGTCGCGGCTAGCACCAGCGTCGCTTATATTCGCCTCTTGCAGGTGTCGCTCTTGGCACGGCGCGGTCCAATTCCGCGCACCATTGGCCGCCGTTTCCTCATCGCCTTCTCTGCTCTTGCATTCCGCATCCTCTTCGTTCCAGCGCTTGTGGTTACGCCAGAACAGAATCGACACAAAAAGGCGTGAGGAATGGCATACCCGGCGTCAATGCAACCACAGATTTTACGTTGAGCGTTGATTCCTACACGTTCCGCACTTGAAAAAGACAGTTCACAGTGCGATGAGCAACCGGACGACGATTTTGGCAACCTTCGACACCGATGAAACGCCCAGACGTTTCATCCCATCTGCAAAGTTGTTGTGGTGTTGCATCCCCATTGAACTTAATCCCGCCCGTTTAGGACTGCACTTATGTACAGGTTGAGACCACAAGGGACAGTTCAAAACCATTTTACGATATCTGAACATCATCTGAAGTAGCAAAAGATACTTCTGTTTTTTCTGCCTACCCGCCCTATCGCGGCCCCCTGTAGCGTGATCATGGGGGTATGGGGTGGGGGGCATTGACACACACATGAATAAAATGGCAAAAGGTCCCTCTAAGAATCACAAGTTCGGCAACACTCTCGTTAGCATTCCATCAACCCACTCCCCCAGCTTTATTGAGAACTTTAAGAATGCGCCTTTCAGGAGACAATCTGTGAAGTAACCCAAGGTGCCTGCAGGCAGGAAACCACTTGACACCACTCCGTTTCCAGTAGTCATTACAGGACATTTGCAATCACACTCTCTTTGTCTAGCATGCAGCAGACCGAAAAGTTAAACTTCTACAGGTCCAGTACCCATCGGTTAGGTGTACATGAGTGAGTTTGGCCTTCATATGAAATTCCAGCGCCTTAAGGTATGTGTGTGTCGACGTAATATGGAGAAACCAAAACTTTTGACGTGCCCTGTCGAAAGTTAATGCTTCCAGCTTGGCGGCTAAGTGATTTCTCCCATTGTTACGCAGTACGTGACTCCCAGATTCTAGCGTCTCATGTTCCTGTTCCTTTCTGTGTTCCACAGCTTAACAAATCACCACTCTAATTCACGAAGAGGATCTATCGGTCGTAAGATGAAAGAACTGTGTAATACCAGGTCGAGCTGAATGTCCTGCATTTCCCTCCTCTTCCTTGATCCTACGAAACTCCTTTTCACATTGCTCATCCCATTTCCAAGATACGGTATTCCCAGTATTGTACTGACTCAGCACAACCAGGAGCACCTCCGAAGATGTCCAACGTAGCGTTGGACGAAACTCAGGAATAGAAGAGTTCCATGGACCACGGCCATACAACCCGGAAGAATTCTCGGCAGATGAAATATCCGGTTGTGAAAGCCTTCATTGTATGATGTGACATTACTGCCTCCTGACTGATTACAAAGATGAGGAATTTCACTTGCCCTTGCCCAAATACTGATTTATTTAAGCTCACAGTCACTTGTGCTACATTTTTGCTACAGTCAGTACATTGTGTATGTAGACAATGAACCTATTTTCTCGGCTGCAACCAAAGAAATGTCCAGAACCCTCACGAATACTGCAGTAGAAATACTAAACCCAAACGGTAACCTTATAAATTAATTTCCTTTTCTAACTTCCTCTTTTTTTATTAGAATAAAAGTTGTCAAACGTAATAATGTTCCACAAATCTCACTGAGACAGTAGTGTGGTTCATTGAAATAATTCTCTATTCCTTACGAGACAAAAGAAAAGTAATTAGAAATTTCTTAATAAACAAATTCTCAAAATGTGTAACAGCACTTTTTCTTTACTTAGATAATTCTCTTCTTCGTAGTTTACTCGACTGGCACAGCACGTCTCAAGGCATATTTCCTGCTTTTAGGAACTGTGTTGGCTAAAGTATTGCAATACTAAAAAAATACTCTTGCAGATTTACTTTTGCATTCGTACCTAAACTAATTATATTTTAAGAGCTACTTGGATACAATGAAAATGAAAAGTAAATGTTGTATAAAAATATTACTGGATCGGGTGGTATGATGACTTTATTGTATGTGTCATGTTGCGTACTAGAAAATAAAAGTGTGCTGCTGACAAATTCTGTTACATCGTACTGAAAAGCTGTGTACTGTGAGGAAGCTGCAGCTGAGTTAACCTGCCAATACCCGGCTGTAACAACGAAGCTACTCAGAGCTTCTGTACCCCATGAAAGCTGTGTATCAATTTATGTAACGATTCTGGTCGATTTATCTTCTCCAAGGGCTAACCGCACTCTATTTCCTGGAAACACCCACCATGTTGTTACCGTAACGTCTTACTGCTGGCCCTATTATGCCATTATTTCAGCTTGCGCCGAACTTCCTTGTGTACAGCCTTTCTCCTTGCAAAAATAACCGCATACGGATTCATGTAGAAAGGCCCATTACATTTCGCTTGAAACACGTATTTCAAATGGTTCAAATGGCTCTGAGCACTATGGGACTCAACTGCTGAGGTCATTAGTCCCCTAGAACTTAGAACTACTTAAACCTAACTAACCTAAGGACATCACAAACATCCAAGCCCGAGGCAGGATTCGAACCTGCGACCGTAGCGGTCTTGCGGTTCCAGACTGCAGCGCCTTTAACCGCACGGCCACTTCGGCCGGCCAAAACACGTATTTAAACTGTGTAATTTCAGGTAGGTAACGTCGTAGCAATTGGCATAACTGTTCTTTCCTCTGGGAAAGGAATAACAATCAAGCTGTATCTAAAACACACAAGTGTCCAAAGCAAACTCCACCTAGAGCTGTCTCCTTAAAGGTTGGCTCTCTTTCCCACAACGATTCTGACACCTGACAGCAGTCAGGTCGCTAGCAGTTGGACCCTTTTGAACTGGCACTGCGTAAGTACCTTTCGAGAAAGTGCAAAAATCGCAATCTCACTCTAGAACGGCGAGTAGTTCTCTATCTGGATCACACCCGGCACCATTGGTTGGTACTTCTCAGTTGCTTCCTCTCGTTTCCCTACAATAGTGTTTCAGGCACCCTTCGTAATAACTCGTGTGTTATGGTACGTCCATTTCGTCCGGCGCCCTTTCAGAAACTATCCCTGTTCTTTTACACTGTGTTTCTGGCTCCTGTAACATCCCTAATGCTGTCGCCTGCTAGCCTGATCTGGCTCTTCCACCTAATTGAATAACGTATCCACACTCTTTCTCCGGTTCACTTAAGCCCCTCGCCCACACCTGGTCGTTCTGTCGGTGAGAAGACGGTCCTCTTGGTCTCCACCTGTGCTACGACTACTTCTCAGAATTTGTCTCTGCAGATCGGCTCGCTGTCCTCTCTCATCCCCAAGCATGTCAGGATTGTCTACAGTGCTTTCCAAACCGCACGTATAGCTTCTTGGCACAGTTGTGAACCACTCTTTCACTTCTTCGGCAAACTTCATAAAAATTGGCTAATTTCTCTGGACAAAAGCGCTCGGTCAAACACAGGCTTTCTTCCTGGTATTTACATTCATGTTCAGAAAAAAACTGAACACTTTGAACGACTAGAGATAGGACGTTCATATTCACAAGACGTAGACATTAGTATGTTCTGCAGAAATGATTAGCATTTCAGCCATTCAGGTCCACATCGATATCGTGGCGCAACACCACCTACCGGTGAAGTGGCTGCGGCTCTCGAAGTTAAAGGATTAATGTGACTTGAGCAGATGCGCGGGATGCCTCGCAGACGTATGCGCGACCCGTACTGTCAAATCAGTGAGTCTGAAAGAGGGCGCACTATTGGCATGAGAGAATGTGATGCATCCAACCGGGAAACTGCTGTTCGTGTGGGACGAAGTGTTTCGGCAGTACAATTGGTGTGTGCAGAATGTTTCAAGGAAGGCCGTAGAGTGCAACGAGATGGGGCGGGTCACATCATCTGGGCCACCCCGTAGAAGATTGACACTTCAACCGAACGGCAGTGCAGGACTGATCTGCGTCCTCCTCGGTTATGGCGCAACAATGGAACAGTGTAACACATCGTAAACTATCAAGGGAGACAGTAATTGCGTCATTGGTTACGTGCGCGTCGTCCTCTTCTTCACCTATCTTTGACGAATGTGCAGAAACATGCTAGGCAGCAATGGCGTATGAAACAGCGTCAGTGGAGAGAGGAATGACATCAGATAGTGTTTTCGGACGAATCTAAATTTTTGTTTGTTTCAAAATGATGGCCGCATTTTGGTTTGCTGCTGACATGGGGAGCGGCATCACAAAGACTGCCTTCGCACAAGACATACAGCGCCATCCAAGGCATGGTGTGGGATGCTACTGGGAACAACCACAAATTGAAGTTTAGGCGTGTCCGGGGCGTTACGACCATTGTGACCTATGTGAATTACATCCAGCGACCCGTAGCCATACCCTTTCTGCACAACACACCAGACGCCATTTTTCAGCAAGACAAATGCACTACCACGTGTTCTGCACGAACACGTAACTTCTTGGCGTCACAGGATGTCATACTTTTACCCTGGCCCGTCAGATAACCAGAATTGTCTCCAGTCGAAAATGTGTGGGATGTGTTGAAACGACAGGTGCAGTGCTGTGACCCGATGGCAACCACCACAGACGAACTTTGGAATCACAGGTGAATGCAGTGTGGATGGCTATACCGGAGGTCGCCATTCGCTCCTTATACTCGTCGATGCCATGACGCATGAAACAAGTTAATAGGGCCAATGGCGTACCCTTCTCCTACTAGGCACATGCTATACCGAATGCTACTCATTTCTGCAGAACATACTACTGCACATGTCTTGTGGATTTGATCGTTCTGTCTCTAGTTGTTTGTGTTCCGTTTTGTTCTGAACATATACTGCTGCGTTACCACCGCACACTAAGATGGATAATAAAGATAAGTACATTTTACCACTTTTAACTCTAGACATAAGTCTACCTTCCATAGGCGTTTCTATCTCTCTCTCTCTCTCTCTCCTTTTTTATTAAAACTGATAGAAAAAAATGAAATGATCGTATGGCATTTATTCGTTGGGATATCCCCTTCGTGGTTCGGCCGCCGTATAGAATGTCTTTTTAGTTGACGCCACTTCGGCGACTAGCTTGTCAATAATGACGAAGGACACACAACACCCTGTCCCCTGCCGGGAATGGAACCCGGGCCTCTTCACGTGGAACGCGGTAACGCTACCGCTGCGCTACGGAGGCGTACACCTGATAGCTCACTGTGCTAGTAATTTTACGACGTGATTTCACACCTTGGTCTATCCATCTGAAAATCTCCCTCCTCTTGAGGGGTAGAGGACGCGAGAATGTTCCTGCCTGTCCAGCAACGGCGTTTTAGACGAAACCACCTGTGTAACGCGCTGCCTAGGTTCGGCTGGAAATTGTTCCCGTCACAGCACATCCCATGATCTCGTTAGCTTACATTTATCCGTCACTGCTGTTCCTGCAATCTATGTAGTTCTAAAAATACATCCTCTCAAATGTATCCTCTGTATGCAATGCCACTAAGCCGAGCTGATCATACATACACCACGTTCAACAACAAGAAAAAAGTATTACGCAATTCGCTTGCTGACTAACCGAGTTGAGGATCTTTCGCTGGCGTAAAGATTTTACTTTTGTTGCACGTGTAAAGTGAGCTCTCCACAAGCCTGGATAGCTTCTGCTTTCCCATGCATCATTAGCTACTTGACCTTCTGCCCAGCAAGGTGATCACCTCTCACTCGACACTCGGGAGGCGGGGAGAGAGAGGGGGGTGGGGGTGGGGCGTTCGACCTCTGTTCTCCGCGTCACTGTCCTGCCAGAAGACGCTTCTGGGCTAGTGCTCCTTTCGTCCCTCTGCGTCTAACAAACAGAGCGACAAAGATAAATGCCGGAGCTGCTATTGCTGCAGTGTTGCTGACATTACGTTCTTCTTCAATGTTTCTTGAATAAGCTGCAGGAGGAACTTTGCTTGTAACTCGGTCAAAAGTTGACCATCTCTGAGTCATTCTTGTCTTGATTTCAAATTTACCAGACTTCCATAGACTCGTGAAACAGTACCTAGCAGAACAAAGAGAAGTTATACTTCAACTGTTCATTCAGGTCATGGATACCAGACTGCTAGCTCCTGTGGACAAAATGGAGCGATGAACTGGTCGTTGTGTTTGTAATGGGTTATCGCAATATTACTTACATGGGCTTTGATTTGTATCCCAAATCGTAGAATCTGTCGACGTGGAAAAACCGTTCGACAATGAAAATGGTGCAAGATGTTCGAAATTCTAAGAAACAGTAGGGGTACGCTATAGGGAGAGACGGGTCATATACAGTATGTACAACAGCCAAGAGGGAATAATAAGAGTGGACGACCAAGAGCGAAGTGCTCGACTTAAAAAGGGTGTAAGACAAGGATGTAGTCTTTCGCCCCTACTGTTCAATCTGTACATGTACGAAGCAATGATGGAAATAAAAGAAAGTTTCAGGAGTGGAATTAAAATTCAATGTGAAGGGATATCAATGAAACGATTCGCTGATGACATTGCTGTCCTGAATGAAAGCGAAGAAGAATTACGTGATCTGCTGAATAGAATGAACAATCTAATGAGTACAGAGTATGGACTGAGATTAAATAGAAGAAAGACGAAGGTAATGAGAAGTAGTAGAAATGAGAACAACAAGAAACTTGATATCAGGATCGATGGTCACGAAGTAGATGAAGTTAAGAAATTCTGCTACCTAGGCAGTAAAGTAACGAGTGACGGAAGGAGCAAGGAGGACATCGAAAGCAGACTAGCAGTGGCAAAAATGGCGTTCCTGGCAAAGAGAAGTCTACTAATATCAAATTTCGGCCTTAATTTGAGAACGAAATTTCTGAGAATGTACGTCTGGAGTACATCACTGTATGGTAGTGAAACATGGACTGTGGGAAAACCGGAACAGGAGAGAATCGAAGCATTTGAAGGTGGTGCTACAGACGAATGTTGAAAATTAGGTGGACTGATTCGGTAAGATATGAAGAGGTTCTGTGCAGAGTCGGAGAGGAAAGGAATATGTGGAAAACATTGATAAGGAGAAAGGACAGGAGATAGGACGTGTGGTAAGACATGAGGGAATGACTTCCATGGTACTCATGGTACTAGATGGAACTGTAGAAGGCAAAAACTGTATAGGAAGACAGACATTGGAATACATTCGGCAAATAATAGAGGACGTAGGTTGCAAGCGCTACTCTGAGATGAAGAGGTTAGTACAGGAGAGGAATTCGTGGCAGGCAGCATGAAACCAGTCAGAAGACTGATGACGCAAAAAGAAGTTGCTGGTTTAACATCAACTTTTGTAGTCCTGTCTTCCTCAGTTTCGTGTAATATTACGGTGTATTGATAATTTTTACTTTTTGGGCCGTCTGACTACAACTGAATGAAACGCAGTTTCGTGCCATACGCGTTTCACCTTTATTCTCTGCAAGGCATCTTCACTGGCCTGGAATAAGTGCATACTTTTACTTTTAGTTTACGTTTGTAGTAAATGTACCTATAGGTAATGAACAGTTCTAGCGGTTGGTTTTTGCCATGATATAGCAATAGTTTAAATTCTACTTACAGGTCGCGTGGACGATTTTCTACATATAACGTTTCTGTTTTGGTGCTGTTCCTGTTCTTACAATTGCACACTTGCCAAGTGGTACGTAGAATTTAAAATATTACTATATCATAGCAAAAACCAACCACTAGTACTCTTCATGACCTATAGGTACATTACCCAAAAATGTAAACTAAATAGTAAAAATACGTACATATTCCAGGCCGCTGAAGATGCCTCGCAGAGAATAAAGGTTAGATGCATATTGCACGAAAACTGTGTTTCATTCAGTTGTAGTCAGACTGTCCAAAAATTAAAAATTACCAATATACGTCATGTTGCTGGTTTGTTTCAGTGTTTCTCATTTTTCCTTTTTCTTCCATTTGGAGATAGATTATCATCTGTTCCCGTCACGTGTAAACCAACTGTTAAATGGTACCCGTACCGAGCGAACGCAAACTGAGATATGTACTCGCATTTGTAAGTGAACTGCAAATTAAATATAAGCGAATACTTCCATTGTCTCCGTTATCTCAAATATCACGAATCATTCACTGCTATGTATGTCGAAACAAATTAACAGCTGCCCACAAAGCACTAAATGCAGTGAGAAACTATTGTTGTGTTACTGTATGACACACATTAAAAGATATAATAATGAACTAAATGGAATTTGGTGTTCCATATTAATAGTACAGGGTTTAGTAATGGATAAATCATGGGATCTTATATTCGTGCAGACGTATGATATATTCCAAAACGGAAATATACATCTTGATAAGCAAACTTGAATATAAGATAAGGGAGACTGTTAGGTTTGTTCATGTTCTGTCAAATACTGAAGCAAAATGTTTGACATTTCGCACTGAACAGTTTTAGTCTGATAGGTACTAAAAACCAATATTCAATATTCTAGAGAAATTAAATCTTTATTTTACTACCGAGAACATTTGTTATACTTAATCACACAATCGTTACACAAAAGTATTAAAACTGTTTCCTAACCACGATAGAGCAATTGACAATATTATTTGTTTACTAAAGACTGTTGATCTACAGTGGGCCCAAAATTAAAGTTCCAGTTTCAAAACGTTATAGAAACAGAATCACTGCTCCGAATGTCGTCAGATCTAAACAGCATATTACTGATACGGGGAGAAAAGTCATGGAATATGTAAAAAAAAAATTAACTAAAATTTTATCAATAGATGGCGCTGTAAGCATCTTACGGCAAACGGGGTCTACGACAAATGACAAGATGAATCGCAATACGACGGCTATTGGCTGAATTGCACATAACACCATCCGTATTGTCTAATGCGCATGACTGCCCAAGTTCCATGTTCCATGGTCAATCATCGTCCACTTCCATGCGAGCAAAAGATTCCGGAGTGACAATTCAGAATGAAGCAACTCTGAACATGGTTGATTTTATGTGGATAGCAATTCAGGATGTTTCATAGGATTTTATGCACCGTGCTTGCAGGTGTCCCCAACGTTCGGGCAATTGCCGTGCATTGCACGCTCGACCCCCGCCTGTAATACTGTGGCCGCATCGTCGATAGACGTCGGATAAACTGCTCCCCCCCCCCCCCCCCCCCACTCGGCCGCGTTACACTTCAAAAGAATTTGTCCGTTCGAAATTTGTAATCATTTTCTCCAGACCCTTAACAGACATCGGATCAATGCTTTTTTTCATTCTCTTGACTGTACGGGACTTCCCCGAGGCTACTGGTGAACAATCCCAGTTCTTGTAGAAGAGCTTTACCGGCAGCATGCGATCCTTCATGGAGACGGTCATATTGGGCATATCGGACACCACTTAAAATATATATATATATATATATATATATATATATATATATATATATATATAGGGTGTTTAAAAAATGACCGGTATATTTGAAACGGCAATAAAAACTAAACGAGCAGCGATAGAAATACACCGTTTGTTGCAATATGCTTGGGACAACAGTACATTTTCAGGCAGACAAACTTTCGAAATTACAGTAGTTACAATTTTCAACAACAGATGGCGCTGCGGTCTGGGAAACACTATAGTACGATATTTTCCACATATCCGCCATGCGTAGCAATAATATGGCGTAGTCTCTGAATGAAATTACCCGAAACCTTTGACAACGTGTCTGGCGGAATGGCTTCACATGCAGATGAGATGTACTGCTTCAGCTGTTCAATTGTTTCTGGATTCTGGCGGTACACCTGGTCTTTCAAGTGCCCCACAGAAAGAAGTCACAGGGGTTCATGTCTGGCGTATAGGGAGGCCAATCCACGCCGCCTCCTGTATGTTTCGGATAGCCCAAAGCAATCACACGATTATCGAAATATTCATTCAGGAAATTAAAGACGTCGGCCGTGCGATGTGGCCGGGCACCATCTTGCATAAACCACGAAGTGTTCGCAGTGTCGTCTAAGGCAGTTTGTACCGCCACAAATTCACGAAGAATGTCCAGATAGCGTGATGCAGTAATCGTTTCGGATCTGAAAAATGGGCCAATGATTTCTTTGGAAGAAATGGCGGCCCAGACCAGTACTTTTTGAGAATGCAGGGACGATGGGACTGCAACATGGGGCTTTTCGGTTCCCCATATGCGCCAGTTCTGTTTATTGACGGAGCCGACCAGGTAAAAATAAGCTTCGTCAGTAAACCAAATGCTGCCCACATGCATATCGCCGTCATCAATCCTGTGCACTATATCGTTAGCGAATGTCTCTCGTGCAGCAATGGTAGCGGCGCTGAGGGGTTGCCGTGTTTGAATTTTGTATGGATAGAGGTGTAAACTCTGGCGCATGAGACGATACGTGGACGTTGGCGTCATTTGGACCGCAGCTGCAACACGGCGAACGGAAACCCGTGGCCGCTGTTGGATCACCTGCTGCACTAGCTGCGCGTTGCCCTCTGTGGTTGCCGTACGCGGTCGCCCTACCTTTCCAGCACGTTCATCCGACACGTTCCCAGTCCGTTGAAATTTTTCAAACAGATCCTTTATTGTATCGCTTTTCGGTCCTTTGGTTACATTAAACCTCCGTTGAAACTTCGTCTTGTTGCAACAACACTGTGTTCTAGGCCGTGGAATTCCAACACCAGAAAAATCCTCTGTTCTAAGGAATAAACCATGTTGTCTACAGCACACTTGCACGTTGTGAACAGCACACGCTTACAGCAGAAAGACGACGTACAGAATGGCGCACCCACAGACTGCGTTGTATTCCATATCTTTCACATCACTTGCAGCGCCATCTGTTGTTGAAAATTGTAACTACTGTAATTTCGAAAGTTTGTCCGCTTGAAAATGTACTGTTGTCCCAAGCATATTGCAACAAACGGTGTATTTCTATCGCTGCTCGTTTAGTTTTTATTGCCGTTTCAAATATACCGGTCATTTCTGAAACACCCTGTATATATATATATATATATATATATATATATATATATATATATATATATATATATATATATATATATATATCGGACACTAACTGAGAAACAGCTGTGTGCCGCCCATCTATTGGTGTACATATTCTGACGCTCACAGCACCATATATTTGCTAAATTTCCGTTAATTATTTTATCCTTGACGTTTCCCCTTCGTCAATAATATGCGGTGCAATTCGGTTACTCCGAGCAGTGGTTCTCTTTCTACAGCGTTTTGAAACTGAAACATAAATTACGGACACCCTGAAGATGGCGATGGGTGAATAAGATGTTGAGAATAAGTAAGCGGAATGTTTACTAGGAACGGTATGAAAAGTAATCCGAAAGATTGTAAGGTGTCAGGCAAATCCAACACCTTCCATGAAAACCCTGACATGATAAGCAAATCCAGTAGAAACCAAAGTAATACGAGTAACGAGTGAGCAAATGGAATACCACAGACTAACACAAGAATGCCTAAATGCATGTCATACCTTCCCACCGCGAGACAGACGCAGTTCCGAGGGGAGAAACGAAAACAGAAGCCGAGAGCAGAACCGTGTTAAGCTGGAAGGCCCTACGATAAGGGACGGACACCCACGTCGCCAGCTAACCGCTAGGACCACCCCCCAGCCCATGTTAAAACCTAGAGCCCTCCAGAAGAACAGTATAGATCTTACGATAACACTAAAAGGGCCACCCCAGCCGCAAGTTTTAGCGTGAGACTTTTTCGCGTCTCTGTTAAGTCAGGACCACCCCCCAGCCCATGTTAAAAGATAGAGCCCTCCAGAAGAACAGTATAGATCTTACGATAACACTAAAAGGACCACACCAGCTGCAAGTTTCAGCGTGAGACTTTTTCGCGTCTCTGTTAGGTTGCAAACTTTAAAAACATTGCCCCACCACGAAAAGTATAACGTTTCTCATTGGATAGACAGAATTTTTGTAGGCGGAGCTTAAGGTCAACATTGAGACCCTGATTGGTCAGATGAAAACACAGCCAGATAGTTTTTTTAAACCAACTTCGGTAAATTGTAGTAAGGAGAAGTTGGGGAGAGTTGTTTCCGAGACGGCGAGTTGAGCGGAGCTGTGCTGCCAGCCGCCCCCTGACGAACACCGACAAGGTAAAGAACGCACGCGATGCCGCATAACAGCGCATAAAGCTTCACTCGGAACTGCAGAAGTCTCATGTGTTACACCCCATTTTTGCGTAATACTAGTGTCGATCGTCAATTAAAGCTCATGGTGTTCACGTTTGCCACTTGAAGTAAAAATCTGAAACGCGATGATTTTTCTGTTATATAGTTATTGAGAAGCCACATCAGCCACTGTAATTTACGACAAGTTAGATAAGTAATTAAAGATAATTGAGGGTCACTGTAGACCATTTTGATAGTTTTCTCTTTTGTGAAACTTAATTTAAACCTAGATTATAGATGTGATATGGCATAGGTCATCCTTCGATCCATTGTAGAACTTGGAAACCCACTCAGGGAGTATTCGTTCACATTTTTGTAGCTCGCAGTTGGTTTTTACCATCCTATATTGAAACATTTCCTTTTATCAATAGTGCAATTTATAAACAATGTTTTGTGAGTAGAATAAAATTTCCAATGGTAAACTTAACTGCTTTTTCGACTTTATTTTACCAGCTGACTAAAAATAGGAAAGCCTTGAACCCCTTCCACTAGATTTAGTTAGTATTAAGATTATTTTACAGGGAGTGCAGTGGAGCTGACGCTGAAATCATTAAGTATCTGGTTATATCATCGCTAGTCTCACTGAACTCTTCTGAACTCTACATGTCATGTGTTGTCTGGCGTCTCCTTACCAGTAACAGGTCCCAGATTCAAACTAGTCAATTCTCTAAAAAACACGCTCAGAGTGTCGTTGCGCGAAAGTGGTAGGGAGACACGATATAGAACAACAGACACCAAGCAGAATGTTAGAAGATGACTAGATATGAGGAATGTCTATTAATGAGGACAAAGGACTTAAGATTTTAACAGCGGGCAAATAGACGATCACTTTAAGATTAGTGGAACAGAGTACTCGTAGACAAGCCAAGGTATACTCCGAAATAAAGCAATTACAGATGATACATGGTACGCTAACTACACAATGTGAATAAGCAAGAATAACTTAATATATGTTGACAATAACATACTTACGTGCTAAAGAACAACACGAACTACACAAAGACTATGATAAAAGACAAACCTGTCGTAAATGAAAGGAAAGAATATTCGAGAAGAAAATATGATTCCAGACCAACAAAAAATTCACTTTTGCGATATATTGAAATAAAAACTGCAGTGTTCAAGAATTCGTTTGTATTATGTTTTAACATGTCGTGTGACTAGTGCCTCCCGTCGGGTAGACCGTTCGCCGGTTAACAAGTCTTTCGACTTGACGCCTCGTCGGTGACTTGAGCGTCGATGGGGATGAAATGATGATGATTAGGACAACACAACACCCAGTCCATGAGCGGAGAAAATCTCCGACCCAGCCGGGAATCGAACCCGGGCCCTGAGGATTGACGTTCTGTCACGCCGACCACTCAACAACGGGGGGCGAGGGGCGGATATGTTTTATCATGAGATAAGGGAAATAATGTCTATATACGAATTGTAAAGACCTTGGAATAAAAAAAGTATTATAAAGCGATACAGATATGGTTATGGCTTCTGAAAGTACAGATGAGCAGCCAGTTTATAATAAACTGTTTGAGGAGAAAGCTCAAGAATTCAGGAAAAGTGAAAGCCAATCATTCCACTCAAATGTTATATAACAGAATATCTTTGTAATATACATCAGCCGGCCGCGGTGGCCGAGCGGTTCTAGGCGCTTCAGTCCGGAACCGCGTGACTGCTACGGTCACAGGTTCGAATCCTGGCTCGGACATGGATGTGTGTGATGTCCTTAGGTTAGTTAGGTTTAAGTAGTTCTAAGTTCTAGGACACTCTGACCTCCGATGTTAAGTCCCATAGTGCTCTGAGCCATTTGAACCATTTTTAATATACATCAGCTGCACAGCACACGATGAATGCTATTCGGTTTCAGGTCACAATGGTTACAAAATAGCAGTAACAAGTAATCAGTTATAATTATTGCTACTTAATTCTGCGTCAAGGATAATGACAATACAAGTTGCGTTGAATGTTAAAACCAATACCCCCTCCCCAAACCATCGTAACGACGCAACAAGTGCACGAATTCAAATTTCAATACAATTTGCCAAGTAACTAGCATACAAGCCAATACACCAAGGTATATGCTTTCTTCTTGTCACAGTGAAGCAGTCAACAGCGCACAGCATCACTCTGCAAATAAGAATGTGTAAACTTTTGCCTGCCTTGTCTGGCGATGAGGGTAAAAAAAGCTATAAAACTTGTTTATGAAAATAAGAACCATATTCTGTAAGTGATTTCAAGCAGATACCTTCATTAATTCTACGGTTTTACGTTAATTTTTCATGGAAGTAGACTAAGCGAAATTAAACTGAAGCCCAAAACAAATGGAAGAGGTAAATTATGAATAGCACTGCCTTCCTGAAAATGTGAAAGTTCAGTCGGACTCTACGAACACGGTAAGGATGGAAAGGAGTAAGAACAACTTGCCGAATAAACCTTATAAGACGAAGAGTTCTTGCTATCTAAAAGGTATGAAAGCGTGGAAATAAGGATATATCTGAGGGAAAAAAAGAAATGGTTTTTTGAAAACGAAAAAAGAATCGATTCCAAGTACGAGCACAGTAATAAAAGTATAAAACATGTTTCTTATTTGAGGAAACTTAATAAATACAGGAATAACTTGATAACCGAAGCAAGACGATGAACAAAATATTAGGTAGTAAAATGATATATCAAATCTGTGCGTGGATGGGTATTTTCACAATGAAACGCTGGAACGGTATTCGAATACAATCTAGTAGAACATTTAGTATGTGTACAAATCCCTGTTCCTTATTTAATCGATTTTTACAAACGACAATACCTACGTTCTGCTCCTTCAACATGAATTCCGGTTAAGGTTTTTAATAAAATATTGAGAGACCATGAAACGCACATGTAGTATTCCCAGTGACATTGTACAGTGATTTTACCTTTGTTATTTTATTCTTTATATAAAATGTTGAACTCGAAACAGGTGAGCGCACAACTGCATCGTATGTCGTTTATTTTTATTTTTAGTGTTAATCAGATTTTACTTCAGAGAGAATATTTCAACTGAACAGTTCAATCCTAGAACATGCTGCTCATTATTTACAAATTTCGAAGTAATTTGCAGGAGCGGTGGAAAAGTAATTCTCTGCCGTGCCGTCAGATGAGGTCAGGTAAGGTTAAACGGCCAGAGGTCGCTTTAATATTTAATTCTAACCCTGACGTCACCGCCCTTACATTTCCTGAATTCTTACACTGTCAGTAGCTTTTAATTCGTAGTTTGTCAATTATACGTAAACCAATAAGGTACAATGGATGTGTTTGCTTTCAACTGATGCTGAAAGCACCGACCGACACCATTATTGTCTGCTGTCAAACACAATTGCTATCAGACTTGAGAGGATAATTGCGGAAATAAGTTTTATTCTAATGAATTAGAGTTTCGATGCAGATGACTCGTTTAGTTTCGCGTTTTCACACCGCTAGCTAATGATTAGATGCGTTTCAAGCTCTGTTCCTCGACGTTTGTAGACCAGAAAAACAGACATAGTAACCCTATTTCCTATTTTGTAAGCAGATACTGAACATTTACACTGACACATTACGTTTTTTTTATATCATAAAGAAAAATTAATTGTTGGGAAAAGAACATTACCTTTGCCAGAATTGCAGTTCAGTACCGTTAAATACATTCACTTTGTTTTAGCAATCACACTAGCATTTTGTATTAAGACAGATACTACCGGTTTTGGCAATTACATTTGTCATCAGACGTGTTTCTCTCCATCGCCGTCATCCCATGATCAGTCCAAAAGCAGTTAACTGCAGTTTCGTTACTTTGTGTTCTGCAAGTGTTGAGAAGTCCTTGAACTGTAGTGAACAGAAAGCTTTCTGACTCTTGACTATCTGCATCTGCGTTTACGTCTACGTGACTACTCTGCGTTTCTAAATTACGTTCCTGGAGGAGGGTTCATAAAACAAGGTTCAAACTATTTCTCTGCTATGAAACTTCCTGTCAGATTAAAACTGTGTGCCCGACCGAGACTCGAACTCGGGACCTTTGCCTTTCGCGGGCACGTGCTCTACCAATTGAGCTACCGAAGCACGACTCACGCCCTGTACTCACAGCTTTACTTCTGCCAGTACGTCGTCTCCTACCTTCCAAACTTTACAGAAGCTCTCCTGCAAGGTTCGCAGGAGAGCTTCTGTAAAGTTCGGAAGGTAGGAGACGAGGTACTGGCAGAAGTAAAGCTGTGAGTACCGGCGTGAGTCGTGCTTCGGTGGCTCAGTTGGTAGAGCACTTGCCCGCGAAAGGCAAAGGTCCCGAGTTCGAGTCTCGGTCGGGCACACAGTTTTAATCTGCCACGAAGTTTCATATCAGCGCACACTCCGCTGCAGAGTGAAAATCTCATTCTATTTCCCTGCTGTTCAAATGGTTCAAATGACTCTGAGCACTATGGGACTTGACTTCTGAGGTCATATGTCCCCTAGAACTTAGAACTACTTAAACCTAACTAACCTAAGGACATCACACACACCCATATGCCCGAGGCAGGATTCGAACAAGCGACCGTAGCGGTCGCACGGTTCCAGACTGAAGCGCCTAGAACCGCTCGGCCACCCGGTCGGCTCTGCTGTTCCACTGTTCAAAACACACGAGAGCAAACTTAGATAACTTGCACAAACCGTGTTACTATTGGTTTTAATCGCCTGATGACTTCATGAAAAGAATAAAAATGGTAGCATCATCTGCAAACAAACTGTGAGGGCTGCTCTGATCGTCTTCTCAATCAGTTATATACACTGAGACGACGAAAGTCATGGGATACTTTCTAGTATGGTTTCGGAACTTCTATTGCCCGGAATAATACTGCAACTGCACGTGCCACGGACCGAAGAAGTTGGAAGTCCCCTGCGGATATATTGAAACATACTGCCTCTATAGCTGCCCATAATTCCGAAAGTATTGCCGCTGCAGGATTTTGTTCACGAACTGACCTCTCGATTACGTCCCATCAATGTTCGATGGGATTCATGTCGGGCTATCTGGGTAGCCAAATCATTCGCTCGAACTGTTCAGAATGTTCTTCAAAGCAATCGCGAACAGTTGTGTCCCACTGACATCGTATATCGTCATCCATAGGCATTCCATCGATGTCTCGGAACGCAAAGTCCATAAATGGCTGCAAATAGTCTCCAAGTAGCCCAACACAACAATTTCCAGTCTATCGGTTCCGGTTGACTTCTTAAGTAATAGAACCCTTTACGTTGTGCTCGATGGTGAGTGTTAATCGGAGTTGAGGGTATCATCTGGAGTGCCCCAGGGAAGTGTGGTAGGTCCGCTGTTGTTTTCTGTCTACATAAATGGTCTTTTCGATAGGGTGGACAGCAATGTGCGGCTGTTTGCTGATGATGCTATGGTGTATGGGGAGGTATCGTCGTTGAGTGACTGTAGGAGGATACATGATGACTTGGACAGGATTTGTGATTGGTGTATAGCCGGCCGGTGTGGCCGTGCGGTTAAAGGCGCTTCAGTCTGGAACCGCGTGACCGCTACGGTCGCAGGTTCGAATCCTGCCTCGGGCATGGATGTGTGTGATGTCCTTAGGTTTAATTAGTTCTAAGTTCTAGGCGACTGATGACCTCAGAAGTTAAGTCGCATAGTGCTCAGAGCCATTTGAACCATTTTTTTTTGATTGGTGTAAAGAATGGCAGCTAACTCTAAATGTAGATAAATGAAAATTAATGCAGATGAATAGGAAAAAGAATTCTGTAATATTTGAATACTCCATTAGTAGTGTAGCGCTTGACATAGTCACGTCGGTTAAATATTTGGGCGTAACATTGCAGAGCGATATGAAGTGAGATAAGCATGTAATGTCAGTTGTGAAGAAGGCGGATAGTCGTCTTCGGTTCATTGGTATAATTTTGGGAAGATTTGGTTCATCTGTAAAGGAGACCGCTTATAAAACACTAAAACGACCTATTCTTGAGTACTGTTGGAGCGTTTGGGATCCCTGTCAGGTCGGATTGAGGGAGGACATAGAAGCAATTCAGAGGCGGGCTGCTAGATTTGTTACTGGTAGGTTTGACCATCACGCTAGTGTTACGGAAATGCTTCAGGAACTCGGGTGGGAGCCTCTAGAGGAAAGGAGGCGTTCTTTTCGTGAATCGCTACTGAGGAAATTTAGAGAACCAGCATTTGAGGCTGACTGCAGTAGAATATTACTGCCGCCAACTTACATTTCGCGGAGAGAACACAAAGATAAGATTAGGGCTCGTACAGAGGCATATAGGCACTCATTTTTCCCTCGTTCTGTTTGGGAGTGGAACAGGGAGAGAAGATGTTAGTTGTGGTACGAGGTACCCTCCGCCACGCACCGTATGGTGGATTGCGGAGTATGTATGTAGATGTAGATGTAGATGTAGATGTAGACACAGTCCACTCTGTGTTAACACAGTCCACACCATTATGGAGGGACCACCAGCTTTCGCAGGGCCTTGTTGACAACTTGCGTCCTTGGCTTCGTGTGAGTCTGCGCCACACTCAAACTCTACCATCGCCTCTTACCAACTGAAATCGGGACCCATCTGATCAAGTCACGGTTTCCCAGTCGTCTAGCGTCCAACCGGTACGTCACGATCCCAGGACAGGCGCTGCAGCCTATGTCGTGCTGTTAGCAAAGGCAGTCGCGTTAGTCGTCGGTTTCCATAGCCCCATAACGTCGAATTTCGCCGCACTGTCCTATCGGCCTCGTTCCTCGTACTTCCCAAATTGATTTCTGTGGTTATTTCACTCGGTGTTGCTTGTCTGTTAGCACTGAGAACTCTTACGCAAACGCCACTGCTCTCTGTTGTTAAGTGGAGACTGACTGACACACGCCGCTGATTGTGGAGAGTCGTAGTGATTGAAATTTTGTACTGTCTTCGCACTCTTGGCACCGCGTATCTCGGAATACTGATTTCCCTAACAATTCCCGAAATGGAATGCCCCATGCCTCTAGCTCCAACTACCATTCCGCGTTCAGAGTCTAATTCCCGTCGTGCAGCCATGATCACTTCGGAAACATTTTCACATGAATCATCTGTGTACAAACGACAGCTGCGCCTACGTACTGCCCTTTATTCCTTGTGTAACTAATACTACCGCCATCTGTAAATGTGCATATCGCCATCCGTTGACTTTTGGCGCCTGAACGTAGTTTAGAAGGAGCAGATATCACTTTCATTTTGCTCGATTATTTTCCGGCAATTGTGACCTTTCTGACAGGTAATGATGAATACGGTAGCACAACTGAGTCGATTACCCGTAAGCACACAATTTTATTGTAAGTCGCTTGCGATATAGGGAATCAGTTTGAGATCCCTCGTTGATGGCACTCGTGACTTTTTTTTTAAATTTGTGGCTGATTTTAAGCTTGATGTCCTGCTGTATATGTTAGTCACACAAACTCAATCACTTGAAAATGGCATAAAAGTCAGAAATAACAATTCAGGCAAATGGGGGCACGTTCATTTAAAAATTGTAACTAATATACGATCTGAATCGGAGAACTTGCCTTTAGTGATTTAAGCTGCTCCGCTACACTGAGGATATCTACTTCTGATATACTGAATTGATGCAAGATTTCGAGACAAAGTTTCCTTGAGGAAACTGTTAAAAGCATCTCACATTTACATCCACGTTAAATTTCAATCTTCAGCTTAATATAGCCAATCTACACTCCTGGAAATTGAAATAAGAACACCGTGAATTCATTGTCCCAGAAAGGGGAAACTTTATTGACACATTCCTGGGGTCAGATACATCACATGATCACACTGACAGAACCACAGGCACATAGACACAGGCAACAGAGCATGCACAATGTCGGCACTAGTACAGTGTATATCCACCTTTCGCAGCAATGCAGGCTGCTATTCTCCCATGGAGACGATCGTAGAGATGCTGGATGTAGTCCTGTGGAACGGCTTGCCATGCCATTTCCACCTGGCGCCGCAGTTGGACCAGCGTTCGTGCTGGACGTGCAGACCGCGTGAGACGACGCTTCATCCAGTCCCAAACATGCTCAATGGGGGACAGATCCGGAGATCTTGCTGGCCAGGGTAGTTGACTTACACCTTCTAGAGCACGTTGGCTGGCACGGGATACATGCGGACGTGCATTGTCCTGTTGGAACAGCAAGTTCCCTTGCCGGTCTAGGAATGGTAGAACGATGGGTTCTGTGGTGTCACCGCTAGACACCACACTTGCTAGGTGGTAGCTTAAATCGGCCGCGGTCCATTAGTAGATGTCGGAACCGCGTGTCGCCACTGGCAGTCATCGCAGACCGAGCGCCACCACACGGCAGGTCTCGAGAGACTGACTAGCACTCGCCCGAGTTGTACGACGACATTGCTAGCGACTACACTGATCGAAGCCTTTCTCTCATTTGCCGAGAGACAGTTAGAATAGCCTTCAGCTAAGTTAATGGCTACGGCCTAGCAAGGCGCCATTAACCATTTGTAACGTTGCATGTACCTCAAGATAGAGTCTCACTTGTATCAAATGGTTCAAATGGCTCTGAGCACTATGGGACTCAACTGCTGTGGTTATAAGTCCCCTAGAACTTAGAACTACTTAAACCTAACTAACCTAAGGACAGCACACAACACCCAGCCATCACGAGGCAGAGAAAATCCCTGACCCCGCCGGGAATCGAACCCGGGAACCCGGGCGTGGGAAGCGAGAACGCTACCGCACGACCACGAGATGCGGGCCTCACTTGTATCATCCAGAATGCTGTATACCAAAGGACAATATAAAAGTTAAGTGTTCTAGTAGCTACGTTCTTTTCTTTATCACATTCATTACGAATCCTGTTCCAGATTTCGCGCCAGTCGGCGTGTGTGTACGTGTGCCCTTTCGGCTACTTCACTGTGGACTGGCTGCCTTAACAGTCCACTACAGGTTCGATGACGGTTTGGATGTACCGTGCACTATTCAGTGTCCCCTCGACGATCACCAGTGGTGTACGGCCAGTGTAGGAGATCGCTCCCCACACCATGATGCCGGGTGTTGGCCCTGTGTGCCTCGGTCGTATGCAGTCCTGATTGTGGCGCTCACCTGCACGGCGCCAAACACGCATACGACCATCATTGGCACCAAGGCAGAAGCGACTCTCATCGCTGAAGACGACACGTCTCCATTCGTCCCTCCATTCACGCCTGTCGCGACACCACTGGAGGCGGGCTGCACGATGTTGGGGCGGGACCGTAGCGGGACCGTAGCCCAGCTTCATGGAGACGGTTGCGAATGGTCCTCGCCGATACCCCAGGAGCAACAGTGTCCCTAATTTGCTGGGAAGTGGCGGTGCGGTCCCCTACGGCACTGCGTAGGATCCTACGGTCTTGGCGTGCATCCGTGCGTCGCTGCGGTCCGGTCCCAGGTCGACGGGCACGTGCACCTTCCGCCGACCACCACTGGCGACAACATCGATGTACTGTGGAGACCTCACGCCCACGTGTTGAGCAATTCGGCGGTACGTCCACCCGGCCTCCCGCATTCCCACTATACGCCCTCGCTCAAAGTCCGTCAACTGCACATACGGTTCACGTCCACGCTGTCGCGGCATGCTACCAGTGTTAAAGACTGCGATGGAGCTCCGTATGCCACGGCAAAGTGGCTGACACTGACGGCGGCGGTGAACAAATGCTGCGCAGCTAGCGCCATTCGACGGCCAACACCGCGGTTCCTGGTGTGTCCGCTGTGCCGTGCGTGTGATCATTGCTTGTACAGCCCTCTCGCAGTGTCCGGAGCAAGTATGGTGGGTCTGACACGCCGGTGTCAATGTGTTCTTTTTTCCATTTCCAGGAGTGTATTAACAAAACATGCATTGTGAATGACAAATAAAAAAATAAAAAAACAAATAAAAATATTGTACGACTGACAATGGATGAAGCTCCTCTATTCCACGGTAAATATAACTAACTTATGTTGGTTATATCTAGAAAAACTCGAAGAAATCAGAGACCAGGAAATAATCGCAGAATAAATTCAGACAAGTGCTCACAATCAGGTGTATGGATATGGTTGGTGAACTTCGTTAATAACGAAAAACTCAGTTCAGCAAATAAAATGTATGGGCCACCAAAACTGTCAATAACTGCCTTCAGTTCCGTTTAGGAGGGGTGTATGGTACGTTTCAATTAACGCTCAAAACATAAATACATAGAAATGGAAAGAAATCCATTCTACCAGGATGATACTCCAGTATTTTTCGTGGGATTTACTGCTTAAAACTGCATCCTTACATGAGCTTAGTTTCAGTATAGAAACATGCGTCGGGAAATGTGAAGAATAATGAAATTATATGTAATGAAATTACATGATGGCTGCTTAAAGTGTTTAATGTTACTGAAACTTTTCAGCGCAACACATCACCGCTAGTTGACGTGCACTTGCAGCTTATTGATATATTTAGGACTTTGAGAAAGATATGTGCATTCACCACAACCAAATCGCAAAGGCAGCTGTGGTATAATGTCAGCAGAACGAGTGGTGACGCGTTGGACGCAGTATAACAGTGTGTCAAAAAAAGTCTGCACGGATCCTTCCAGACGGACTTCGCTCTGATGAATAGGTGGAAGACAACATCTTAGTGTAGTCCAGTGTCAGCTAGACCATCAGTGAGACAGGACCTTGTGTTACTGCTGCTAATCAGACGAGTACATCGTTCGTTTGATGCAAATTTCTACGAGCCTTATATAGGAGCGACTTATTTTCAGCTACTACTTTATTTTTGTATTTTCTTGCGCCTTTGAGTGTTCTTTAGTTTAAAGTCGCTAATTTCGTGCTTGTTTATTTATCAGGCACAGTTCCGCGTTTGTTAACTGTCGCCGGCCTGGATGGCCGAGCGGTTCTAAGCGCTACAGTCTGGAACCGCACGAACGCTACGGTCGCAGGTTCGACTCCTGTCTTGGGCATGGATGTGTGTGATGTCCTTAGGTTAGTTAGGTTTAAGTAGTTCTAAGTTCTAGGGGATTGATGACCTCAGAAGTTATGTCCCATAGCGCTCAGAGCCATTTGAACCATTTTTCGTTAACTCTCTAGTGCATACCTTTCGCCTTGTTTAGTATGCTTAGGGACCGTGGTTGCTGTGTACTGAT
Source organism: Schistocerca nitens (assembly GCF_023898315.1). Taxonomy (NCBI): domain Eukaryota; kingdom Metazoa; phylum Arthropoda; class Insecta; order Orthoptera; family Acrididae; genus Schistocerca; species Schistocerca nitens. The sequence continues at coordinate 196,050,084 of NC_064622.1, read as the reverse complement.
GGGAGCTGAATTGGTGAACCTACGCTCACAGCTCCAGGTGACGTTGGCTTCCGTCACACAGCTTGAGGCTGCTGCCAAGGGACAGCATAGTGGGAGGTTGGGCACAGGGATGCGAGGGACGTCGAGCACGTGTCCCCCGATCGGTCCACTGCTGTGGCCACCCCTGGTACTACCTGAAATGAGGTTGACCCTCACCTGTGGTCAAGTGGGAGATGATTGCAAAGTCTGGCAGGCAGCGAAAGACTTTCCAAGGGTCCGATCGTAGGGTCTCCCTGGTTCGTTTGACGAACAGGTTTCTGGCATTATCGTTGACAGACAAAGTCTTCTATTCCGAACACAGTCGTCCACCCTGTTCCAAAGGAAGCTTCTCGTCCCATCGTCCCACAAGTTCTGGGCATTCACAAAGGGTGGGTTTGCTGGCAGTTGGGAGCTCTAACGCTAGGCGCGTAATGGGGCCCCTCAGAGACTTGGATTCCAAGGAGAGGTAGGAAGCCAGTGTGGACTCGGTGTGCATACCGGGGGGAGTCATTCCGGATGTGGAAAGGTGCAACCACAGCCTCAAGCCATGAAGAGTACAGGGTGCAGCCAACTGCAGGTGGTGGCTCACGTCGGTACCAATGACGTGAGACTCTTTGTATCAGAGGAGATTCTCTCTGGTTTCGGGCAGATTGCGGAAATGGTAAAGCTACCAGTCTTGTTTGCGAGATTAAGGCGGAGCTCACCATCTCCTGCATCGTATATAGAACCGACTGTGGTCCTATGGTGCAGAGCCGAGTGGAGGGGCTGAATCAGAGTCTTAGGCGGTTCTGTGACCGTGTACGTTTCAGATTCCTCGACTTGCGCATCTGTTGGTGGGTTTCCGGGTTCCGCTTAATAGATCAGGAGTCCACTACACAGGAAGCAGCAACATGGGTAGCGGGGGCTATGTGGAAGGAACTGGGCGGTTTTTAGATTAGAGGGTCTCTGAAAACTACAGAAAAGGTGTCAGTCTAAAAGGGGGCAGGTAGAGGTAGCACAAATTGATACTGTAGTTGTAAATTGTCGTGGATTTTTTGGGAAAGAAACGGAGCTCCAAGCGCTAATAGAAATTACTGAAGCTCAAATCGTTATAGGTACAGCCGAAATATTTTCAAAGCACCTAATCGTGTTCAGAAAGGACAGATTAAATACAATCGCTGCTGGCGTGTTTATTGCTGACAGAAGTAGTTTACCATGTAGTGCAGTTGAAGTACATAGCTCCTGTGAGCTAATATGGGTAGAGGTTACACTAGGCAACCGGAATAAATTAATAAATGGTTCGTTTTACCGACCCGTGATGCAGATTATGCAGTTGGTGAACAGTTGAAAGAAAACTCGAGTCTCATTTCAGATAGGTACCCAACTCACACAACTTTAGTTTGTGGTGACTTCAATTTAGCCGGCCGAAGTGGCCGTGCGGTTAAAGGCGCTGCAGTCTGGAACCGCAAGACCGCTACGGTCGCAGGTTCGAATCCTGCCTCGGGCATGGATGTTTGTGATGTCCGTAGGTTAGTTAGGTTTAACTAGTTCTAAGTTCTAGGTGACTAATGACCTCAGCAGTTGAGTCCCATAGTGCTCAGAGCCATTTGAACCATTTTTGACTTCAATTTGCCATCGATATGTTGGGAAAAAATAGGCACAAAACGTCGGTGGGCACAATGCTTTTTCAGAAAATTATTTCGAACAGCTAGTTCAGGAGCCCACTTGAAGTGTACATATTTGCAAAAACATGTTTTACCTATTAGCAAAAATAGCGCTGAACAAAAGGAGAGCATCATGAGAGATACAGGGATTAGTGACCTCAAGGCATTTATAGAGAGACTGAAAACCGTGACATCCAAACCCACCAAAAATAAATGCAAAGTGCATTTGAAAAAGCAGATAAAAATTCGCTAGACGCCTATCTAAGAGACAATATCCACTCCTTTCGACCTGATTATGTAAGCGTAGACCAGATGTGATTTGAATTTAAAGAAATTCTATCGTTGACAATTGAGAGATATATACCACATAAATTAATAAGCGATGGTAGAGATCGCCCCTGGCACACTAAATAATTAAGAAAACTCTTTCACAGGCAACGAAAAGAGCATGCCAAATTTAAAAGAACGCAAAATCCACAAGATTGGCGATATTTTAAAGAAACTCGAAATTTAACGCGAACTTCAAAGCGAGATGCTTTTAATGGTTTCCACAACGTAACTCTGTCTCGAAGTCTGGCAAAAAACCCGAAGAGATTCTGGTCATACATAAAGTACACCATCGGTGAGAAGCAATCAATACCTTTACAGCACGATAACCATGGCTATGTCACCGAGGACAGTGCCACTAAAGCAGAGTTACTAAACACGGTTTTCCGAAGTTCGTTCACCAAAGAGGACGACGTAAATATTCCATAATTCTAACCTAGAACAACTGCTAATATGAGTAACAGAATGAGATATGGTCGGTGTAGTAAAGCATATTAAATTACTTAATAAAGTGTAGGCTTCCGGTCCAGACTGCATACTAGTCAGGTTCTCTCCAGAGTATGCTGATACAGTAGATCCCTACATAACATATATAAACGCTCGCTCATCGAAAGATCTGTACGTAAAGACCGGAAAGCTGCACAAGTCACACCAGTACCCTAGAAATAAAAAGGAGTAATCCGCTGAATTACAGACCCATAGCACTAACGTCGATTTGCAGTAGGGGTTTGGAAAACATATTGTGTGCGAACATAACGAATTGTCTTGAATAAAACGATTTACTGACTAATGGTGCCGGCCGAAGTGGCCGTGCGGTTAAAGGCGCTGCAGTCTGGAACCGCAAGACCGCTACGGTCGCAGGTTCGAATCCTGCCTCGGGCATGGATGTTTGTGATGTCCTTAGGTTAGTTAGGTTTAACTAGTTCTAAGTTCTAGGGGACTAATGACCTCAGCAGTTGAGTCCCATAGTGCTCAGAGCCATTTGAACCATTTTTTTTTACTAATGGTCAGCACGAATTCAGCAGAAATCGTTCTTGGAAAACACAACTGGCTTTTTTTTCTCACCAAGTAATGAGTGCAGGGTTGTCAAATTGATGCCGTATTTTTAGATTTCCACAAGGCTTTCGACACCGTTCCTCACAAGCGTCTTCTAACCAAACTTCCTGCCTATGGAATATCGCCTCAGTTGTGCGACTGGATTCGTGATTTCCTGTCAGAAAGTCACGGAAAGTCATTAAGCACAATAGAAATAACATCTGGCGTTTCCCAAGGAAGTGTTTTTGTTGTTGTTGTTGTGGTCTTCAGTCCTGAGACTGGTTTGATGCAGCTTTTCCATGCTACTCTATCCTGTGCAAGCTTCTTCGTCTCCCAGTACCTACTGCAACCTACATACTTCTGAATCTGCTTAGTGTATTCATCTTTTGGTCTCCCTCTACGATTTTTACCCTCCACGCTGCCCTCCAATACTAAGTTGGTGTTCCTTGATGCCTCAGAACATGTCCTACCAATCGATCCCTTCTTCTAGTCAAGTTGTGCCACAAACTCCTCATTCCCCAATTCTATTCAATATCTCCTCATTAGTTGTGTGATCTACCCATCTAATCTTTAGCATTTTTCTGTAGCACCACATTTCGAAAGCTTCTATTCTCTTCTTGTCCAAACTATTTATCGTCCTTGTTTCACTTCCATACATGGCTACACTCCATACAAATACTTTCAGAAACGACTTCCGGACACTTAAATCTATACTTGATGTTAACAGATTTCTCTTCTTCAGAAACGCTTTCCTTGCCATTGCCAGTCTACATTTTATATCCTCTCTACTTCGACCATCATCAGTTATTTTGCTCCCCAAATAGCAAAACTCCTTTACTACTTTAAGTGTCTCATTTCCTAATCTAATTCCCTCAGCATCATCCCAGTTAACTCGACTACATTCCATTATCCTCGTTTTGCTTTTGTTGATGTTCATCTTATATCCTCCTTTCAAGACACTGTCCATTCCGTTCAACTGCTCTTCCAAGTCCTTTGCTGTCTCTGACAGAATTACAATGTCATCGGCGAACCTCAAAGTTTTTATTTCTTCTCCATGGATTTTAATGCCTACTCCGAATTTTTCTTTTGTTTCCTTTACTCCTTGCTCAATATACAAATTGATTAACATCGGGGAGGGGCTACAATCTGTCTCACTCCATTCCCAACCACTGCTTCCCTTTCATGTCCCTCGACTCTCATAACTGCCATCTGGCGTCTGTCCAAATTGTAAATAGCCTTTCGCTCACTGTATTTTACCCCTGACACCTTCAGAATTTGAAAGAGAGTACTCCAGGCAACATTGTCAAAAGCTTTCTCTAAGTCTACAAATGCTAGAAACGTAGGTTTGCCTTTCGTTAATCTATTTTCTAAGATAAGTCGTAGGGCCAGTATTGCCTCATATGTTCCAACATTTCTACGGAATCCCAACAGATTTTCCCCGAGGTTGGCTTCTATCACATTTTGCATTCGCCGGTAAAGAATTCGCGTTAGAATTTGGCAGCCGTGACTTATTAAACTGATAGTTCAGTAATGTTCACATCTGTCAACACCTGCTTTCTTTGGGATTGGAATTATTATATTCTTCTTGATGTCTGAGGGTATTCCGCCTGTCTCATACATCTTGCCCACCACATGGTAGAGTTTTGTGAGGACTGGCTTTCCCAAGGCTGTCAGTAGTTCTAATGGAATGTTGTCTACTCCTGGGCCCTTGTTTCGGCTTAGGTCTTTCAGTGCTCTGTCAAACTCTTCACGCAGTATCATATCTCCCATTTCACCTTCATCAGTATCCTCTTAAACATTTTCATAATTTTGTCCTCAAGCACATCGCCCTTGTATAGACCCTCTATATACACATTCCACCTTTCTGCTTTCCCTTACTTGCTTAGAACTGGGTTTCCATCTGAACTCTTGATATTCATACAAGTGGTTCTCTTATCTCTAAAGGTTTCTTTAATTGTTCTGTAGGCAGTATCTATCTTACCCCTAGTGATATAGGCCTCTACACCCTTACATTTGTCCTCTAGCCATCCCTGCTTAGCCATTTTGCGCTTCCTGTCGATCTCATGTTTGAGAGGAAGTGTTATAGGCCCTCTATTGTTCCTGATCTACATAAACGACATAGGAGACATTCTGAGCAGCCCTCTTAGATGGTTTGCAGAAGATGCTGCCATTTATCGTCTTGTAAGGCGATCAGATGATCAAAACCAACTGCAAAATGATTTGGACAAGATATCTATAAGGTGCAAAAAGTGGAAGTTGATTGTAAGTAGGGTGTGAATTGTCCATATGAGTACTAAAAGAAATCCACTACATATCTATAAATCACACTAAATAAGGCTGTAAATTCAACTGAATACTGAGGGATTACAATTACGAATAACTTAAATTGGGACGATCACCCAAATAATGTTGTGGGTAAAGCAAACCAAAGACTGCGATTTATCGGTGCAACACTTAGAAAATGCCACAGTCCTACTAAATAGACTGTGTACACCAGGCTTGTCCGCCCTCTTGTGGGTTATCGCTGTGCGGTGTTGGATCTGCATAAGATGGGACTGATGGAGGACATCGAAAAAGTTCAAAGAAGGGCTCCTCGTTTTGTATTATCGCGAAATAGGGGATAGAGTGTCACTGACATGATACGTGAATTGGAGTGGACATCATTAAAACAAAGGTGTTTTTCGTTGTGGCAGAACTTTCAATCACCCTCTTTCTCTCCGAATGAGAAAATTATCTGTTAGCTCTCATCTACGTAGCGAGACATGATCATCGTGTTAAAATAAGAGAAATCAGAGCTCGCACAGCCCATCACGACTTACAGACATACTGTCGATTGCAATTCACTGGAAGCTGTGTTCAGATTTCGAGATACTATGCGTCGTTTATCTCTGACATCATACAACAGACAAGAGAGTCTTGCATGGAATAAGGTTTGAGTCAACTGGGACACTGAATGGCATTCTGCAGTGTTCAGTAATGAGTCTGGCTTCGATTTTTGGTGGTCGAACCGACGGCATCGCTTTGGTAGATGTCCCAGTGAAAAGTGACAGGAAGCTTAGATTCGCTCAAACTCCTGGCGGAGGAGCGACTGAGTATGGCCACCGAACTTAGCTTACTTTAAGTGTCCGGGTCACCAACTAAACTGCATGTTTACAGTAATCAACAACGTGGTTGACTTTGTTATTCTATAATAAGGACTGCCACTCTGCGTGCTTTCCCTGTTTTTGTGCAGATCATTATATGTTGACGTTTTCGTATTGCACCACACTCACGGGAGTCGTTTTTTCATACTCACCGTTTTCTCACGTTGGTATTGCACCGTGCTAGTTCTTAAACTGCCAAGCGCTCTATACTTTGTGAACGTTAGATGGTTCCCAGGAGGTAGCAGTTCGTTAGGCTTTATTAGCGTTTGATTGATACAGTTTTGGTATACATTTTCTCGCCGTATTTCAGGCGGCTCGTCTGAAGGTTTGATCATTCGCATAAAACTTCACCGGGATTTCAGTCGGCTGTGCCGTACTTGGCAGTCGTTTAATGGATACCTGTCATCATAAGCCAGTCTCCTCCTTTCGGACTGAGCTGCAACTAGACTTCTCATTGTCGGTGGAGCTACACCGAAAGTGGGGTAAATTTGTTTTACTGGCATTGGTCTTAGGCAGACAGAAACTGTATTGCCGTTTGCTTGAAATACTATGAGACGAAGCGGCCATTTCGACGCACTTTATAACTTCAAGATGTCTTGACCACACTCTCTATTATATCCAAAACCACCTTAAGTGTTTCGACATTCCGTCATTTTGTTAGGCAATATAATGTCAGTCATATAAAATTCTTAAATATGTACATTGTATCTTCTCAAAATCCTTAACCTAGACAATGGTGCAAAATGCTGCCACAGTACCAGTTTGCACTTGTCTCTTTTATAAATTTGACAAGATACAATGTATATCCTGAACAGTTTTCTATGATTGAAAATGACAGAATGTCCAAACAAAGGAAGGCGACTTTGGAAATAACAGAAAAAATGTGGTCAAGACTTCCGATACTTGTAAAGTGTCTCATTAATTACCAAGTCGACTTATTTGGCGCTTGCAGATTTGTACCACACAGATGCTGCATACTCTGCTGTAGAGAAACATGGTGCGAGAGCTGATTTTCTTAGAATTTGAGGATGATGTCCGCGTTTTATACCGTGATTTTTCGAATGACATCATTACCATATCTTAACCTAAACATTTTGTCAGTACCTCCGAAATGTCATAGTTTTGTAAAGTCGAATATTTCGGCGAATCATTGTAATTCAACTCCTGACCCAGCCGCATCACTTTTATTGCCCTATGTGCGTCTTTATCTCTGAGGTGCAAAGCACACACTTCAGTCTTAAAGGGGTGTTGTTTGAAGAAATTTTCTCTGTAGTACACATCTAAGTCTTCGAGAGTTCACATCAGTTCCCTTCCGCTTCCTCACACGATTTTCCTTGTGCAGCCACGGCAGTATGATCGGCAAGTGTAACCGGCTCATCTCAGCGTTTATAGGCTGGTCGTTTGTACAGATGTTAGGTACTTATAAAATTGGTGACAGGACAATGCCTTGGGGTAGACCATACATTTGTCTCAATTTTTCACCCCCCTGTAGCATCACATAAGAATGTCTATTTTGAAGGAGGCATTCCACTAAGTTTGTCATTCGGAAGTCCTTAGCCATGTCATAAAGTTTAACGAGCAGCCGTCGGTGCTTGGCAGGCCACCAGAGACCTATAAAAAGAACTCCGACTACCTGCTTCCGTTCGAATCGCTGACTTGGGAGCTTTATGCTCACCAGTATGTGGCAAGAATTACATCTGTTGAAATATTCTTCACGATCGTGGTACCATATTTCAGCACTATAATGCAAGACCGCGCACTGCAGTTCACACAACAAACGTTCTGAGGAATGTGCGGATCTTTGACTGTCCAGCCCAGCTTCTTTATTTCTCACCCCCTAGAGTGTCTGGCATGAGTATGGAAGACTTACACTTTCAGACCAGCCTCATTTTGCAGTCTCTAACACGCCTTGTAATATTACTCGCTTATTCAGCCATCATATTAGGTTCCTGGAAGCTATTCCCAGGGCAGTGGAGATGCAATAAGCATAGAGATGACGCAATGTGGGGTGAGGTACCGGTGACAGATGGTAGATTCCCGTGAGAAAGACCGCCTGCATGATGCTGCTGCTCTGTGATTGGCTGCTGTGTTCGGCGGTAGGGCGCCAAAACGTTAAACTTTAGTTGTTATTATTAATTAAACCTGTCATCCAAATTACTTCATTTTTTTAAATAAACATCTCTCAACAGCCAGCTATCAATCAGTCATTTCAAAATTATTAAATCAAAGTATTACTAAAACAAAAGACTGACGATATTACTGCCGATGCACTTCGGTGGCGTTCTGGTCACTCCTTGCTGGCTTGGCAGGTGGAGAGTCTCAGGCAGTCCGGCTCTCCAGTTCTGACCGTTCCTGTAGACAGACATTTTGTCTGTTATAGCAATATTTGTTTCATGCAATATTATTTACTACAGTTCCGTCCGTCGCTAGGTACAGACATGTTGTCTGTAATAGTAGTATTTGATTCATGTTATTTTATTCTCCAGTTCTGACGGTTCCAGTAGACAGACATGTAGTCTGCCGCAGGATGTATTTCATGTTATTTTAGCCAGATGTAATGACTTGTGATCAAGAATAGTTTCTCGTGTCTATATCAATAAAAACGCGAGTGACATCCCAAATGAGTTATAGTTTATTCGTAGCAGCAGTTCCTTGCGAAGTTAATTTCAGCCTCAAGAAAAATAATCCACGACCTGCGTGCTGTTTTCTGCGCAGGGGACATCATCATCATCATGAAGACAACAGGTCAGTGAAGTGTACAAGAACTTATGTATTCCACACAGGGCAGTGGAGACAACTAGGCACCTCAAGTGTACTGCATGCACAGTAAAAATGTGCTCAGTGACACGTCATCTGCAGTAATGCAGATGAGGTAAAGAAGGATGAAAGTATTAACACTATCTCACTTTTATTCCTTTTTTTTTCTTGCCATAGCCTGGCGTTTTAGTAACTAACACCTGGTCTCTCTCCCACTTGAAAAAGTTGTAAAATAATTACGTAAACCCAGCGACGAGTGTCAGAAATCGGGTGGTTTAACTCTTCGTACCTGAGTACTCTGCGACAAGCACATGAAAACCATTGTTCAAATACGCTGTTATCACTTTAGACGAGAGACACAGTTCTTTCAATTGGTATCAACCCGTTCTAGTGACATTAGTAGTTGTTTTCGTAAGAGTACGAGTGGCTAATAGTGACACGACCGTATTAATGTTTCGCAGTATGATATCAGAACGAAAAGTATTCACGGATTTGATATATATGATCAAAACGATTATACACTGATCAGGCAGAACATTACGACCACCTACCTAACAGCCGGTATGTCCGCTTTTGGTATGAATAACAGTGGCGATGCATCGAGGCGTGGTAGCAATGAGGCCTTGTTAGGTCGCTGCAGAGAATTGGCACCACATTTGCACACACAAGTCACCTACTTCCTGTAAGTTCCGGGAAGGGAGGCGCCACGCTCGATCACATCCCATATGTGTTCCATCGGGTTCAGATCTGGCAAGTTGGGGAGCCAGCACGTCAGTTGGATCTCGCCACTGTGTTCCTCGAACCACTCCATCATACTCCTGGCCTTCTGACCCGGCGCATTGTCTTGTTGAAAAATGTCACGAATGTATGGAAACACGATCGGCATGAACGGGTGTACGTGGTCTGCAACCATGGTACGATACTGCTTAGCGATCATGGTGCCTTGTGCGAGCTCCAGTGGACCCATGCTTGAATGTTGACCAGAGCATAATGGAGCCGCCACTGGCTTGCCTCCTCCCGAAACACAAGTGTCAATGCGTATTTCCGTGGAACATCTCGGGTTCGTGGCCTTCCATTGGCGTAACGAAGAAGGTATCGCTATTCCGCAGACCATGAAACGCTCTCCCGCTGCGCCAACGTCCAGTGCCGATGGTCATGCGCCCATTTCAGCCGTAGTTATCGAAGTCGTGGCGTTAACAGTGGAATCTGAATGGGTCGTCGGTTGTGGAGGCCCATTGTTAGCAATGTTGGGTGCCTGTGTGTTCAGACACACTTGCACTCCGATATGCATTGAAGTCTGATGTTAGTTCCGTAACTGTTTTGCCACTCTGGCCAGCCTACGACGTCCGACCTGGTAATGACGGGTGCCCGCCCAAACCCAGCCTGATATTGTATGCACTGCACTTGTGACTGACCAGCAGTCATTTCTCGCCAGGGACGTTGCTATGGCCTGGACGGGCTTACATCGATAGTAGCTCGGTGGTCATAATTCTAGCTGAACAATGAATGTTTCTCTCTCTCTCATTTTAGTGTTCTCACAGATAATTGTCCAGTACACGTACTTTGGCCGTGAATCGTCACTACGCGTTTGATTATTATTCCCGCAACACGACACTCGATTTGGGAATTATCACTCTCAAATCACCAGTACTGAAGCGTTAACACACGCAAATTCCGAGGCAATAATTTCAATTACTTCGACAAAAATTACTTTAATTTGCGTTCTACATCATCACGCAGCACGGAATCTAAGCTACGACTCTCTTACCACGTTGTAACATTTAGTCACGGCACTCCTGTTCATTTCTGTTGTGCAGTGCGACAACAGCGCTCAAGTCAGAAGGAGAGCTACATTTCTGAGTGCGATATCGGATAAGTGCGAATAGTATCGTCTATATTGATACGTAACATAGTTTTTTTTACAATAGGGAGTGGTATGCAGTGCCACAAAAATACGCAATAACGAAAAAATTACACCACATTTGTCTTTCTTTAGTTTTCAAAGGAACTTGAGAGTTATTAGACAGTACATTACAGAGAATATTTGTAAGATGCTCTTGTAACTTACAAATGATTAATGAAGGATTTCGTTTTCTCTTGGGAACAAAAAATGGGTCGTAATCATAAGACCTTCTCCAGAAAGAAGTCGTACGTCTACTCAAAAACGAGACGTTTCTTCATTACAGTACCATTCAAACCAATTATTGTGGAAAATAGAAAACTTGGATACTTACACATTATTTATTGTACCAAATAAGCCACTATAACTGTATCTGAATAAAACGTCAAAATAAATAAAACAGTTTCTCAGTACCAGGTCTACAATTGTAGCTACTTCTGAGGCACAGACGGCAAGAATCTTCAACATATTCACTTTTGAAGCAAAACCAATTACATTTACAATTCTTTTTTAGAAAGTCGAAGGGAGAGCAAGAATGTGCGAATCAATAGAATCCACAGAAACTTGTTATGTGTCAAGGAAATTGCCTACAATAGTAAGAACGGACAATAACACAAATATCTGCTTCACTTTCATGGAACTAGCGTGTACATTTTCTTGCTTTAGCGAACTAAGCTGTAATTAGAGGCATATTAGAAAGATTTTCTTTTTCATTGACGTGCAGATTATGTCACTGAATCGGAGAGGAGAATCGGCTGTTTCGACATTTATTTCACTATCATTCGTGTCTCCCGATCATTTTTACTAAGCTTGGAACGCAAAAATATAACTGTTATTTCGTTAATTAAGAAGGAAAATTATTAAAACAAACAATCTTACAGCTGGATTTCTAGCCGCTAGGGACGCTAGTGTCGTTGCAGCTGACAAACGGTAGCAATTTTCACGACAGTTAGTGTCGCTACTGTATGCACTGAGTTCACAAAAGTTACGGGATACGGATGTTATAGTGTCCCTTTTGAAATATTCAAGCCAATACATTTGAAGTAAATATTAAAAGGACTCTGAATAACATTATGTAGACATAAACGACAAATTAATTATGAAAATGTATTAAATTAGCTTCAAAGAAGGACTATATCGATTGCAATGTAATGAAAAGACATTATTTATATTAAATGAGATCGTAGTGCATAATGTTCTCGAAACTGACATTATTATCTTTGTCATTATATATAAGAGAAAAAAGATATTTAAAATCACTTCCAGTCAGATCATTTCTTCTGCTGTAGGTAAGGTACGCTTGCGGTAGCTTTTGTTCCATTTGTTCTCGTACGTAGCGAATAATTCAAGTGTGTATTCTGTGCTTTGTGGAAATATATTTACAAAAAGTGAGTGAATTGTGTTACTTAAAGAACCCATGCAAACAATTCTTCCTGAATTAATAATTGCAGGAAGTTATGGAGCATTTTTATCAGTTTCTGCGAAGCGAGCAGCGGTGATCTTTGACTGGCAACAACTGGCCGCCATTACGCGGCGTATTTAAATTTATTTTTCTGTGTAACATATCACCACATCAGGAGCAGAAAGAATCATTTCAAGTTATTCAATGAACTAAAGTGCAAAGCTTCACAAATTTTATTTCGTCAAAAAATGCATACTTTCAAAGATACGATTTATTGTACGTCAGTGAACTTAGCCTGCATTACATTTCGCAGAAAGCATTTCAAATAATTTGTAGAGAGCCTGGCACCCATTTGAAACATAATTTAATATTTATCTTTGACCACGTACAAATCAATATATATATATATATATATATATATATATATATATATATATATATATATATTATTATTATTAGCGAATGTCCCCATGGGAGAACGATAAGCAGGTGATTAACATTTCTTAATGTTCTTCTTATTTTCCCAGTATTTCTTCATTGCCTCCCCAAAGGCCTTCTTCCTTTCTTCGGTCCACTTTGGTCGGAAAGGTTTAGATTCCGTCTCTGGAGTAAACTTCCACTTGTCGATTTTTCTTCTGAATGTATCCCGGTCTGATGTGTTTGTTATGTCAATTTTTGCCTTTTTCAAATCCTTCTTAACTTCAGTTACCCAGGGTATTGTTGCCTTAAGTGATGTCATATAGTCCAATAGACGTTTAGTTAACCTGTTTCCAGGTAATCTGTCTATATGTCCATAAAACTTCATCCGCCTCTTCCTGATATCTGCCTCGATGTTTGATATTTTTTCGGTTGTCTCGGTAGTCTGCAGCCTGTATCCATCTTGTGTGTATCGTGGTCCTAGGATTTTTCTAATAATTATTCTCTCTACTTTCTTAATTTCGTGTAAATCTAATTTTCTATTCAGGGAGAGTGTTTCACTTGCATATGTGACTGTTGGTTTGATGACTGTGTTGTAGTGTCTGATTTTAGTGCCTTTTGATAGACATTTCTTGTTATATATATTTTGAATAAGTCCGAATGCTTTCTTGATTTTCTGTAATCGGTTTTTTTGTGCTATTTTCTCAAGTCCTGTTGGTTCAATAACTTCACCGAGATACTTAAAGTGCTTGACTCTAGTTATTTCACCATACTTTGTTTTTAGTTTCGAAATATCTAATTTTGAGCAGATGAATTCTGTCTTCTTAAAGGAGATTTGCAGGCCAACCTTCTCAGCACATTCTTTAAGTGTCTCAATTTGTTTTACTGCTGTTTCTTCACTGTCAGTTATAATTGCCAAGTCATCTGCAAACGCTAAATAAGGGATGTTCAATTTTCCTTTACCTCTTCCTAGTTCAATTGGCTTCCACAAGCTTTGTTTCCTTAGTGTTACTTCCCACTCTTTCATAACTTTGTCCAAAACTATATTGAATAATAGTGGTGAGATCCCATCTCCTTGTCTTACTCCTGTTTTAATTGAGAATGGTTCCGAAATTTCCCCTCTGAATTTAATTTTTGATTTGGTTTCTGTTAGTGTTTGTTCAATTAGTTTTCGGGTTTTAGTGTCTAGGCCTCGTTCTTCGAGAATGTGACATAGAGACTGTCTGTCTATGGAATCGTATGCCTTTTTGAAATCAACGAATGTGCAGATTATTGGTTTTGACCTGATTGCTTTAATCTTTAAAATAGTTTTAAGGTTGAATATCTGTTCCGGGCATGATCTATTAGGACGAAAGCCTGCTTGGTAATCTGAAATTGTATGTTCTAGTTGTTCTTGTGCCCCCTTTAGGAGACATGCAGATAGAATTTTGTAGGTAACTGGTAAAAGTGAAATGCCTCTGTAGTTGTTTACGTCTGATCTCTCTCCCTTTTTGTGCAATGGGTGAATTAGTGCACACTTCCACTCCTCTGGGATATTTTCTGTCTGCCAAATTTCTTGGATGATGCTAGTGATCTCTTTTAACGAATTTGGACCAAGGTTTTTCAGTAGTTCAGCTACAATTCCATCTTCTCCCGATGATTTATTATTTTTGAGTTTTCTAATGTGACTATAAATTTCTTCTTGAGATGGTGGTAGTGAAGTCTCATTCGTGTGTTCTGGTTGTAATCTGGGGAATCTTGTACTTGGTTGTGGGCAATTTAGGAGTTGTGAGAAATATTTAGCTAGTTCTTGGCAATTTTCTTTGTTAGTTAGTGCCAATTTTCCATTCTGTTTCCGGAAGCAGAGATTTTGTGGAGTGTATCCTTTGATTTGATTTGCGAATATTTTATAAAAATCTTGAGTGTTGTGGTTCTTAAAGTTTTCTTCAATTGTGTTTAGCTGTTCATTAAGGTATTTTCTTTTAGTTTGTCTAAGTATTTTAGCTGTTTGTTTTCTCACTTTGAAAAATGTTTGTTGTGTGGTTTCTGATTTGTCACAATTGTAATTTAAAAAGGCTTGTTGTCTCTCTTCTAATGCGTTATCACAATTCGAATTCCACCATGGATGCTTGGATATTTTCTTTAACGGAATCAAATCTCTTGCTTTCTGTATAATTTTCGTTCGGAAATCTTTCCAGTTGTTTGTTGGTTGTTTATCCCATGCTTCTGTAATTTCTGATTCCTTGATATTTTTCAAGTCAAATTTGGGAATTAGTGGTGATTTCCTTTGGCGTTTCCTTTTTGGAGTGAATTTAATTTTAACTCTGGTAAGGTAGTGGTCAGAATCTATATTTGCCCCTCTGCGGACTTGAACGTCGTGTATTTCTTTCTGGAAGTCATAGGAGATCGCAACATGGTCTATTTGAAATTCACCAAGCTGAAGGTTTGGTGATCTCCATGTTTTTTGTTTCTTGGGGTCTTTTCGAAGTGATGTTGTCACGATTTTTAGGTTGTTTTGCTGACATAACTCGATGAGTCTCATGCCGTTCTTGTTTGCGAATTTGTGTGCAGGGTAATTACCGACTGTTTTTTTATATTTCCTCTCTTTGCCAATTTGCGCGTTGAAATCCCCTAGAAGAATTTTTACATCCTCCTCTGGAATTTTGGACATTTCAGTTTCGAGTTTTTCCCAAAATTTTTCTGTCTTCTCCGGTTCTTTTTTGTTGGCAATGTTGGTAGGTGCATGAACATTAATAAATGTATATATTTTGTTGGTGTGCTTGATTCGCATGGTCATTAGTCTGTTACTGATTTGATTTATGTCTATAACAGAGTCAAGGGTGTCCTTATTTACAATAAAAGCCATGCCAAATATTGCAGCTCCTTTGCCAATTTTCTTGTCTGTTTTACTTTTAAAGATACGGTAATGGTTGTAGTCTATTGTTTCTGAATCAGTGAATCTGGTCTCTTGGAGAGCAAGGATTTGAATTTTCTGTTTGTTGAGTTCTGTTGTAAGATTATGAAGTTTGCCTGTCTGAATTAGTGTCTGAATGTTAAAAGTGCCAATAAATGTATGGGACTTTCGTGGACGTTTACTAGAGAACTCCGACTTTCTCTGTCGTACGAGCCCAAGCTCCCCAGAATCCGATAGCTTGGTTGTCGCCACAGGGCGAGTGGATTGGCCACCTGGGGTAATATTAATTTTACTTGTACGAATCATACTGCTTGTAATTAAGTTCCAGCTAATGCTGGGTAGTTAGAACCAGGGATTGTTAGTTCCTGGAGCTTGGTGTTCAGCCGCACCTCACATGGTGAACAGACGCTGGCCAGAGTACCGGTGGTTGCCACACAGACGTGTCTGGGCTTTTCAATATGCTTTATCTTGTTGATAATGCTTACCTCTTCCGCCAGTTCCGCCGTACCGATGATCTTCATCTCCGTCTTCACTACCGTTGAGGTCTTCGCCGTATCCCTGGCAAGGGACCCTCACAAGGTACTATCACCCGGGCCAGGTGAACCAAGGTTTTTTTACGAGGTGTTACTCCTCCCCCTCCTCCTTTTACAACCGGGCTTGGGACCGGCTTAGGCGGAGTTATATATATATATATATATATATATATATATATATATATATATATAATCTCTTTCTTGTGTTTCACTTAATAATAATAATTAATAACCACAAAAGGAAGGGATAATATAATGTGAACATATACCAATGGTGATAGCATCGCCTACAAAAGGTAAAAAGGGCAGCGCATTGGCAGAGCTGTCATTTGGACTCAGCTGACTGTGGTCGCACCACGTGAATTAACAGACTTCGAACACGGAATGGTAGTTGTAGCTAGACGTATAGGACATTCCATTTCAGAAACCGATAGGGAATCAAATATTCCGAGATCCATAGTGTCAAAATAGTGCCGATAATACTATATTTTAGGCATTACCTCTCACCACGGATAACGCGTTGGCCGACGACCTTCACTTAACGACCGGGAGTAGAGGCGTCTGTGCAGCGTTGTCAGTGCTAACAGACAAGCAACACTGCGTGAAATACCCGCAGAAATCAATGTGAGACGTAGCCGCTAGGATAGTGTGGTGAAATCTGGAGTTACTGGGCATGGAAACAGATGGCTTACTCGAGTGCCTCTGCTAACAGCACAACATCGCCTGTCCTGGGGTCGTGACCAAATCGGCTGTACCCTAGACGACTCGAAAACCGTGACCTGGTCAACTGAGTCCCATTTCAGTTGGTAAGAGCTGATGGTAGGTTTCGAGTGTGGCGCAGATCGCACGAGGCCATGGAACCAAGTTGCCGACAAGCCGCTGTGCAAGTTGGTGCCGGCTCCATAATTGTGAGGTCTGTGTTTACATGGAATGGACTGGGTCCTGAGGTCCAACTCAACCGATCATTGACTGGAAATGGTCATGTTCGGCTACTTGGAGACCATTTGCAGCCATTCATGGACTTCATGTACCCAAAAAACAATGGAATCTTTATGGAAGACAGTGCGCCATGTCACCTGGCCACAATTGTACGCGACTGACGTGAAGAACGTTCTGGACAATTCGAGCGGATGATATGCCTATCCAAATCGTCCGACACGAAACCCATCTAACATCTACGGGACGTAGTCGAGAGGCCGTTCGGTGCACAACATCCTGTACCGCTAACACTTCCGCAACGATGGGCGGCTACAGAAGCAGAATTTCTCAGTATTTCTGCATGGGACTTCCAACGACTTGTCGAGTGAAGTTACGTCGATTTGCTGCGTTACGCCGGAAAAAAGGAGATCAGACACGATATTAGAAGGTATCCTACGACTCTTGTCAAATGGTTCAAATGGCTCTAAGCACTACAGGACTTAATATCTGAGGTCATCAGTCCCTTACACTTAGAACTAATTAAACCTAATTAACCTAAGGATATCACACACATCAGTGCCCGAGGCAGGTTTCGAAACTGCGACCGTAGCAGCAGCGCGGTTCCGGACTGAAGCGCCTAGAACAGCTTGGCCACAGCGGCCGGTATGACTCTTGTCACCTTAGAGTATGTTACAATGAGTCTTGTACAATCGCGGTCTGCGCTCGTAGCGGCCGACAATCTATAAGCAGGTGGGATAGGCAGCGGTACTACACAAGTCTTCATGAAAAAATATACCGCAAGTATTTCAGGCATGACAACAAATTTCTCAAGATGGTAGCAGAAGCGGTTTGCTAACATACCACAACAAATACAAACGTGTATCTGTGTCACGTTTTATTGATGATGGACATCAGTTCCGAATGGAATTAAACATTAATTATTTAATAATCGTTACGTGATGAACATAAATCAGTAATATTGCACTAGTGTCAATTGAAGTAGCTTTGCTTTGTTGCTGTATCACAATTTAGAACTACTTAAACTTAACTAACCCAAGGACATCACTCACATCCACGCCCGAGGCAGAATTCGAACCTGCGACAGTAGCAGCAACATGGTTCCAGACTGAAGTGAATAGAACCGCTCGACCACAGCGGTCGGCTCAGGGGATTAAACATACATTCCTTGAAATACTGGGTGTTGGGGGTATAAGAGCAGATATGGTGATCATTGGTGCCTTAACATGGACCCACTTCAGTAGTTCTATTTTCTCTGCATACAACAGTCTCGCCACAAAAATGTCTCATAGTTCACTCTCTGATGTTTTCTGCATGGTCGTAACAGCACCGCTAAGTGGACTTCGCTTGTCAGTATAGACTAACCGTTTAGCGTCCACGTATCCGGACTACAACACCTGACCTGCCACCAAGGGGGGATGTAAGTATCAATGGTTTGCTCCTGCCGCATGTACTTGGCAGTAGTAAACAAACTAAAAACATACTACTCCTGAAAGCTATAATTACCAGTCTGCAAAAGAAGTCAATACTGATGTGATACTGTTCAGCTAATTGTCCTCTGTAATCGATAAAAATTTCTACACTTATACGAGTAACACCCAGGATAATCTGGACCTAAAGACACAGGTTACAGTTTCCTATTTATTGGCAGTAAGTTGACGGCCAACATACTGTGTTTGGTAAACTGACTTACGCTGATGGACCAAAATATTATGATCGCTGCTGAGTGCGTGACTGAATCACAAGTGGTGGCGTTTTGTCCAGATGACGCTGTACGAAAACTAATATAAGCGAAGCAGAGACGAATGGGGAATAATTCTAGCAACGACACGAGATACAAATGGGGAAATGCACTGACGTAAGCCACTGTGAGAAATGTGAGATTGCTATTCTCCTGGGCCTGCGAACGAGTATCTTGGAAACGGTGAAGGTGGTCTGCTCTCTGCGTGCTACTGTCGTGAGGCCTTTCCAAGAATCGTATCACTGATCGCTGTTACACGCCTGGGACTCTGAAGCCGTCGGCACACGGACCGTGTATTCGAACGTTCAGCGTTAAGCGTGCCAAATTTCTGACGTCATAGCGAGGAAAGAGCACGTTGGGGAGCCTTTCCGATTGCGCGGGGAAGTAACAAGCATCTCAGGTATTCTGGACCTACGGCTGAACGTAGATCAGTGAGATGGAAGAATGCCGCCTACGTCAGATGACGTCATCTCTCTTCTACGCAGAGTCGCGGGTCGCCATTTTGGCTTTCAATTCAAGCCCATATATATAACTGCGTTCCTAAGCATCAGAAAATTGCGCATCTCTTGAAAATCTGTAGTTAAGTCTACGATTTCTTGTATTAAAATGAAGGAAAACGTCGTATTCGGGGTTAAGGAATTATTGTAACTTGCTTGTTACGGAGCTATGCCGTTTTAAAGCAACGGAATGTTGTGGATTCATCAAAATGAATTGCTTTTGGTACAATTTGTTATAACTAGAAGTTAATAGCATATCTACGAATAAAGCTTTCAGAATAGAGTAAGACGCGAAGAATGATCATAGCTCACTTAAGATCAGTGTAATGTAACGAGTGGCGGTGTTGAATAATAATATATCACGCTATATTTTGCTGGTTCGTGTTCCAATGTGTTTCAATATTTTTTTTTACTAACCTTCGCATTCTCTAGTGGGTTCTGCCACTTTCTTATTAGTTTAATACAAGCACATTCTATAATATTGGATGTCTTATTACTATGTGCTCTTCCTGAGGAGTGAGTTTATTCGTTTGGCTTTACCCAGAAGACAGCTTCTGCAACTTGCAGAAGGATGTTTTGCACTCTCTCGTCCCAAGTTCCGTATTTCACACGTTTTAAAGACTCTGCTACTGAATCCGAACAGTGACAATGGTGAAATGATTTCTGTCTCATTTGGAGAACTGTCGTCAACTGTTTGTACTGGAACTTTTATAAGCCGATGTCCTTATTGACTGCACATGGTAATTTCCTTTTTGCCTCATACCATGTTCATGGATACTGGAATCTTCATTTATACACTCCTGGAAATTGAAATAAGAACACCGTGAATTCATTGTCCCAGGAAGGGGAAACTTTATTGACACATTCCTGGGGTCAGATACATCACATGATCACACTGACAGAACCACAGGCACATAGACACAGGCAACAGAGCATGCACAATGTCGGCACTAGTACAGTGTATATCCACCTTTCGCAGCAATGCAGGCTGCTATTCTCCCATGGAGACGATCGTAGAGATGCTGGATGTAGTCCTGTGGAACGGCTTGCCATGCCATTTCCACCTGGCGCCTCAGTTGGACCAGCGTTCGTGCTGGACGTGCAGACCGCGTGAGACGACGCTTCATCCAGTCCCAAACATGCTCAATGGGGGACAGATCCGGAGATCTTGCTGGCCAGGGTAGGTGACTTACACCTTCTAGAGCACGTTGGGTGGCACGGGATACATGCGGACGTGCATTGTCCTGTTGGAACAGCAAGTTCCCTTGTTGGTCTAGGAATGGTAGAACGATGGGTTCGATGACGGTTTGGATGTACCGTGCACTATTCAGTGTCCCCTCGACGATCACCAGTGGTGTACGGCCAGTGAAGGAGATCGCTCCCCACACCATGATGCCGGGTGTTGGCCCTGTGTGCCTCGGTCGTATGCAGTCCTGATTGTGGCGCTCACCTGCACGGCGCCAAACACGCATACGACCATCATTGGCACCAAGGCAGAAGCGACTCTCATCGCTGAAGACGACACGTCTCCATTCGTCCCTCCATTCACGCCTGTCGCGACACCACTGGAGGCGGGCTGCACGATGTTGGGGCGTGAGCGGAAGACGGCCTAACGGTGTGCGGGACCGTAGCCCAGCTTCATGGAGACGGTTGCGAATGGTCCTCGCCGATACCCCAGGAGCAACAGTGTCCCTAATTTGCTGGGAAGTGGCGGTGCGGTCCCCTACGGCACTGCGTAGGATCCTACGGTCTTGGCGTGCATCCGTGCGTCGCTGCGGTCCGGTCCCAGGTCGACGGGCACGTGCACCTTCCGCCGACCACTGGCGACAACATCGATGTACTGTGGAGACCTCACGCCCCACGTGTTGAGCAATTCGGCGGTACGTCCACCCGGCCTCCCGCATGCCCACCATACGCCCTCGCTCAAAGTCCGTCAACTGCACATACGGTTCACGTCCACGCTGTCGCGGCATGCGACCAGTGTTAAAGACTGCGATGGAGCTCCGTATGCCACGGCAAACTGGCTGACACTGACGGCGGCGGTGCACAAATGCTGCGCAGCTAGCGCCATTCGACGGCCAACACCGCGGTTCCTGGTGTGTCCGCTGTGCCGTGCGTGTGATCATTCCTTGTACAGCCCTCTCGCAGTGTCCGGAGCAAGTATGGTGGGTCTGACACACCGGTGTCAATGTGTTCTTTTTTCCATTTCCAGGAGTGTATGTACCACAGACAGAACAACATGACTAGCATATGGACAAAGGAAGAAACACGCGTTTTAATAGACGGGACGTAGGAATTTTATGTTTGTCCACTTCGTAAACAGCATGATTTGCGAGCCAGTTATAGACCACAACTGCCGCAGGAGAGCGCTGCGATGGCATATGCCTAATTGAGCCACACGTATATGCCACGCAGGATATGGTGGCGGATGTGGAGTGACCAGTTTTCGCCCAAAGACCTGGGCTAGTTCATTTGTTTGTTCAGAAGTGGAGGCCGACAAAAGTTTTCCACCTCTTGGGCGATTACGGAATCGGCGAGCACGCCCAGCAAACCTTCTCAAACGATTTTCCAGAAACTATTCGGTAAAAAAAATCAGTTTCGCTTTACTTGTAGCTTTATATGTCAGTTTCATTATGATGTGTTCATTATTTCGTTAATGGTCATAGTTATTGGGGTATTTACATGGAAGTAAGGCACCGCGTGAAATTCTAAAAAGGTTTCAATGAAAATTTGGGGTCGTTATGATTTTGTGTCTGGTGCATATTACATAATATGTTGCTGTGTATGAAATGTAGCTAACATATTGACTTTTTCTTTAGACTTGGCTGGAGATGTCTGTCTGTCACCAATCTCTAGAAAATTGATCTGACGTAAAGCACTCATTTGCGATCTCTCTGCACAAGCGATAAACCCAGAGTGAAATATCCACAACATTCCACATATTTCATAAGCAGTCTGAGATATCGAAATCAGATTTTGGGAAATGATAGCACAAAAAGAGGAGAATATTTTGATTTTGTCATATGGTTATTATGCAAAGCCTCATTATCTATCGTGTTATTCCACTAACTACAGACTTTTCTGATGAAAGAATGTAATTTTTAAGGGCGATTGATTCCCGGTGAACCGAGAAATGATATGGGTTTTGGAACAACATAAGTGAAGTCATCACACGTTTGTCCTGTGTCGAGTGTACGCTTTTTCAAAAGATGCTGACCTTACTTTTCCTCAGTTCCTCACATAATAAACTTAAAAAAAACACTGTTTCAGAATTCTCTAGCAACTGCGTCTGCACAAAACGTTATTGAGGTGAGACTGTGTAAACTCCGCTGAGCTTTGGCAAAATAAGAAAATTTTAACATGGATACAAGATAAATGTGAAACTTCCTTGCAGATTAAAACTGTGTGCTGGACCGAGACTCGAGCTCGGGACCTTTGCCTTTCACGGGCAAGCGCTCTACCAACCAAGGTAGCCAAGCACGACTGCCAGGAAGTTTCATATCAGCACACACTCCGCTGCAGAGTGGAACTCTCATTTTGGAAACATCCCCAAGGCTGTGGCTAAGCCATGTCTCCGCAATATCCTTTCTTTCAGGAGTCCTAGTTCTGCAGGGTTCGTTGGAGAGCTTCTGCAAAGTTTTGAAGGTAGGAGACGAGATACTGGCAGAACTAAAGCTGTGAGGACGGGGCTTGAGTCGTGCTTGGGTAGCTCAGTTGGTAGAGCACTTGCCCGCCAAAGGCAAAGGTCCCGAGTTCGAGTCTCGGTCCGGCACACCGTTTTAATCTGTCAGGAAGTTTCATATCAGCGCACACTCCGCTGCAGAGTGGAAATCTCATTCTGAAGATAAATGTGAAGGTTTTCCTCAAAATTCTCCATTCGTGACCCTGCTCTGGAAGTTACAAAGGGTTAGATAACCAGATGAAAATAAATCGCTACATTTCGCCCGGAATACTAACCAAAGAAGAGGTGGCAGATCTTTTTGAATGGTCACCATGTAAGTGTGGGCGTGGAGGGGCCCCGCCTAATATATACCAAAAATGTGAGTGTGGGCTCCGTTTACAGTGACACTTCCCCTCCAGCACTCTGAGCGACTCCCACCACTACCTCTCTCACCACCCTTTCCCAGTCGACGGCGCATCTAGCAGCCACGGCATTTTGTGCACATTTAATCGTAAGCAGAAGTCGCATCGTTTCCAAGCGTTCAGCTGCACGTTGACCTCGGCACGCTCATAGTTGACGTTGGAAAGCACGATCCATGAACCGACGCTATAACTAGCCAGAAGAAGCACGATCCGTGTACCGACGGTACAACTAGCCAGAAGAATGTCCAGTTATTTAAAAGTAATCCCACTGGTCATGAGGCAGTCCATGTGATAGCAACACGATAAATGACAACCGCTGACATAATAACGTTTGCTAAAGTTTGACATATTTTAATCGCGACCCTATAATTTATAAAGTCTTAGTTGCCTCAAGAAATATTTTGTATTCAGGTCACAACGATTTATCAACTATCGAAATTCATTTTGGCAACAGGCCGGTCAGCTGTCAGCGTTACTTTCGTTCTTTACGGCCTCCCTCCTCTGTCTCACTCGTGGTCGTTGTGGATGAAAATGACTCGCCTCAAAAGCAAGCTTGTTTGATTCGTACCATCACTGCATGCTTACATTAGCTTTGAACACAATGTTTTGCCCAATCACGCTGAGAAGCTACTCACAGTATCACCAACGATACCACTTTCAAGATGTTAATAAATTTTCAAAAAATTCCTACTAATTTCACTACTGAGATATTAATGGGAAAAACAGCAACTAGTGTAAGTCTATTTCAGCAACAAACTACAATAGTGTCTGATTTAAACAAGAGGTAACAGAGGCAATTAATTCTATTGTTTGTAACTACGGTGGTCACGTTTCTGAGTAATTTTGAAGTTTATTTACTTGCGATGTCTTCAGAGTGCTGATTTCACAGAGATGGTGGCAGACAGCTTCCTGTCTGCCGTGATTTCCTCCGCAAAATTTTCCAGAAGAAAGTTAGCAGTTGGGGGAGAGGCAGTAGTTTACGTAGCCGTAGGAAGATAATAACTAATAGGTCGACATCTTTCGTGAACGATATGTTCTCAACAAATATTGTAGCTTATGAAAATTAAATTCTGAACCTTTTCTGTAGATTTCATATCAGTCATTTAAATGTACTTTGAGCTCGTTTTTAAGGATTGTACGTCAGTCGGTAAAAACGGAACTCATAGTATCGCTTTGTTGTCCGTCAGTTTTTCGGTGTTTTCGTCTGTCTGTCCTTCCCTGCAGAATCCTTTTTCTCGGGAATGAGCAGACCTATCAATTCGAAGGTTATGCCATGTATTAAAATCTATAGCCCTCTGGTTGTGTAAAAAATTTAATTTTATAATCAGTGCAGTCAGAAGATACGGCCATTTACGAGGGTTGAATCTTTAATAGTAGTAACTATTTATTTACAGCTCGTGCAAAATAGATGCGTGTTTCAAAGTTTTACTGACCTTCAAAGTAATGACCAGCATTGTGTATAATCCGTTGCCAGCGATGTGGAAGTCGTAGGATACTCTTAGCAGTGCCTGTTGTGTTGACAGTTCGAGCGGCCCGACGAATTCGTAGCAGTTCTGAAGCGAGTGTCGTGAAGTGTTTCCTTCAGTTGAGAAATCGAGTTGAAGTTACGACGGCTGAAGTTAGGGGAGTGCAGTAGGTGGTATAGCACTTAGCAGCCCCATCAGTCAAACAAATCAGTAACAGCTTGCACTGCACGTGCTTGAGCATTGTCCTGCAAAATGATGGTCAGGTCCTGCACAAAGTGTCATCATTTCTGTCTCTATGCTGTTCATTTTTGGAACACAGCCTACGACCAGCTTAGAGACAGAAGTGATGGCACTTTCTGCAAGACCTGACCATCATTTTGGAGGACAACTCTCAAGTACGTGCAGTGCAAGCTCTACTGATTTGTTTGACTGATGCGGCTGCCAAGTACTATACCACCTACTGCACTCCCCTGACTTAAGCCTTCTAGGCGCGTCAGTCTGGAACGGCGCGACCGCTACAGTCGGAGGTTCGAATCCTGTCTTGGGCATGGATGTGTGTGATGTCCTTAGGTTAGTTATGTTTAAGTAGTTCTAAGTTCTAGGGGACTGATCACCTCAGATGTTAAGTTCCATAGTGCTCAGAGCCATTTTTCACTTAAGCCTTCGTTCAACTCTATTTCTCTTAAGGAAACACTTCACGGCATTCGCTTCAGAACTGCTACAAATTCGTCGGGCAATAGACTGCGCCCCTCGAACTGCCAACACAACTGGCACTGCTAAGAGTATCCTACAACTTCCATATCGCTGGAAACGGGTTACACACAGTGCTGGTGACTACTATGAAAGTCAGTAAAACTTTGAAACATTCATTTATTTTGTACGAGCTGTAAATAAATAGTTGCCACTTTGAAATTCCAACCTTCGTATGTCACATGTTCTGATATTCCGGGACTCACTCATTAAAACCTATAGTGTACTTCCCTTTGGCCTAGAATCATGAAATTTGGCAAGAAGCAAGATTTCAAGTTACAAGTGAAGGAAAAAATCTGAATATTGTTAATTTGTAAATATTATCACACGAACATATATTTGTTTTTTCTTTTGTTATTTAACTTCAAAGTTAAAATTTAAACTTTCTCAGAAGTCTTGGTATTTGCGGGACTGATATCATACTAGTCGATAATATGCAAAAGTAGTAGAGAGTGACTCCCAGGACGGATGACCTGTCTACACCCATAATTACTTTTGTACGGAACCCTCAACGCGGGAGTCCTACTGGCACGGGATGGCAAATTTCTGTAGTTATAGGGATTGTTTCACAAGATGGTTGTGGCCCCTTCCTTAATGTGGCGCATCACTTTCATTACCAGTGCCCATCCAATCCTAATGGCCTAGAAGCTACGATCTGAAGTGTCTGTAATTTTGGCTGGAATCTACAAGACGACAGCAGACGTCTGCGGTGGCAGCTTCAAGTGTGACCGGGCGCCGCGTCCGTCGTTCACCAGACGTCGGCGACGAGCCGCTGCTGACTGCTGCTGCCGTCCCGTATTGTCACCCATCCTCAGTGGGGCGCACCTGCTTCTTGCAGCTTGTCGTCGTCTTCTGTAGCAAGGGCCACTCTCTCGTGTCTCTTCCACCACTCTGCTGTTCCCACCAAGAAACATTCTCATTGGTCGTACTTCTCCCTGTTTTGTACCTTAATGTTTTCAATACTTGCGTGGTTCAGAACAGTATAAATATTCGCTAGTTATTCTCTTTTCTTAGAATTAAACAAACATTCCAGCGTAGTTCAGTAACAGTATATTCACTCTAAGACAAAGAAGAAAAAGAGACGCGTCACGGAGGAACTACAGGGTGTTACAAAAAGGTACGGCCAAACTTTCAGGAACCATTCCTCACACACAAAGAAAGAAAATATGTTATGTGGACATGTGTCCGGAAGCGTTTACTTTCCATGTTAGAGCTCATTTTATTACTTCTCTTCAAATCACATTAATCATGGAATGGAAACACGCAGCAACAGAACGTACCAGCGTGACTTCAAACACTTTGTTACAGGAAATGTTCATAATGTCCTCCGTTAGCGAGGATACATGCATCCACCCTCCGTCGCAGGGAATCCCTGATGCGCTGATGCAGCCCTGGAGAATGGCGTATTGTATCACAACCGTCCACAATACGAGCACGAGGAGTGTCTACATTTGGTACCGAGGTTGCGTAGACAAGAGTTTTCAAATGCCCCCACAAATGAAAGTCAAGAGGGTTGAGGTCAGGAGAGCGCGGAGGCCATGGAATTGGTCCGCCTCTACCAATCCATCGGTCACCGAATCTGTTGTTGAGAAGCGCACGAACACTTTGACTGAAATGTGCAGCAGCTCCATCGCGCATGAACCACGTGTTGTGTCGTACTTGTAGAGGCACATGTTCTAGCAGCACAGGTAGAGTATCCCGTATGAAATCATGATAACGTGCTCCATTGAGCGTAGGTGGACGAAACTAAAATGAGCTCAAAAAATGGTTCAAATGGCTCTGAGCACTATGGGACTCAACTGCTGAGGTCATTAGTCCCCTAGAACTTAGAACTAGTTAAACCTAACTAACCTAAGGACATCACAAACATCCATGCCCGAGGCAGGATTCGAACCTGCGACCGTATCGGTCTCGCGGTTCCAGACTGCAGCGCCTTTAACCGCACGGCCACTTCGGCCGGCTTAAAATGAGCTCTAACATGGAAATTAAGCGTTTCCGGACACATGTCCACATAACATCTTTTCTTTGTGTAGTGGACTGTTACGGCAGCCAGTCCACAGTGAAGTAGCCGAAAGGGCACGCGTCAACTCACGCCGTCTGGCGTTAAGTCTGGAACAGGATTCGTAATGAATGTGATAAAGAAAAGAACGTAGCTACTAGAACACTTAACTTTTATATCGTCGTTTGGTATACAGCATTCCTGATGATACAAGTGAGACTATCTTGAGATACATGCAATGGTACAAATGGTTAATGGCGCCTTGCTAGGTCGTAGCCATTAACTTAGCTGAAGGCTATTCTAACTGTCTCTCGGCAAATGAGAGAAAGGCTTCGTACGTGTAGTCGCTAGCAATGTCGTCCGTACAACTGGGGCGAGTGCTAGTCAGTCTCTCGAGACCTGCCTTGTGGTGGCGCTCGATCTGCGATCCTGACAGTGGCGACACGCGGGTCCGACATGTACTAATGGACCGCGGCCGATTTAAGCTACCACCTAGCAAGTGTGGTGTCTAGCGGTGACACCACAATTTGTGTGTGAGGAATGTTTCCTGAACGTTTGGCCGTACCTTTTTGTAACACCCTGTATACCAATGGGAGGGAGATCGGTAGACGTTACATAATTGTACAGACCTAAAAATAATTAGAACTTCAGAAAAAATTGATGATTTATCAAGAAAAGGACTCCATAAATTGAGCACGACAATTACACTTTGGTCCACCTCTGGCCCTTATGCATTAGGCTTGGCACTGATTGATACAGTCGCTGGATGTCCTCCCGAAGTATATCGTGCTAAATTCTGTCCAACTGGCGCGTTATATCGTGGAAATCCTTAGCTGCTTGTAAGGCCCTCCCGATAACGACCCAAACTTTCCCAATTGGAGAGAGATTGGCGACCGTGTACACTAAGCTAGGATTTGGCAAGCACGAAGACAAGTAGCATGAACTGTTGTCATGTGGCCGGCCAGTGTGGTCGAGCGGTTCTAAGCGCTTCAGTTTGGAACCGCGCGACCACTGCGGTCGCAGGTTCGAATCCTGCCGCGGGCATGGATGTGTGTGATGTCCTTAGTTTAGTTAGGTTTAAGTAGTTCTAAGTTCTAGGGGACTGATGAGATCAGATGTTAAGTCCCATAGTGCTCAGAGCCATTTGAACCATTTGTTGTCATGTGCGGGTGAGCATAATCTTGGTGAAATATAAGCACACAACGGCCTGCAATGAACGGAAACAAACCGTGCCTTGGATATCACTGACGTACCGCTCTGCTGTACAGGTGCCACCGATGATAACTACAGGGTCCTACTATGAAGTGAAGTGGACAAAGCGGCAGTGAGGTCGGTATTCAACCCCGTCCGGAGCGTTTTTGATCTGAAATTTTGACGAGTAGGGTTGTATTCAGTGATGAATCTCGTTTCGAATTGAGTCCTGATGATCAGTGAAGACGTTCCTTGAGGCGCCCCAGACGGTGGTGGAATAGCATCCTGGCTGTCGCCTGCTATGCCAGCCGACAACCAGAAGTGATGGCGGCGTGTCATGTCTTTTCATAACGGCACCTCTTTGGTTGTCATCCGCGGTACCCTTACAGCGGTATGTCGACGATATTTGTTATTCTTTATTGCAAGCCATTGTGACCTTACATATCAACAAGATAACGTCCTCCCGCACGCGGCTACAATTTCTATTGCTTGACTTCGTGCTTCCCAAACCCTACCTTGGCCAGCGAGGTTCCAGGGTTCTCCTCAAGTGGGAACGTTTGAAGCATTATGGCCAGGGCCCTCCAATCAGCTCGGGATTCCGACGATGTAATGCGCCAGCTGGACAGAATGTGTCATGATATCCCTCAGGGGAACATCCAACTCTATGAATGTCAGGCCGAATAAGAGTCAGAAGTGGTTCAAAATGGTTCAAATGGCTCTAAGCACTATGGGACTTAATATCTGAGGTCATCACTCCGCTAGACTTAGAACTACTTAAACCTAACTAACCTAAGGACATCACAGACATCCATGCCCGAGGCAGGATTCGAACCTGCGACCGTAGCAGCAGCGTGGGTCTGGACTGAAGCGCCTAGAACCGCTCGGCCACAGCGGCCGGCACTCCAGAAGTGCACCAAATCATTATTGACTTGCTCAGTTTGTTAAACTCTTTTTCTTGAAAGAATTATCCGATTCTTCTTCTCTTTACACATACATCACATCTACCTATTTTTATTCCATTCGGGTAATTCGTTTGTTACACGCTTCTTCGTCCTTAGATTTGATGTAATACAAGAAAGTTCTCTGTTTGACGCTGCCTCTCAAGTTTTACACCGATGACGGCCTTCTTGTCTGTTTTCAGTGATTTCTGTTTTTAGTGATTCTCTCCCCGTCATTTCTTTATGTGCTGAATAAAAGACTCGATGGCATCCGTCCATCTTTGTACTCTTCAACAGTATTCCACAATATCTGTCACTTTTGAAACAAGTGGAACCGTTATATAGCCTTCCCCCCTCCCACATTCCTTCACATTATTCCGCAAAGAATAACAAGAGGCCGGCCGGAGTGGCCGAGCGGTTCTAGGCGCCACAGTCTGGAACCGCGCGACCGCTACGGTCGCAGGTTCGAATCCTGCCTCGGGCATGGATGTGTGTAATGTTCTTAGTTTAGTTAGGTTTAAGTAGTTCCAAGTTCTAGGGGACTGATGACCACAGCAGTTAAGTCCCATAGTGCTCAGAGCCATTTGAACCATTTTTGAATAACAAGAGGAAAAGAGGTTAGAACTGGTAAGCAGTTTGTTTCAAAAAAGTAATTTACACCACAACAGTGGACCTTCTCCATCTTTTTGACTCTACTTTTGTCATTCTGTATAGATTCCTTAACTTCAGACTGATGTATTTAGTCCTCAAATTTATTGGACGTCTATTGGTCTTCAAAATAAGCGTAACAAAACATCAACATTGCAATGTAGCAAAATAAATTACAACATTCATATGTTTCCTATCACACCTCTTTGTGACTGTTCGAACGCCTTCAAAAGAATGTAGCACATTTCACTGATCTTCAAAGATATTACGACAGCAAAATCTGTGCTCCTTTTAATATTATTCCTATTAATATGGAGAAAAGTTAGAAAGAAATAGTCCTCTTAATTTCTGTAAGAAAGAAAAAATGTATTTAGTCACAAAAAGGTATACTCTGAGGCAGAATTTGCTGGCATGGCATGTCGGTTCAGGGCCGCCATTCGTATCGATGAGTTATCCTATTGTTTTACCTTTAGACACAAGGACCGCTGCTGTCGCGTCACGGGACGCGGTCCGTGGGCTTCATTAAGTACGTGAATCATGCGCTAGAGTTTCCCATGCCTGATTTACAACTTGTTGTATGAGATATTGTCCCCACATGCCCCTTTTTGTATCTGTTTGTCATCGTTCTCAAATAAGTTCCGGTATTCTTCTTCCGAGTCTGCCATACTTGTATCGTCCCACCTTTCTAGAAATACAATATTGGCGTTCCCTTTGTTACCAACGTCTTCTTTATCTGTCATTGATTTGACCTCTTGTGCCATCTGCTATGCAGTGTATAATTATGAAACTGCCAAATTAAGGATGTGCCACCTATTTTCGACATTAAAATCCAAAAATTGAATCTAATTGCAAGCGGTTTTTAAGAACAGGTTTCTTCACATGTGTTCTTCACTCATAATGCACACTCTTCGGGTATTTACATTGCGGACCTGCCAAGTGGCAGCTGACAAAACTGGCCTAGGTCACAACAGCTTTCCGGTTATTGGAGATTGTTTGATTACGGTATAGATCAAATTCAGTAACAAAAGCCGGCCGGAGTGGCCGTCCGGTTCTAGGCGCTGCAGTCTGGAACCGAGCGACCGCTACGGTCGCAGGTTCGAATCCTGCGTCGGGCATGGATGTGTGTGATGTCCTTAGGTTAGTTAGGTTTTGTCTCAGAAGTTAAGTCGCATAGTGCTCAGATCCATTTGAACCATTTGAACCAATAACAAAACAAATGCGTAGTCAAAATGAAATATTAGTGACAACAGATATGTTCATTCTCCGTAGACATCTCGAACTACATCCTCCCAGTGCGCCGGAGTTCGTTAACGGCTACTGCTTCCCTGGTACCAGGTTGGTCTGTTACCATCATTACTTTCATTATCTCCAGCTTTCCGCCTCCACCACAGTCGTGATCATTGTACATGAAACTGACTCGTCGCAAATCAAAATTTGTTTCATTCAAACCATTACTCCACATTAACCTTATATCTGAACACAATGCTTTCGTCAACAACGCTGCAAGACGACCCTCAACTTCATCGAAGAAGTCAAGTCCAGTACACAAATGAATGAGATAAAAATAAATGTTTCTTAATAATTGTGATACCGACTTAAGAGAAAAAAAACAGTAATTACGTATCTGTATTCCAGCAACAGTAACAATGTTGATTAAGCAAAGTTGATTGAGATAGTTGTAAGTATATTAGCCCCACTTGCAGTGTCACTGCTTTCGGCGAGATGAAGCCAGATAGTTCCCCATCTACTACGATATTGTTCACCGCTAAATCAGTCAGAAGAACGTTAGCTGTGGGATCAAATCAGTAATTTACAATGACGTAGGACGTAGTAACTCACAGATTTATGAATGATGTGATTTCAGCAAATATTGCAGTTTATGTAAACGAAATTCTGGACCATCATTGCAATGTTAACATCAGTCAATACATAAGTCGTTCTCGATATATTTGGCCTTTCTTATCTGCCTCAGACTTTATTTCCCTTCAACGAGTAGAGCTTCAGCAGTTGTCTGAGGGCTCGTATATTCACTTTTATTCATCACTCCTATGAACAATGGTTTCGACAAACTGCTTTTTTTTGCCGCTGACGTTATCCCATGACCACAAGAACGGCGTCGTCCAGGCGCAAAACAAGGTTTAGCTAAATAGCAGTTACTTTTGTTTTTACCTGTGATGTCTTTGGACGGATCATTAGACAATACTAATCTACAATAGAGTTTTCTTAGTTTTATTTCGAACGATAACTAATATACACATATTATACACAGAGCGACGTGGCGCAGTGGGAAGCACACTATACTGGCATTCGGAAGGACAACGGTTGAAACCCGCGTCCGGCCATTCTGATTTAGGTTTCCCGTGATTTCCCTAAATCGCTTCATGCAAATGCCGGTATGGTTCCTTTGAAAGGGGACGGCCGGCCTCCTTTCCATTCTTCCCTAATCCGATGGGACCGATCACCTCGCTGTTTGGTCCCCTCCCCCGAATCAACCAACCAACATATTACAAAAACTTATGTATGTACGAGGTGTGGCTACAAAAAAACCGGACTAGTACTGGTGAAACAATAAAACGAATGCAATAAGGCTGAAAGTCATGTGGCCTGTCACGTGACTCTCGCTCCGCCTACTGCTCGAGTTTCATCTGCCTCCTGCACTCAGTCTGCCCGTGGCGTCTGTTTTAAGTTGTTGACGTTTTGTCTGTGCGTCGGAAAATGTTGAGTGTACAGAAAGAACAGCGTGTTAACATCAAATTTTGTTTCAAACTAGGAAAATCTGCAAGTGAAACGTTTGTAATGTTACAACAAGTGTACAGCGATGATTGTTTATCGCGAACACAAGTGTTTGAGTGGTTTAAACGATTTAAAGATGGCCGCGAAGACACCAGTGATGACACTCGCACTGGCAGACCATTGTCAGCAAAAACTGATGCAAACATTGAAAAAATCGGTAAACTTGTTCGACAAGATCGCCGTTTAACAATCAGAGCAGTGTCTGAGTTAACAGGAGTTGACAAGGAAAGTGTTAGGCAGATTCTTCATGAAAGCTTCAACATGAACAAAGTGTGTTCAAAAATGGTTCCAAAGTGTCTCACAATTGAACAGAAGGAACGCCGAAGAATGATTTGTTCTGACATCCTGTAAAACATTGAAAGTGATCCCAACTTCTTACAAAATGTTATTACTTGCGATGAATCGTGGTTTTTTACTTACGATCCCGAAACTAAACGCCAATCGATGCATTGGAAAACTCCTGGTTCTTCACGACAAAAAAAAAGCACGAATGTCAAAATCGAAATTCAAGGCAATGATGATTGTTTTTTTTGACATCAAAGGGATTGTGCACATTGATTGGGTACCAGAGGGACAAACAGTGAATCAGCATTACTACATTAGCGTCCTGGCTACCCTACGTGAGCGAGCACGGAGAAAACGGAACGATTTGTGGAGAAAAAAGTCATGGATCCTTCACCAAGACAATTCCCCAGCTCACAGTGCGTTGTCAGTGAAGACGTTTTTGGCAAAACACAACATTCCCATCTTAGATCATCCAACCTACTCACCTGATTTGGCCCCCTGTGACTTTTTTCTTTTCCCTAAAGTCAAGTCAGCTTTGAAAGGAACTAGATTTGAGACTGTTGAAGCAGTAAAAGAAAAAGTGACGGAAGTAATGTATGGACTTACCGAAAATGATCTGCAGCATTGCTATGAACAGTGGAAAATTCGTATGGAGCGGTGTAGAGACCGAGGAGGAGAGTACATTGAAGGAGATAACATGAAATTGTAAATAATTGTAAATAAATGTTTTTTCCAGCATCAGTCCGGTTTTTTTCTAGCCGCACCTCGTATATATTTATGTATGTATGTTCCACATCTCCTCCTATACCACAGGACAGATTGCAACCAAACGTCGTACACATATCACTCACTGTCTGGAATTGCTGCGAGGTTAAGAACCATGTACCTATGAAAGGGGTCGGAATAGCAGTGAAGAAGTAAACAGCTCATGAGCGCGAATTCGCCGGATTTAATGATACATTAGTTGAGAATCATAGCATGTAGTGACTTGCAACAATATTTACGCGTAATTTTAAATCTTCACAATAGTGTACCACGCTGAGAATCCCCACAAAATGGTGAATGGAAACAAATCTTTCGCTTACTACATTTTCGCTGTTCATTTAGTAAAATTGCCGCATCATACATGACGCTTTAATTTAGCATTACTTTACTGCTAACGGTATTCACGACGCGTTTTTGAGACATATTCACATGTACTACCATGCACCTTCAAAATTATATCATTGTATGATACACAGTTCAAGAAGATAACACGTCATAAATACTAAGATGCGTGAAAAACCGCTGTATTGTGCATGACTTTTAAATTTTGTTACTGCTTTGCTAATAGCTCTATTCGCAACACATTTTTCATGCGATATTCACATGTGCCGCCGAATGTACCTGCAAAATTATTCACTGTATTACACATAGATCAGAAGATACGTCATAAACACTGAGACGCGTGAGAAACTCCGTAATGTGCATAACATTTAAATGTACTACTTCTCTGCTACTTAATTTATTCTCAACGCGTTTCGTGTACAGTATCCACAAAAAATGGTTCAAATGGATCTGCGCAGTATGGGACTTAACTTCTGAGGTCGTCAGTCCCCTAGAACTTAGAACTACTTAAACCTAACTAACCTAAGGACATCACACACATCCATGCCCGAGGCAGGAATCGAACCTGCGACCGTAGCGGTGGCGCAGTTCCAGACTGTAGCGCCTAGAACCGCTCGGCCGCCCCGGCTGGCCAGTATCCACATATACAGTTTAATGTACCTACAAATTATGTCATTCTATGACACGTGGTTCAGGAATATGGCGTTATAAACACCGACATGCATGAAAAACTGCCACACCATGCATGACGTTTTAATTTGTAACGTCTTTACCAGCAAATATATTAGCAACACGTTTCTCAGACAATGTAAATATGTATTACTGAATGTACCTGCCAAATTATATCATTTTACAACCCATTGTTCAGGAGATATGACATCATTGATATTGAGCTGCATGAAATTAAAACTGCAGGACGAAATTCGCAACAGATACAAGTGAAATACGTGTCCATATATGTGTGAAATATCTTAAGCATATGTGAAAGATATGTGATAGATGTGTACTTTGGCAAAGTCGGGGCTCAAATAGCTCCTCCAAAGGCTCTTGATCGATTTCCGCCGGATGGGGTATAAACATTACTACCAGCAACCTCGTATTCTCGTGGGGGTGATAATGTGGAGAGAGAACAAACAGGGAGATATAGACAAAGATAGGTAAGGACGACATAGACACAGATATGAGCGAAGAGGAGATGGGCACAGTGAGGGGGTAGCGAAATGGACAGAGAAAGGGGAGAGGAGGGGATGGACAGAGCCAGAGCGGTGACGAGCACATGGACAGAGAAAGGGGCGGAGGAGATATACCAAGAGAAGGGGAAGGAAGAGATAGGACAATGGAACTATAATTAATATATACCCAGGCAGTAATGGAAACTCATCTAATATAGTATAAGACGTGTGACCCAACGGCTCAGTAGTTATATTATTTAAACATGAGGTGTTTAGGCAGTCGGACTTAATGAATTTAAACACTGTACGCGAAAAGCGGATGCAAGTCCATCCCAGTCAGCCGTAATAAGCTAACGGTACGCGTTGGTACGATATAATCATACAACGGAATAAGCATCAGACCTTGCAGAAACAGTAATTTGTAATAGAGTACGGTAACCAGTATAATTACGCGACGGTTGGAACACAAGGATAGTGCTTAACTTGTGCGTGATAATTTCAGTGTGCCACAAATTCACTCCAGAACATCCAAAAATTTACCTTTACGATGTATGATAGCTGAATAAATTAAGATGAATCTGAAATACACAGGAAAGATGCTTGTTTCGATGTAATTAAGATCGCGATCGGACGCGACAATTCGATGTTAGACACTACATTACGTTTGTGAACAATAATTTACAATTTTGTATTCAAAACTGATCCAATATGCCTATTATACAAGCAACTTTTCTAAATATTACCTAACACGGAATCCACAGTACAGGTCAGTAATGTTGAATAGAATGGGATTACAACGTTGACTATTTTTAGAGCGCAGAAAATAGACAATTGCCACTGCAACAATGTTAGTGTGGGGAGTGAAATACTGAGTTCAAGTGCAACAACACGTGACCCTCCCGTGCAACAACTGGTTCTGAAACTGGCCGTTTAAGACGACTGAAGCAGGTAGTCTGAAGATACAGTTGTAACTGTATCGGAAAGGGAAAACAAAACATTCTAACAGTTTCACAGTCACGGTCGTCACCTGACGAGATATAAAAATACTGTAGTACCTTGTAATGTTATACATTATGTTCATTGTTTGCAGCAAGCTGAGAAGTAAGGAAGGGATGCAAGAAGTTAACATTCCAGACATAGATATTATTAGAGGCGGGGAAGTAGCTGAGTGGAACTAGATCTTAGTCTTCCTAAAGGAACAAGTGCGGCATCCTATTGAAGTTGTTTAGAAGATCTGTGCATTTCTTGAATGCAGGTCCACTGTATTAACTGCTGCCCAGTCTCTCTCCTTATTGCAAGGTAAAACTCCTAACCGACTGCATATCGCTGAATACCTGGTTTCTGTCATAGCATAAATAAGCGTGAGTAACACCATAAATCTCTCACGGAACGACACAGAATTTGCACACCTCCATTTTTTCCAAACTGTTCTGCGGCTGTGTGTAAGTGCGTAGGCTTCTGTGGCCGCAGACAGGTAAAAGTTTGGATGCGCTCGTCATTTCACCAGGGAGCGACACTGTACACCCACACTACAGGGACCTGATCGTACCTATCTACTCTGCCGAGGAGAAGGCGGAACTAATGATCACAATACTAGCCACGTCTTCCATGCCGAAGTTGGATCCTTGAGAGTCAGATTCACACGTGAAACGGACCAAATGTCTTACAGCCCTAGTAGCGGGCAAGGAATTAACCGTGCCACCACACATGAAATCATGTGGTGTCTTAAGCACACTTCAGCCACGAAAACTTCTGGTTCAGATTGTATTCGAAAACGTGCCCTCACCAAAGAGCTCACATAGAATTACTCACTAATTTGATTGCCGATCTCCTTAAAATGTGTTACTAGCCACTGCTATAAAATAACTACACGAGATCGGAGCAATTTGGATTCAGGAACACCACTTCTCCGCATTATGAAGCGTAAAACATGGTTACAGCAAAAACAGATCAACAGTGGTGGTGTTTCTAAACATCGAAATGGCTTTGGACCGTCTCTGGTACAACGGCCTCATCCACAAAGTGATCGACACTGCCTCTCCGACGGGCTCACATGTCTAACACACTCGCATCTGACAAACACAAGTTGCAACACTGATTATTAGGGAACATAGTCAACGCAACTTCCTATTCCGTCTGGAAAACCTCATAGTAGTATTTTGGGGCCCTACTGTTTAACATGTATACTAACGATATCCCAGTCAGCCAGAAGGATGGCAGGCACCTATGTTTATAACACAGCTATTCTTGCTCAGGACTGGAAATCACTGAACATTAACTCTCTACTGTAGACAGCTCTCAGAACTTTCCAGCCTTGGCTGGAGAGGTGACGTGTTAGAGTAAACGTTGAGAAGTGCGAAAGAGTTATATGCAGACCGAAACGTCTGCACAAATGGCAGCACTGCAGACAAATAACACTACACACACGTCCAATACGATTCCACGAGAAACTCAGCTACATCGGTGTACGGCTGGAGTGGAAACTGACTTTGTAGCGGAGTATGCACTGATATGAAACTTTCTGGCAGTTTAAAACTGTATTTCCGACGGGGATGCAGTTTTAATCTTCCAGGAAGTTTTACACCACTCATAACCCCACTGGTGACATACGCTGCTCCAGTCTGGGGATATGCAGCTCCAACACATCTGCGTAGCCTGCTGATGACTCAGAACAAGGGATTACGAATCGTAAGCAACGCTCCTGTATATGTGCAATCAATTTCACTTCGAGACCACCCTGGATGTATTCAAGAAACTCGCCACACGTCAGTAAAGGAACTCGAGTCGGAGGAATAACCCCTTCATCATAAACCTGGGAAATTAGGATCACAACCACAGATGGAACATAAAATATCTAAAATATTCTTTAGCAGGGAAAATTAAGAAAAATTTATCAACTGTGGATAGTTTTAACTGGAAAACACTCGCAATTACGTCGGTGAAACCTGGTATCGCAATACGTCTGACTAGCTCTTCCAGCTACAATTAAAGCGGCCGAACAGCTGGCTGTCACAGAGAGATTGACAACACAAGAATCACAGACACATCCCATACGGCAATTTGCACTGAGTGGCTGGTTTTATAATTAGATCAAAAGAAACATATCTGATGACCCTGGCGTGTGGCGGGATCGATCCCGCTGCGGTTGGCTCAGGAGACCTCGTCATTGATCACGTACAACAACAACTTTCCTACTAATAACAGTCCAACACCATATGAGAACTGTCGCCATTATCGGAACAAATCCGTCAACAGCCTTGCCACCCACCCAGACTGTCACAGAGCTTTTTTTTTTTGCCCGTGGTCTGCAGAGATATTTTTTCCCCTCTTCTCTGAATTATTATCCTTCAACAGTTTCTATATTCCATATCACAGATGGGGGAATGTATTCACGAGTGATCGTACCTATTCGCATGGACAACTTCGCAGGCCTGCGCAAAAATACTAACCCACACCCAGAAGTGACAGTGTAACATCTTTGGACGGCCAGGATGCAAGAGCGGAAGTGGAGGAGTTTCACCTCATATCGCAGAAGTTCTCATGTGATGTCCATGATCCTGTTATATGTCGTCTCAAACACTCTACTTGGCTTCAAATTACCTCACAGTTTTAAAACTGTTAACGGTACCGAAGTTCTCGGACACTACACTGTGAGAAAACACTTCCGGAAAAATGGAAGTTTCAGAGGCGCTGTAAAAAAGATTTTTTTCACTCTTGGTAACAAGAAACAAGTTAAAACTGTAGACTGTAATTCTGATATCTACCAGTAGTTTGGATGGAATGAAAATAACTCTATGGCTAGCTGCTGCTGTTGTTGAGGTCTTCAGTGCGAAGACTGATTTGATGCAGCTCTCCATGCTGCTCTGTCCCGTGCATGCCGCTTCATCTCCGAATAACCACTGCAACCTATATCCCCCTGAATCTGCTTACTCCAGTACTAAATAGGTGATCCCTCGATGTGTTCTACCTGCCGATCCTTTCTTCTGGTCACGCTGTGTCACAAATGTCTTGCTGTGTCTTGCGAACAAGACACAGCCATGGTAAAAGCACCACAGGCGCAAAGATTCGAGCTGGCGCCAGTGCCATAGAGACTCGCCACTTGCGTGAGTTCCACCAGCGCCACGGGCGACGCTGAAGATGAAGATATCCCCGACTCGGCCAATTGCCGAGCGAGTACAATCCGCCAATGACCGGACAACGGACGAGAGCCTACTCGGAAGACAGAAGAGCATCTCTCACCCATTTTGTTACAGATCGTGGTTCAGGGCTGACCTAGACGTCGGTTAGTGAGCTCTTAGAAATGAACACACAGTTGTTGTAAATTGCGTTTGCTATGTATTGTGAAGTTTACCTACGAATATTTGCACTTAGCCTTTGAGGGCCTTTTTCGTGTCATATTACAAGCAGTTTTGCAGCCTTCATTATACATTTTGTCACAAAGATAAGTAAACCTTTTTAACCCATTTGTGTGACTTTGTTACTAATTTGTT
Source organism: Schistocerca nitens (assembly GCF_023898315.1). Lineage (NCBI taxonomy): Eukaryota > Metazoa > Arthropoda > Insecta > Orthoptera > Acrididae > Schistocerca > Schistocerca nitens. The sequence continues at coordinate 196,009,920 of NC_064622.1, read as the reverse complement.
GGAGTGATGTAGAACTTTCGTTCTCCTATTCTGTTACCTGACCCTGGGGCATAGCCGTGCGATAGTGGCAGGGAGAAATTGTCTTAGTGGTGTACTGCACCAGAATCCGTTTCATTAAATCACAAACTCGGCCTTGCGTAACAACAGTGGCAACTCGGCCTCCACAGCGGTAGCGACGGGGCCTGTATAAAAGTGGCGACGAGAGTTAACAAAATTTCTCATCTCCCCAGTTCTGTTCAGTACATCCTCGTTAGTTTCGTGATTGACCCATCTAAGCTTCAGGATGCTTCTGAAGCACATTTCAAAAGGGTTCTATTCCCTGCTTGTCTAAACCGTTTATCATCCATGTTTCACTTCTATATATGGCTACACTCCAAATGCCTTCAGAAAAGACTTCCTAAAATTAAGTCTATCCTCGGTGTTAACACATTCCTCTTCTTCAGAAACGCTTTTCTTTCCATTGCCGATCTATATTTTACGTTCTCTCTACTTCGGTCATCATCTGGAATTTTGCCGTTCAAACAGCAAAACTCATATACTGCTTTAAGGGGCTCCGGAACGCTCTATACTTGCAATGTTAAAATAACGCTTATAAATTACATCTTTCCTCACAAAGTATTTGAGGTAGGAAGTTGAACTTTTTACAGATTATTTATTGGAATATGGGCTACAACTTAACACAGGGATTTTACAAAATTTTAGTTCAGTTATTAAAGATGATTTTTTTTAATTGTAATAAAAATTCACAACATTTTTTTGCAATTTTTTATTTATATATTCAAAAATATACAGTGTTTTGGAAAAAGGCTGTGTTAAATTATGCAGAATGTACTTTGTAACATTTACTGAAAGTTTGAAACAAATATGTTTGAAAGATCCTTAGAAAACATGTAATTAGTATGAGAAAATAAAAGTTTTGGGAATCGAGCGACAAAGATTGGATAAACTTTTTAGTGCATTCCAGGTCCATAGGATGGATTATCTTCATCCTCTGCAAACTCCTCCTCCAGCTTCCTCTTGTTCCTCCTCCTGTTTACTCTTGCTTGTATTTCTAGACTCTTTACAGCCCTCTCTGCAGCACGAAGGCGTTCCTTGTCTAAAGCAAGCATCGCTCGTACCATGTTAGAACTATCTTCATTCCCATATTTCTAAATACCTTGCACCTTACAATGTTGCCATCAATGAAAGTCGCAACAGCATCATACACACCAAAGTGAAGTGTTTCTATTCCAACAAATACAGTCTTGGGGATTCTCGGCCATATAACACTATTTACACTTTCATTGGGGTTTTGAGATTTTCCGTGAATACACTTTTTCAACAGTTCAGGTGCTGCTAAGTCTCTGAAAATAGGTTTTATCACCTCCATTATTGCATGAGGCAGACTATGCTTATGAGTGTACACTTCACCAGTTAGCAATCCTTTGTTATATTTACACCAACTGTCTTCTTCTTTGGGACACAAGCTATGTTGGGGATTTTCATCGGTTGAAGAAGTATGAAAAAAAAAGAGCCCAAACAGCCTTCTTCATTTCGTCGACACTTTGTGTATTTTGCCATTCCATAATAGTTCTGTATTTTGTCAATTACACTGTCAGTTAACCTTCCCTTCCCATCCAACCCTTTACCATCACTGAGTTTTTGTTTTTTGTACGAAGCTTTCAGTCGCCGAAGTCTTGTTCCCATTCGCTTCTGTACGTGTCCAATACACTCAAATTTCTGCACTACAACATCATCACCATAGGGCTTCAGTCCTTGAACATGTTTGAAACTTTTAGAATCACCGTCACCAAGGTAATTAACATATCGCACTTTATCACACGCCTCAGAACGCTGGAATATACTGGCAACACCAGCCACTTCCATTCCTCCACTACTGCCACTATAGTTAGCTTTGCAATTATTTTCATGTGTACCTTTATATTTTTGTGGACATCTACAATACTTTGATATTACTGCTACATCTAAAACTTTCCCTGTATACATACTGGTGGCAGATACTACACCATAAAGAGATGTGTGTCCCCGTTTATGCCAGGTACCATCGAACGCTGCAGTCAAATCTCTGTTACCATTATTTTCCATTACTGCCTCTTCCACAGCGTTCTTCATAGATTCTATACAGACATCTTCTACTTTAGACCCTATTAATTTATTATAGGTCGTAAAATTGGTTGGGGGATTTGGAAGATTCATGATGCCACAGAAAATTGCACCTGCGGTAGCACCCTTACTAACTGAACGCAAGGAATAAACAAATCTAATGTTGTGTTCGTAGATTTTGCTACCATTTTCTTCAGTTGCAGTTACTGCAACACTGTTCCAAAAGGTGGTCATGTATGAACACTTATCACATTTCAGTTGTATTTCACTAGCAAGTCCTACGTGCTTTATTATGGAGAGTTCCAGAACAACTTCACTACAATGAATACATCTTACACAGTTTGAAAAAATTCCTTTGAGAACCGACATATCAAATATTTCATTCACATCCGATTCGCCCATAAAACATTCATAGTTTTCACTCATTGAACCAAGCTTCTTCTGTGAAGTATTTTCTTTCCCACTTTGACTGCTATGGGCAGGTGTACTTGAGAGGTTAGGTTCACTCACTTGGTTATCGTCTTTATTGTTTACAGTAACAACACATACCTTTGGCTTTCCAACATTTCTCTTTTTCTTAAAAGCCTTCAGAGGATTTCTAATAACTTTACTTTTACTCATTATTATACTTCAACAAAACAGAGACTCAAGAAACAGAATTAATTACGAATATTTTCGAGATAACGACAGAGTAAATAAACATGAAACAATCGACAATCACACCAGCGATATATATTGAACCATCACAGGTTAGCCACAACACATACTTTATCTCACATCACTAAAATGTACCTGATGAACACGGACGTTAATAATAACACCATTTGACAGCAGTTTAACAGCGCCACAGTGGGTCACGCACATGTAGAACACATTTAAAAAAAATTTAAAAATAGTTGTAGTCTTCGGAATTGAATAAATTATATATCTATTAAAAGGTAATAGTCTGCAGATTCAGAAAACGCAAAAAAGTAAAAATTGAACTTTTCATGATTTTGAGCCTTACCGGAGCCCCTTAAGTGTATTGTTTCCTAATTTAATTCTCTCAGCATCACCTACTTTAAGCTGACTGCATTACATTATCCTTGTTTTGTTTTTGTTCATATTATGTCCTCCTTTCAAGGCGCAATCCATTCCGTTCAATTGCTCTTCCAAGTCCTTCACTGTCGCTGACAGGATTACTATTTCGTCTACAAACCTCAATATTTGTTTCATTTAACTACAATTCTTACTCCAAATTTTTCTTTGATTTCCTTTACCGCTTGCTTAATGTACAGATTGAGAAACATCGGGGATAGACTACAAACCCGTCTCACTCCCTTCTCAACCACTTCTTACCTTTCATGCCCCTCGACTCTTATAACTGTTGTTTGGTATCTGCATAAATAGCCTTTCAGTCCCTGTATTTTACCGCTGCTATCTTCAGAATTGCACAGAATGTGTTCCAGTCAACATTGTCAAAAGATTTCTCTAATCCTACAAAGCTCCCTTTCTGTATATTTCTTTCACCTTTCAGCATTTCTTCTTTGTATAGCACTGGTTTTGCATAAAATTTCTGAATTCTTTCGCGAATCGTGTTTAAGATGTTTTGGTTTCGAGCTGCAGTTGGGTACACTGTAGCAAATATTTAGCATATGAGGACATTACTTAATTAAAGGAAACCAACACATGCATGTCTAATTTGTATCCAAATGGGTCCAAGTAAAACAGAGCCAGTATCGAAATTCTTAGCAGTAGCAAAATTGGTATCATCGAGGCAGCTTGAAGATCTTAGGTTCTGCCTAAGTGGATGCTAGTCTTCATAATTGTAGTCGCAATAGATACACATAGAAGCAAAGAAATAGTCGCCGAAATGAAATGCCTACAAGCAAAAGTAGCATAAAAAATACGAAAACATCGGATTACAGTGAGAAAAATCTACTGTCGTCAGGCAACAGATTAGTCCCAATGGTCTTTTTGGAGCGCTGAGGATGCGGTAGAACTGATACCAGTTGTCCCTGTGACACTTCACTGCTGTCTTAAAACATGTCAGGATCTGCAGTGTAATACAGGTCAGGGTCAACACCTGACAGAAAGCAACTATCCTATTTGGACGAGACCATGGTGACTCCGTGGTTGAAGTTTTCAAAATTTGTTGTAGTATGAGCTCAGACCAAGCAACGAGTCTACATAGAATGGTGAACCACCTGCAGCCACGTAACACGACTTGAGAACAGTGGTTGTGGAAAGATCGTATCCGACAGGGACTGGAAACGAATGTCACTCCTCATCAATAAGGTATCTTTCAGAACAGACAGGAATTCCCACAATCGTGAATTCACGGCCATTTTCAGAGCGAACATTGAGAAGGAAAATTGATACAATGGCCATCTGGAATCAGCAACCTCTAATCATAACATCTCTCACAGTGCCACATAAAATTAGCACGTGTTCAGTGGGACAAGCAACACAGAATGTGGACAATTACTAAGTAGAGGTACGTTCACTGACATAGCAAATGTCGTGGGTTGATGGGTCACAGATCGCGTAGGTATGTTGTATGCGCACCACACTGCCACTGTGCCAGCTGCGGCTGTATATGAGACCTTCCGATGAGTAGTTTTGCAAGTGAGTTGTATAACGTGCAATGTAATCGTGAGTTGACACCGTTCGTATGGCTTATGGTAGTCAGTGCCTGATGGATGTGATTATTGATTTCGGCAGTGGTGGAGTAGTTCGTCCTTACACGTTCAAGATGTCCTGTGTGTATCGTGAATGGTTGAATGCAGGTGTCACAGTCCTCAACAGACATACTACCAGCCGTCCAGCCACCCACGATGACGATGACCAGCGACATCTGAGACGGGTCGTCAATAGTGTCAGAAGAACAACAGTGCAACAAATCACGGCTCATTTCAACACAGGACGTACTAGACACGTCAACCAGTAGACAATCCGTAGCAACATGTTTCCAAGAGGAACTGCAGTCGGTGCCGCACATAGTGCACAGCTGCTTGCATTTGTTGCCAATCACCAGTTATGGACACTGGAACGATGGCGTAACGTGATGTGGTCGGACGAATCACGATTTCAACCGCACCATGACGATGAAAGGCACTGTGTGTGGCACAGATCATATCAATCGATGTATCCCGCCTTCCAAGAAGGAGTGGTTAAAGGCGGTGATGCATCTGTTATTGTCTGGGGTGCATTTTTCTTGTATGGATCTAGAAAGAACTTTGAATGGTCCGCGGAATGTGGAGGTGCTCTGGCACCATCTCCATCCATTACTGGTCTTCCAACACTCTGACGATTCTGCGGTGTTTCAGATTGATAACACGCCATCTCGCGTTACCGGAGAATGGTGCCAACAACATTCAGGGGAGGTCCAAGGACTGAAGTGGACACCCTCGAGCCCATCGAGTGTATCTGTAATGTCATGGAACACATTCTCCATGCCGTGGAACCTGCAGCCACGAACAGACCGGAAGTGGCAGCCGCTCTGCAAATGATTTGGCGTCAGTTGATTCCTGTGGAGTACCAGTACTTGAAGACTTACTTCCACGGCATCTTTTTGTAGTCCGCAGAGAGGGCCACACGCGGTATTAGGTGCCTATCCCATAACATCTGCTAAGTTAGTGTAGTGTGCTCTGACCATTTTTCAAATGGTGCAAAGTGTCGAGTGCAGCGACAAACCAGCGAGGAGGCATGTGTGTGTGTGTGTGTGTGTGTGTGTGTGTGTGTGTGTTTGGGGAGGGCGAAAGGTGGATTGGTGTGTAGTTAAGGCCTGATACAGTTCCACAATGTTTTCCAAGTTTCTCGTGCTATGACAGGGGCCCACTCGTCTAAGTTAACGGACCAGGATATTTATTTCAATATTCTCAATGACCATTTGTTCTATTCCTCGTGCACCTACATTTTGAGTATGTTGTGGACACATCATGCTGAGGACTTGTCTTCTAAAACGACAACAGACGTGTTAACTGTATGATAAACGCTGAGGCATCCTATCACACTTCCAGTGGCCCACTACATCACCCGTTATTTATCTCATCAAAATGTGTAGAGATATTTGGAACAGTGGACGAAACAGAGCAAACATCATCACCGTATATCGGTGGCCCTATGGGGCCTAATAAAAAATAAGCGGCTTCAGCTGCATTTGCCATACATTCAGTAAACTGGCGACTCCCTTCCTCGCCATGTTGCAATTATCAACGCTAGAGGCGGCGCTGCGCAGAATTAGCGTGATTTCTCCGTGGATGCTTTTTTTTTGTCGTTATCCTTATATCTGTGGCGAAAAGGGTATTTGTTTACTGCCGGCCGTTGTGGTCGAGCGGTTCTAGGAGCTTCAGCGACGCTACGGTTGCAGGTTCGAATCCTGCCTCGGGCATGTATGTGTGTGATGTCCTTAGGTTAGTTGGGTTCAAGTAGTTCTAAGTTCTAGGTGACTGATGACCTCAGATGTTAACTCCCACAGTGTTCAGAGCCATTTGAACAATTTGTTTACTGGAAATTGTATTACATGGTTAATTATGTCAATTTACGTTCATAACATGCTTTTTTTCTCATGGATTTCAGTACTTCAAAAATGAGAAAAGAAATTCTAATAATTTGAAAGTTCAGTAAAACATTCCATTTGAGTCATGTGATGCTTGTTACGTCATCGGCTAGCACGCTGTTCCTACTGTAAGTAGGCTGTTTAGGTTTTTTTATTGGTAACGCCACCTATGTATGAAAATCACTGGCTGTGTGTGTGTGCAGTCTGTGGCTGCTTTGCATTGTTGTAATACTCGCCATTGTAGTGTTAGGCAGCTGGATGTGAACAGCGCGTAGCGTTGCGCAGTTGGAGGTGAGCCGCCAGCAGTGGTGGATCTGGGGAGAGAGATGGCGGAGTTTTGTAATTTGTCATGAACTGCTATATATATGATGATATCAAGGTAAATACATTGTTTGTTCTCTATTAATATCTTTCATTTGCTAACTATCCCTATCAGTAGTTAGTGCCTTCCATAGTTTGTATCTTTTATTTAGCTGGCAGTAGTGGCGCTCGCTGTATTGCAGTAGCTTGGGCAGCGAAGATTTTTGTGAGGTAAGTGATTTGTGAAAGGTATAGTTTAATGTTAGTCAGGGCCATTCTTTTGTAGGGAATCTTGAAAGTCAGATTGCGTTGCGCTAAAAATATTGTGCGTCAGGTTAAGCACAGTCTAGTAAAATTGATAAAAGGGGACGTTTCATAGTGTCTGGAATCTGTTTCTCTACGCTTTTCGGCAGTGCATTTGCACCGGCAACATTCACATTTTGACATGCAGAAAATGTGTTTTGACTTATTTGAGAAAACGGTGATGACCCAAAACCTGAATCAAATTAATACGCAACACCAAAGAGAAATCCGCGAAGTACAAGATCAGCTGACACAGGTAATACAAGAATTACGTATGTCAGAGGACACTCGTGCTCCAGTATGGGAAGAGGTACATAGAAATACGGATCAACCACAAAATAATAACACAGGACACTTCGGAAATTATGAAAGAAATTGGCAAGGTGCACCGAATTTTGAGATAGAACCGCCGACACGACGTAACAATGACCGATATGCTACTCGCCGACACGATGATTTTGACTATAAGCTGTTTATTACTACACGTAAATTCAAAACGTTTAAGAATTCTGCCAACGACATTCATCCACAAGCGTGGCTCCATCAATTCTCTCATTGTTTTCCTCCCAACTGGTCATTGGAGCACAGGTTAGAATTTATTTGTGGCTACTTAGAGAATGAACCAGCTGTAAGAATGCGATCGGTCATTCACGATTGCCACAGTGAAGGAGAATTTTACCATGCCTTCCTCTCAGCATATTGGTCTCAAGCTACACAAGACCGAGTAAAACATAGCATCATAATGATGAAACATTTCGAACAATCTGAATTTTCCAGTCTTGTGAAATATTTTGAAGACATGTTACACAAGAATCAGTATCTTTCAAACCCATACAGCCCCTCAGAACTCATCCGCATTTGCTTAATCAAACTGCCTGAACATTTACGACATATTATTTTGGCAGGACGTTGCAAAGACGACATTGAAGCATTTCAAGGACTCTTACAAGAACTGGAAATTGACACTGACACTCGCGGAACGCACGAGCACAACAATTACAGATCACATCCGTCGCAATTCTGCGATGAAAGAAATAATAACTGGACGCGACAAGGCTATTCTCACAACACAAATCGTGACCGAAACAGACACCATCCGTATGACAACCGTTGGCAGAGTAGTAATAATTACAGGGAAAGATCACCTCTCCGCGGTAATGACTATCACAGAGACAATCAGAGGAACAGACAATATGGAAACCAAAACAGTTATTATTAAGGGAGACAGAATACTTTCAGACGCAACAGTTCAGCGCGCAGTTACGATTCAGGGAGAAATTCTCCACCACATGACCGACAAACAAGAAACTATGTAAATTACCGACATGACGACAGACGATATATTCGTAACGACAGACCTGAATTGCATCAGAACTGGCGGGATTTAAACAGGGCAGGGCCTTCTCGTCAAAGTGAATTTGTAGAAGTTAGGTCTCCTAATCCCAATAACGGCGCGCGCCAACAAAGAGACAGACAATGACTCGCACAAGCAGGCAGCCGCGTGCGCCCGCTGACTCCGAGAAAAATAACATAGACGCTAACCTTGAGAAAAATTCCAGTATTCTTTACCGACGTATACCACTTGACAATTGCGTTAAAGTTGAAACTCTGCGTACTAGGAAGAGCAAAGGTTTACACCACATTTTACACGTAAAACCGTTTATTGAAAGATAATCTGCTTTATAACTTAGTCTTTGCCATACAATTTTTCACTTCACATTTCTAGTATGCTTTGTCAGACTTAAGAAACTGTTAACATGCAACAATGTTTTAAGTTAAATATCCAGCCTAGAACCTAGGGAACATTTTTAAACAGAAATTACGAATGCATTGTTATAGTGAACAGACTACACAGTGTTGTATTTGTACATTCTTGTTTGTTAGTTGCACGATTACGTAACGACTATCAGGCTTACATACTTAGAACATTTACCAGTACTGCTAATGAGATTTTAATGCAACATTTTGGTTTGCTTGAAAATACATCCTTTTTGAAGTACTTTCTGTGGGATTAAAGATGACTTAGCATTTGGTTTCTTTGACAGCTACACGATTATATCACGACGCTACTAATGAGTGACAATTTACAATGTTGCTTTTGCGGTGTATCTGTTTTATATCTGCACAGTTTTTCTGAAATCTTCTGGAAAGTAAAACAGGTTTTAGTAGTAACTTTTGTAGTATAGCTACAATGCGACAGGGTTTTCCGTAGCACAACAATACGTTACAGTACAGTACTTTCTTCATCACGCCAATAAGCATAATAACTACGATATCTCCCGGCGGGGTCAGGGATTTTCTCTGCCTCGTGATGGCTGGGTGTTGTGTGATGTCCTTAGGTTAGTTAGATTTAAGTAGTTCTAAGTTCTAGGGGACTGATGACCATAGCTGTTAAGTCCCATAGTGCTCAGAGCCAACTACGATATCTATACGCTTTTGTGTATCATGAGGTAAGTACATTGACTTCTGCAGAACTTAGCTTTCGGAGGACGATAACTACGACACTTCCACAGAGATTATGTTGCAACAAGACGCACATTTAGCGCTACAGGACACGTATTTGAGTGACTGATTTTGTACTTAAAATATTTATTTTTAAAGATATTTGGAGTACAATGATACACAGGTTTTCCGTGATACATTTCATTCCATTGCTGTAATCTGTAACACATGAGGGTATAATTACATTAATCCTCAGGGGGGTACACGCTTACTTTGTGTATCATGTGTTTGGCAAGCACAAGAAGCCCTAGCTAATATGGTATTTGCTTATACAACTTTACACATCGGTACCATATTTCTCTAACACATAAAGTACACAGCTACCTGATCATTTAACAGAGAAAGAAACATTTTTTTACTACATCAGTGACACATGTTTACGCAATTTCACAGTTGGGTAATTTCACACTTATGAAATTGTATTTTGTCTGTACTTTGTGAACTGTTCATATTTTTTCGGAACCATTGTGATACTATGAGAGCTTTGAATGATGTATTTGGTAAGGGAGCATGATTTTAAAGTACATTTGAGGTAGATGACACTTTTGACATGAGCAGAGAATTTTTTTAGGTTTTGAAATTATTGGAGGAAGCTACGACGTTTTTGAGATTTGACTGAGGTGTTATGATGTTATTTTTACGACGACGATGTGTATTATGCTGTTGAGGTATGTTTATGAGCAATAAGCTGATGCTATATAAGGAATGTGATTACGTGTTTATATGTATATGAGTAATGGATAGAAGTTAGGGACTATTGACTTGTGAAAAAGGATGTTGGAAACCAAGAATCGTACTTTAAGAGTTATGAAATGTGTGTAAATGCGTGAATGTATCACAATGACGGCGAAAATTTCTTGGACACTGTTATATTCATAGGATTTTGTTTCTACACATTTGCAACGTAAATTCTCGACCTGTGAAATTTTTATATAAGACTGTCACTGTAGCGGAAACTGCTGTCGTAAATATTTCCGTAAGAAAGTTAAGTGACCACCTGCACGTGCGTCGTGGGCACACAGCTGTGTCAGACACCTGGAGAACAAGCCATTAGGGTGTGCCTTTCTGGAAGCACAGGTAGAGAAAAAAAAGGGAGGCCATTACCCTCGCTATTGACATTCGTTTGTAGAAAGCATCGTCAATACGACACGCTAATAATAACTTGGAAACATTCTTACATCTGCACACCTGATTAGGACAAATGTCTATCTACGAGAATTGAGAGAAATGCCATATGGCTTGCTTTATGTATTTATTTACTCATTTTGTATAATATCTAGTTTCTAGCTGCACTGCAGCACTGGTTAAAATAAAATTTTATAGATTTACTAATATAAATATTTTCTGTCTCCAGATCCAGTAAATAATAGTTTTGTGATATATTTCCAAAAAATGAGGGAGCATAAAAAGACATTTCCCTTCACAGGAATTGCATAAACAATTTCTTTACGATTTGGTAACTTATCTGCTAGTGTAAGTTCTCGTGATGCATCACTCTAGTGTTAAGATGTGACGTAAGTTTTAAACATGGCCATTTTTACTGTAATATTTTTTCTGCTTGAGCTATGTCATGTTTAGGTATAAGTTGCTGCTGTTTGCCAGGCATAATGTTACTGAATTTGACTTTGTATTACGCTGTTCAGCCAGTTTTACTACTGATTTATTTTTCTTGTTTGCTGCACATTGGCTCATATTAGTTGTAACGTTGCATTGTTTGGTAATTTAGATTTACTGTAGCTTGCTTTGAAATTTTCCATTTTTTTGTCATTGCTGTTTGTGTTAATATGTTATGTGCTGCTGCATTGCCTCGTCCCTTAGTTTAATATCTGAGCTCAGTAGATTTAAGTTAGCTTAAGAGGGGGTAGACTATATAAGAACCTAACTATGGAGAATAGGGAAAGAATGCTTTGAAGGTTATATGAAAACGATTTGGGCCTAAATGAGTATTGTACAATGAGCCATATTTATTTTGAAAGAAATATGGTTAGAATACAGAAGAGGTACAGATAGGACTTTTTGGGAATAATGATGAACGAAGGGAGATCTCCAAAAACAAAAAAGGTTTTGTTCGCAAAATACTGCAGTACCAAAAGCTACACTGAAAACGAACCCTGTCCTTTCCATTGTGTTATCCCCCTATGTGTTTGTGTACCCTTGTGTATTTGTTTTCTTCCTGTCTCTGTGTACTGTTTCATAGAACTTTTTTCTCTTCTAATACTAAGTTACATTCACTATGATGAGGAATACTGTTATCCTCAAATACAATTGGCATTAATAATATGTTATTTACTTTGTAAAGATGTTTAGACATTATTAATTCTGTTCTGTGAAAGTCAATCTGATCTTTTATGTATGTACTCATGTCATAATTCCTGTAACACTGATGTATATGTTTATTTCTATTCTTTTGTAAAGCCCCTATTCCTACAAATGTTATCTGTATTATTATGTTTTAATGATGTATTTTGTACCGTTGTTATTGTATTCTTATGCTATAAAATTGTAATTGATACCAGTTCATCAAATTAAGTAACTTGTAAGTTACATTTCATTGCACACGTTTCTGTTGGTCATAGTATATGGACAATATGTGAGAAGTAGGGACTGTTAGTGTTTGCACATGCGTTAATAATTCAGCAAGGGACTAGATAACAGCATTGCTGGTTCTAAGGACAATTCCAAAAACTTTGTGAGTGCACAAGTGGTGGTTTATGGACTTGCTATATTAACCGCAAGACTCTTCGATGGTGTTTGTGCACCTGCACAATTGCAACAGATGGCTGCTGGCCGTCTCTACAAGGACTACAGTGGGTCTGCGTCTTTGCTGACTCACCAGTACCATTATTTCTACAAGGACTGCAGTGGGTCTGCACCTCTGGTGGCCCACCAATACCGTAATCTCTACCAGGACTACAGTGGGTCTGCTCTGTGATGACCTACCTACCAATACTCTTCAAAACTTCGACTGACTCTGCGGTGGGTTTACTCTGATGTGGCCCATTACTTGTCTGCATTTCAAGAGTCAGCACTGTCTTTCCGTTGGAAGGACACGACTTCTTCAAGACTGCATGGAAATCCACTACTTCTGTGTGCAATTTCTTTTACTAATGAGACTTTGTGAAAAAAAACTGTAATTACTATTATGATGAATGATCAGAACTATCTTTATGGACTGTGAGAAAATTTTAGCTTTTGACCAACATTGTATCAATAAGTGTGTGCATTTGATATCTTTGTTATTGTAATTATGAAAAATTTCTTCAAATCTGTATTGGCCACTGTCCAACACAATTTGTAAAATTTTTTGTGGCGAGCATGGGGGCTATGTAAGTAGGCTGTTTAGGTTTTTTTATTGGTAACGCCACCTATGTATGAAAATCACTGGCTGTGTGTGTGTGCGGTCTGTGGCTGCTTTGCATTGTTGTAATACTCGCCATTGTAGTGTTAGGCAGCTGGATGTGAACAGCGCGTAGTGTTGCGCAGTTGGAGGTGAGCCACCAGCAGTGGTGGATGTGGGGAGAGAGATGGCGGAGTTTTGTAATTTGTCATGAACTGCTATATATATGATGATATCAAGGTAAGTACATTGTTTGTTCTCTATTAATATCTTTCATTTGCTAACTATCCCTATCAGTAGTTAGTGCCTTCCATAGTGTGTATCTTTTATTTAGCTGGCAGTAGTGGCGCTCGCTGTATTGCAGTAGCTTGAGCAGCGAAGATTTTTGTGAGGTAAGTGATTTGTGAAAGGTATAGTTTAATGTTAGTCAGGGCCATTCTTTTGTAGGGAATCTAGAAAGTCAGATTGCGTTGCGCTAAAAATATTGTGCGTCAGGTTAAGCGCAGTCTAGTAAAATTGATAAAAGGGGACGTTTCAGTACTCTCGTAAAGCTCAATCAGAGTGATATCCTGTTCTGGAATTTAAGTTTCGGGAAATGGATTACAAATGGTGTATCGCCCTGCATTGTACTAAACATGTTTGAAAATTGTTTGAGTGTTCCAAAAACTGACAATATGTATAAAATACTGCAACTCGCACATTGAGATCCATACGAGATAGTGTCACTTCGTGAGTTTTTTGTGTGATAATCCAGAACGTGTTACCACTTCTAGCGCAGTAGGCAGCAAGCTGGGTTTCGAATGCGCTGTAACCTCAGCAAAATTTTCTTTCCTTCCTGCTCTCTTCACTTAATGGTGGTGGCTGTGGTAAGTTCCTATGGGACCAAACTGCTGGGGTCATCGGTCCCTAGGCTTACACACTACTTAATCTAACTTAATCTAACTTACGCTAAGGTCAACACACACACACACCCATGCCGGGGAGAGGACTCGAATCTCCGACGGGGGCAGGGAAGGAGGGGGGGGGGGGAGCCGAGCAAACCGTGTCAAAGTGCCATAGACAGCGCGGCTACCTCGTGCGGCTCGTCGCTTAATACTGCTTTCCTCGTAATACAGTAATGTAAAACCTGTCAGTTCAGTATTACATCCTGATTCTATTTTCATTTATCAGCTCCATTTTATACCTGGTCAACTTGAAATGAATCACAATGTGGGTGCTACTAATCTGTACTTCATGCCTGACGTAGCTCCCATTCGGAAGAACCTGAGAAACCATGTAACAATTTCCGATCGCATTATCTTTCACAAACAAGTTGTTAAAGCCTATAATTTGCCACTTCCAACTGTCTCTATTGAGTCTGTTGTAAAGCTGTGTGATTTTTTAACCGACTTGGATTGCATGATGGACTGTTCTGTACAGAGACCTTAGACTATAAGGAAGGAGAGAGACACAGCAATCAGTCGCAACCTCGTTAGGTTTTATTACTCGTGCAATTGTACTAACTCTTGCAAGAGTAATGAAACTGACGTTCTTCTGACTTACACTCTACTCCTACATCTACAAACATACTCCGCAGGCCACTGTGCAGTGCGTGGAGGACGGTAGCTTGTACCAGTACCAGTCATTTTCTTTCCTGTACCAATCGCAAACAGAAAGAGGGTATAACAACTGTCTATTTGACTCCGACCGAGCCCTAACGCCTCTTATCTTCACGATGCGTAACAGAAAAGTACGTTTGTGGCAGTAGAATCGTTCCGTGGTCAGCTTCCAATGCCGTCGAGGACAACATAATCGGTTCTGTTACTTGGAAAGACATCGAGCCACTCACATATCTGGGAATCTATTCCACACGCTCATACCTTCGTTAACAGTCTGCATGTGGCACCCTGTCAAATGATATTCGGAAATATAAAAATATGTAATCTACCTTCAGCTATAGTTCACAGTAAGTCATATGACAGTCAGGTTCTAGTACTGCGTAACAAACCGATGTTACGGATAGTGGTCTGTAATTTTGCGTGTGCTTTATTTACTCTTCATATATACAGGATTCACCTGTGCCTTTTTCCAGTCACTTCGGACTTCGAGGTCAAATACAAGCCAAGTAAGGGGGCAGTGGCACAGAGTACTCTTTGTAAAACGGAATTCCATTCGGACCAGGTGACTTATTTGCTTTCCACTGTTTCGTTTGTTTCTCTACGCCATGGATGCTTATTACTATGACGTCCATCGGGGAACCAGTGCGATGGTCAAACGGCAGTATGTTTGTATCAGTCTCTACCGTGAACTATTCATTAAAAGCGAAATTTAAAACTTCGACATCCCTTTTGCTATCTTCTACTGCCACACCAGCCTGGTCAATGTGTGAGTGGACAAAAGACTTAAATCCTCTTAGCGATTTTACGTAGGAATATAATTTTCTTGGGTTCTCAGGAAGATCTTTTGCTAAAGTATGACCGTGATAGCTGTATGCTTTGTGAGCCGTGGTAAAAATTGCTGTTTTGAAGAGCGCGCCGCAGCACGTAGAGTGAAGCATTCGCCCTCCGTTTCTGGCGGTGGCGCCGCTGTGGCAATCGCAGCTTTGGGTCTCCCTCTGGTGGGAAAGGGGAAAGGTTGCCTGTTCAAATGCATTTAAGGGGCGCTATGGGTTCGCCAGTCCGTCAGTGTGGGTCAGTCTCTCGTCCCCAGCTTGCTAGTCTGTCTCTCGTCCGCATTTGTTAGGCAGTTAGTGTCTGTCGTTCGGATCGGCATTTAAAGCCGCCAAAATGAGAGTCTTTCCACTCCGCCAGTAAGAGGACTCAGCGAGTGGTCGCCCGGTCGGGGCTTAATTCCTGCATCTGAGTCTGCGCGTTAGGCCGCCAGTCTGCTCGAGTTTTCCTTAGGCAATGGCCATTGGCGGTTGGATCGATCGGTTGGTCGGTCGCGCACTGAGACGCAAGATGACTTGCCCGCCTTGAGCGTCGGCGCATGTGAGGTCGCCACGTGAGTCCAGTGGGCCGCGGCGTATAGCGAGGGGTAGTGACTTCGCGGTCGACTCGAAAGCAACAGGAGTCAACCCACGACGTCAGTCTGGCCGGTGCGAGCTGCGACGCCGTGAGACGGGAGATCGGCGCGCCTTCCTGCGTCCATTGAAGCGGCTGGCAGCGGACGGTTCGGGAGAGCGATTTGGGGGTGCTGCGCCAGGTCTTCTCGAGAAATCGGAGTTTATTAGAAGTGATTGGTGATAACTTGTTTGATTTACTCTTGTTAAATTCTACTTTTTTTTTTGTGAGGTCACCAGCCGTTTTGCTTTGGGGTCGTCCCACCATTCTTCTCCGTTTGCCCACCCGCGGAAAGGTGGTTGTTATACATTGGGTGGACCGTTTTTTCCTTGTGGAGTAGGGGCAGGTTAGAGCAACCTGCGGTTAGGGTTGTTCGGTAATCTCCCTATCAATCTACCGTACGTTAGTAGCTGCCTCTGTCATGTTTGTCGGATTTGGTGTGTTAACGAATTTATTGCTTGGAGTGTAACGGCCTAATACCTGAAATATGTTTTGATCTTTGGAAACTTTGATATTATTGCCTATGATCTTGAGAGGCGGTATCTGTGTACTGCAAAACATCTTAACTACTATTTGGCCAACCTTATAGAATTTTATATAAGATTGCATTTCATGGGCTTTTATTTAAATGATCATTTTAGTATATGAAGTTACCACCATTTCACCGTAAGACTTTTCTTCGAAGTTAAAATCAAGTTGCACCTTCGGTGGCAAGGTTAATATTTTAATTGTTAGTGTTTTGTACCATTTCCATCCCTCCAACGGGGGCTGCATAGTTTGTGTGGTTGTGTAAATTGTTAAAACTCTTAGTTTAAAGTTATGTGGTGTGTTGCAGATTTGCACCAGTGTGGCCTTTCAGAGGCTGTTGTGAGCGGGCGTAAATACGGCCGTGTCAAAAGGGAGCGGCAAGATTCTCTGCCAAAAAGCTCATACAGTCAAAACTTGAAACGTCCCCTTTTTGAAAAATTTTACATAAGACTGTGCTTAACCTGACACACAATATTTATAGCGCAACGCAATCTGACTTTCCACACACAATATTTTGTTAACGCAACGCAATCTGACTTTCAAAATCTCTAGAAGAGAATGGCCCTGACTAACATTAAACTATCTCTTTCACAAATCACTTACCTCACAAAAATCTTCGCTGCTCAAGCTACTGCAATACAGCGAGCGCCACTACTGCCAGCTAAATAAAAGATTCAAACTATGGAAGGCACTAACTACTGATAGGGATGGTTAGCAAATGAAAGATATTAATAGAGAACAAACAATGTATTTACCTTGATATCATGACAAATTACAAAACTCCGCCATCTCTCTCCCCACATCCACCACTGCTGGCGGCTCACCTCCAACTGCCCAGCGCTACGCGCTGTTCACAGCCAGCTGCCTAACACTACAATGGTTGAGTATTACAACAATGCAAAGCAGCCACAGACTGCCCACGGCACAGCCAGGGATTTTCATACTGAGGTGGCGTTACCAAACAAACCTAAACAGCCTACTTACATAGCCCCCATGCTCCCCACAAAAAATTTTACAAATTGGGTTGGGCAGTGGGCAATACATATTTGTTAAAATTTTTCATAATCGTAATTACAATAACAAATAAATCAAATGCACACACTTATTGATACAATGTTGGTCAAAAGCTAAAATTTTCTCACAGTCCCTAAAGACAGTCCTGATCATTCATCACATTGCAGTGTTTTTCTCAAAGTCTGAGCAGTAAAAGACAATGCACACAGACGTAGTGGATTTCCATGCAGTCTTGAAGAAGTAGTGTTGTCCTTCCAACGGAAAGACAGTGCTGACTCTTGACATGCTGACAGGTAATGGGCCACAACAGAGCAAACCCACAACAGAGTCAGTCGAAGTTTTGAAGAGTGTTGGTGTGTAGGTTATCACAGAGCAGACCCACTGTAGTCCTGGTAGAGATTACGGTATTGGTGGGCCACCAGAGGTGCAGACCCACTGTAGTCCTTGTAGAGATGGCTAGCAGCCATCTGTTATGACTGTGCAGGTACACAATCACCATTGAAGAGTCTTGCGGATAATATAGCAAGTCCATAACCACCACTTGTGCACTCACAAAGTTTTTGGAATTGTCCTTAGAACCAGCAATGCTGTTATCCAGTCCCTTGCTGAATTATTAACACACGTGCAAACACTAACAGTCCCTACTTGTCACATATTGTCCATATATTATGACCAACAAAAATGTGTGCAGTGAAATGTAACTTACAAGTTACTTAATTTGATGACCTGGTGTCAATTACAATTTTATAACATAAGAATACAATAACAACGGTATAAAATACATCATTAAAAACATAATAATACAGATAACATTTGTAGGAATAGGGGCTTTACAAAAGAATAGAAATAAACAAATACATCAGTGTTACAAAAATAATGACATAAGTACATACATAAAGATCAGAATAACTTTTGGAATATCAACTTCCACATGAGCATTAAAACAAAACAGAACAAATACTGTTTAAACATGTTTACAAAGTAAATAACATGGTATTAGAAAAATTCTACAACATAGGTCTTATCAGATAAACGACTAAAGACAGGAAGTACACAAATACACAAGGGAACACAAACACATAGTGGGATAACACAAGGAAAGGACAGGGTTTCTTTTACTGCAGTATCTTGCGAACAAAACTTTTTTTGTTCTTGGAGATCTCCCTTCGTTCCTCATTATTTCCAAAAGTCCTATCTGTACCTCTTTTCTGTATTCCAACCATAATTCTTTCAAAATAAATATGGCTCATTGTACAATACTCATTTTGGCCCTATCTGTTTCTTGCGGCTTCTCAATGCATTTCTTCCAATTCATCATAGTTAGTTTCTTATATAGTCTACCCCCTCTTAAGCTAACTTAAATCTACTGAGCTCAGATATATATACCAAGGGACGAGGCAATGCAGCATCACATAAAACAATCAACATCAATGACAAAAATTTCAAACTGGCAAAGCAAGCTACAGTAAATCTAAATTACCAAGCAATTCAACATTACAACTAATATGAGGCAATGCGCAGCAAACAATAAAATAATCATTAGTAAAACTGGCTTAACAGCGTAATACAAAGTCAAATTCAGTAACATTATGCCTGGCAAACAGCAGAAGCAAAAGCAATAAACTATATCTAAACATGACAACGCTCAAGCAGAAAAATATTACAGTAAAGACAACAATGCAGATAAGGGAAATGTATAATCACATCTTAATGTCTAAGTAATTAAAGTGGTGCACCACAAAAAGTTATTCTACCAAAAAAAATTACCCAGTAGTTGAAAAGAAAATTCCGTATGCAATTCCTGTGAAGTGAAATATTTTTTTTTTATGCTCCTTCGTTTTTTTTTTTATTTACTCGATCTGTAGACAGAAAATATTTACATTAATACATCTATAAAATTTTATTTTTACCAATGCTGCAGTGCAGCTAGAAACTAGATATTAAACAAAATGGGCAAAGCAAGGCGTGAAACGTCATTCACTAGCCATATGGCATTTCTCTCAATTAGCACTACAATAGCCGTGAAATGTTTCTCATCGTTTTCAAGTTCGACCTTGTCGTTTTTGCGATGCTCTCTACGAAGGAAGGTTAATGGCCTCCCTTTTTTTTTCTACCTGTGCCGCTGAAAAAGGGGCTCGCAATAATGGCCCTTTTTTTTTTTTTTGTTTTGGGCGTCTGACACAGCTGTGTGCCCGCGACGCATTACGTGCAGGTGGTCACTTAACTTTCGTACGGAAATATTTACGACAGCAGTTTCCGCTACGACAGTCTCACATAAAAATATTTCACAGGTCAAGAATTAGCGTTGCAAATCTGTAGAAACAAAATCCTATAAATGTAAGTGTCCAAAAAAAAAATATTCGTCAGCATTGTGATACATTCACGCATTTACACACATTTCACAACTCTTAAAGTACGATTCTTGGTTTCCTACAACCTTTATCACAAATCAGAGTCCCTAAATCACTATTCATTACTCCTTACCTTATTACGCATATATATATCGTCGACACATAATCAAATTCCTCATATAGCATCAGCTTCTTGACCATAAACATACCTCAGCAGCATAATACACATCGTCGTCGTAATAATAACATCATAAAACCTCAGTCAAATCTCAAAAACGTCGTAGCTTTCTGCAATAATTTCAAACCCTAAAAAATATTCTCTGCTCATTTCAATAGTGTCATCTACCTCAAACGTACTTTAAAATCATGCTCCCTTACCAAATACATCATTCAAAGCTCTCATAGTATCACAATTGTTCCAAAAAAATATGAACAGTTCACAAAGTATAGACAAAATACAATTTCGTAAGTGTGAAGTTATCCAACGGTATAATTACGTAAACATCTGTCACTGATGTAGTAAAAAAAAAATGTTTGTTTCTCTGTCAAATAATCAGATAGCTGTGTAATTCTGTGTTAGAGAAATATGGTACCGATGTGTAAAGTTGTATAAGCAAATACCATATTAGCTAGGGCTCCTTGTGCGTGCCAAACACATGGTACACAAAGTAAGCGTGTACCCCCCTGAGGATAAATGTAATTATACCCTCAGGTGTTACAAATTACAGCAATGGAATGAAATGTATGACGGAATACCCTTGTATCATTGCACTTCAAATAACTTTAAAAAAAAATGTTTTAAGTGCGCAAATAATCACTCAAATACGTGTACTGTAGCGCTAAACTGTGCGTCATGTTGTAAGATAATCTCTGTGGAAGTCTCGTATTTATCGTCCTCCGAAAGCTAAGTTCTGCAGAAGTCAATGTACTTACCTCATGATAAACAATAGTGAAATGCTTTGTGTATAGATATCGTAGTTATTACGCTTATTGTTGTGATGAAGAAAGTACTGTACTGTAACGTATTGTTGTGCCACGAAAAAGGCTGTCTCATTGTTGCTATACCACAAAAGTTACTACTAAAACATGTTTTTCTTTCCTGAAGAATTCAGAAAACTGTGCAGATATAAAACAGATACACCACAAAAGCAACAAGGTAAATTGTGTCACACATTAGTAGCGTCGTGATATAGTCGTGTAGCTGTCAAATAAACTAACCTCTGTGTCATCTGGTATCTCTCAGAAAGCACCTTGAATCCATAATGTATTTGCAAGTAAACCAAAATGTTGCATTAAAAAAAAGCAGATTATCTTTCAATAAACGGTTTTACATGTGAAATGTGGTGTAAACCTTTGCTCTTCATAGTACTCAGAGTTTGAACAATGCAATTAACATGCGGTATACGTCGTTAAAGAATACTGGAATTTTTCTCAAGGTTAGCGTCAATATTATTTTTCTCGGAGCCAGCCGGCGCAGGTGTCTGCCTGCTGTGCGGGTCAGTGCCTGCCGCTTTGTTGGCGCGCGTCGTTAATGGGATTCGGAGACCGAACCTCCACAAATTCGCCCCGACGAGATGGCCCAGCTCTGCCACAATCCCGCCAGTTCCGATGAAATTCATGTCTGTCGTTATGTCGGCAGTTTACATAGTTTCCCATTTGTCGGTCATGTGGTGGAGAATTTCTCCCGGAATCGCAACCGCGCGCCGAACTGTTGCGTCTGAAGTCCTTCTGCCTCCCCTTTTTTTTTTTTTTTTTTTTTTTTCCCAACAGCTTATAGTAAAAATCATTGTGTCGGCGATTAGCATATCGGTCATTGCTAGGTCGCGTCGGCGGTTCCATCTCAAAATTCGGCGCACACCGCCAACCTCTTTCATAACTTCCGAAATGCCCTGTGTTATTATGTTGCGGCTTTTCCGTATTTCTAAGTCCCTCTTCCCGTGTTGGAGCGCGAGTGTCCTCTGAAATTTGTAATTTTTGTATTACTTGTGCCAACTGATCTTGTACTTCCCGGATTTCTCTTTTGTACTGTATATTGATTTGATTTTGATTGAATTTCCTAATTTGTTCGCACTTTTCTGTGTCATTAAAGACTACCGGTTTTATGTCATTCAGATTATCATCTACCCTCGTAGATAAATTAGTGAACTGATCTGAAAGTTCGGCTACTTTATCCGATAGTGAACACATCTCCTCAGTGTGTTTTTCTGAACCAAGTTTCAGAGTATTTACTGTATCCTTTAAGCCCTCCTGAGCCCCTGCAAGTTGCGCAACCGAATCGGCAGATGCAACTGAGTCAAATCTAGCTTGCAAGGTCTCATGATTTTCATGAACAGCAGTTTGCAGCTCTTTCATGGCTGCCTCGCGACTCTGCAGTGCATCTTCATGACGCGAAAAAACAGGTTGGAAACGCTCACAAATTTGTGTTTTCACGTCATTACAGACTTCTCGACATTTCGATTCAATGGGATGCAACTCAGTAGCCAAATCTTCACGTGTTTGTTCAAGTGTGGTGTCTAACTTTTGAAGATTTTCTTCCATTGTGTCGAACCTTTGAAGATTTTGCACCATTCCGTCTAACTGCCGCTGTATTTGTCCCATTTGTTGTATTAATTGCAATAACAATGTATCAGTGTCCGGAATCTGCTTCTCCATGCCTTTTGGCAGTGCACTCTCACCGGCAACATTCACATTTTGACAAGCAGAAAACGCGTCTTGACCTATTTGAAAAAACGGAGAGGACCCAAATCCCGAATCCACAGTATTTGCGAGATCGCGTCGTGTCATTTCGGATTCCCGAGCCGAGCCGTCGCCGACCGATCGGTCGATAATGCTTCCCTGTTCTCTAATTGTTTCGCTGTCCACACCATTGTTTGACGCCTGCTCCATTTCCGTATGCACAATTACCAAATTACTACTTTGAATATTAGTTAATTCATTACACGATGGCGCTAACACACTGCTTTCGTCTTCGCTGTCATTTCTCAATTTACTTTGGAGCCTAGTGTTACGTTTTTCACACGCCATTATTGTCACAGTATTTCACACGACAACACAGAAAAAACACAATTTGAAGAGCAAAAATAAGAGAACACATTAACATAGCACTGAAAATAATATCTAGTTAATTGCAAGCGCAGCTGCGAAATACTTGCTGCAAATCTACATGCATACCACAACTGTTTTACTGTACAACAATGAAAAACTACAACTACAATGGAAATTCTCTCTACAATTACGCGCTAGCAATAAACAAAAGCTACACTAATTACACAAACTATAAGAAAAAATCAGAAGATTCCAGTGAGGTATCCTAGGCTATGGGTCGACATATGAAACGTCCCCTTTTAACAATTTTTTACAACTGTGCTTAACCTGACACACAATATTTATAGCGCAACGCAATCTGACTTTCCACACACAATATTTTGTTAACGCAACGCAATCTGACTTTCAAAATCTCTAGAAGAGAATGGCCCTGACTAACATTAAACTATCTCTTTCACAAATCACTTACCTCACAAAAATCTTCGCTGCTCAAGCTACTGCAATACAGCGAGCGCCACTACTGCCAGCTAAATAAAAGATTCAAACTATGGAAGGCACTAACTACTGATAGGGATGGTTAGCAAATGAAAGATATTAATAGAGAACAAACAATGTATTTACCTTGATATCATGACAAATTACAAAACTCCGCCATCTCTCTCCCCACATCCACCACTGCTGGCGGCTCACCTCCAACTGCCCAGCGCTACGCGCTGTTCACAGCCAGCTGCCTAACACTACAATGGTTGAGTATTACAACAATGCAAAGCAGCCACAGACTGCCCACGGCACAGCCAGGGATTTTCATACTGAGGTGGCGTTACCAAACAAACCTAAACAGCCTACTTACAAACTTGTTTCTTTCTGCCTTTGAATAAATTGTAACTCTGATATTTAGAGGGTGCCTTCTGATTATAATTTTAAATCTGTTTCTTTTAAGAAATGCTTTTAGGCACTATTAAAGTGAATAAAATTCCCATTTGTTAAAACGAATTTGGTTATGATTTCATCAGTTACCCCCTGGCAACTACTTCCATGCTTACGTAGTGTGATTAAATGTATTAATGTTCGTGATGAATCGCTAGTAAATAAAATAAATTCTTAAGAATATTCTTTGAAAATAAACCACGGTACACTTTGCACATCGATATTTTTACCGCTGCACGAATTTCTATTGAAGTTTGCCAGTCATCATTGGCACGTTCTCATTTGAACCGAGACTGCAACAGCCTTTGCTAGTATTCTTAGCATTTTCCGTATGTCGTTTTTAAACCACTGTAGGTATTTCCGTCCTTTATCCACTTACTCAGTGCATAGTTCTTCACAAAACGATTTACGATCCGTTTTAAACTTTGCCCATAATTTCACTACTTCCATCACATTAGAACTGAATTATGTCAGTTCATTGTCTAAGTGAGATGCTAACAACTGCTTACCTGCTCTAGCGGAAGTACTCACCTAGCCTCTTTGATTGGTTAAAAAATTTAGTAACCACAGTCGCTATGACGACATCACGGTTACTGATCCCCGTCTCTATACACTGAGGTCACAAAAGTCATGGGATAGCGATGCACTCATATTCAGACGGCGGTAGCATCGCAAACACAACGTATAAAAGGGCATTTTACTGGCGGAGCTGTCAGGTGTTCTCAGGTGATTCGTGTGCAAAGGTTTCCGACCTGATTACGGCCGCACGACGCGAATTAAGAGTCTTCGAACGCGGAATAGTAGTTCGAGCTAGACGCGTGGGACATTCTATTTCGGATATCCATAGAAAACTCCGAGATGCATAGTCTCAAGAGAGCGCCGAGTATACCAAATTTCGGGCGTTACCTCTCACCACGGACAACGCACTGGACAAGGCCTGCACTTAACAACCGAGGGCAAACGCATTTACATAGACTTGTCGGTGCTAACATACAAGCTGCACTACGTGAAATAAAGGCAGAAATCAGTGTGGGACAGTGCGGTCCGTGTAGAACACCGACGCAAGTGCCTTTGCTAACAACACGACATTGCCTGTAGCGCCTCTCCTGGGCCTCTGACCATATCAGTTGGACCCACGACCGGAAACCCGCGGCCTCGTCAGATGAGTCCCGATTTCAGTCGGTAAGAGATGATGGTAGGGTTCGAGTGTGGTGCGGACCTAACGAAGTCATGGGCCCAAGATGTAAACAAGGCGTTGTGCAAGATGGTGGTGGCTCTGTAATGGGATAGACTCCAGCTGAACCGATCATTGACTGTAATCGGTTATGTTCGGCTACTTAGACACAGTATGCAGGCATTCATTGACCTCAGGTGCGTAAAAAACGATGGAGACTATTTTGGATGCCACCGGGCCACAATTGTTTTCGACTGGTACGAAGAACATTCTGCAGTCCAAAAGAATGATCTGGCCACCCATATCGCCTGACACGAATCCCATCCAACATCTATGGGACATAACTCAGAGATCAATTCAGGCATAAAGCACTTTCGCAATTACGGACGGTTATAGAGGCACATGAGCAATGATGTCTCTATAACCGACCATAATTGCAAAAGTACTTGATACATGTCTCAATATTCCTTCACTGGACTTCCAACAACTTGTTGAGTCCATGCCACGCCGAATTACTGTACAGCTCATGATAAAAGCATGTCTGACACGACAGTGTACTGACGCCGTCGCTATGGCCAGGCCTGTTTGTAGCTAGGATGTCTAAAATATTTCCACTGCTTGCGGGCTGTCGATCTAGCTGCTCAAGGAAGTTTTCGGAAAGTGGGTTCAAAAGTACATCGCAGTGCTGTGTCTCAGTGCCAAACCTGCTTAGAAGTAAGAGACCTCTAGGAATCCACGTCTGGTACACAGCAACCACTGTCAGACTTCCAGCAAACCTGTTACTCCTCCACAGCCACCGCCGGCCTGAGTTTCCTGCACCATCCACCGCCCACTCGTCCCGCTGACCCGCTGCCTCGGACTGCAGCCGTGACCTTGGCCCGGTCGCTGCCTGCCGCCTACTTTCCCTCTGCCCCTCCCCGCCTCTCAGACCGACCGCGTAATGCCGCGCCCGTGACGCAACCAAACCACTTTCTTATTCACCTGTCGTCCCATCCGCCTTCGCTGTCAACTGTGCTGCCTGTTGGAAGGCGATGCTGGTGAAAGTAAAGTCCAAGCAAAGTCGAAATCGCCAACAGACTTTTCCGTAGCACAAGTCGCTGAAGTACACCCACTCAAAGGAAGTTGGATGCCCTATCTCGTTAATGTGGAACTTGCTTTCTTTATGTATTTATTTCAGAAATTTAAAATATCGACAGTTGTTATGAGCTCACTGAACTAGTACCAATGTTTCTTTTTTGTTGGTATAATATTGGGTTGGTGCGTAAATCCGTAGCGTCTTCCCATGAGTTTAATAAACACCCCAGATCCACCTAACAGAGTCTTTAGTCTCGATAATATAATCTCCTCCACTATTTACAACACTCTGACATCGATGGGGTAACTTTTCTATTCCACGACTGTAGAAACCGCGTAGTTCCGAAGCGAAGGACTCGTCATGTTCGGAGCGGATTTTCATCCGTTAAGGAAATTCCTTGAAGTTTGTTCGACAATCTGAGAGCGCATGATCAGGTAAATGACGTGGATGTTGAATGAATTTCCAACCCTATTTCTATATAGGGTTTTTTGACTCTCTAGCAGAATACGGGCGGGCGTTACAGCGGAGTAGGATCACTTCACGAATCTTCCTGGTCGTTGTTTGTGGGCTGCGTCTGCAACAGGTGTCAGTTTTTGACGGTGAATGTCAACAGTGATTGTTGCGTATCAGTAAGCAACTCGTAGTACATCACACAGTTACTGTTCCACCAGATGCATAACATCACCTTCTGTGGAGCGTCCAGATGTTTGTATGGGGAGTTGGTGGTTTGTTTGGCCTCAACCATTCCTTTCCCGTGTCCACTAACTATACACGATAGGAGTGGTCGGTGTTGTTCAGGAGCCAAATGATGACGAGCAAACAGAGATGCAAATACGGCCACCCGCTGATTTTTATGTTTTTTAGCATAGAGCATGCGGTATCCATGCGCTTGGCTTTCGAACCTTCTGCATTGCATGTACATGTCGCACGACTGTGGAACGATCACAGTTCATCGCATTCATAAGTTCTCGAGTACATAATCGTGGATCATTGCGGATTAATGCGTTAAACAATGTTTATCTAACACCGACGTTCATTAATATCAAAACGATCCTCCTTAAAACGAAAAACCATTTTCTCGCATTGTTCTGTACAGTGCCATTATCCACATACACGGCGCAAATGCTTCTGGCTGCCTCCACTGATTTAAGCCCTCTACTGAAGTCAAACAAAGGAATCCGATTTCTCCGCTTGGCACTCAAATTTCTAACGCCCACAGTCCATCTCCAGATGACGAAATGACAATACATAAACCCAAATAGCGACAGTAAACTGTAAATGAAAAACGAGAATCGGTAAATAAACCCATAGCATCCGAAATACCAACTTGCACAACAAAAACGCTACGAACTTATGCACCAAACTAATATTTACGAATTTTTGTCTATTAAGGCATTTTTAATTGCGGAGACATTCATATTCATCTTCCTGATTCAGGATATAAGCCAACTATTTTCAAGACTCGACTTCAGACAACTATTTCATAGCATCTCTGAAAATTTGAATGTCACTGATTTAGTGTTTTGTGGGGTAAAGGTACATGTATCACTGAAAACGTCAAGTTATAGAAAATGCATAATTTATTGTGAAAACTCTCAAATCTCTCTCTCACACACACATTTTATTATCAAAAGTGTCTATCAGAATGATTAGGATCAGCTCATGGTTCTTCTTCCTTTTGGCCAGCTGCATGCTGAGCCTTGCTAATTCGCAGTTTGTCAGGAAGTTGAAGACATTGACGGTGTTAACAACACGAACAGAATCAATATCAAGCCTTTCCATTACCTTTAATGTACTCTAGAAGAGCGTAGCGTTCCAAAGGATTGAAAAAGGGCACAGGTCATCTCCGTTTTCAAGAAGGGACGTCGAACAGCTGTGCAGAACTGTAGACCTATATCTCTAACGTCGATCAGTTGTAGAATTTTGGAACACGTATTATGTTCGAGTATAATGACTTTTCTGGAGACTAGAAATCTACTCTGTAGGAGTCAGCATGGGTTTCGAAAAAGTCGGTTGTGCGAAACCCAGCTCGCGCTATTCGTCCACGAGACTCAGAGGGCCATTGACAAGGGTTCACAGGTAGATGCTGTGTTTCTTGACTTCCGCAAGGCGTTCGATACAGTTCCCCACAGTCGTTTAATGAACAAAGTAAGAGCATATGGACTATCAGACCAATTGTGTGATTGGATTAAAGAGTTCCTAGATAACAGAACGCAGCATGTCATTCTCAATGGAGAGAAGTCTTCGGAAGTAAGAGTGATTTCAGGTGTGCCGCAGGGTAGTGTCATGGGAACGTTGCTGTTCACAATATACATAAATGACCTGGTGGATGACATCGGAAGTTCACTGGGGCTTTTTGCGGATGATGCTGTGGTGTATCGAGAGGTTGTAACAATGGAAAATTGTACTGAAATGCAGGAGGATCTGCAGCGAATTGACGCATGGTGCAGGGAATGGCAATTGAATCTCAATGTAGACAAGTGTAATGTGCTGCGAATACATAGAAAGATAGATCCCTTATCATTTAGCTACAATATAGCAGGTCAGCAACTGGGAGCAGTTAATTCCATAAATTATCTGGCAGTACGCATTAGGAGTGATTTAAAATGGAATGATCATATAAAGTTGATCGTCGGTAGAGCAGATGCCAGACTGAGATTCATTGGAAGAATCCTAAGGAAATGCAATCCGAAAACAAAGGAAGTAGGTTACAGTACGCTTGTTCGCCCACTGCTTGAATACTGCTCAGCAGTGTGGGATCCGTACCAGATAGGGATGATAGAAGAGATAGGGAAGATCCAACGGAGAGCAGCGCGCTTCGTTACAGGATCATTTAGTAATCGCGAAAGCGTTACAGAGATGATAGATAAACTCCAGTGGAAGACTCTGCGGGAGAGACGCTCAGTAGCTCGGTACGGGCTTTTGTTAAAGTTTCGAGAACATACCTTCACCGAAGAGTCAAGCAGTATATTGCTCCCTCCTACGTATATCTCGCGAAGAGACCATGAGGATAAAATCAGAGAGATTAGAGCCCACACAGAAGCATACCGACAATCCTTCTTTCCACGAACGATACGAGAGTGGAATAGAAGGGAGAACCGTTCGCGTTTCGTTCAGTTTTTCTTTTTTGTTGTTGTTGTTGAGAGTCATAGCTTTTACGATGCCTAGGAATGAGCTGGAATAGATTTTCTGCTGTAATTTCTTATCATTCTCCCAGTACAGACGTGACTGTTGGAGATCCATAAATTATCTGGCAGTACGCATTAGGAGTGATTTAAAATGGAATGATCATACAAAGTTGATCGTCGGTAGAGCAGATGCCAGACTGAGATTCATTGGAAGAATCCTTAGGAAATGCAATCCGAACCCTCCGCCACACACCGTCAGGTGACTTGCGGAGTATGGATGTAGATGTAGCTGTAGATGTAGAAAAAGCACCATCACTGTCTTCTCGTTTCAAGACATTTTATGAGATGATCAGGATCCCTCAAGTCTCTATACATGAGTTTAATACGTTCCATAACAGCCACTGGGATAGAATTTTTATGGCAATCAACGTTCCATAACAGCCACTGGGATAGAATTTTTATGGCAATCATGATCTCCAACAGTCACGTCTGTACTGGGAGAATGATAAGAAATTACAGCAGAAAATCTATTCCAGCTCATTCCTAGGCATCGTAAAAGCTATGACTCTCAACAAAAAAAAAAAAAAAAACTGAACGAAACGCGAACGGAATTCTACACTAAAAACTCTAATTCACAAATGAAAAGCTAAACTACAAACACAACAGTTTGCTCTGATAATGATACCAACTGAAATATCAAAGGCTCTATAACGGAAGAATGATATCCACAGCCTTCTAGGAGGGTAATTCCAAAAGTAAGGTGTTCTAATTTTTATAAGTACAGAACTCTGTTTGTGTGGCAGTTGATCACACTGTTATGAAGAGTGCTTCACGCGCTGTGTGTGAACATGCGCACGCCGCGCTGAGGCGCTTAGTCTTGGTTTGGCAGCCGTTGAGAATGGAGCTCCCGTCGGATGTTACCGCCAAGTGCGAATTGCACGCAGTTATTCGGTTTTTGAACGCAAAGGGCGCTGCGCCGATTGAAATCCATCGCCAATTGACGGAAGTGTATGGTGAATCGTGCATGGATGTCAAAAATGTTCGTAAGTGGTGTAGAGAGTTTACAGCTGGTCGGCCGGCCGGACTGGCCGAGCGGTTCTAGGCGCTTCAGTCTGGAACAGCGCGACCTCTACGGTCGCAGGTTCCAATCCTGTCTCGGGCATGGATGTGTGTCATGTCCTTAGGTTAGTTAGGTTTAAGTAGTTCTAAGTTCTAGGGGACTGATGACCACAGATGTTAAGTCCCATAGTGCTCAGAGCCATTTGAACCATTTTCTGCAGCTGGTTGGACCGAAATTCACGACGAACAAAGGAGTTGGAGACCGTCAATTTCTGAGGAGACTGTGTTGAAGGTTGAGCAAAGCATGCGTGATGATCGGCGGATCACCCTTGGTGATCTCTACACTCTGGTTTCCCGAAGCACCGCTCACAGAATTTTAACGCAAACATTGAACAACCGGAAGTAGTGCGCAAGATGGGTGCCACGCATGTTGACTGAGGACCACATGCGAAAACGAGTTGATCGAGTTGATGCTTCCTGCGCATTTCTTCACCGCCTTGCACCTGACCAGGACAACTTTCTGGGCTTAATTGCCCCGGGTGGCGAAACCTGGGCATACCACTTTACACCTGAGACCAAGCAACAATCACGCCAGTGGCGGCAACCTTCTTCGCCAAAGCCGCGGAAATTCAAACAAACACAATCTGCCGGTAAAGTCATGACAACCGTGTTTTGGGATCTGAAAGGGGTATTGTTGCTAGACTTTATGCCCAGTGGGACCACAACTAACGCTGACAGGTACTGTGAGATTCTGAAAAAACTCTAACGGGCAATTGAGAACCGGAGAAGAGAGATGTTGAGCAAGAGCGTACACATTTTCCATGATTATACTCGCCCACACGTCGCTCGGCAAACAGTTGCTCTCCTGCAACAGTTTCAGTGGAACATAATCACCCACCCACCCTATAGTCCTGACTTGGCGCCCAGTGACTATCACCTGTTCCCTAGGTTAACGAACATTTGGCCGGAAAGAGATTCAACTCCAAAGACGAGGTGAAAGAAGAGGTTCATAAGTTTCTGAACAGCATGGCGGCGAGCTGGTATGACATGGGCATACGAAACTGCCACAGCGTCTACAAAAATGCGTCGACATAAATGGTGCTTATGTCGAAAAATAGCTAAATGTTCAAGCTGTAAACTTATGTAAACCATTGTAGAAATAAACAGGTCTATGTACCTATAAAAAAAATAGGAGACCTTACTTTTGGGATTACCCCCGTATATCTAATGTTTCCAGAAATTCGAAGGTCTGAATACGAATATATCCCAAGTTGTGCAATTTCTGTTAGCGCATATACAATTTTGAAAAATTGAAATAAAAATATTTCTTATTAGAATTTCTCAATACTCTTGCACCATTCTAAGCAGAATATACAAAATTATTTAATCGGCCTTAAAACTGAAAACGTGATGTTTTTTTTTAATTTTGTGGCATCCCATTTCCTCTTCAGAGGTCCTCTAGTTGAAAGACAGTTTGTATCTCGGTAACAGAACAAAAATTCATCCCTCGAATATGGCAAGGAGACAAGATGTGGTATCGTCCAGCTGCTCCTAACGTATTATGTTCTGTTCTCCTGGACGACAGCCCTGGAACCCTGAGTACCATCACACCCAGGATACGTGATGAACGCATGATTCAAAAAGAATGATGCCCCTGAGACTTACTCTGAATCAAATTAATTCAGTGAGATAATTTTTAATAGGTTGTCCATTTATAATACTGAGAACTCTAGTCGGCAAAACGATCACTTTTGTGGCACATTCTAAATGTTTCTTTGTTTTAATTTTGCATACATTGGAGATTGATGTTCCTGTCATTTCTGGTGAGTTTCGACAAAGCATCTTTATTTACAAACATCTGCGTAGCAGACACCACTTCATGAGTAAAAGAACTATCAAAGAACATTAAGCACTGACAAGATGGGGTCCGATCTCATTGTGACTTTGCACACATACATACCATCAATGGGTACATAAATCTTTACTACTTTATAAGGATAACTTGGTGTTTAACTTTGTTCCCAAAAGCACTTGAGAAGTTCTTGATTGATTTACTTCAAATTTCTACACAGTACATTGTAAGCATTTGGATGGACATAAGCTACATATGTTACACACACACACACACACACACACACACACACACACACACACACACACACACACACAAACACACATATATATATTTATTTACCAAAAATCTCCATAAGTTCTTGAGTGTCTTACTTCAAATCTTTCTTTAATAAACATTTGGACAGGCACAGAGTATATGTTTTAATATATATGGATATATGATACATAAGTGTATATATCTGTACTGTTGTATAAAGAAAAGACATTGTTCAGCATTGTTACCAATAATTTTGGAAAGTACATAGTAAATTTGCTTCATATTTTTATTCAATGCTGCAGTAAAAATTTAGACATCAGCTGTATATTTTATAATATTTATAATGCATACATTAAATCTGTAATATTTGAAGTGGAAATGTTTTTTCCGAAAAACTTGGCTATTTATTGACTGATTTACTGCAAATTTTTACACATGTTTTCTTAAAAATATTTGGATGTACAAAGGCTACATATTTTCTCATATATAAAGAGAAATTTTTTTACATATTTTAATATATATATAGTACATAAAAGGAAAACGTTGTTAGCGAAAATCTCCTAAAATCTTGATTGACTCACCTTTAATAACCATTTGGACAGGCTAGAAAAATTATTTAATATACAGGGTGTCCCATTTATCTTGACCACCCTAAATAACTGTTTGTCCAGATGCGAATTACAAAATGTTTCAAGCAATGTTCTTTAGCAGTCAGGGCAACATCAATCAGCGTGATTGTCTTCGTTGTAGCTTTGTTTTTTACAATGATATTAACAGCGGTATGACTTTTTTACATTGCAGCCTGTATTTTTTATTCAGTAATTCATTTGCTCTCCTAAAGACCTATTCAAAAATGTATCACAGTGTACCATTCACTGAAACACAACGTTATTAATTACATAATATAACACTGACGTTGACGCTCCCAGCGCTTAGTGCAGGTACTCGGTGTAATGGAACACATCCAAATGCTGACGTTGACAAATGTAAACATAAGTATAATGCACACCTGTCATTCCGTCAACCATCGTCAGTTGAACAGTTGTGTGAGTAGAATGCACACCTGCGAAGAGAAGGCAGAAATGCTGCTCATCTATGGGGAATGTAAGTTAGCAGTACAGTAACTGCAACACTGTTTTCTTATGTACAGGTACTTTTAGTATGGTAGTTTAGTACCGTACTTGTTCACAAAGCAACTGTAAGGTTTGGTGCCCCACATGAGACTTTGATGTACACTTGGATTGCAGGTGCATTCTTTTACTTCTTGTACTGTAATCATAATCGCCTAACATGAGGAAAGCTGATAGCCGGCCGCTGTGGTCGAGCGGTTCTAGGCGCTTCAGTCCGGAACCGCACTGCTGTTACGGTAGCAGGTTCGAATCCTGCCTCGGGCATGGATGTGTGTGATGTCCTCAGGTTAGTTAGGTTTAAGTAGTTCTAAGTCTAGGAGACTGATGACCTCAGATGTTAAGTCCCATAGTGCTTAGAGCCATTTGAACCATTTTTGAGGAAAGCTGATACATCTGCGTTAACTGCTGTTTGCACATGTGCTGTTAGGCTCACCTTCGTTACTGTGGCGTTCATAGTTTTTTCTGTTTATTCATTGGTAGCCATTGCCGGTACTGCATTACAAACATGTACAACGTACTTGCTCGATTCTGCTGATTTACGATAAGCTTGTGTTGGGTGCATATATCAGTGAAACACTGTCGTGCCTTTTCTAATGCTACGTTGTTTCAGGTGCTCTATGATATATTTTGTATACTGATGAAGGACTTGGAAACAGATCAGACGTATATATGCACGTAACGAACGCCACCTGGAAATTGAAAGTGTATTGAAAAAGGGAAGCAATCTTTTCTGATAATTTTGGTTGATAACAATAACTTTAATGTTGGTGTGACTCCCAGATGAAATAGGTAGAATTTGCTCGATATACAGTTATGTTCATTATTGGTTGGTGTTCTGAGTACAACTGGTGTAATATACCAACGTACAAAAAGCTACTTGGTGGTTCCATAACTTACAGTTATGGCGTAGTTTTCTTTTAAAATTGTAACCTCAGTAGAATTGTACAGTTGCGTTACCCGAAAGCCGGCCGAAGTGGCCGTGCGGTTAAAGGCGCTGCAGTCTGGAACCGCAAGACCGCTACGGTCGCAGGTTCGAATCCTGCCTCGGGCACGGTTGTTTGTGATGTCCTTAGGTTAGTTAGGTTTCACTAGTTCTAAGTTCTAGGGGACTAATGACCTCAGAAGTTGAGTCCCATAGTGCTCAGAGCCATTTTTGTTACCCGAAGTCTGGACTTATAAATATTCTGGTATTTGTAGTGTAATTTCAGTTCAGAAAACTTACTTGAGGCTCTTGTAAATAATTTTGGTTTTTTTTTCTTTCAACTGATTTTTTTAAATTTGGTCAGTTCTTTTCTGTTGGATCAATGATTGTTTTAAGAGCAGTTTAATGATATTGAACTACTGCTGGTTTGAACAGTTATCATGTTTGAGAATACTAATTTGTTCTTGCGAGATGTTTGGCGGTGAAAGACAGTGGTTTTATGGGAACACACAATTTTATTTTGCTGAGCTGTGAAACTTTTTTATTAAATTGTTTTATGTAACGTATCTGTCTCTCATTCAATCGTACCCACCCTTTGCTAATCTATGGCTCCCAATCCTTCTGCACACTGCTAACTCTCAGATACTCATTTTTTAATACCTTGAGTGCCAGCCACATACGCAAATCTATGTTAATTTTAATTTTAATAATCAACAACCTCAGTTGCACCGTTTACCTAGATTTACCTAGGTTTCAGTCGGGATAACCCAACCTTCTTCGGAATAACAGTAAGTACCGTTTGTCCATAGTAGACATCATCAAGCTCAGTTCCTGTACAGCACTCGTAGCTGCCGCATCGCGGTCGCGAAGTGGGGCTGAGGCAGTTTCTGATAAGTTTACAGTCTGACGATAATTTATGGATTTGTAATTTTAACTTTACGATGTCCACTATGGACAAATGGTACTTACTGTTATTCTGAAGAAGGTTGGATTATCCCGACTGAAACCTAGGTAAATTGAAGGTAAACGGTGCAACTGAGGCTGTTGATTATTAAAATTAAAATTAATATTTATACAGTTGTTGACAGGGCCGCGAAATGTTGAAGATTTTTAAGCAAATCTATGTACCAGAGTGCCAGCCCATTTTCTCAGTCTCTTGCATTCAGTGCTGGCCATTTTTACAGTACTGTGCCCCTTTGATACAAATTAAGGAATAATCGATAAATATGTTTCACGGTGACCTGCAACCTTTCATCATCACACTTACAAGGGAACCTCCCCATCGCACCCCGCTCAGATTTAGTTATAAATTGACACAGTGGATAGGCCTTGAAAAACTGAACACAGATCAATCGAGAAAACAGGAAGAAGTTGTGTGGAACTATGAAAAAATAAGCAAAATATACAAACTGAGTATTCCATGTGCAAGATATGCAACATAAAGGAGAATATTAGCTGATGAGCGCCATGGTCTCGTGGTTAGAGTGGGCAACTGCGGAACGAAAGGTCCTTGGTTCAAGTCCTCCGTCGAGTGAAAATTTTACTTTCTTTATTTTCGCAAAGTTACGATCTGTCCGTTCATTCATTGACGTCTCTGTTCACTGTAATAAGTTTAGTGTCTGTGTTTTGCGACCGCACCGCAAAACCGTGCGATTAGTAGACGAAAGGACGTTCCTCTCCAATGGGAACCGAAAACATTTGATCGCAAGGTCATAGGTCAACCGATTCCTCCACAGGAAAACACGTCTGATATATTCTTTACGACACTGGTGACGGCATGTGCGTCACATGACAGGAATATGTTGTCGACCCACCTAACTTGCACACTTGGCGAATGGGTAAAAAGATTCTTCTACCTTGCCCGATTTAGGTTTTCTTGTGGATGTGATAATCACTCCAAAAAAAGTGATGAAAACATAAGAGTTTGTCACATAAACTGCATCAAATGAATGCAACAGTTTCAGAGTCGCACAGTTTCCCCTGTGCTCTGTCAAAACATATGTTTTTTTACGTTTTCAAATGTTTCCGTGCGTAGACCGTCAAATTCTGTATATGTCCAAGCAAATCTGAACATGTCCTGGAATTTTGGAGAGCGAAGTTGATTATGTGTGAGTGCCTGATTTTTGATAATTATCTGAAAATAAAAAATTAAAATTTTCACCCGAGAGAAGATTTGAACCAAGGACCTGTCGTTCCACAGCTACTCACGCTAACCACGGGACCACGGCGCTCTTAAGCCAAGGCTCTCCTTGATGTTGCCTACCTTGCGCATGGACTACTCAGTTTGTATATTTTGCTTATTTCTTTCATAGTTCCACACAACTTCTTCCTGTTTTCTCGATTGATCTGTGTTCAGTTTTTCAAGGCCTATCCCTGTGCCAACTTATAACTAAATCTGAGGGGGGTGCGATGGGGAGGTTCCCTTGTTAGAGTTAAATAAGCTGTTTTCATGTAGGAAAGAAATGGTTTCCCTGTGTTACTGACTATTTGTTTACACAAATGGCAGAGTTTATGTATTTATATACAGAAATAATGACCGCCTTACACCTTTTCTCACGCCTCCACTTGACATCGGCGAATGCTTCAGAGGTTCGGAGGGCCCTGCAGCAGCAACTGGCATCTTGCTATCACTGTCAGCGCTCGGCTCTGAAGTAATATATGTATGTTATAAAAATATGAACGATATTTAGCGTAAGAGCGAAGAAGTAAGAAAAGGAAATATCACTAAAAATTATTTCATCTGAGAACTTGTGCAGGAAATGTATGTGAAAGGTACAAATAAATTACAGAAATTAACTTACCCGATTCTGATTCACTATAAATCGGATCTTCATTCGTGTTGTCGCTGTCAAAAATATCACTCAGATTATCTTCCGATTCTTCAAGACTGCTGCTTCGAATAAGAATACTTTCGTACTGGTGTCTCACAGTCGACTGCCGCTTACTCTTTTTTCGCAAATGCAAAAGCTTTTTGGCGCTTCCAACTGGCAGTAATGTGTACTACATGTGTTTGTCTCCCTTCTGAGAACTGCTTAACCAATAATATTACGCGCAGGAGCTAGGAGCTGAATGAGGAGCACCGCCAGTAATATTGTGGGCGCGGCATTTCTCGCTAAGACGCAGCGACCGTAATATTACGGGAGCGGCATTTTTCGCACCGCCGACAGCAACGTAATTACGGCATGGCACTCTAAGTGTTAACGATAACACTGCTGTTAAGAATGGAGATGCTCTTTTCGAAGGAATCGTCTCCTGTTATATCTATAATTGGCGTTTCCAAATAATGAAGCCATATAACCAGGTAATTTGTAAAACACCTCGCTAATGAGAAACATTTTTCATTTTGTTTTGAATTCTCAGAGACTGACAATTCGATGATTTTTGCCTGCTTAAGGTCTTTGTAGATGAACACAGAAGACTTCTGAGGATGAATACAGAAGCCACATGTAAATCTAGAAAATGTAATCTAAGTTTATATTGAAATTAATTATATGTCTACACTTATGATTATGTAGTCGCAGCTCAGCTTGGAGACGTATCCAGCTCTAACACATCTGGCACATTTATTATTATATCTACACAGAAAACAACTTCCGGAAGATGAGATTCGAATTTCTGGATCCACTTTTCGCTGTCGTGTTTACATGTTTAGGAGTGAATCGTTCTTTCTATGCCAGGCACACTTCGGTTTTACGCGAATGGCCTGTGTCCTGGCCTAGTTTCCGATTCCCTCGCCGTAATACAAGCATTATTGTTTGTAATTGATTTATTCGGTTTGTTCGTAATGTTTCTGACACAGAGAGAATACGACTTCCTTACGAATATGTGTAAAACTGTGCAGAGGAGGAGATTATTTAAAAAATTATTTCTGCGAGTCTCATCCACGCAGTTTAATATGAGTGGTTCTGTTCTATTGTATCCGCCAAGAAAGAATGAAAATGCGAAGCTATCGCTCGTGAAATGTGGCTGCCGTGCAGAGCTTCGGAGAATCGGAATGTCGTGAAAACTTCTGAATGAGAAAAGAGACAACCCCGTCCTGTTTCTATGCGAGTATCGAACATTTAATCATCAGCCACCTACATTGTTCGAGAGAGTTGGTGCAGCGCTTCTCAAATTACGTGGCTCTGCTGAATACGGAGTAGTTACAAAGCAAGTTTTTGTATACAAAAAAGCTCTGAGCAGGAAAGCTTGTATTCTTCAGTGGAGGCTGTGAACGCTGGATTGCTCACTGAATTTATAAATACTCCAGACGGAGAAGAAGGACTCAGCAGTTAGCTCTGTTCCGTGACTTTTCATACAAGTCATTAGAGCAATAGATTGAACACAAGGAGGAATACTGAAACTTTCTTAACAAAAAGAAATGGGTATTACAGAGTTTGGAGACATTCATTTAAAGTGATACTGAAAGTGGCTAAAAGGCGCAGAATTTTATTTCATTTTGTACAGTTTCGACAACATCAGCATCAGACATTCCGTAAACAATCGAAATGCAGGTGTGTTGAAAGATTCAGGACTTCATAAAACGCCCAGCAGGCTGATGTCACCTGTAAGATGTAATTTACAGCAGTTTGTTTTGACAGAAGCGTGATTTTCTTAGCGGCTGTAGCGTGCAGTTTCACTCAGTTACTTGCTTGAGAATGACTTTAAGGTTTGCACAGTAAAGTGAAAATACTTGCTTATGGGTTCTACTTATATACATGACTTCTTCAACACAGTGTGAAGTAGATTAGCTCGACAATCGAAACAAGTCCATGTCAAGCAAGAAACCAAACCGTTCGAACTTCGCAGGCAATTTTGTCTGGGACAAATGTACCTGTTCATAAAATATATCTGAGAAGCTTCCTTCCATCGTTGGAAATACTTACTCTAGAATGCTGGACTCCAACACAGATAACTACATTTCCTCAGTATTACTTAGACCGTCCCCGGCATCCGAATAGGGTACAAATCTGGAATCTCTTGCCAATGCAGAGATCATCACGACACTTTTTCAGTTACAGGCCTCTTGTCCTGTAGGTACATAGCGTGTGCCTTTAATGCGTGATCAGTGCTGATTCTGTCGCCTTTTAGGGGCATTTACTCATCGCAATGATAGGAATGGGTCATAGAACTGTGACTCTTTGAAAAGGCCGGTGGCAGAACTCCTTACATCAGAAGTCTTCAACCGCCATTGCTGATGAATTTTATTCTAACACTAGCTGACAAACCTGGCGTTGCCCAGGTATTCATTTTATCAGTTTTCTGTTAGAAACGAAAACAAATAATCAATTGTGTTTGCAGTGAAATATCGAAAAACTGTTAATTTCCTTGTATTCGTGAAAACGCCTTTGATATTATGAAACAGTCGTGCAAAGAAATATTCATAATGTACAAAAGTGCAAATACAGTACCCTAATTAAGAAACTTGATCCCAGACACATTCCGTGAGCTAGGAGTAACTGCTTCGCGTATCTACCACGCGATTTTGTAAACGTCGCTGTGGCAACGCTTTCTCATAGACGGCTGCTGTTTCGCCTATGGCCATTTGCTTCTCGCAGTTGAAAGCTGTAAAAATCCATGCCAGTTATCATGGATTTGCTTAAGTTGACTCATCAGTAGGAATATTTTAGTACATACATCAAAAAAGTTTCGCATCACCCCGGTTCCCAGAACTCCTGAAGATAATCGTTGACTGTGGATATTGTATCACAGACACAGTCCCTAGACACAGTCCCTTTGACTGTTCAGCGATGTCACTAAACCCGCCCAAAGATGTAAACAACCATGAATTAGCAGCACCCATTAAACGGAGGGGTTTCGACAGCCGGTCAGTTCAAGTCATTCCACCAGGAAACAGGTACACGGCTCGTGTTGTTTGTAGTTCAAACATGCCTAGACGGTCAATAGCGCGATTCGATCGCGTCCGAATTTTTACTTTGTGTTAAGAAGGGCTCTCTTCAAGGGAAGTGTCCAGGCTTTTCGGACTGAGCCAAAGCAATGTTGATCGGACATGGAGGAGATACAGAGAGACAGGAACTGTCGATGACATGCCTCGCTCAGACCCCCAAAGAACTACTACTGCAGTGGTTGGCCGCTACCTACGGATTATGCCTCGGAGGAACCCTGACAGCAACGCCAGTATGTTGAATAATGTTCTTCGTGCAGACACAGGACGACGTGTTACGACTCAAACTGTGCGCAATAGGCTGCATGATGCGCAACTTCACTCCCGACGTCCTTGGCGAGGTCCATCTTTGCAACCACGACACCATGCAACGCTGTACAAATGGGCCCAACAACATGCCGAATGGACCACTCAGGATTGGCATCACGTTCTCTTCACCAATGAGTGTCGCACTTGCTTTCAAACAATCGTCCGAGACGTGTTAGGAGACAACCCGGTCAGGCTGAACGCCTTAGACACACAGTCCAGCGAGTGCAGCAAGGTGGAGATTCACTGTTTTGGGGTAGCATTATGTGAGGTCGACGTACGCCGCAGGTGGTCATGGAAGGCGCCGTAACTGCTGTACAATACGTGAATGGCATCCTCCGACCGATAGTGCAACCATATCTGCAGTGTATTGGCGAGGCATTCGTCTTCAAGGACGACAATTTGCGCCCCGATCGTGCACATCTTGTGAATTACTCCCTTCAGGATAACGATATTGCTTGACTAGAGTGGCCAGCATGTTCTCCAGACATAAACCCTATCGAACATGCCTGGGATAGATTGAAAAAGGCTGTTTATGGACGACGTGACCCACCAGCCACCCATCTACGCCGAATCACCGTTGAGGTGTGGGACAATCCGGACCAACAGTGCCTTGATGAACTTGTGGATAGTATGCCACGACGAATACAGGCATGCATCAGTGCAAGAGGACTTGCTACTTGGTATTAGAGGTACCGGTGTGTACGGCTGCCTGGATCACCACCTCTGAAGGTCTCGCTGTATGGTGGTACAACATGCAATGCGCGGTTTCCAATAGCAATAAAAAGGGCAGACATGATGTTTATGTTGTTCTCTAATCCAATTTTCTGTACAGGTTCTGGAACCCTCCGAAACGAGGTGATGGCAAACTTTTTTAATTGTGTAGTAAAGAGGAAATGTATTAAATCTTCGTGGGTGATTCGGCACTTTTTCCACGCGTGTCAGAGTTTATGACGTCGTATCACTTGAACTGTGTGTTGAACAGCGATATATTTGTGTAAGTACACTCATATCTCCTTTTAAATAAATTAGAATTCTATGGTGTCACGGGCAGTGCTGCAAAATGGTTCATGTCATACCTCGCTAACAGGAAACCAAGGGTGTCAGTGCAAGGGACTAGTGAATTAAGTCGTCAGTCATCATCAAAATGTGAAGAAATTACATGTGGTGTCCCACAAGGATCCATCTTAGGGCCATTGCTTTTTCTTGTGTACATTAATGATCTCTCATCAGGTACACTGCCAGAAGCAGAGTTCGTTTTGTTTGCAGATGACACAAGTATTGCAATAAATAGTATGTCGAGTGTAGTTCTAGAAAGATCTGCTAATGATATTTTCATGGATATTAGTTAATGGTTTAAAGCCAACTCATTGACATTAAACTTTGAAAAGACTCACTACATACAATTCAGAACCTGTAAGAGGTTTCCACCCAGCATATGCATAAAGTATGAAGAAGAGCAGATAGAAGAGGTTGACAGTCTTAAACTCCTCGGATCACAACTTGATAATAAATTCAGTTGGGAGGAGCACACCACAGAACTACAGAAACGCCTTAACAAACCTGTATTTGCAATTCGAGTG
Organism: Schistocerca nitens; assembly: GCF_023898315.1. Lineage (NCBI taxonomy): Eukaryota > Metazoa > Arthropoda > Insecta > Orthoptera > Acrididae > Schistocerca > Schistocerca nitens. The sequence goes on along the minus strand of NC_064622.1, from coordinate 195,967,558 downwards.
TTAGCAGACATAGGCGGCATAAAAATGAAAAAGCTTGCATACTTTGCCTACTTTCATTCCATAATGTCAAATGGTATAATCTTTTGGGGTAACTCTTCAAGTCAAACAAAAGTTTTCAAAGTCCAAAAGAGTGTAATACGTATTATTTGTGGAGTAAATTCACGGACGTCATGTAGAAACCTCTTCAAAGAACTGGGTATACTAACCACTGCCTCTCAGTATATTTACTCCTTAATGAAATTTGTCCTAAATAATATATCTCTTTTTCCAACAAACAGCTCAGTTCATACATACAATACCAAGAACAAAAATGATCTGCACAAGGACTTAAAAGCACTTACTTTAGTTCAAAAAGGGGTCCACTACCCAGGAACACTCATCTTCAATAATTTGCCAGAAAACATAAAAAATTTAGTTACAAATAAAGACCAGTTTAAAAGGAGACTGAAGGACTTACTAGTGGTCAACTCCTTCCACTCCATTGATGAATTTTTTAATAGAAACAAATGATGTATTGTATATATTCATACTATTAATATTGTTATTTCAGCAACAACAAAAAAACAAAAAAAATTGACAAGTTCCACATCCACGAGGATCTCCTCAGCATGGATCTATGGAATGAAAAACTAATCTAATCTAAATCTAATGTCCTGAATTATGTATTGCACAGTGCTATATTTTTATAAGAACATTCAGCGACGTATGTAGATACTGTCTGTGAAATATGTTGCGAATGTAGTTAGTAGGAAAGGAGTAATAAAATCAAACGCCATGTAGGATGCGGGGCCTTTTCACGTATCTGAGTGTTTAAGGACATCATGTCTCCTCAACAATGTGTGGTACCTTGGAGCGATTTCGTAGGTGCATTTAACGGCATATGTGGATACTGTCTGCGAAATTTGTTGTGAATGCAATTATTTACACAGAAGTAATACTTTTACTCCTGTATGATGCGGCAGTTTCTCACGCATCTTATTTTTTATGACATCATACGAAGACCCCAGAGGTCAAGGGATCTAAGTGACATTTTTGACCAAAATGTACAGGAATGGGACGTGATAATACTAATCCGTGCGGTGGTAAAGGGATGCTACTGATTTTATCGACAGTACGTGCCATCTAGCGTGAAGCCCCTTGACTACTTGGTGGGTTGTAGTTAAACACTAGCGCACTAGAGTTCCAATGTCACTAGTACCCCTTTACTACCAAACAGTGCAATAGATTCCGTTAGTGGAAGCAAACATCAGTACTAGCGACAAAGCATGTTACCACATTATCTTTCGCACAAGACTAGCTAACACGTGACCATTTGGTGCTGTTTTTAGTCACATTTGGGCGTTTCATACAAAGTAACTGTAACTACATCGTTTGTATACAATGAATGGGAATGAGAAAGACGTACAAAGCTGCAAATGTTTGGTACGTTTTGTTACAATACTATTTTTTTCTAGTTGCTTATGTATTTATACCTGAATAACAATGTATTTATTTAGTAGTAAAAGTAAGGAAACTTTAAGCCTCTCATCAGTGTAGCAACAAACAATGAAATTGTGTATAAATTTTTTTTTTAAAAAAAAGGTAGTTGTTTCCAGGGCCTATGCCCAAGGCTGATAGTAGAAACAGTCGTGGCGATACGAATAATGACATTGACAGTCATATTAGTTGTAGCAGTGATGCACCACTGTTTGAAGATGTTCATGACTCTGATAAAGACAGTGATTGGAATCCTTGTGATGACGACGATGAAACCAGTGAGGATTCTTCAGGTACGTTTCATTAGTAAATTGTATACCTCTGAAGCTATATATCTAACGTATTTATTTTTATGTTTACTTTTTAATACAATTCAAGATACCACAACGTTGTTAGGCGACATTACAAAAACCTTGATTTAGTATACATTATTTTTAGATGACACAGAAGAAGAAGCAGAACGAAAACGTGAAATTGAGGGCTTGCCGACCAATGCTATACCCCCTGAACCCCAGCCAGGGAAAAAAGGTAAGAAAGGAGCACACCTAGAAATCTCAGAAGAGGAAGATATTGAGGAACACAGGACAGGCTTATGTTGATCGTAATATGACACTGCATAAAGCTAAAAAGTTACGTGAGTACAATTACCTTCGTAGATACAAATGTAATGAAAATATTCCCCATGAGCAGAGGGAAGTAAATTTTAGAGATTATTGGAAACTAGGCGGCTGGGTACATCAGACATTGCTCTTGGATGGTGCCGTAGACGTACTGCCTGTGCAAAGCGAGAAGACAGCTGTTACGCACAAAGACGTATCATGTATTTATAAACTGACAGTTTTAGAGCGTGTAAAACCTTTTTTGTAAAAACGCTTGACATATCAAACAGAAGGATAATAAACGTTATCACCACCAAAAAGTCAGACCCATCTGGCATTTCGCCACGTGACGAACTGGGAAGAAAAGAGCCCCCAAATAAAATTCCAGCAATCAGAATTGCAATAACCAAAGAGCAGGTTCAAAAATGGCTCTGAGCACTATGGGACTCAACTGCTGAGGTCATTAGTCCCCTAGAAGTTAGACCTAGTTAAACCTAACTAACCTAAGGACATCACAAACATCCATGCCCGAGGCAGGACTCGAACCTGCGACCGTAGCGGTCTTGCGGTTCCAGACTGCAGCGCCTTTAACCGCACGGCCACTTCGGCCGGCAAAGAGCAGGTTCCCGATGTATTCAAGCCAATACAGTAGAGCAAATGCTCCAAAGCGAAGGTACTTACATTCAAACTTAGGTGTGGTAATCATGTATAAAATGTATGAAACATTTTGCCACGAAGACAAAAAAGTGAAGCCCAAAAGTGAAAGATTGTACAGACATATATTCAGGACAGAATTTAACCTAAGCTTTCGTAGGCCTAATACCGAAGCCTGAGTAACTTGCGACAGTTTGCAAATGACAGTTGTACATGGTACACCTGATGAAAAAAAGGCAGGTGAAGTTGAGAAAAAGAATTTCATCTCAAGAAGGCAGAAGCAGGAAAGAAACCAAAAGAAAATGCAAGAAATTAACGGACGACAACCATGTTGCAATATGCTCTGATCTTAAAAAAGATGTTGCCGACACCACACGTGACAAACTTGAAAGCCTACTATATGCGACAGTTGTGGACATACAACCTCAATATTCACAACTCAACCAGTGGTAATGCCCATATGTTTATATAACATGAAGGACAGGCAAGTAAGGGTCGCCAGGAGATAGCATCTTGCCTGCTGAAGTATATTCAGTCTTCCTCACATTGTGAAGCTCATCTCAGCCTTATTGACAACTGTGGAGGCCAGAACAAGAGCTATCTAGTAGTAAAAGTTTGTGTTACGTTGTTACGAACACCCAAATTGAAACTGCTGATCACTATTTCCTCGTTTCTGAAGATTCATGTAATGAATGTGATCAGGACATCGGGATCATGGAACTTAAAAGAAAGAAGAACCAACGTGACATTTATATACCGAAAGATTGGATGAATTTGGCTGCCACAGGAAGTCGAAAATTTGTTGTTACTAAAATGACGGATGAAGGCTGCATTGATCTTCAGCCATTAAACCGGAACTTTAGGAACACTATACCAGAGATACGAAGAATGCAGGTACTTCATTTTTTAAAGGCAAACCCAAATACCCTTTTTTATAAGACAACCTCAGCTGAATGTATTCTGCCTTACCAGAAACTGCCAATGAGAAAACAACAAACAAGAAAAATGACTAAACAACTTTCCAGTCTTCACTCCATTGCCCTGAAGCCAAAACTAATATACACAAAATGTGAAGACCTGATGGAACTTCAGAAATTTTTCCCAACGATACACCACCAATTTTATAAACGTTTATCCCATGAAACATAGACTGGTGAACCATTTGCACCTAGTATTCATGTTGATGATGATGATGATGTCGCTACAGACTTGGGTAACAACATCTATGACACAGATGATGATTGTGATACATGTTGATAAGTGTTAAACCCGAATATTTGTATTTTCTAAAACAATCAGTACACTGTTGATGCAATATTGTATCCTGTTATAACAATAAATGGCTTTTTTGTTGATTATGTACTCTGAGCTTTATCATTGTATTCTATCGTAAGTGAGAGGTAAAGGGGTCTAAGTGCATATTGTCCATTCTTTGTACCTATCAACTATAAACAGGTTGTTCTACTTTATTATTATCATTGGTAATAAAAGGCTAAGGACCCGAGTATTCGTCTGAAATGTTCGAAATGGTGAAAATCTGATGTCTCCCTCCGACGAAAACCGTTAAACTTCGACTCGCTTTTTCTCGAAACTATGATTTTGTCCCTTAGACCCGTTGACCTCTGCGGTTCTCATATCTTCTCAACTATGGTAAGTAGATGATTCTCAAACAGCTGTTCTTGCCTGACAATAAGGGATATGTGTATCAAGTTTGGCTTAAATTGACGCAGTGGGTTACGAGAAAATGTGGAGCATAGATACACAAACAGACAGAGAAATATACGGCCATTTTCATAATACAGGGTAACACAGAATAACGGGAAGGTTTGAAATGAGTAGTGGCAGCGATGGGCAGGTGGCAGCACTGTGGTTTGGTGAGTTAGCGAGTTAGCGAGTTAGCGAGTAAACGGTCCGCCATTTCAGTAATCATGGATCAATGGAGAGGACAACAGCTTGCGTTAGCCATAAAAATGTTTAATAAAAACAATGATAGTTTGGTATGGTCTAGCGGTTCTAGGCGCTCAGTCCGGATCCGCGCGACTGCTACGGTCGCAGGTTCGAATCCTGCCTCGGGCATGGATGTGTGTGATGTCCTTAGGTTAGTTAGGTTTAAGTAGTTCTAAGTTCTAGGGGACTTATGACCTCAGCAGTTGAGTCCCATAGTGCTCAGAGCCATTTGAACCATTTGAACCATAGTTTGGTAACGGCGTAGACGGAGTTTCGACGTTTTTATTATTTAGGACGTCATGATGCCATTCTGTCGAAACATGCGATAAACTGTTGGACTAATAACTTTGAAGAGACTGGATTTGCCCTCAAGAAGAAACCAACAGAACGACCAAGAAGTGGGCGTTCTCCAGCGAACATCGATGTACGAGAGTCTGTCTTACGGAGCGCGCGGCGTTCAATTCGTAAGCAAACACAAGTGGTTGGAATGTCTCGAGAGGATGTTCGCAGAATTCTTCATCTTGATTTAAAACTTCATCCACACAAACTACAGATGATGCAGCAATTAAAGGACAACGAGTACCGGTTGCGATTAGGATTCTGTCAACAAATGATAACAAAAATACACTGTGATGATGAATTGGGATGTCAGATGAGGCATATTTTCATATCACATGTTATGTGAATAAACAGAACTACCGTTACTGGGCAAACACAAAACCAAATGACGTTTATGAGTGTCCGTTACGCGCTAGTAAAGTGACAGTATGGTTTCATCACATGGGATTATCGGACCGTATTTTTTCGCAGGCGAACAGGGAAACACAATAACTGTCAATGCCGATCGTTACGTGGAGATGTTACGAACTTTCGTTACACCTGCATTGAACAACTTTCCAAACGTTCAAGAAGCCTAGTTGCAACAAGACGGATCGACATCAAAAAATGGTTCAAATGGCTCTGAGCACTATGGGACTTAACGTCTGTGGTCATCAGTCCCCTAGAACTTAGAACTACTTAAACCTAACTAACCTAAGGACATCACACACATCCATGCCCGACGCAGGATTCGAACCTGCGACCGTAGCAGTCGCGCGGTTCCGGACTGAGCGCCTAGAACCGCTAGACCACCGCGGCCGGCGGAGCGACATCACACACTGCATGGCAATCAATGCGATTTGGGCGACAATTGTTTGGTAACTGTGTGATCCCACAATTCGGTAACATCCCCCGGCCCCCTAGATCGCCAGATTTATCGGTTTGTGATTTTTGTCTTGTGGGGCTATCTCAAGAGCAAAGTTTACACTTTTCGACCAAGATTCTTGGATGAGTTAAAACAGGGAATTCTGGATGCAGTTCACAGTATCCCTGCTGAGATGTTGCGGTGGTCAATGAGGAATCTCAACAGCCGATTTCACGGATGTATTCGTGCTAAAGGATGTAATTTAAAAAAAATGATAAATGACATCAATGTGTCGTAAATGGCAAAGTTGTAAGATTTCAATTACTATGAATGCAATTTCTTTCCTTCATCACTTCTAGTTTTATTGGATTGTGATAATATTCCCGTTTTTCTATGTCATCCTGTATGTATGGATTTAACCAGAGGCTTTGTTCGAATAGGGATATTGAACGTTATTAGTCAAAGATGCTACCTCTAGACCACGGTGGACTTTGTTGTCAAATATCTTCAGCTGTAAGGGCGGAACAGGTAGGCGACGGGGTGGGGGGTGGATTGAGTTAATAACATAGTGGCTGGGGACAGTAAGTTCAGCATTCTTTGACGGAGGGGAGGATATGGAGAAAGGGTTGATCCTTGCTCTAATGAGAATATGTGGGATGGGGCTCACTATAGGTGTTACATGATACAGAATTTTTCAAGTTAGGACTGTCTTTGTGGAGATGATGGCGTTTCCAATAGGAGTTATTGTTTTTGTGTGGTGATCACGGTACTGCTGGAGGATGCAGATGCAAAAATAAACATAAAGACACACACGTGCGCACACCAACCCACCCACCCACTGTCCACGCACCCACCCACCCACTGCCCACGCACCCACCCACCCACCCTCCCACCCACCCACCCACCCACCCACCCTCCCACCCACCCACCCACCCACCCACCCACACACACACACACACACACACACACACACACACATAGCGTGCACACCCACAGATTTCTTGTCACTTCGAGGGCTTAGAACTTGGAAGAGTTTTTCGTCCGTAGCCTGGGAAACAAATGAATGAGCCAGAGGTACGTCCGTCAGAGAATCACTTTCACCTGTTCAGAGTGGTTCCCCAGCCCAGTAACACACAGTTGTTCCCTCCTCCGAGCACCTTATTGCCGTTGCGGCGCCTCTCGACGTGCACCTCTTGAGTCAGTCGCTGTTCCTTGCCAAACCCGCCAGCGGCCGGACGCGTGCCAGCTCTCCACATATAGGTCACCGGCGCCACGCCTAGATTAGCCCCCCTTTTCACGTGCTTCGTTTCATCACTTCGAGCCAGCGATTTGAGAGAGTGTATTCGGCATTAAGTGTTTGTAATGAAAATGTCCGCTACGCTCTCACACACGTTTCTTCACAGTCAGCCTACACGCAGCAGTGCTTGTCGCTGTTTGACTACTTCAATCCTTAACGACGGAGGTGTCAACATCGCACCAGTTGCATATGAAAACTTACCCACCTATGACGCGGTCACATTTTCATTCACTGTCTGAAATTTGAGGCTCGTGTATCCTCAACGTGTTGCAGTTCCCGGATTATCTCTTTGTAAGTTTCTGTTTGATCAAACGTTTATTTGTATAATGGGGTATTCATGTTACTGTTTCTCATCACGAAATATGATGTGGAGAACCACAGAACACTCGATTCCAGGAAATTACGAGAGTATGCTGAAAAGTAATGCCTATGTGAAATCTCATAACGCTCTTTAAATAAAGCAAAGTTCAGTAGCATTCTAAATCTTTATTTTTCATACCTACATACTTATTTCTCAACATAATCACTCTGGCGCTGACCACATTTCTCCCAACGAGAGACCAGTATTGTAGAATGTTTGACGTTGTTGCACCGCTTCGTCATTGTTAGAGTGAAGTCCTCGAAGGTGTACTTGAAGTTCTGTAAGCAGATGAAAATCGGATGGGGTCAAGTCGAATTGTACGGAGAATGATACAGAAGATGATCGATGTCAGTGAACTCATGAGCTCGGATTTCTGCAAATGTTTCAGCGCTCGTGTCTGGTCTGGTGCTGTCATGCTGAAGGAGAGGGTTCTTCATGTGTGAACGAACTATTAGAACACGAAATTCGATTACAGCGCGCTGTTTCTCACGCACGAACATAATTACGATACACAGCGCCATGTTACATGGCACAATTTTTGTGACACCGTCTCTGTTGTCACGTGTCTCGAATTATTACACTACGTTATCTTACCTAAAATGCTGTAAAGTTGTTATGGAAGATATTTACGTATCATAGCCCCTGTACAGATGGTAATATAAGTGAATGGACGTGTGGAGCCCGTGGTGGAATTTGTGGACGAAGAAAGAGGTCCAAGACATTAACTTGGCGAAGACCAAAGTATGATAAACACACTGAGCATTACTCGTCGTGAATAGATACATTGTAAGTAGGCTGTTTAGGTTTTTTTATTGGTAACGCCACCTCTGTATGAAAATCACTGGCTGTGCTGTGTGCAGCCTGTGGCTGCTTTGCATTGTTGTAATACTCGCCATTGTAGTGTTAGGCAGCTGGCTGTGAACAGCGCGTAGCGTTGCGCAGTTGGAGGTGAGCCGCCAGCAGTGGTGGATGTGGGGAGAGAGATGGCGGAGTTTTGAAATTTGTCATGAACTGCTATATATATTATGACTATTGAGGTAAATACATTGGTTGTTCTCTATCAAAATCTTTCATTTGCTAAATATGCCTATCAGTAGTTAGTGCCTTCAGTACTCTGAATCTTTTATTTAGCTGGCAGTAGTGGCGCTCGCTGTATTGCAGTAGCTTGAGTAGCGAAGATTTTTGTGAGGTAAGTGATTTGTGAAAGGTATAGTTTAATGTTACTCAGGGCCATTCTTTTGTAGGGATTTTTGAAAGTCAGATTGCGTTGCGCTAACAAAAATATTGTGTTTCAGCTTAAGCACAGTCTCGTGTATAATTGTTCAAAAAGGGGAAGTTTCATATGTCGACCCTTAGCCTAGGATACCTCACTGGAATCTTCTGTTTTTTTTCTTGTAGTTTGTGTAATTAGTGTAGATTTTGTTTATTGCTAGTGCGTAATTGTAGAGAGAATCTCCTTTGTAGTTGCAGTCTTTCATTGTTGTACAGTAAAACAGGTGTGGCACGCATGTAGATTTGCACCAAGTATTTCGCAGCTGCAATTAACTAGATACTATTTTCAGTGCTATGTTAATGTGTTCCCCTATTTTTGCTCTTCAAATTGTGTTTTTCTGTGTTGTCGTGTGAAATATTGTGACAATAATGGCGTGTGAAAAACGTAACACTAGGCTCCAAAGTAAATTGAGAAATGACAGCGAAGACGAAAGCAGTGTGTTAGCGCCACCGTGTAATGAATTAACTAATATTCAAAGTAGTACTTTGGTAACTGTGCATAGGGAAATGGAGCGGGTGGTAAACAATGGCGTGGACAGTGAAACAATTAGTGAAGAGGGAAGCATTATCGATCGATCGGTCGGCAACAGCTCGTCTCAGGAATCGCGAATGACAGGACACAATTTTGCAAATATTGTAGACTCAGGTTTTGGGTCCTCACCGTTTTCTCAAATGAGTCAAGATACATTTTCTGCTTGTCAAAATGTGAATGTTGCCGGTGAAAATGCACTGCAAAAAAGCATAGAGAAACAGATTCCAGACACTAATACATTATTATTGCAATTAATGCAACAAATGGGACAAAATCTTCAAAAGTTAGACACAATGGAACAAAATCAGAGACAAACACAGCAAAAGCTTCAAAGGTTAGACATAATGGAACAAAATCTTCAAAAGTTAGACACCACACTTGAACAAACACGTGAAGATTTAACTACTGAGTTACATAAAATCGAATCGAAATGTCAAAAAGTCTGTAATGACGTAAAAACACAAATTTGTGAGCATTTCCAACCTATTTTTTCGCGTGATGAAAATGCATTACAGAATCATGAAGCAGCCATAAAAGAACTGCAAACTATTGTTCATGAAAATCACGACACCCTGCAAGCTAAAATTGATTCAGTTGCATCTACCGATTCGGTTAAGCAACTTGCAAAAACTCAAGAAAACTTAAAGGACACAGTAGATACGATTTCAACGCAAATGGACACTCTGAAACTTGGTTCAGAAAAACACACTGAGGAAATGTGTTCACTATCGGAGAAAGTAGCCGAACTTTCGGATCAGGTCACTAACTTATCTGCAAAGGTAGATGATGATCTGAATGACACAAGACCTGTAGCCTTCACTGACACAGAAGAGTATGAACAAATTAGAAAATTCAAACAAAATCAAAATCAAATCAATACACAGTACAAAAGAGAAATCCGGGAAGTACAAGATCAGTTGACGCAGGTAATACAAGAATTACATATTTCAGAGGACACTCGCGCTCCAGTACGGGAAGAGGGACATAGAAATACGGAACAACCACAAAATAATAACACAGGGCATTTCGGAAGTTATGAAAGAAATTGGCAATGTGCACCGAATTTTGAGATGGAACGGCCGACGCGACCTAACAATGACCGATATGCGACTCGCCGACATGATGATTTTGACTATAAGCTGTTCATTACCACACGTAAATTCAAAACGTTTAAGAATTCTGCCAACGACATTCATCCACAAGCGTGGCTCCATCAATTCTCTCATTGTTTTCCTCCCAACTGGTCATTGGAGCACAGGTTAGAATTTATGTGTGGCTACTTGGAGAATGAACCAGCTGTAAGAATGCGATCGGTCATTCACGATTGTCACAGTGAAGGAGAATTTTATCATGCCTTCCTCTCAGCGTATTGGTCTCAAGCTACACAAGACCGAGTAAAACATAGCATCATAATGATGAAACGTTTCGAACAATCTGAATTTTCCAGTCTTATGAAATATTTTGAAGACATGTTGCATAAGAATCAGTATCTTTCAAACCCATACAGTCCCTCAGAACTTATCCGCATTTGCTTAATCAAATTACCTGAACATTTACGACATATTATTTTGGCAGGACGTTGCAAAGACGACATTGAAGCATTTCAGGGACTCTTACAAGAATTAGAAATTGACACTGACAATCGCGGAACGCGAAACCAGGAACACAACGATTAAAGGTCACATCCGTCGCAATTCCGCGATGACAGAAATAATACACGACAAGGCTATTCTTATAATGTAAATCGTGACCAAAACAGACACCACCCGTATGACAACCGTTGGCAGAGTAGTAATAATTACAGGGAAAGATCACCTCTCCGCGGTAATGACTATCACAGAGACAATCAGAGAAACAGACAATATGGGAACCAAAATAAATATTATCAGGGGAGACAGAATAACTTTAGACGCAACGGTCCAGCGCGCAGTTACGATTCAGGGAGAAGTTCTCCACCACATGACCGACGAACAAGAAACTATATAAACTACCGACATGACGACAGACGATGTGATCGTAACGACAGACCCGAATTGCATCAGAACTGGCGGGATTTAAACAGGGCAGGGCCTTCTCGTCAAAGTGAATTTGTAGAAGTTAGGTCTCCTAATCCCAATAACGGCGCGCGCCAACAAAGAGACAGACAATGACTCGCACAAGCAGGCAGCCGCGTGCGCCCGCTGGCTCCGAGAAAAATAACATAAGACGCTAGCCTTGAGAAAAATTTTAGCATTCTTTACCGATGTATACAACATGATAATTGCTTTGAAGTTTAAACTCTGCGTACTAGGAAGAGCAAAGGTTTACACCACATTTCACATGTAAAACCGTTTATTGAGAGATAATGTGCTTTTTTAACTTGAGATTTTAATGCAACATTTTGGTTTACTTGAAAATACATTCTGGGTTTAAAGTACTTTCTGTGAGATACCAGACGACACAGTGGTTAGTTTATGTGACAACTACACGGTTTTATCATGACGCTACTAATGAGGGACAATTTACAATGTTGCTTTTGCGGTGTATCTGTTTTATATCTGCACAGTTATTCTGAATTCTTCTGGAAAGTAAAACAGGTTTTAGTAGTAACGTTTGTAGTATAGCTACAATGAGACAGGGTTTTCCGTAGCACAACAATACGTTACAGTACAGTACTTTCTTCATCACAACAATAAGCGTAATAACTACGATATCTATACGCAAAGCATTTCACTTTTGTGTATCATGAGGTAAGTACATTGACTTCTGCAGAACTTAGCTTTCGGAGGACAACTATGACACTTCCACAGATATTATGTTGCACCAAGACGCGCATTTAGCGCTACAGGACACGTATTTGAGTGATTAATTTCGCACTTAAAACATTTATTTTTTTTAACATATTTGAAGTACAATGATACAAGGGTTTTCCGTGATATATTTCATTCCATTGCTGTAATCTGTAACACCTGAGGGTATAATTACATTAATCCTCAGGGGGGTACACGCCTACTTTGTGTACCATGTGTTTGGCAAGCACAAGGAGCCCTAGCTAATATGGTATTTGCTTATACAACTTTACACTTCGGTACCATATTTCTCTAACACATAAGTTACACAGCTATCTGATCATTTAACTGAGAGAGACAAACATTTTTTTTACTACATCAGAGACTCATGCTTACGCAATTACACAGTTGGATGACTTCACACTTATGAAATTGTATTTTGTCTGTACTTTGTGAACTGTTCATAATTTTTCGGAACCATTGTGATGCTATGAGAGCTTTGAATGATGTATTTGGTGTGGGATCATGATTTTTAAAGTACGTTTGAGGTAGATGACACTATTGAAATGAGCAGAGAATTTTTTTTAGGTTTTGACATTATTGCAGAAAGCTACGACGTTTTTGAGGTTTGACTGAGGTGTTATGGTGTTATGGCGGCTGCAGTGTAACACGTGTTAAGTTCGGCTCGCGAAATTTAGTCGAATTCGAAGGTGTTCTCGCAGGTGGTGTTGTCTAGTACAAGTGGAAATCGTGTAAACAACAGTGTTCTGTGCAGTAGTGCTATTTTTTTTTCTGTGCTCCGCCAATATCTTCGAGAAAATGGTAAACAGAAGAGTCAACAGCAGCGCGTCCAGCAGCGGGGAAGCAGCAGGTGCGGCGGGCCCGCTCTTGGCGGACAGTGCGGCCGCGGCTCCCGGCATAGCGGAGCTGGTCCGCTCTGAGGTAAACGCTGCGCTTCGCGATAAAAACAATCTCGATCTGATAGCAGGCACTATATCAGATACTGTAACGGCAGCAGTATTGGCCAAAATGCGTGAAACTGTTGAGGCCAATACTGCCGAAATTACAGCACTAAAAAAGTCTGTGTCTGAATACGAGAAAAAGGCACGAGAGTTGGAAGTGAAACTATCTGCCGCAACTGACGAACTAGAACAGTACCAAAGGCGAAATAGTCTACGACTGTTTGGAGTAGTAGAAAATAAAGAAGAAGACACGGACAACCTGCTTATACAGGTTGCGCGTGAAAAATTAGGCGTAGAAGTGACCAAGGCAGACATTGACAGGAGCCATCGGGTGGGACGAAAACTACCAGGTGCCACCAAACCTCGTCCAATAATAATTAAATTTATCTCGTACCGAAAAAGGGCAGAGATCTTTACCCAGAAGAAGAAGTTAGCAAGGACAGGGCTTACAATAAGGGAAGATCTGACACACGAACGGCTAAAGATTTTAAACAGTGCCATATCCCATTTCGGTCTTCAGAATGTGTGGACTCAGGATGGCAGAGTAATCATTAAGACAGCAGCTGGAAAGAAGACAGTCACAAACATGACAGAACTGAATAGTATTAAGTGAAGCTACTCGAGCCAAAAGTGCAAACTTAACACCATTTGCAAATTGTAACAGCCCTATACTCAGATATAGTCTTGTAATTTTATTAATTTTTTAATTATACCCATATTTGTACCTTCAACTAATTGTTTTTGTAACTGTATTAACTTTTCACTATTTTTTTGTGTCTGTAGCTCTAACCATTACTTAATTTTAGTTACTGCTAATACTTTTTTTCATTTTCTCAGTTTATTCTCTTCCGTTCTGAATTAGTTCTATTGCAATTATTAGTTTCTCCTTTAGTTCATTAATCACCCATCACTTCGGTTTAAATTGTTCATAACAAAAATCACTATCAGTATCACTTTAGCAAATTTCAATCTAATTGTAGCTTCCTACGATAATCACTACCAGCATCACTTTAGTAAATTTCAATTTAATTCTAGCTTCCTACGATAATCTATTAATTATTAAGCTTACTTCTCTCTGCTGGCAGCATCGGCCTCTTAAATCACTCCCTTTTCCCTTATTTCCACCCTAAGCTGTTTCAAATACGCTAATTACATTTCTCCTCGTATGACAGAGGATACACAGTGACACACAGCCGTCACTATTTTGGTCATATTCTCCTTGCACCGAATACCACTAATCCATTTTCTATACTCCCGCAACCTCAGGAAATCTCTAGCAGTCGCCTTTCTTTCGGCACTCGCGGTGTCACACACAGGGCGCGCAAAATCTCGGACACCCCTGTGTTATGTCACTTGGCGGAAGCAGCGGCCAGTGCCCCTCGCGGCAGGTAGTGCCTAACAAAGGGACAAACCAGTCTGCCACCCTAGTTCAGGCTGCCCAGCGGAACGCGTCAGAGCTTTTAGCAGCTCACTGCAACATCCAGTCTTTACCTGCACATTACGAAGAACTTAGCCTCCTCTTCAACCAACTAAACTACCACGTAATCCTCTTATCCGAAACGTGGTTGAAACCCCACATATCCTCTGCATCTATTCATCTCCCAGGGTACACATTTCTTAGGGCAGACAGATCAAAAAAGCGAGGTGGCGGCGTCGGCGCGTATATACGACCAGATCTCAAAGCGAAAGTCTTATGTACGTCAAATCCTGCTGAAGAAAAAGAGGCTGAATTCATGTTCATTGAAATAAATATACAAAGTCGGAAATTCTTGACTGGCGTCGTGTACAAGCCGCCAAAAATAAGCTCAATGAGTTCCTTCCAGTCGGAATTACATTCACTTCAGTGTCAATACGAACATGTCATCGTAATGGGTGACTTGAACATAGACCTGCTAAGAGACACTCCCTCCGCAATAAACCTAAGAAGACTGTTTAGTTGCAATAGCATGAACATTCTTCCATTACAACCTACACACCATACGGCGCACAGTCATACTCTTATAGACGTAATCGCAACGAAACAGACTGACAAAGTAAGAGATGTTGGTCAAACATCGGCCCCTGGCCTCTCAGCACATGATGTAATATTCCTGGCCTACTCTGTGCAGCCCCCAAGGATCAAATCGCGTTACATAACTTGTAGGAACATGAAACGTATTGACCTTGACGCTCTAACAGCCGATTGCTCAGAAATCTCATGGCATCAAATAATCAGAAAACCCACAATCGACGGCAAAATTAATGAACTTGGTGATAAACTCACTGCCCTCTATGACAAACATGCACCTGTGCGCACAATCCGTGTAAGAAAATCTCCTGCTCCATGGCTGACAGCTGAATTACGTCAAATGATGACTAATAGGGATGCTGCCCACAGGCGTTTCAAGGCAGATCCGAAACCCGAGCGTTTCGAAGAATATAGAAAGCTACGGAACAGAGTGAAACAATGCATTCGCAATGCTAAAATCAGGCACGCTCGCTCCCTTGTATGCAGCGATCTGACGCCCACGACTCTATGGAAGAATCTCCGTACCTTGGGGGTCGGAAAGGCAAAATCGGAAACCATTTTTCATGTGTCAGCTAACGAATTAAATGAATTCTTCTCTGCACCTCTGAATACCAGCACAGCTGATAATTACCGTCCACAAGAATCCCTAAAGAGGATAACTAACAACGATACCTTCCATCTAAAACATGTAACAACAAATACGGCAAGAAAAGCAATAATGAGAATCTCTTCTGATGCAATAGGCAACGACAGTATCGGTATAACCATGATTAAGAATGTTGCCGATATCTTAGTGCCTGTCTTAACTGACATATTTAATTTTTCCCTCGTGAACAGAATATATCCCACTGCATGGAAAAGAAGCCTAATTCGACCCATCCCTAAGATCGAAAACCCGCAACTGCCTAGTGATTACCGACCAATTAGCATACAGCCTGCTGTTTCCAAAGCGCTTGAATATATTGTTCATGACCAAATCACTGAACACTTGCATGAATTCAGCCTATATGACAAATTTCAATCCGGTTTCCGTAAACATCACAGCACAAACACTGCTCTAATTAAAGTAACTGATGACCTGAAATATGCCATCGACAATCGAAAGGCAACAATATTGACGCTACTGGACTTCAGCAAAGCTTTTGACACTGTCAACTTTGACATAATGCTCAGAAAAATGCAACAGCTTAATTTCTCTGAAAGTGCAATGAGATGGTTTGAAAGCTACTTAAAAGACAGACAGCAATGCGTTGTCTGCGTAAATGAAAAATCTTCCTGGAAACATGTTTCCTCGGGAGTGCCACAAGGATCAGTCTTAGGACCACTTTTGTTTTCTTTATATGTCAACGATATTTCATCGGTTCTGTCCTCCTGTAAATATCATTTCTATGCCGACGACCTCCAGCTCTACCTAAGCGTCAGACCTGAAGATGTAAACACTGCAATTGCTCAGATGAATGATGATCTGTCTTCAGTAGTGACATGGGCGAAAAACCTGGGGCTTAAACTAAATGCAAAAAAGACGCAAGTAATCTTAATAGCCCATCAGAAATTAATAAGTTCAGATTTCCGCGAACGGCTACCTCCTATTCTGCTCGACGGTACTCCAATACCATATCAGAAAACAGTGAAGAACTTGGGTGTAACTTTGGATGAGCATCTCAACTGGGCGGAGAATACAGTCGCAGTGTGCCGAAAGACGTCTGCTTGTCTCTATGCTCTCAAAACGTTTCGGAACATATTTCCACAGGACTTGAAACGCCAGCTCGTGCAAGCACTCGTTCTACCGAACCTCCACTATTGTGATGTGATTCAACAAGGCATGAGCAGTGAAAACAAAAGACGGCTAGAGCTAACCATGAATGCCTGTGTGCGTTACACCTGCAACATT
This sequence comes from Schistocerca nitens, assembly GCF_023898315.1. Taxonomy (NCBI): domain Eukaryota; kingdom Metazoa; phylum Arthropoda; class Insecta; order Orthoptera; family Acrididae; genus Schistocerca; species Schistocerca nitens. The sequence goes on along the minus strand of NC_064622.1, from coordinate 195,950,608 downwards.
CGCCGATACGATCATGTTAGTGCTTCATACTCCCAGCTAGGGTGGCTGCGGCCGGACAAATTGCGCGACTACCACACTCTATGTCTACTCCACCGACTCCTCGAGGCGCAAACACCCCGGTACCTTGCTTCAGAGATTAAAAACCTGTCATGTCATCATAATCGAAACACGAGGTCACTCTTATTTGGTATCCTAACTGTGCCCACTCACAAAACAAAAACTTTTGCAAACTCCTTCTCAGTTGCCGCTGTCCGCCTCTGGAACAAACTGCCCCTTACCTTGCGCAAAATTCAATCTCCTGCTGCTTTTAAGAAGAAGTTGAAGCATTTCCTACTATCATCCTTATAAAGTTCTCCACAAAATTAATGTACAAGGACAATCCCCTCATCTGTCAAATAGCAAAGCTAGCGTCTCCTATGTTGCTCCTGAGATGCCTTCCTCTTCATCTATCTCTATTAGCCACGCAATATTCTTTTCCTTTATATTTCCTTAATTATGTTTCATCATGTCTCTCTATTCTTCTCCTCCCTTCACCATGAGTCTCCCTCATACTCCCTGCTGCCAGCACTCCTATCTCAAATCTGTCTGTTCAATAATGTCTAATTATAACAGTACTTGTGATCTAAGAATATAAACTCTATATGTATGTATTTTTCCAGGTGTACCTTTCAAATTGTTTATTTCACTTTTTGTACTAGATGTAGTTTAACATGCCTACTAAAACATATGAATGTAAAATAAGTAGAATGCCTGGTTAGATGTAAGAGAGGGCCTGATGGCCCTAATCTTGCCAGGTTAAATAAATAAATAAATAAATAAATAAATTTTTACGATGACGATATGTATTATGCTGCTGAGGTATGTTTATGATCAATAAGCTGATGCTATATGAGTTATTTGATTATGCTACGTCTCTTATGATGAAATATTGAAGAAGTGTCGACGAATAAGCTAAGGAATAATGAGTATTGGTTAAGGGACTCTGGTTTGTGAAAAAGGTTGTTGGAAACCAAGAATCGTACTTTAAGAGTTATGAAATGTATATATGCGTTAATGTATCACAATGCTGGCGAAAATTTTTTGGATGCTGTTATATTCACAGGATTTTGTTTCTATACATTTGTAACGCAAATTCTTGACCTGTGAAATTTTTTATGTGAGACTGTCACTGTAGCGGAAACTGGTGTCGTAAATATTTCGGTAAGAAAGTTAAGTGACTACCTGCACGTAATGCGTCGTGGGCACCCAGCTGGGCGACAGCCGCCCGGAGAAAAAGCCATTAGGTGGAGAAAAAAAGAGGCCATTAACCTCGCTTCTGACATTCCTTTGTAGAAAGCATCGCAAAAACGACACGGTCGAACTTGAAAACATATGATTACACTGTGGAGCTCTTAATTTATGATATTTACTGAAATGCCTAATGAAATGACGAGAAATATTATTATATCTGCACACCTGATTATGACAAGCGTCTTTCTACGAGAGTTGAGAGAATTTCTACTAACTTATGAAATGTCACATGACTATTGAATGATATTTTTATGCTTTGCTTTTTATAGTTGCTTATTTCATTTGATATCTAGTTTCCAGCTGTGTTGCAGCATTGCTTTTATAAAATAAAATGCATTTGCTAATGTGAACACTTTCTGTCAACAGATCTATTAAATAATAATTTTGTAATCCACATTCTTAAAAAAAGGAGCACTTGGAAAGGAAAGAACAATAAGAAGGGACTAGTAACAGTAACTGCACACATAATTTTCTTTTCAAGTACATGGTAATATTTTTGTTACAATAAGTTGTTGTGGTGCACCACTTTAATTACATAGACATTAAGATGTGAATAGACATTTCCCTTGTCTGCGTTGTTGTCTTTAGTGTAATATTTTTTCTGCTTGATCTTTGCCATGCTTAGGTATTAATTATAGCATTTGCTGCTGCTGTTTGCCATGCATAGTGCTACTAAATTTCACTTTGTATTATTCTTTTAAGCCAGTTTTACTACTGATTTATTTTTCTTGTTTGCTGCTCATTGCCTTATATTAGTTGTAATTTATGCTGCTTGCTTTCCTTTTTGTATTTTTTATCATTGCTGTTTGTGTTAATTGTTTTGTGCTGCTGCATTGCCTCGTTCCTTATTTTAGCATCTGAGCTCAGTAGATTTAAGTTAGCTTAAGAGGGGGTAGACTATATAAGAGACTGCATTGTGATGAATTGGAAGAAATGCATTGAGAAGTTATACGAAAAAAGTACAGAAAGCAGGTATAGATAGGACTTTTTGGAAATAATGAAGAACGAAGGGAGATCTCCGAGAAGTAAAGTAAGTTTTGTTTGCAACATACTGCAGTAAAACAAACCCTGTCCTTTCCTTGTGTTATCCCACTATGTGTTTGTGTACCCTTGGGTAGTTGTGTTTTTCCTGTCTTAATGTGTTAAGCTATTAGGAGCTATGTTGTAGAATTTTTCTGATAATGTGTTATTTTCTTTGTAAAGATGTTTAGAGATTATTTATTCTGTTCTGTTTTAATGCTTAGGTGTGAAGTTGATGTTTCAAAAGTTATTCTGATCTTTTATGTATGAACTTATGTCATAATTCCTGTAACACTGATGTATATGTATATTTCGATTCTTTTGTAAAGCCTGTATTACTACAAATGTTATCTGTATTATAAAATTGTAATTGTCACCAGTTCATCATATTATTAACTTGTAAGTTACATTTCACTGCACACGTTTCTGTTGGTCATAGTATATGGACAATATGTGAGAAATTGGGACTGTTAGTGTTTGCACGTGTGTTGATAATTCAGCAAGGGACTGGATAACAGCATTGCTGGTTCTAAGGACAATTCCAAACACTTTGTGAGTGCACAAGTGGTGGTTATGGACTTGCTATATTATCTGCAAGACTCTTCATTGGTGATTGTGTACCTGCACAGTCACAACAGACGGCTGCTAGCCATCTCTACAAGGACTACAGTGGGTCTACACCTCTGGTGATCCACCAATACCATTATTTCTACAAGGGCTGCAGTGGGTCTGCACCTCTGGTGGCCCACCAATACCACAATCTCTACAAGGACTACAGTGGGTCTACACCTCAGGTGATCCACCAATACCATTATTTCTACAAGGACTACAGTGGGTCTGCGCCTCTGGTGGCCCACCAATACCACAATCTCTACCAGGACTACAGTGGGTCTACTCTGTGATGACCTACCTACCAATGTTCTTCAAAACGTCGACTGACTCTGCTGTGGGTTTACTCTGTTGTGGCCCATTATCTGTCTGCATGTCGAGAGTCAGCACTGTCTTTCCGTTGGAAGGACAACACTACTTCTTCAAGACTGCATGGAAATCCACTACGTCTGTGTGCATTGTCTTTTACTGCTCAGACTTTGAGAAAAACACGGCAATTTTAGTGTGATCAACGATCAGGACTGTCTTTATGGACTGTGAGAAAATTTTAGCTTTTGACCAACATTGTATCAATAAGTGTGTGCATTTGATTTCTTTGTTATTGTAATTGTGAAAAAAAATTTTAACAAATATGTATTGGCCAGTGCCCAAAAAAATTTGTAAAATTTTTTGTGGGTAGCATGGGGGCTATGTAAGTAGGCTGTTTAGGTTTTTTTATTGGTAACGCCACCTCTGTATGAAAATCACTGGCTGTGCTGTGTGCAGCCTGTGGCTGCTTTGCATTGTTGTAATACTCGCCATTGTAGTGTTAGGCAGCTGGCTGTGAACAGCGCGTAGCGTTGCGCAGTTGGAGGTGAGCCGCCAGCAGTGGTGGATGTGGGGAGAGAGATGGCGGAGTTTTGAAATTTGTCATGAACTGCTATATATATTATGACTATTGAGGTAAATACATTGGTTGTTCTCTATCAAAATCTTTCATTTGCTAACTATGCCTATCAGTAGTTAGTGCCTTCAGTACTTTGAATCTTTTATTTAGCTGGCAGTAGTGGCGCTCGCTGTATTGCAGTAGCTTGAGTAGCGAAGATTTTTGTGAGGTAAGTGATTTGTGAAAGGTATAGTTTAATGTTACTCAGGGCCATTCTTTTGTAGGGATTTTTGAAAGTCAGATTGCGTTGCGCTAACAAAAATATTGTGTTTCAGCTTAAGCACAGTCTCGTGTATAATTGTTCAAAAAGGGGAAGTTTCAACATGTATTGGATTAACGTCTGACATCTCCTCTGAAGAATATTAAAAAAATATAGTTTCACGTTTCTGAAGCATGATCCTGCAAGTGAGAGAAACTGTTTATAGATCACCTGAAACCGGCCGCTGTAGCCGAGCGGTTATAGGCGCTTCAGTCCGGAACCGCGTGGCTGCTACGGTCGCAGGTTCGAATCCTGCCTCAGTCATGGATGTGTGTGATGCCCTTAGGTTTGTCAGGTTTAAGTAATTCTAAGTCTAGGGGACTGATGACCTCAGATGTTAAGTCCCATAGTGCTTAGTGCCATTTGAACCATTTAAATCACCTTAATTTACCGATGGTAAATTAAGAAACGGCTACCGGTCACCACGCGTTCTGCTGAGATCACATGCGAGTACAAAGGCAAGACATTTTCCACAGCAAATGTGAGTGCAGAATGCAACGCGGAAAGGACACAGTTCTAAATAATCCAGTGACTGCGTGATTTCCAATCACGTGAATACAACCCGAACGCTCGCTGCCTGTTGCAATCTCACTATAGTGCAGAAAGTCCCTGGCCGAATTTGCCCATCTTAAACGCACAAGACAACGTCCAAATCACGATTCCTCGGTCTGCTGCCAAGAGTCAGAGTCCCTTGTGCTCGTACTGCACGAGCCGTCCAACTGAACCGTACGTGCCCGGAACTCTGATTGGCCGGGACTGATCAAAGCTTTTCCATCTCAGTAAGAGATATTTGCGATTCCTGTGACAAAGATGCATCTTTCCAGCAAAGAGAGTCGGCTAGTGTCCCGTGCATCGCCTTTGAGCTGGCAAGTAACTTATGAATGCCATGCGAGTTCACGATTGTGAAAGACGCTTCCATTACTGCGAATGAATTTCAACATAACCAGAGAATTACTTTTATTTTACGGTTATTAGTCACCTTTATTTATTTCATGTTTAACTTAATATATTGCGAAACGTTTCAAGCATGTTCTGCTCATCATCAGGTGTTTATGCTTACAGATGTTACTTACAGATCCAATATCTTAGTCTAAATTAGAACTGTTCGTTCATTGTTCAGGTTTTTGAGTGGTATTTCGAGGGTGGGGATGAGGGCGGATAATGCGTGCCAGAAATCGATGTGCAGTGTTTTCTTTTGCTGGAGAGGAACTGTGTTTTCTGAATGACACCACAAGCTGTGCGTGCAGGATGCAGATGGTATTGCGCTAGTTGTTATGGTGTGATAATCGTGTGATATGCCTTTTTATATGTCGGTTGTTCACTTACGATTCTGACGTCAAAAAAGATTCACCTGCATTGTTGGTTCACGGGTGGAGCTGTTTAACATTACCCAATTGTCCTGCTTAATCTGAAACAGTGTATAGCGTACTTTCACTGGCGGAGCTGTTGTTTCACGTTACACTGCTGCACTGCGTAATCTAATGCTGTGGTTGGCGAACTTCCACTGCACCTAAAATACAATATGGCGGCCCTGCAGCGAGTTCCAGCGATAGTGACAGTCTAGTAGTCATTGGTTTGACGCTGGCATATTTTAAATCTATTGTGTTAGAATTGGTTTAAGGCTACAGTAAACCGGGTTTACTTTGCCCAAGTTTTAGCCTGTATTTTAGTATGTGGCAAGAAAACAAGGAATAGCAGCAGAGCGAAAATTTCAGATACATTTTGCTAGAATTTCGAGAGACTTATACCATCAATTAACAAAGCTATTAATCGAAGTACGTCACATCTGTTGCTGGACTACCATAAGAAAAGTGTATCAATGTTAGCCGTACTTGGGGCCACTTCAACCCACTCAATCATTTCTTCACGAGAAAGTGGTAATATAATGTTAGGACAAACTAAATGCAATGAATACATCTAGAGTAGGCATTCAGGAGCATGAGTAACAAATAAAATACTAAATTTTGAAGACAACTACAACGAGTACTTGACGTTATTCGAAAAGTGACGCAGTAAATATACAAGTGTAGTATATTTCATCAACTAATTAATTTTCAAGTTATCTGTTTCACCACGATAACTACATGCAGATAGAATTTATAATATGTGTAGAGTACTGTAGAGTGTGGATTTGAGCTTTATTACAAAAATCAGTGAAGCTCTGGTTCTTTAAAATAGCCACTGACTGTCTCATAATTCTTATCAAATCATCGCAAGGATAAAACAGCTTATATATTTGTTCTGGCCATTTGCAGTAGCACTTTTCCTTTACTATACAGTTCATTTTAGCGCTCTCATCAATCACCTCAGTTCAAAATCCAAAATACTCTTCTTTGTCGTATAAAACTATAGCATATTACCGAACTGCTAATTTATCTTTCACTATTTTGTGGTGCTGGACATCATCTTGCACATCGGAGAAACTTTCAGAGTTACCATCACATTCTAACACCACCTCATCTTCATTTGGGGCTACTTTCGACCGAGCTAAAATAACCATGTATTTTGAAAAAATGAGCACCATTTTACAGAAGTGTTTTGTATAATATCGAAACAAATTCATTCAAGTGACAGTTTCTCACCTCATTACCTTATACTGACAGAATGCAAAATTACACTCACAGTTTTTTTTATCTTCGCGTGTGTGAATCCTCCAGGCAGAAGTTATTGGGGTCTAATAGCTATCATATTTATGATCAAAATTGCGTAGAGTGCTGCCAACACAATAGTAATTCATGGAACTTATAACTTTTCTAGATCGGTATTTACACACTAAATACATACTTCCTTATATACTCCATGTTAATGATGGGATTTTAGCTACAAAAAATATTTTAAACTTTCTCCCACTAGAAGGCCAAAGTTATACGCAAAGGGCGAACGTAGCTCCAGCTAACGGTACTGAATAATTTTGATGATTTAAATTTGGTTATCTCATTAAGAATATCATCATCATCATTGTATTATGAATAAAAATTTCGATTTATTTTGTGCTATCCATTCTTTTACTTTTTTCCGATTTTGTGCAAAATCTCGAGGATGTTTTCGGGATTTCAAAGGGTGTCCTGTATCTTTAAAGCGTGCTATTACTGCCGATTTGCTATGTTTCACCAGTCTGTAAGAGTTTACATGTTCTTTAAATCGTGTACTGGAATTTCTGCCTGTCTGCAGTGTATAATATTTGTTCCATTGGCTGCTACTTATCTTGTAATTTTCAGATGCGTCAAGATCTGTATCTGACGGTTTCATATTGTGAATAGCTCTCCTAGTTAGGTCGTATGGTGCTGAAGCTAATTTTTACGTATGTTTTTTGAATAACCTAGGTAATGTGTCTGACATTATACCAAGAAATGACATTTTTACTTGTTCGCTGTTGGGGTACTGTCAGTTGTGAGTGTAGTTTGCTGTTTTTTTTTCTGTTGTAACGCATTAACGAGTGGAGGAGATTAATATGCATTGTTTGCTACAATACACTGCATGGTTTCTATATGTTCTTGGAGTTACGCATATTCAAGTGGAAGTTTGTGGGCCCCGTATAGCATTGATCCATAAGCAGCTTTTTTGTGGGATATCTGATGTGTAGAGGTGTTTGCTATAGTGATGCCTGTACTAGTAGGTTTTCGGTGAGTATTGAAAGACACCTACTTGTTCTGCTGTGATATTTTGATGTCGAGAAAAGGCTTGGTATTGTTCTCGTTGGACATCGGATTCTGGACACCCTCTCTTCACCTAAGTACTCCATCATCAGGAAAGTGAACAAGTTAGTTTCGACTAACCCGTTTTATCTTCAGGTCCCTTCCGTAAGCATAAACGCCCGTGGTGAGCAAAATACGCTTGAAAAACGTTTATGTATGTTAAGTTAAACATGAAATAAAGAAAAGCCACAGGTACCGAAAAAACACAAATAATTATTCCACACATTCACGGTTTCTAAACTTAGACGTAATTAACTAACTAAGAAGCCACCACAAGTGTGAAAACTATCGGATAATTATGTTAGTCTGAGAAGTCACGCTTGTAATCTCCAGACAAGAATAATAAATCAAATAATAAGCAGAAAAACTGATTGTACTGCACGTTGTTCAGTTTCAGTCAACGGAAATTGATGGTTCCAGAGAAATAATTCTGACAGTTTTCTTGGTAATGAAAACCGGATTGAAAAACAATCAGCATACCTTCATAGAAGTGGACAGCCAAGGAAGATTACTACATATTAAGAAGGGTGTAAGACAAAGGTTCGACCCTCTCCCCTTGGGCACATGGACCATCAAATATTACAAGCCCTAAATAACAAATGATCGCCAGTTGGTATTTTTTGTTATCTTTCCAAGGCATTTGTGTGGATCATGTAACACTCTTAGAAAAATTCAGATTTTATGGAACTGAAGGCTATAGACACAGCTGATTTGAATCATACTTAAGGAACAGAAAGCAAAAAGTTGTGCTGAATAACACAAAAAATGTTGTGATGGTGGTGAATTGTAGCGAATGGGGAGTTATCACAATGGGAGTCCCACAGGGTTCAATTTTGGGTACTCTGCTGTTCCTTATTCACGCGAACTCCTTTGGACAACTGTTTCTATTCCATGGACAAGTTTCTGTTTCAGAACTGGTAAAAAAAATTCTACCTCTACATGTAGTTGCATGTGTAGAACTAAAAATTTCAGTAAAATGAATATTAGCTCCATTCATGTGTGTATATATATCTTGTACTCTGACTTATTCCACACCATATCGATAAAATGATCTACGGAATATTATATAACTAAAGTAAACGAAGCCTGCGAGAGTAGAAGCTGTCATCAAGGCTAAGGGTGGGCGAACCCGTATTGATTTCCAACATTACCGATGGAGCGCGCCACGAACTTGTCATTTTCAGCCAGGTTCCCGGATGTTTTTCATCACATAGTGTGGGCATTACAGTTACGGATAACGTAAACTGGAACGACCACATAGATAATATTGTAGGGAAAGCGAAACAAGAACTGTGTTTTGTTGGGAGAACACGTAGCAGATGCAGCAGGTCTACTGAAGTGATTGCCTACACTACGCATGTCCGTCATCTTCCACAGCACCGATGCGTGGTAAGGGGTCCGCGTCACGTAGGATTGATAAAGGACATCGAAAAAGTTCAAAGAAGGGCAGCTCTTTTTGTGTTATTGAGAAATAGGGGGAGCATGTTACGGATTGATACGCTCGTTGTGATGGCAGTCGTTAAAACAAAGGTTTTATTTGTTGCTGCAAGAACTTTTCACGAAATTTCATTCAGCAATTTTCTCCTCCGAATGCGAAAATATTTTATTAATACCCAGAGGTAATGACAAAAGAGAAATCGGTGCTCTCACGGAATGTTGTAGCTGTTCAGTTTTTCCGCGCACTGTTCGAGAGTGTAACGATAGAGAAATAACCGAACCCTCCGGTAGGCACTAAAGTGTAAATTGAAGACTAGTTATGTAGATGTAGATGCAGATGAATGTACATGTAGATCAGGTAACCCATAGTCAGGCAGCGCTCTACAAACGCAAATTTGCTTCACTGTAGTGGATGAATGTGTCGCGTATTGTCTCTCACAGTGATCCATTACGGCTCTGGAGGTCTGAACCACATATGGCTAGTGAAAAATGATAAAACCAGCCTTGCGCAGGCCAAAGTAGTTCGTAAAGGGAACTTACTCGTTCTCTGATTTACCAAGTTTTCTACCGACTGCAGTGTTTGGAGCCACCTCTTTCATCTCTTTATTTTTCGTAATTTCAACCTGCTCTTTGTTACGCAGATACCGGCAGAAAGAGATTCTTCTACTGGTTCAAATTAACAGACTGTTAGGGTGAGATTGTCTAAGTCACGTGGAATAAAGTCGTTATGCCGGATAGTTTCAGTTGGTGGTAAACAAGTTTTGAGCGGTATGGCTAATTGTATATGTTACCGGCCAAACCCGATTTTAGGATGAGTTACTTTCGCCTAGGTCAAACTCGTTCATCCTGTTACCGATAGGATAAAACATTTAGCATAGATCGAATCGGTTTATCCCAGTTAGAATTTACATGCTTTAGGATAAACTGTTAAGTCCTAGTCTGAACTAATTTTGCCTAGTCGGAACGCATGTCGCTGCCTGTACGGACGTGGAATCCCCGAATCATCTCTGGCTCGCCCCTCGCGCCACTCAACCGCTCTTCGGTCGCACTGTTCTTTGTTTTGAACGGTATTTTGTATCGACGAGTGCTCGTGTTAAGTTGCTGGTTGCGTTTAAAAGATTTTATTATAATCCTAGTATGATTATTGTGAGGCGTTTCATCGTGGATGAGCCGTCATGTAGTAGACGAGCCAACCAAAAGCTGTGGAGAGAAAAGTTTTTGGAAGAAATTTTGCAGAGTGAAAACAAAATGTCTTCTCATTATAAAGTGTTATCAGTAGGCGGATATGCTGATTTGGTTAAGTAGAAGACGCGGAAAAGTTTAAAAAACATCGTTACAAAAAAGAAGAGTGAAACGATTTGCTGTTTTGAAAATGGGTGATATGAAAAACTCATTGCACGGTGTGAAAGGAATATAAAATACTTTGTTCCAGGCGACGAACTTTATGATTAACGCAGCTCATGTAGCTGTGGGTCATGGTGGTCGCGATCTGATGTTAGCTGAGACATCAAAACAATATGCTAATATCATAAAGGAAATGCCTCTATTTATCAGCGTATGATGTTTGTCAACAAAAGAAGACTATAAAGAAAAGAGGGCTAGTTTCAAAGCCAATTCTCCATTCGGAAATGAATAGCAGATTCCAAGTTGATTTGATTGATTTCCGAACATAACCAGACGGGAATTTAATATTCATTCTAGTTTACCAAGACCATATCACAAAATCTGTTCTCCTTCGTGCGTTAACATCTAAGAGGGCTGAAGAAGTGGCTTATCATTTGAATGACATGTTCCTAAATGTAGAGGTGCCGTGCATTCTTCAGTCTGATAATGGCCAAGAATTTGTCAATAATGTTATAAGCGAACTCGCAAATATTTGGTCATAACAGAAAATTGTGCATGGAAAACCACGGCACAGCCAAAGTCAGGGTTAGTTGAACGTGCCAACCAAGACACTGAACATATGACAAGTTCTTGGTTAAAGGACAAAAGTCGACGAATTAGTCGGAAGGATTAAGATATGTTCAATTCATGAAAAATCGAGCTTACCACTCTGACATAAAACAATCACCTTGAAAGTGTTGTTAATAAAAATTCTCTATTTAAACCACACTGAACTGCATGTGATTGCTTTAGTCTTTAATAAAACTTGCATCTGACTGCATATTTATCTGAACTGAACTTTATCCGACTGCACGAAAATATTGTTGCAAAATTAATACTCAAAATACACATCTGACTGCATGAAAGTTTAGTGGTAAAAATAAATGAAAGTCACCAACCTGCATCTGACTGCGTCTGTGGACTTAGCTAGTGCACTCCTTCCCGTTTAGCCGATAATAAAACAGATATTCAACTCAGCCGTAGTGCAATGGCATAAAATTGTCATTCTAGATAACTTTACTCATTTTGGCCCTGTTTGTTACTTAATAAAAATTCTGTCCTGATCTGAATAATTTGCCAACTGTGCAATGGCATATAGATTATTATACTCTGATAAATGAAATTATTAGCTTTACTCATGGGAACTTTACTTTAATGTACCTTTTGGTTCAAGGCAAGCACAGGATGCGGAGAAAGACATAAGGTGTGAGATGAAACTCTAATTTTATCTAAAAAATATTTATTATTAAAACTTTTAAGGCACATGTGAAAAACTAAAAAAAACTTCTATAGCATGGATTTACGAGAAAGTTTCACAAAACGCTTATTGCAGCAATAATGGGATTTCTATCTAGCTTTTAGACATTATTTAACCAAAGAAATCCTATTTTATTAATTATTCTTTCTAGTTTCCCCAGGTATGTGCCGAGTTTCGCTCAATATATAGCTTATTATGTGCGTAGCGCCAATTCTAACTTTGATGCTGTCACGACCCGGCTGCCTCCTGCAGGCATCTAGCCCCGACTCGAAACACGTCTGCTGTCTCTGCGCATCTCCTCACCACTACTCTATTAGCTGACAAAGATCTTACTACTCGAAGATGTACTACTCGTCCAACCTTGCGGTGGGGACCATCGACATTTTTCACTGGCTCTATCCTGATCGAATCTCAGCACATACCTTTCAACCATACAAAGCATTAATCGAAATCGAACACAGGGTAGGACTTTCCACTTCCTCGTTGTCTCAAGAAATCATAAATGATATTCAGTATGAAGATGACGTGAAGAAGGCAATCGAAGACGACAGTACTACTGAACAGTACGATGATTGTGATGAAGATAACATTGTCAAAATTGACACAAACGACATTCAAAATGCTAAAAATATTGCGACAGGAAATTTAAAAAAACAATCTAAAGAATGAAAGCTTCCTCTGACAAATCCCGTCCTCCAACTGACATAGGAGACAACGTAATCATACCTATTCCAGATGTAGATAAAGGAAGTGGTGACCTTCGTAACACAATTGGAGTAATACTTCAAAATACTAATGAGGACCTCTATAAAGTTGGCACCAATCATGGCGTACTTCAAAAACATTATTGCAGGCACAATTTTATTAAAATTTTCCATTATTTTATGTAATAAAATATTAAATACCATTTGCTTTAACTTTTTTTAATTTTTTAGAACTTATTTCGACGTCTGCATTCAGAAGTTTTTAGATGTGGGAGATATTAACCAGGATATTGAAATATATTTAAGGATTGCAGCGATAAAACATTCTGCTGGATCAGGGCAAGGCTTCGTGAAATGCAGTTGCATGAAAAACAGTACAACAAATAAATTCAGTTGTAAGAAAAACAAAGTACTCTGCATTTCTAAGTGCCACCAAAGTAAACCATCCAAAAATAAGTAAATAAGCAAACTGCAGATAAGGTGATTTCTGTGGATGGAGATATGTGGGTTGATCTAGTGATAGATGTGAGATTACTGATTAGTTGATAAATAACTTTAATGAATCATATTGAATATTTTATTTCTATTCCTTTATTCAGTTTACTTTGGAAAGCTTATAGAAGATACAAACTAGATGAAATTTGTTTAGACTAGGACGTACCACTTTATCCCAAAGCATGTAAATTCTAACTAGGATAAACCGATTCGATCTAGGCTAAACAGTTTTATCCTATCGGTAACAGGATGAACGAGTTTGACCTAGGCAAAACTAGTTCATCCTGAAATCGGGTTTGGCCGGTAACATATACACCATGTCCCAAAGAAGCATTACCCTTTCCCTCGTTAAAAGATCGAGTAACTGTATAAACCATCCTTGTAATACTACACACTATATTAGATAACTACATAGTATGCTAGATAAGATGGAGAACGTTCGACTGACGCAAGAAATTGTGATAATGTTGTCATTTATCTGTCTTCAGAAACAAGGAGATGTCACTTACAAAGACCCAATAGGTCATTCCACAAGATACCCCATAAAAAAGTGTCTGTTAGACAGCAAGGACACCCCACAGCCACGCCATCAGTCTAATCAAAGATGAGGCCACTGAACAGAAATACGTGGTCTTTAACAAATATCAGGCACCTTCGACGATTGTAGATGAATGCACTCCCGTAAGGTTTTTACGAATTTATACGGAGGCTAGGAGACGGTGGAGTGCACGTAGATGCAGAGACGTTGTTGTTTCGTTCAGCAAATGACCATTAGCTTCGAATTATACGCGAACCTCCTCACGATATATTTCAGTCAGAATGTCCAGATAAATATTTTCCTGACCCCTTCCAGAGATAAACGCTAAACGACTTGACATGAGGAACATGACCTAGCTAAGTGGAGCTATGGTTAGGATACAAGGAGCATATTCGCGAGGATCAGCTTTCGAAACCCCGTATGACAAAGCAGGTCCGTGTTTTCCTTCGTTTCTTTCCTAAGTAGGGCAGTGCTCCGATTGTGATTATCTCCATTTCGACGAGACTCTCAACTTACTTCTTAATTTATTATTGGAGGGCCTTTCTCCAACCTAATGTTGCCTTATGAGATTGAAGCCACTATTTCTTATAGATGGTCGTGTGTATACGGGGCAGAATTTGGTCCGTTACAAACCCCCGACGCAAAAATCATGCTTCACCTTATAGGAAATTGCATTCGTGGTTATTCAGTCAGGTATGTTTACTTCTTAGCTGAGTAGTTGTTCACCATATTTAAAATACTGCAAATTGCTCTCCAACTTTTCTTCCCAGTCCTCGGTACATTATTTTGCTGAACAGTTTACAAGTAGCTTTTCCCAGTCCAATCGTTCTATAATTTTCGCAACACGACGTGCCATGCACTCGATTAATGTCTGAAGTAGTGTTGGAGGGAACTGACACCATCAATCCTGATGGGCAGCCCATAAATCCGTAAGAGTACGAGGGGTGGAGGTCTCTTCTGAAAAGAACATTGCAAGTCATCCCAGATATGCTCAATAATGTTCATGTCTGGGGAGTTTCGTGACCAGAGAAAGTGTTTAAATTCAGGCGAGTGTTCCTGGAGCCATTCCGTAGCAATTCTGGACGTGTGGGGTGTTGCATTGTCCTGCTGGCTTGCCAAGTCCGTCGTAATGCACAATGAACATGAATGGATGTAGGTGATAAGACAGGATGCTTACGTTCGTGTCACGTGTCACAGTCGTATCTAGACGTATCAGGGATCTCATATCACTTCAACTGCACACGCCCCACACCATTACAAAGCCCCTCCCAGCGTGAACAGTCCCCCGCTGACACGCAGGGCCCATGTATTCATGAGGATGTCTCCATAGCCGTACACGTCCATCCACTCGATACAACATGTTCCCAGTCATCAACATTCCAATCTAGGTGTTGAAAGGCCCAGGCGATGAGTAAAGCTTTGTTTCGTGTATTCATCAAGGGTACACGAGTGGGCCTTCGGCTCCAAAAGCCCATATCGATGTTTCGTAGAATGGTTCGCGCCCTGACACGTGTTGATGGTCCAGCATTGAAATCTGCAGCAATTTGCAGAAGGGTTGCACTTCTGTCACGCTTAACCATTCGCTTCAGTCGTCCTTGGTCCCGTTCTTGCAGGATCTTTTCCCCCCAGCGCAGTGATGTAGGAGATTTAATGTTTTACTGGATTCCTGATCTTCACGGTACACTCGTGAAATGGTCGTACGGGAAGATCCCCACTTCATCGCTACCTCAGAGATGCAGTGTCTCATCGCTCGACTATAACACCACGTTCAGACTCAGTTAAGTCTTGATAACCTGCCATTGTAGCAGCAGTAACCGATCTAACAACTGCTCCAAACACTTTTTGTCTTACATAGGCTTTACCGACCGCAGCACCGTATTTTGCCTGTTTACATATCTCTGTATTTGAATACGCATGCCTTTACCAGTTTCTTGGTGGCTCATTGTATATTCGCTACCTCTTCTACATCAGCTTCCCCCTACCACGCATTGGAACACTTTCTCCCCACTTTAGAAGTATTTCTGTTACCTGACTCCCATTTCCTGTGCCTCTCTTAACTTAATACTTTTACATATTACTTTTCCGAAGCTACATACAAATATTCCGTTTCTGAGTCAGTTCTTTCCTACAGTCGATATGCTTACTTTTTTTTATACATTTTGATTTAATCCGTTTGAGGTACTGTTAATTTCACTTCTCCGTATCGTGTACTGCACCATTCCTAGCTCATTCTCATGATTCTTGTCCTTCAATCCTTCCTTAAGTTGTAGTATTCTCTGAGCAATTCATGGATTGTTCGGCTATGCTTTAGCTACTTCATTGGCGTCTTGTTCTGCCTTTTTTATTCCTTCTGTATCATGTTCTAATAATCTATTCCGAATGTGTTACTTAAGCCATTGGTTACTGCCTCAGACAATTTTCACTTAATCTGATTCTGATTTTATGTTCAAAACGCTGCTATATTCAAAGAAATTTTTTTACGATGTTAGTTTTTTGGTGCTGTAAGCTTATTTCGACTGTTTGGCCATTATCAAGCTATTTAGAAACATGTGGAGCGCAAACATGTGGAGTTGTTAGTGCATGTCAGTTTGCAACTAATAACAATTATGTATACATCAGTCGTAGTAGTAACAAAAAGACTCAGACTCCACATGTTTGAAGACCGCTTGACAATTGCCATGGAACTGAAATAAGCTTATAACAGCAAAAAAATCATAGCAAAAGGTCTTTGAATATAACAGCATCTTGGCTTAGTAAACATATGATGATCCTAGAAGACATCTATAGCGCTGCAGGTCCAGAAGAATTTAAAACTGGTCTTTAATATTTAGTATTTTACAAGGAATCACCAATTTAGTATTTGAGGGCAGCGTGGAGGGTCAAAATCGTAGAGGGAGACCAAGAGATGAATACACTAAACAGATACAGAAGGATGTAGGTTGCAGTAGGTACTGGGAGATGAAGAAGACGGCACAGGATAGAGTAGCTTGAAGAGCTGCATCAAATCAGTCTCAGGACTGAAGACAACAACAACACTTTATTATATACCCCTTTCTGTTTATCCTTTGGAATCTTAAACTGATATTTATCACTCTTAAGTTATGGTTTGGTACTATATCTCCACTCGATTATGCATGCAGTCCACAATTTGACTTCTAAAATTTTTTCTGATGATGATATAGTATTCCGAAACCTACTTGCGTTCGCTGCTCTTTTCAAGTATACATTTACCCAGGGAATTTTAGAAAGGTTGTCCGCTATTGGCAGATCTGTGACAGAATGCCTGAAACCTCTTTCCCCTCTCATTACTTTCCCCCACCGTGCAATCTCCAGTTATCTTTTCTGTTCCCTCCTCTATAACAGTGTATCAATTAGCTATGACTAACAGATTTGCACAATTTTATCATTTCTTCTATTTCCACAAATATTCTGCCTACTTTCTCACCATTATCATGTGGTGTAAAGAAGTAAACTTGCACAATGTTAGTTGCTTTTGGCTTAGTTTCAGTTCTCAGGAAAATAATTCTGTCACTGTATTGCTCATAGCAACTCACCATATTACCCACCTTTTTATTTACGACGACACCAACACTTCTTACTCTTTTACCATTTTTCATTCATGCGGCCATAAATCCTTGATCTCTTCCCATTACTCTATATTAATACCTAACGTCTAATTTACGCCTGGTTATTCCTCTTTTCGGATTCTCAAATTTTTCTGGAACATTCAGACCTACAATATTCTGTGCTCCAATTTGCAGAACAATGGCCTTACTTATTCTTTGTCCTTCTGATAGCTCTCTTTCCTCCTCTCTCCCTTCCTTCGCCCCCCCCCCCCTCCCCCGCCCTTCGTGCCCTCTTCCCAGACAGTTTCCACCCAGAGATCCGAATCCGAACGGAGAAACTGTTTACATTCCGGAATTTTATGAGAACGAACTGGTCACCAAGAGATTTCTTTAAAAAACTACATGTCAGGTTGTAAGAGGTCCATGATCAAGGAATTTGTTGTTAGCGCACTCGAGCAGATGTAATTTCGATGGATTGCTCATGCGCTGCCTGCGATATGTAAGCTATAAGAGAATCTCAGACCAAAGAGCAGTGTTGTATGCAGTAGGAACTGTGTGGTAGTAGCAGTAAGTAGTTGCTAGCGAGCAGTCTGGTGTATCGTGTTGGCTGGGCCGGTCGTGGGGAGCGATGGCGAAGCCTGAGCGATATAATATAAGGTAAAAGCAGCCTCGCGCATATGTACTATTGTTATGTCAAGCCCCATGTAAATGTTTTTTTTAAAAAAGCTCTTAATAATAATCTTTCTTATAAAAAATTAACTTTTGATAATCATTCATCTCAATTTAAAGAACTTACTAATTTCTCCAATCCATGACCATTTCGATTATTGTAAAGAAAAATCAGTTGTTTCCTTTTATACATGACAAATCTATAGGCCAGCATTGCACTGGGCTGTGCCAGAAAAATTTATTATAACAGCGGATATATATGCGTTATCCGGCGAGTTTATTAAGGTAGGAATTTTCAATTTATTCAGAATGATCTTTCAGGGCCATGACGCAGCGCTGCTGACGTCCAAAATTCACCAGGTTAAATTCACAGTCAATTACTGAAAGGTTATCTATGAGTCACATTTTTTATTATTGAGAGATTAGTCACATTTTATTATTGATAAGTTACGCACTTTTCCTGTTG
This sequence comes from Schistocerca nitens, assembly GCF_023898315.1. Taxonomy (NCBI): domain Eukaryota; kingdom Metazoa; phylum Arthropoda; class Insecta; order Orthoptera; family Acrididae; genus Schistocerca; species Schistocerca nitens. The sequence goes on along the minus strand of NC_064622.1, from coordinate 195,932,294 downwards.
GTAGCTTATATTGAATATGAACGATATAATTATATTTTTTACTGTTGAGAGGTTTAGGAAATTTTCTGTTTTAACGTTACACCAAATGTGAATATTATTAATTTTATTTTATTTTGTGAGGAGGTTACACTTGTCGACAACCGGCCAGGATCGTATTTTTGTGAATTTCTGAGAGGTAGTCAGTTATATATCTGCTCTTATTTACTTAATATTAAACGTAGTTTGCATCTGGCGCAACGCATTTACTAATTTGTCACTCTTTCTTTCACAGATCATCGGCAATTTATTGCTCTTTGTTGTAATTGTATTTGTTCCATTTTTGCATTGTCTTTGTTTCATTTTGTGCTTAACTTTGATTTGTGAAAATGCCGCGAAAAACTGCTAACAGTACTTCGCGATGTGCAATGAGTGAAAAACCTGACTCGAATAATTTGACCGATAATACTAGCGACACTCAGTGTAATAGTGATAATCCTCTAATTACAGATAATCAGTGCGTGCCAATCACTAGTAATGATTTTATTCCAGATGATGAACAAACACATTCAGTTTTGTTCACACTTAATTTAACGGTAATTGTTGACACGGCACGATCCGTTACAATGAACGCTGTCCAGTTTGACACACATGATTGGCAAAATTTACACATTGAACAAACAAATGTTTCTAACGAAGGTGAACAATGTACTCAAAATATTTCAGATTTATTTGATTCCAGTGTAGTGACCAATAGTGCACATCCAATTGGCCAACCTTTTCAAGAATCAGAGAATGACCAAATGGTTACACAAAACGTGACAATTGCAGATACGCCATAAAACAGCACAGAGAATAGAATGGGTAATATTGGCATGGATCAAGTTATGGCATTATTGCTACAACTTAATGAATCAAACAAACAACTTAATGAAAATCTCAAACAGTCGAATAAAGAACAAGATGACAATTTCAAACGACTTAATGAATCGAACAAACCACTTAATGAAAAACAAGATAACCTTAATGAATCGAACAAACAACTTAATGAAAATCTCAAACAGTCGAATGATAAACAAGACAACAATTTCAAACAACTTAGTGAACAGATTGCAGCCGTTGCCGTGCAATGTCATGATACTAAAGAATAATTACGTGAGGAAATAAAGGCTTGTGCTAGGAATAGTAGTGAAGAAATTAGATCTGTTACACAAGAATTAAGTAAACACATGCAGCCACAACAAAATTACTTAGAGATGAAATTAGTGCAGTCGCTAAACAATGTTCTGAAAACGCAACACAGTTACGCGACGAGTTTAAATTAATGTCATCAGAACTTTCACGCACACTGGATGCGAAAGTAGATACGAAATTTGAACAACAGAACAGCCAAATTGACGAACGTTTTAATCACCACCTACAAAACAGTGAAACGCGTTACCGTAAATTTGTACAGGAACAGAACAAAGTAAAGAAACAAGTCATGGAAACAATTACTGCACAGAGACAGGAAGATACGCGAAAACTGTTTACGAAAGCAAAAACATACGTAGACAACAACATTGCTACAGTATCAGACGAAATTAATACTATCAAACAGTTGAACACTGAATTGCATGATGAAATCTCCACTCTTAAAACAAAAGCAGACACTCACATAGTAGACTTTCAGACAATGACCAGCAGACTTGAACAGTTGTAATTAATACGGGATCCCGGTGCTATTAAAGCAGACGTTAAGAAATTGAACAAAAACACACGTAAAATCAAAAAACAAATTAATGCTTGTGACACTAAAAATGTTGATCAGGTTAAAGCATTGACTGAAAAATTTGATGAATTGGCCAGTCGTATTGAGGTTATCGAAAATAACAACGACACTAAATCAGACGATACGTCACCAATTTCGTTCAATGAAACACCCTAATTCCAAAACTTACAGCAGACAATCAGTGAGATAGGTTCGTCCAATAATACTTTACATAGAAAATTGTCATCTTTACAGCAAGAAGTGACAGACATGAAAAATGTTTCAGCCTGTAACACGGCACAGCATACGCCACATTCCGAACATATCTCACACTCACTCAGCCAGTATAATTTAGGTAATTTACAGATAGTACGTGACTTAGATTCCAAACAGTCACAGACAAACAGATTATCATTCAATCCTGAACCTGTTCAGAGATACAGAGACGATAATTTTGATTACAAGCACTTTCTATCCATTAGGACATTTAAGGTATTTAAAAATGACAGAACACAGGTTCACCCTTTGGATTGGATACCACAATTTAGCTTTGCTTTTCCACCAACTTGGCCCGTGACACACAAACTTGAATTTATTTGCAGTTTTTTGGAAGGCGAACCGGCAACTCGTATGAGACCGATCGCGAGACAATGCTACTCGGTAGAAGAATTTCAGAATGCTTTTCTGTCAGCGTACTGGTCGAAGACGACACAGCGCGGAATCAAGGATCAATTAATTAGCTTACCAAATTATGAGAACTCAAATTTTCCCACTGTCACACAATTTTTTGAACACATGGTCCAACAAAACCAATACTTAAGTGAACCATACAGTGAATCAGCACTTATCCAATTATATATTTCTAAATTACCACGATCGTTCAGAGTGTCACTTTTAACAGTTCAGCAGAAAGAAAATATTTCGGCATTCAGAGATCTGTTACAGCTTTTGGAAGTTCAGCAATCAGATTATTCCTTCATTAACAAAAGTTTTTCACATCGTAACCAAGGCAAACAAGCATACGGAAATTACGATCAGCCACGCTATTTTAATAGCAAAGGAGATAGACGGTCCAGGAATGACAACCACCAGAACTTGAATAACAGACAAAATTTTAATTATCAGTATCCTCATGGTTATCAGCAACAGCAAAGACGATTTGGCAACAATAGAGGCTTTTCCCCACAACATCAACAAAACCAGTCGGTTAGCATACCTAACCAACAATGTAGTCTGCAAGGTCAACCAAGCTTTAATGTTTCGCCGCCTACACGTATAGCGTCGGCTCCACCAAATAGTAACGGACAGCAACAAGGAAATCACTACGTACAGAAAACACACGAGTTCAACTCATATCGCAATGCGCCGTATAACAACGATTATTATGACAGACGTAAAAGTAAAGAGCAGTTTTCAGCGTACGTTTAATAACAGTCGGTCTTAGCAGCAGCATAATCAACCACAACAACAGATTATCATGAATGAACCAGACAGTCGGTATCATCCCGAACGTAATACGCCAGGAAGAAATAACAGAACAGTACAAATAGTTGGAATGTCACAGCATCCTCCCGCAAATAACAGCACGTCAGAAAGAATTTGACTAGATACAGTACAGGTTGCATCTTCCAGCAACGCAAGCAATACTTTTGACACAGAGAATCTTGTTCACGAAAATGTTATTACTTTTGACGACAACCGAGACACTCTTTTGCAGGCAAAACCAGTTATTCAAAAAACCATTTCCCACCCTGTCATTGAAGTAAAGATTGGATCATCCAAATTTTCAGCAGTAATCGATTCTGGATCACCTATGTCAGTTATAAATGAAGAAACCTTCAACGAATGTAACAAAGAATATTTATCCTACGTTACCATTAGGCAAAACTAAAGTAAAAGGAGCAGTATCTAGTAAAGGAGTAGATGTAAAGTTACAGACACACTTATCATTTTGTATTGCAGGTCATACGTTTCACTCAAATTTTTGGATTGTTCCCTTATTGACCACAGACGTTATTTTAGGTACGAATTTTCTGGTACAACACGGCGCAATTATTGACTTTCAAAATTCCTATTTAATGTTAAAGGATGAAAATGTACAACTGGCATTAGAAGTTCAGCGCTCTTTACCTGCAGAAGAACAAACAATTAATCGGACAGAGGTCATTTCTGCATCACGTAACATAAACTGTCATTCCACATTCTTCACAGATATGTATCTTCACAATTATAATACACCACACGAAGCTGACTATGAAGTTATGCAAATGATTTGTGATAAAGTAAAACAAAGCTGTCCAAATACAGACGTGGAACGTACTCAACTGCGGAATATTCTTTAACAGCAAGCTACAGTTTTTGACAACATCCCTGGTACTATATCCTGTTTTATGTATGAGTTTCAAGTTAAACAACACGACACGTTTAAAGCCAAACATTATCCCATTCCATATATTCACAGAGAACAAGTTAAGAAAGAATTGGAAGCTATGCTTGGCCAAGGAATTAATGAACCGGCAGTTAGTCCGTACATAAACCCGCTCCATATTGTTAAGAAAAAGAATGGCTCACTTCGGCTCGTACTTGATTCGCGTCACATCAATGACATTATTGTTAATGAAACAGATCGCCCTCAAACACTAGAAGAACTTCTACAGAAATTACATGGTACTGCTGTTTATTCCACATTAGATTTGAAATCGGGATTTTGGCAAATTCAGCTCCATCCGAACTCCAGGAAGTACACAGCATTTCTCTGTTTTGGTGACTGTTACCAGTTTTGCAAATTACCTTTCGGTTTAACAATTTCTTCAGCAGCATTTATTCGCGGTTTGAATAGTATACTTCCGACAGAACTTAAAGACAGAATCACAACATATGTAGACGACATCCTTATTGCAGATGCTAACTGGTCTGAACACAATTTGATTCTTGAACAACTGTTGCAAACTTTTCGTGCACAAGGACTCACAGTTAATCTCAGCAAATCACACTTTGGCAAGACTTCTACAAAATTTCTTGGACATGCAATTTCAGCAGAAGGCATTGCGCCTGACCCGGAAAAGCTTCGAGCGTTACGTGACATTACTGTTCCAACGACAAAGAAACAATTACGCAGCTTTCTGGGATTAATTAACTTTTTCCGTAAATTTATTCATTACTCTGCTTTAGACACGCCTAAATTATGCCAGTAAAAACGCTATTTGGTCCTGGGATAGCCAAGCACATTTTGAATTTGTTAATTTGAAACATGCCTTGTTGAATGCACCTCTTTTATCACACCCAGATCTTACTACAAATTTTTCCATTGCCACCGACAGATCTAACACCGCTTTAGGCGTACACATTTTTCAGGAAATTGAAGAAGACGGTACTACAGTAATTAAAAACATCGCCTTTGCAAGTCGCATTCCGTCACGTGCTGAACGCAATTATTCTGTCACAGAACTTGAAACATTATGTGTTGTATGGGCATTTACGAGATCTAGGCATTTTCTTTATGGAAGACATACGACCGTTTACACAGACCATAGAGCTATACAGTTTTTACTTTCCGCTAAATTTACACATGACAGATTAAGCAGATGGAAACTTTATTTACAGGAATTTCATTTTACAATTGTTCACATTCCCAGTACACAAAATGATGTAGCGGACGCACTATCCCGTTCTCTCAGCAACAATCAGCAAGACATCGCAACCAACTTCTGCCAAGCAAATTCTAGCGTCATGTATATTCAAGTTGCATTTGAAAATTTCATTTCATCGTCGTTACGAGACATAGCACAAGAGCAGAGCAAACACAACGTGTGGAAAGAAGTTAAACACCTTTGGCAAGATAGGAACAATGTTACCATCAGAAACCATTATACTGTATGCAATAATATTCTGTTTCGCCGCTCTCACCCTGACAGCAACAGTTGGTTATTATGTATTCCTGACGAGCTTGTTAACAAATTAATTTGGTATACTCATTTAAGTTACGCACATTATGGAGCCAGAAAATGTTTTCTTATAAATGTTTTCTTATACTGAGACAGAACTGTTATTTTGCGAACATGGAGAAACGTATTCGACGAGTTTTATCGTCATGTAAAATCTGCCGGAAAGCTAAATCAGACACGACTTCACATATTCCTCCGTTACATCCCATTGTACCCGTTAAATTGAGACACATGGCCGCTGTAGACATTTTTGGACCGATTCCCAGAACTATTAGAGGTTTTTGCTACATCTTTGTCGCTGTTGAACTCACTTCGAAATTTGTAACCTCCACTCCGTTACGCAAAGCTACTGCTAAATCTATTTCGAATGCATTTGTAAAACATTTTTTATTGCATGTAGGGCATGTGTTGAAAGTAATTTCCTACAATGGACCACAGTTTCGATCTGCTATATGGACACGTATGTTACGAGCAAGAGACATTTCTCCGATCTATATATCCAGGTACCACGCTTCTTTGAATCCTTGTGAACGACTAATAAAAGAAATTGGTAAACTATGTTGAATATACTGCCATAAAAAACATATTGATTGGGACACACACATACTCTCATTCCAGGATGTAATTAAGTCCATACCAAATGAATCTACTATGCTATCTCCGACTGTTATATTGAAAAATGTTGAACCACCTAACAAAATTAAAGAATTAGTATCCTTTCCTACATCTCGTCGACTACGCCACCATGAAATAATTGACATTGCACTCAACAACATCAAACGTGCCGCAGAGCGCCGGAGAAGACAGCAAAAACAGGTTTGTACACGCCATGACTTTCACATAGGACAGAAGCTATTATTACGTACGCACTATTTATCCAACAGAGGAAAGAGTAGATGCAGTAAATTTGAGCTCCTATAGGCAGGTCCATATACAATTCGCAGCATTCCTCACCCCAGTGTAGTACATGTTGAAACTTTGAGAACCAGAAAAAGCAAAGGCAATCACCATGTCTCCAATATTAAACCCTTTATTGAATGAACATACTTTACGATTTGTCACACTGTAATGCCATTTCCTGATATTTATATGACCACTTAAGCAATTATATCTTTGTGACTACTTACTGATGATGATTATGTTTTTTCTTGGCAAGTGCCCGGCAAGGAAAGGTTAGCAGGACGCTTTTCTTGTCGTTACACATCAGACCGTGCGCATTTTCCATTTTTTTATGTATATATGATTGTTTTCCTATCGAAAGTAGAATTTTTGTCTGTATCCAATATGAAATGTTTAAGACGTAACAAACACCAGTTGACATTGACATTTTGCCTTATGATATCTCAACATCTTGACTGTTCTACATTTTTTGCTACTACATTATGATACTGTGTGTACATTTTTTGCACTTGAAAACTGTCTATGTTTTTGACATATTACGTTTCCTGTCACGCTATGCTGTATTCTTAGTTATATCACTAGAAACAAGTTTTTATTTAATGGGTATATGATTTAAATGCAAGATATTAATCCATTTTCATCATTTTCAGAAAGCAATAACGTGTAAAAGAAATAAATTAAACAAACCACAGTGGTTTACTATGGAATGGAAATTTCACCATCGAAATGAACGAAAGAAAATGCAGTACTGTATCATGAAGAGTAAATGGATCAGAATTAACAAGCATCAACAAGAATATACTATACACACTGTATAGTAACAGTGTTAACTAATTATTTTTCTTTCAGAATATGAGGCGATTGATGCAAACTGTCAGACAGAACTACCCATGTTAATTTTAGTGATGAAATATGCTAGAAATAAGAAACTCTGTACTATGAATAGTTGTATGAAGTAAATGGTAATATGAATGTGAATAATGAAGTGCCTATTTTTTGCAGATGATAATAAATGATGATGAATAGTTACATGAAGAATATGCTAATATGAATAATGAAGTTTTGTTTGCAGGTGATGATAGTGATGAAGTTATGTTAATATGAAAAATGAAGTTTTTCTTTGCAGATGATGATAATGATGACGTTTATATATTTACTGTTAGTTAAGAAATGCTATGTAGTTATTTAAGTATTTGTTGCAGTTCCTTTTGACAGCATGTCTTATGTCACATAGTGTAATGACTGAATGTTTTCGAAAAGACAGCTAGAGTACATACATATTGAGTTCACGTTTCATTATCTGTTAATTCGAAGTTCACTACTTTTCAGCATAATATGCATTTCTTCTTTCAGCTCAATAATTCATTTTGTATTTTTTTAGGAAAAGCTTTTCATGATATTAATATGCTATAAACACTTAGTTATGAAACCTGTTCCAGTACTTGCATTTTTTTTACCCATTTGTGTGTATCGTTCATGAATGATTAGATTTAGATCAGATTAGATTAGTTTTTCGTTCCATAGATCCGTGCTGAGGAGATCCTTGTGGAAGTGGAACATGTCCTTTTTTTTTAAGCTGAAATAACAATATTAATAGTATGAATACATACAATACATCATTTGTCTCTATTAAAAAATTCGTCAATGGAGTAGAAGGAGTTGGCCGCTAGTAAGTCTTTCAGGATACTTTTAAACTGAACTTTATTTGTAACTAAATTTTTCATGTTTACTGGCAAATTATTGAAGATGAGTGTTCCTGAGTAGTGGACCCCTTTTTGAACTAAAGTAAGTGCTTTTAAGTCGTTGTGCAGATCATTTTTGTTCCTGGTATTGTATGTATGAACTGAGCTGTTTGTTGGAAAAAGAGATATATTATTTAGGACAAATTTCATTAATGAGTAAATATACTGAGAGGCAGTAGTTAGTATACCCAGTTTTTTGAAGAGGTTTCTACAGGACGTCTGTGAATTTACTCCACAAATAATACGTATTACACGCTTTTGGACTCTGAAAACTTTTTTTTGACTTGAAGAGTTACCCCAAAATATTATACCATATGACATTATGGAATGGAAGTAGGCAAAGTATGCAAGCTTTTTTATTTTTATGTCGCCTATGTCTGCTAACACTCGAATTGCAAATACAGATTTTTTAATGCGTTTCTGCAGTTCTGTGGTGTACTCTTCCCAACTGAATTTATTATCAAGTTGTGATCCCAGGGATTTAAGACTGTCAACCTCTTCTATCTGCTCTTCTTCGTACTTTATGCATATGCTGGGTGGAAACCTCTTACAGGTTCTGAATTGCATATAGTGAGTCTTATCGAAGTTTAATGTCAGTGAGTTGGCTTTAAACCATTTATTAATATCCATGAAAATGTCATTAGCAGATCTTTCTAGAACTACACTTGACATACTATTTTTTGCAATACTTGTGTCATCTGCAAACAAAACGAACTCTGCTTCTGGCAGTGTAACTGATGAGAGATCATTAATGTACACAAGAAAAAGCAATGGCCCTAAGATGGATCCTTGTGGGACACCACATGTAATTTCTTCCCATTCTGATGATGACTGATGACTTAATTTACTAGTCTTATGATGCTAATGATTACTGTAATGAAAAGACTGATGATGCCACTAATTACTGTAATTAGATGATGTATGAATAATTTCTGTAATAATTACTGTATTGAGATGACTTATGAATAATGTTCTGTAATACTCCAAACATACTACTTAAATGCTGTGTAAATAGCCAATGAATGCCAATAATTATTCAGATCGGTTGTTACACTAGTGTAATTCTATGGTGACTAGCATAAGACGTAATGTATCCTTCACCTTCTGACCTAATTACCAACAATTACTGCAATATCCGTATGTCCTGTCCATACTCATGATCATGGAGCACTATATTTGGTTTTTGCACCAATTCTACGTTGATATAAGAGTATGGATTCTACAAGAATGTGGTGATGACATACCAAACTGTCCACCACCTTGAACGATGGAGATGTCATTATGGTCCTACTGTTTGGTGTACCTAATGTACTACCAAAATGATAACATACAATATTAATACAACATTTCAGTGTCTTGGCTACACTGATAAATACTTCAGGGAAGAGAAATTCAGATTGTCCCACTTGGTGTTGTGCTTCTGTAGAAAGAAATGGACTTTCAGTGCAGCTGCGTGCAACCTAATGTGCTACAACCATGATGCGATCCTTCCCATTCCTTTCCCAGTTCTTGTAAAATGGTAAAGACTTATACAGTGCGTTTAAATTATTGTAAAATGGTAAAGACTTTTACAGCGTGTGTGCACTTTATTCCACTTCTTGATGTGTTTAATTCATGTAAAAATGCTAAAGAGTTTCACAGTACGTGTGCACTTTATGTCATTTGTTAATATATTTTGTACTCAGTGCGTGTGCACTTTATTTCACTCCTTCATATGTCTAATTCATGTAAAAATGCTAAAGAGTTATAAAGTACGTGTGCACTTTATGATATTTGTGAATATATTTTGTACTCATTGCGTATACATTTTGTCTTTCTTAATATGTTCTGCACTTATCATAAATGTATATACTCTGTGCTGTAGCGTTAGTAAACTAAATAGATTATAGAAAAATTGGTTGCTCATGGCAAGTCCAATTGACTCACCATCGCTGCCAAATTTTTGCCCCCCCCCCCCCCCAGTCGAGGGTTACGTAAGAGGTCCATGATTAAGGAATTTGTTGTTAGCACACTCGAGCATATAAAATTTCGATGGATTGCTCACGCGCTGCCTGCGATATGTAAGCTATAAGAGAACCTCAGACCAAAGAGCAGTGTTGTATGCAGTAGGAACTGTGTGGTAGTAGCAGTAAGTAGTTGCTAGCGAGCAGTCTGGTGTATCGTGTTGGCTGGGCCGGTCGTGGGGAGCGATGGCGGAGCCTGAGCGATATAATACAAGGTAAAAGCAGCCTCGCGCATATGTACTATTGTTATGTCAAGCCCCATGTAAATGTTTTTTTAAAAAAACCTCTTAATAATAATCTTTCTTATAAAAAATTAACTTTTGATAATCATTCATCTCAATTTAAAGAACTTACTAATTTCTCCAATCCATGACCATTTCGATTATTGTAAAGAAAAATCAGTTGTTTCTTTTTATATATGACCAACCTATCGGGCAGCATTGCACAGAGCTGCGGCAAAAAAATTTCTTATAGGAGCAGATATATACGCGTTATCCGGCGACCTAATTGAGGTAACATTTTTCAATTTATCCAGAATGCATTTTCAGGGCCATGACGCAGCACTGCTGACGTCCAAAATTTACCAGTGTAAATTCACAGTCAATTATTGAAAGGTTATAAGTGAGCGACAATTTTATCGAGAGGTTAGTCACATTGTATTATTGGTAGGTTACAGAAGTTTCTGTTGGGAGGTTACACTGAAAGAAATAAGGAATTATATTGTTTTTACTGTTGGGAGTTTACGGAATTTATTTTGTGGGGAGGTTACACTAAATGTGAATATTATTTATATTATATTTTTTGTGGGGAGGTTACAAGGTAGGCTTAACTTGACTTTTAGTTCAAATGGTTCAAATGGCTCTGATCACTATGGGACTTGACTTCTAAGGTCATCAATCCCCTAGAACTTAGAACTACTTAAACCTATCTAACCTAAGGACATCACAAACATCCATGCCCGAGGCAGGATTCGAACCTGCGACCGTAGCGGTCGCGCGGTTCCAGACTGTAGAGCCTAGAACCGCTCGGCCACCCTGGCCGGCTGACTTTTAGTGCTATGACTCCCATCGTCTCTGGAATCCTTTTGCCGTTTATGCTTCCTCATACCCGAAAATCTAAAGGGGTCTCTGAGGCTCTATGCACTCTTCACTGAACCAAGCAACACAGGAACCGAACAGCAGCTGACTAGCGGTATGTAAAATGATACGACGAGTCGTGATTTTGCCTTCTTTTGACAAGGCTGTTGACACAATGGGAGTGAATGTTGCTAATTGAATTTTTATGTCATTGTAGCCTATTGTTTTTATTCAGAAATGCCTGAGATTGAAGTCAGGACACAATGCTTTGTATCAGTAGTCACAGATGTTACCTCCCTACATGGCAGCCATTAAATACGGAAATTCTGTAAAGAAAAAAAAACTCTTATGATAGTACAATAAACCGTTTTATATATTTGCATTAAACAGACATGAAATGTCCCTTTCAAAATAAAGTATTAACGAAACGTTTTCGTAGATTAATTCGACACTTGACGTGTGCAACTTGTATCCAAAACCAACAGCTTAATTTCATCGCTGTCAATAGCATATCTGAGTGAGAAAGAGAGGATTTTACCTTGCCCTCGTACGTTTTTCATAACAACTCACCTACAAACCAAAGCCGTTTTGGTTATCTACAGTTAGGTAACTGCCCAACAAAAGCGCGATAAGATGAGAGAAGTACATGGTGGTAGCAGGCCCTCGTCACATCCTCAGCAAACACTGCTGCTCTTAAAAGGTTCCAGCCTCTGCTCTTATCACTGTTTGCTTTGTCAGCAGTCCGCCTCCGCCGTTAGGTAACGTTGTTTCGGAAGAGCAGAACGGAAGCTACAGCACAATTTTTGTGCCGTGATTTCAGTACTCCGTTCACAGTATCAAAATAACACGCAGATTTACAGTCAAGCAAGCTTAAACAAAAGACAGTAGAATGAAATATAACACATAAGATAAGCAACCTAGATAAACTAATTTAATGAACTGAAACGAAATTACTGTGATAGAAGCAACAAAGGTTACAGTTTAGCAGCCTGTCCACGATATGGCGTTCAGTGACAATTCAACCTAGGACTGCTAAAGGAACTCTCCTGGCCTTTGCCATAAGCGATGTAAGGCCTCCACAGGAAACATAAATGTGGATAGTCGACCTGGATTTGAACCATAGACTTTCACAGAGAGAATTGAGTATGTTAATCGCTACTCCACTTCATTAGGTTACCGACAATAATTATGGGTAAAACAAAACACATTTCAAGTGGTAACCGCTAGAGATGTACAAAGTTTTCCTCAACTGGAGAAATATGTTAATGTCACCCATTGGTCTATAACTCAGAAATATGGAGTACTACAGCGCGTGGATATGCAAAGCAAGTAACTACAAAATTTTACAGAAAAAATATACACATATTTTAAGTGATACTACAGAAGATAGCTAAAACTTAAGTAATTAATGTAAGCCGGCCGAAGTGGCCGTGCGGTTAAAGGCGCTGCAGTCTGGAACCGCAAGACCACTACGGTCGCAGGTTCGAATCCTGCCTCGGGCATGGATGTTTGTGATGTCCTTAGGTTAGTTAGGTTTAACTAGTTCTAAGTTCTAGGGGACTAATGACCTCAGCAGTTGAGTCCCATAGTGCTCAGAGCCATTTGAACCAATTAATGTAATGTTTTACGTAATGCTTAGTAAATGAAGAAATATTTGTACAGTAAATACCTCGCTCGTTACGGCGAACAAAGAGAGAGTGAAATCGAAACGTTGTTTCTAAAGTTAGCAATAAACGATAAAAAAATTACAGTGTATTCTCTTTCATTTCACCTCCATATCTGCCCCCAATCAACTAAGATACGCTATTCTGGGAAGTTGGTTTTTGATTTGCCATTACCGTAAAAGATCTTTAGTAGGCCTCATTTGAAAGTGTTGTGTTAACAATTATGACAGGAAAGATACCTGCTAATGATTCATCATGTGCGTCAGAAGGGTGGCAGAAAATGAGTGTTCGGCAGGTGCAAAAATCAACATTCTATGGGACGTATGTATTGCACTTCAAAAATGGGCATCGTCCACACTCAAGAAATGTTCAAAACAAACCTTTAACTTGCGCCATGTAAACCGAATTAAAAAGGCGTGACAGGGTCACAGAGGTTTGCACCATCAAGGTCGAAGGCGAACTCCTTGGGAGTTACAAACAGTGTAGGGGGTTCAATTAGGTATCCACTGTAAAGAATGCATATAGAAGCGTATTGGTGTAACGGTGAGACGAGAACTGATGGAATGTAACGGTATACTAGCGAATGCGAAACAGTCTATCATTGTGCTTATTGTAAAACTGGCTATCCCTCAAGGCGTAGTGCAATAGTACGTTTTAGCCACGGGAAAATCAACCATTAAGAGCCTGAATTTGTCCAGTGGTTCCAGGTGGTATGAACTGCAATGTGACACACTTTTCAGGAGGGGTATTTTGCTCTACAGCAGTATGAATTTTATATTTAGATCAGGAATGAAGCAAAAACAAGTAATTTTGATTAGCTATTGGCCAACAGCAGTACTCATACAGTTGCAGTTCTCTTACACACATTTTCCACTTTTGGTCGCTGTGACGTAAATATTCCCTACTGCCCTTTCAAGATCACGCACACAAGAAATAATCGCAGGGGGCAGAGCACCTCGAGCTTCTCGCTGCACAATAAATAACTTTCCAGGCAATTTACCATCCAGATTAACAGTCGGTATAACTGCACAAGAGTGCCTTAGGACATTGATGTTAGTTGATGTTGATGCAACGCTTTTGGTACATCTAATTTCCATGGTTTCTTTCACATGTATTTCCTCTTCAAATCCCGATTGATTGGAGTTGAAAACAAGTTCCTTACTGAAAAATAAGTTAATCTGATCTACAAATTTTCCTGCCGATTCCTCAGTTTGCTGTGCGTCGTCGAGTTGTCGCTTGTTTGAAATTTCGTTATCACACGTCTTCCAGCACTGTAGCGCTGTTTGAAGTTATGCAGCCGTCCACTGCTTCCCTTGAAATCACTTTAATGTACGTCGAGCGCAATTTCATGTACATAATGTAGTTTCTGTAACAAGTGTGTGTTGTCCTTCTTTGAACATCCGTAGTTTTCTTTATGCACTACATCATTTCCTATGGCCTTTGTCCCACTTCAACGCGTGTTACTATGGATTTGACAGGGGTTTATTTAGCGATTGTCAATTTTTCTTTGTAGTTCACTGTTGCTATTTGAATTTACGTAGCATCATTTCGTCGTGTAGAGATAGTGAGTGGAGCTGTAGACGCTAGAAAATGGAATGCCAAGTAGAGAAATCGAAACGTTTCCGACATATTCCTCTGTTTAATTTCAACAGAAGGATGACATCAGCGAAGACAGTCATAAGCAGATGATGCACCATGTATGGACGGAGCAAGGGAAGAATATAGTTTTCTCGTTTTGCGGAGGATCATTTACATGTTGCTGACTCTCCACATTCAGGAAGACTTTTGGGGTTTGGTGAAGGTCATTTAAACGCATTAGTGCATAGCTACCAACGTCAGTGTACTCGAGAACTGGTAAATGTGATGAACTCTGATTATTCCAACACTGTGCGACATTTACATCCAATGAGGAAGGTTCAAAAATTGTGTGTATAAGTACCACGTTACGTAAGCCAAATTCACAAAAATCAGCGCGTGGCTATACGTGCATCTCAGCTTGTTCGTCATCAACTAGCTCGTGAACAACACCAACCATTTCCATCCTGTATCGTCACCGATGACGAGAAATGGTATCTTTGTGCTAAAGTAAGGGAAAGAAAGGAATGGCTCAGCCCGAACAAAAACATAGCTTCCTTTGCAGAGCCCTTCGAGCATCCACAAAAGACGATGTTATGCGTCTGGTGGAAGAACGACGGTGTGGAACACTTAGAATTGTAACCACCACTGCTGACATTTTTGTCAACAACAGAGAGACGTCTTGCAGACGTACGCGAAGGACAACGACCAGGGAGACTGCGCTGAAAAAGCCCGCCTGCGTTCTGCTAGATTGACAAAAAAAAAATACAGGAGTCGGGTTGGGAAGACATTCCGCACCCACCTAATTCACCTTATGCCCTCAGATTTGTTCTATTGAACAACCTTCAAGAAACGTCCTTCGCGGTTGAAAATGAGCATGTAACATGGCTCTAACAGTTCTTCGGCGCAAAACCACGTCATTTCTACTGTCACGGAATGGAAAAGTTATCCTAGCGTTCGCAGACTGTTGTAAATAGTGAAGGATAATATATTACTGATCACTAAAATCTCCGGTGTGTATATCTGTTGTGCTTATTAATCTTATAGAAAAACGCAACGAACTTATGCACAAACCTAGTATTTTCATTTGTCGCAAAATATGAATCCACAGCGAAATTCTGTCTCGAAATCTGGTAGAAAAACCTAAAAGATTCTGATAACACATGCAGACCGGTGGCCAGACGCAGTCAATACATTCACTTCGCGATAACAATGGTGAAGTCACGGTTTTCCGAAACTCCTCCACCAAAGAAGACGGGCCAAGATGAGAAACATAGCACTTCTTTCTTTCAGGAGTGCTAGTTCTGCAGGGTTCGCAGGAGAGTTTCTGTAAAGTTTGGAATGTAGGAGACGAGATACTGGCAGAAGTAAAGCTGTGAAGACGGGCCCTGAGTCGTGCTTGGGTAGCTCAGGTGGTAGAGCACTTGCCCGCGTAAGGCAAAGGTCCCGAGTTCGAGTCTCGGTCCGGCACACAGTTTTAATCTGCCAGGAAGTTTCATATCAGCGCACTCTCCCCTGCAGAGTGAAAGTCTCATTCTGGAAACATAGAAGTAGATATCCTCGGTATAACAAAGCAGCTTAAATCAATAAAGCCAAGGTCTCCGGTCCAGATCGTATACCAGTCAGGTTCCTCTCAGAGTATGCTGATTAAATAGCTCCATATTTAGCAATTATATACAACCGTTCTCTCACAGAAAGATCCGTACCTAAAGACTGGAAAATTGATCAAGTCACACCAATACCCAGAGAGGGAAATAGGAGTAATCCCCTAAATTACAGCCCCATATCATTAATGTCGATTTGCAGTAGGGTTTTGGAACATATACTGTATTCGAACATTATGAAGTACCTCGAAGAAAACGATTTATTGACACGTAGTCAGCACGGTTTCAGAAAATATCGTTCTTGTGAAACACAACTAGCTCTTTGTACTAATGTGTAATGAGTGCTATCGAGAGGGGATGTCAAATTGATTCCATATTTTTAGATTTCCACAAGGCTTTCGGCACTGTTCCTCACAAACGTCTTCTAACCAAACTGCGTGCCTGTGGAATATCGCCAAGGTTGTGCGGTGGATTCGTGATTTCCTGTCAGAAAGGTCACAGTTCTTAGTAATAAACGGAAAGTCATCGAATAAAACAGAAGTAACATCTGACATTCCCCGATGAAGTGTTATAGGCTCTCTATTGTTCCTGATCTATATTAACGACATAGGAGACAATCTGAGTAGCCGTCTTAGCTTGTTTGCAGATGATGCTGTCATTTACCGTCTTGTAAAGGCATCCGATGATCAAAATGACTTGCAAAATAATTTAGATAAGATATCTGTATGGTGCGAAAAGTGGCAATTGACCCTGAATAAAGAAAAGTGTTAAGTTTTCACATGAGTACTAGAAGAAATCAGCTAAATTTCGATTACGCGATAAGTGACACAAACCTGAAGGCTGTAAATTCAGTTAAATATTTCGGCATCCATATCATTGATAATGTTGTGGGTAGAGCAAATCAAAGGCTGCGATTCATTGGCAGAACACTTAGAAGGTGCAACAGGTCTACATATACATCTACATGGATACTCTGCAAATCACATTTAGGTGCCTGGCAGAGGGTTCATCGAACAACCTTCACAATTCTCTATTATTCCAATCTCGTATAGCGCGCGGAAAGAATGATCACCTGTATCTCTCAGTACGAGCTCTGATTTCCCTTATTTTATCTTGGTGATCGTTCCTCCCTATGTAAGTCGGTGTCAACAAAATATTTTCGCATTCGGAGGAGAAACTTGCTGATTGTAATTTCGTAAGAAGATTCCGTCGAAACGAAAAACGCCTTTCTTTTAATGATTTCCAGCCCAAATCCTGTATCATTTCTGTGACACACTCTACCCTATGTCGCGATAGTACAAAACACGCTGCCTTCGTTTGAACTTTTACGATGTACTCCGTCAGTCCTGTCTGGTAAGGATCCCACACAGCGCAGCAGTATTCTAAAAACGGACGGACAAGCGTAGTGTAGGTAGTCTCCTTAGTAGGTCTGTTACATTTTCTAAGTGTCCTGCCAGTAAAACGCAGTCTTTGGTTAGCCTTCTCCACAACATTTTCTATTTGTTCCTTCCAATTTAAGTTGTTCGTAATTGTAATACCTAGGTATTTAGTTTAATTCACGGGGGACTGATTTATCGTATAACCGAAGTTTAACGAGTTCCTTTTAGCACCCATGTGGATGATCTCACACTTTCCGTTATTTAGAGTCAACTGTCACTTTTCGCACCATTCAGATATGTTTTCTCAATCGTTTTGCAGTTTTTTTTATCTTCTGATGGCTTTATTAGTCGATAAACGACAGCGTCATCTGCAAACAACCGAAGACGGCAGCTCAGATTGTCACCAAAACCGTTTATATAGATAAGGAACAACAAAGGCCCTATAACACTACCTTGGGGAAGGCCAGAAATCATTTCTGTTTCACTTGATCACTTTCCGTCAATTACTACGAACTGTGAACTCTCTGACACGAAATCAAAAACCCAGTGACATAAGTGAGACGATATTCCATAAGCACACAATTTCACTACGAGCCGCTTGTGTGGTACAGTGTCAAAAGCCTTCCGGAAACCCAGAAATACGGAATCGATCTGAAAGCCCTTGTCAATAGCACTCAACACTTCATGTGAATAAAGAGCTAGTTGTGTTTCACAGGAACGATGTTTTCTAAACCCATGTTGATTGTGTGTCAATAGACCGTTTTCTTCGAGGTAATTCATAATGTTCGAACACAATATATGTTCTAAAATCCTGCTGCATATCGACGTTAACGATATGGGCCTGTAATTTAGTGGATTACTCCCACTACCTTTCTTGAACATTGGTGTGACCTGTGCAACTTTCCAGTCGTTGAGTACGGATCTTTCGTCGAGCGAACTTTTGTACATGATTGTTAGGTATGGAGCTAATACATCAGTATACTCCGAAATGAACCTAATTGGTATACAGTCTGGACCTGGAGACTTGGTTTTATTAAGTGATTTAAGTTGCTTCACTACTCCGAGGATATTTACTTCTACGTTCCTCATGTTGGCAGCTGTTCTCGATTCGAATTCTGGAATATTTATTTCGTCTTCTTTTGTAAAGGCATATCGGAAGGCTGTGTTAAGTAACTCTGCTTTGGCAGCACTGTCTTCGATAGTATCTCCATTGGTATCGCGCAGCTAACATACTTCAAATACTACCAGAATCTCTTTGGATTTTCTGCCAGGTTTCGAGACAAAGTTTCGTTGTGGAAACTGTTATAGGCATCTCGCAACTAAAGTGACTGCTTACACAACGCTTGTCCGCCCTATTCTGGAGTATTGCTGTGCGGTGTGGGACCCGCATCAGGTGGGGCTGACGGATGACATCGAAAAACTACAAAGAAGGGCAGCTCGTTTTGTATTATCACGAAATAGGTGAGAGAGCGCCACAGACATGATACGTGAATTGGAGTGGCAATCATTAAAGCAAAGGCTTTTTTAGTTACGACGGGATCTTCTCATGAAATTTCAATCACCAGTTTTCTCCTCCGATTGCGAAAACATTCTGTTGGCACCCTCCTACATAGGGAGAAATGATCATCGCGTTAAAATAAGAGAAATAAGGGCTCGCACGGAAAAATTTAAGAGCTTGTTTATCTCGCGCGCCGTTCTGGAGTGGAACGGTAGAGAGACAGCTTGAAGGTGGTTCATTGAACCTTCTGCCAGGCACTTTATTGTGAATAGCAGAGTAATCACGTAGATGTAGATGTTCATCTGCGGCTACTCAAACATGCGGCCTTTAAAAATATTCCGCTTAGTCGGATGTAGTTGCAACCGTTTTCATTGAAATAGAAAAGCCATATTATTAGTAAAACCTGGTAATGTATTGAACGATTTACGCTAATAGGCTGTTTCATATTGATGACGAAATACTTGTCTCCGCTTACAAGAGCACACTGCAGACATAAGTTATTCCAGTGAAGTTCTGTGTATATGCCAGTCATAGTATGTAATCAGCGCAGTCAGTTTGGTCGATGAGGAGACCTGCCGGAGAAGTAGAAAGAGCAATCGTGTTTGGACCTGGCCATGACCATACGGCGATTGAACTGTATGCGTATTAACGCGGGATGTCCAGCGTGTCTGCAAGGAATGGTCTAGCACAAGCAGTAGTTAACATGGCGTCAGAAGAGAGGACTTCACCTAATCGACACAGGCCGGAGAAGAGTGCCAAGCCAAATGAATGACAATGGGTTTGAAACCCGACAGGAATTGCTGGCCAATAAATGCAGGCGCATCTCTCCCAGTTAATGTGCGAATATTGCAGAGGTTACCTATGGATATTTAAAGTCAGGGACTTCATAAAAGGCTTGCAGTATCACATAAAGCTATATTCACTGGATCAACCAGCACGGAAACTGGTCAGTTCCTGACTAGAGGTTTCTAGTATGATCCGACGAGCTGTGATACTGACTCTGTTTAAACGACGCAGAGCATCGAGTGCACCGATGATCCAGTGTGCACAGTTGAAGCCGGTGGAGTAGGTGTCTGAGTTCAGCTTACCGTGAACAGGATCCAGGGTATTGATTTCCGCTTTATTGATGACCAAGTACAAGATGCCTCGTAGTATGTAATGTGGGAATTAATTGTGAGTCATTTCTGTCCTCGAGTGACGCTTGAGAGAGAACCACCCTTAAGAAACACCACTATAACCTGTACACAACAGATTATGTAAATGTGGACTAATAAAGTGGTCCTAGTATGAATCCAAAATTGGCAAACTTATGACAAAACAATAAATAACGTCTAATATCCCTCAGAAAAAGAGCAAAATTTATTAAGTGGTCAAGGTATACTAATTTATAAGAAAGGTTATTCGTCGTGACAGTGTATTTATTGAATAAATTGCGAATGTATTTTGGCATTAAAAAAAAAAAAACACACACACACACACACACACACAGATGGAGTTGAAACACCTTTATATCAAGATCATTTAAGTACTAGTGAGGTTGACCAATTTGGCATTAAGGTGTGGATCTCTATGCAAGGCACCTTCCCTTCTTTGAGTTTCAACTACAACGCTATCTGTTTCTATATTGAGCAGCAGTGAGTGCAAACCATTGAACTGCAAGTGTTTGGTTCATGCTTTAACTAAACATCTGGTGCTGCAGGTCGAAAGAACGTGCTGCGGAGAGTGAAAGGACACCTGAAAAATTCTTAACGTCTCTGGCTACAAAGATGCTCACCACACACTACAGTGTCTCATGCATAGCCCCATGCTCGTCGCCACTAACAGGCAAGTGTGCGGCTAGTGTGAGGCTTGCGTGGCCCTCGATGGACTCGAACGATGGACTGTGTTATGATCGCCTTGCTCCAATGGACCGCTGCTATTCAAACCTCTCTCCACGCCATTCTCTGACCAATTGTCCCAGTAGGTGTCCTTGAGCGAAGTCTCCTCTACATTCTCTCGAAAAAATCTACTCCCCCAAAATACGTTTCTCACGTGGAACACAACGAAAAACACACACTTCCAACTGACATGCTGGCAGGCTGTCTCTACACCAGTCGCATAAGCGTATTGCCACACACAGCCTCCCTCCATCACGTGGACGTAATCGCTCCCCCATTAGCGTGGTTTGCTACCGAAGTTTACAGACGATTACAGTGCATTTTCTGACGTCACCAGCTGCCTGCCTCCGCAGCTGCTTGGTAAGCACGGCAGAATGCCAACCGAGGGACCAGGTTCGATTCCCGGCCGGGTCGGGAAGTGAGCCTTGTGATCATCATCATTTGATCCTCACCGACAAGCAAGTTACCAAAGTGGCGTGAACTAAAATGATTTGCACCATGCGACCGTTCTACCCAACGGGAGGCCCCAGCCACACTCACGTTTAATTTCATCTGCTTCCCAATCACGATGCTTATTTTTTTGTGCGTATGAGAAATCACTTGGCGTGAGAAAGTAAGGGTCTCTAAAAATACACCTCCTGTGCTGGCAACACATTGTCGGGCTACCACAAGCGCGGGGCTATTTCAGACTCTGAGAAGAAACTTTTAACAAACCGAACACATGCGCTACTGCAAGAAAAAAAAAAAAAAAAAGGTTAAGGTTATCTGAAACCCGACAGGCAAACACCTGTAGATTCCGCAGAAGTTCATTTTGCTCACAGAGAACAGTTCCCTGGGCACCGGCCCGTAATGCGTCAGCGCCTCAGAGTTGTAAATAAAAAAGCCTTCGGCTAACGTGGGAAGTAACGTACAGCAGTGCACTAACGCCAGGATGTTCCTCTGGAGTTGGCCGGCTCCCCGTAGGCGCGGGTCGTCTCTTCTACATCCCCCCTCCCACCCACAAAACGCTATGCGAAAGCAGCGACCAGTTTCCAAACTGCCCCCGGCATTGCGCAGCCCCAGAACTGCGGCCCATTACGTAGTCCCTGAGGTGACTCTACGAGCAGCGTGTTTCTCACAACACAGTGCCATCACAAACAGCTCTCAACATTATTTGATAGAAAGGAAGACCCATCACTTCTAATTACCCAGAGCAACTAGATGCCGAGGAAAGGATTACGCACTCATTGTCGACTCAATTGAATACCAAACTGCTCTAATGCCATCCTATTTAGAAAATCGTGCATTAAATGCATATGTATTCAAGACTAAATCAATAAAAATGAAAGGAACAAGCCATCTTTGAAAGTGTAACTCCTACTTCTATATCTTCATGAATACTATGAGTCCCATTTTCCACGATGACAATAGCCGCATTCACAGATCTGTATATATACGTCACTGGTTTGACAAATACGCATGCAGCTTTCCTACCGTAAGAGGTATGGTAAATCACCCGATCTTAATTCCATGGAAAATGTGGGGGACTAATTGGAGAATGAGCGAAATGCAGAAATCAACATCTTAAACTGGCACCATCAACTTCTCACAGCAAATACCAATTGAGACTTTTATAATTTGAATTCATCGTCGAATATTTTCTCATGTACCTTAGCCTTAACAATTTTTTTGGCTTATACACTGAGGTGACAAAATTAGTGTTGTAGTGATATGCACACAGGCAGATGGCTGGCGGTAGTATCGCGCACAGAAAGTATAAAAGGGCAGTGCAATGATGCAACTGTCATTTACGTTCAGGTGTTTTATATGAAAAGATTTCCGTCGTGATTATGGCCGCATGACGACAATTAACAGACTTGGGACGCGGAATCGTCGTACATGGAGCTAGAAGTATGGGGGATTCCATTTCGCGTATCATTAAGAAATTCTATATTACGAGATCCACAATGTCAAGACAGCGGCGAGAATGCCAAATCTCAGACATTACCTCTCTCCACGGACAACGGAGTGGGCGACGGCCTTCGGTTGACCGAGAGCCGCGCTATTTGCAGAGTTGTCAGTGCTAACAGACAAGGAACACAGCGTGCGATAAACGCAGAAATAAACGTGGGACGTACGATGAACGTAGCCATTACGACAATGTGGAGACATTTGGTGTTAATGAGCTATGGCAGCAGACAGCCAAAGTGAGCGCCCTTGTAAACAAATGGTTCAAATGGCTCTGACAAGGGAACCTCCCCATCGCACTCCCCTCAGATTTAGTTATAAGTTGGCACAGTGGACAGGCTTTGAAAAACTGAACACAGATCAATCGAGAAAACAGGAAGAAGTTGTGTGGAACTATGGAAAAAATAAGTAAAATATACAAACTGAGTAGTCCATGTGCAAGATAAGCAACGTCAAGGATAGTCTCAGTTCAGGAGCGCCGTGGTCCCGTGGTCAGCGTGAACAACTGCGGAACGAGAGGTCCTTGGTTCAAGTCTTCCCTCAGGTGAAAAGTTTACTTTGTTTATTTCCGCAAAGGTATGATCTGTCAGTTCGTTCATTGACGTCTCTGTTCACTGTAACAAGTTTAGTGTCTGTGTTTTGTGACCGCACCGCAAAACCGTGCGATTAGTAGACGAAAGTACGTTCCTCTCCAATGGGAACCGAAAACATTTGATCGCAAGGTCAACCGATTTCTCCACAGGAAAACACGTCTGATATATTCTATACGACACTGGTGACGGCATGTGCGTCACATGACAGGAATATGTTGTCGACCCAACTAACTTGTACACTTGGCGAATGGGTAAAAAGATTCTTCTACCTTGCCCGATTTAGGTTTTTTTGTGGATGTGATAACTCCCAAAAAAGTGATGAAAACATGAGTTTGTCATATAAACTGCAACAGATGAATGCAACAGTTTCACAGTCACACAATTTTCGCTGTGCTCTGTCAAAACATATGTTTTTAACGTTTTCCAATTTTTTCCGTGTGTAGACCGTCAAATCCTGCATATGTCCAAGCAAATCTGAACATGTCCTGGAATTTTCGAGAGCGAAGTTGATTATGTGTGAGCGCCTGAACTTTGATAACTGACACACGTCAATTGCTAGAAAATAAAAAAAGTTAAAATTTTTACTCGAGGGAAGACTTGAACCAAAGTCCTCTCGTCCCGCAGTTGCTTACGCTAACCAAGCGACCACGGCACTCCTCGAATACCGTTATTCTTCATGTTGCCTATGTTACACATCGACTACTCAATTTGTATATTTTACTTATTTTTTTCATAGTTCGACAAAACTTCTTCCTGTTTTCTCGATTGATCTGTGTTCAGTTTTTCAAGGCCTATCCACTGTGCCAACTTATAACTAAATCTGAGGGGGGTGCGATGGGGAGGTTCCCTTGTGAGCACTATGGGACTTAACTGCTGTGGTCATAAGTCCCCTAGAACTTAGAACTACTTAAACCTAGCTAACCTAAGGACATCACACACATCCATGCCCGAGGCAGGATTCGAACCTGCGACCGTAGCGGTCGCGCGGTTCCAGACTGTAGCGCCTAGACCCGCTCGGCCACACCGGCCGGCTCCTTGTAAACAGCTCGTGACCATATCGGTTGGACCCTAGATCACTGGAAAATCATGGCCCGGTCAGATAAGTCCCGATTTCAATTGGTAAGAGCTGATGTTAGGGCTCGAGCGTGGCGCAGACACCACGAAGCTACGGACCCAAGTTGTCAACAATGCACTGTGCAAGCAGGTGGTGGCTCCATAATCGTGTGGACTACGTTTACATGGAATGGACTGGTCCTCTGGTCCAACGAAACCGATCCTTGACTGGAAATAGTTATGTTCGGCTACTTGGAGGCCATTTTCAGTCCATTGTCAGCCCATAACTTTCGTCACCTCACTGTGCTGTCCACGGTAGTATAGTTTTTCCGTACACATCACCTGCGTCTCGTGTTGAATTCTGTAATGC
Source organism: Schistocerca nitens (assembly GCF_023898315.1). Lineage (NCBI taxonomy): Eukaryota > Metazoa > Arthropoda > Insecta > Orthoptera > Acrididae > Schistocerca > Schistocerca nitens. The sequence continues at coordinate 195,907,343 of NC_064622.1, read as the reverse complement.
GCCACCGGTAAAAACAGTTTTCTGTACAGCAAAATTCTCTCGAGAGCGGAGAACTCAACCCAACATTCGTACCACTCGAAACAAATAAAACGAATCCTACTGATTCTAATATTGGGATGACATCTGTTTCATCAGTATCACTGCGGCCTGGACTTCGGTTAACAACGTGCAACTACATTACATGCAAGAAGATAAAAAGTTAAACAAAATAATTAAACATAGCAAGTTCATGGATAAATGTTGGACAGCGTGTTATGTATTATAAACCAAAGCTGTTCCCAAATCTTACGCCTCAAAAGGCCAATTATATTAACGTCGTTATTTAAATTATGACGTAAGGTCATCCTCTGTGAGCAGTCAACAAAAAATACAGGTGACCCTGGACGGCAAAGGCACACTAGCTGGCCCAGAAGGGCACTATAACAGTGGCCGGGACGTTGGTTTCACCAGTAACAGTTTTATTACAGTAAGACGTCACACAGTACCTAGCAAACTTTTATGGCATGTGACCGTGGCCGCGGAAGCCTACGAAATGGCGCAAGGGTATTAGAAATATAAATAACCTTTTTAGTGCAACAACAATAATCTGGTTATGACAGCAATAGTCTTGTATCGCGTAGTAACTCGTTGATATTGCCTTTAAATATAAACGCCAACACCGCTTACTAGAGCACAGAAGTATGAGAAACAAACATTTGGCTGTATGCAAAGTTTCTTCATGTGCTGATAAACTGACAATTTCATTTTAAACTGGGAGCTAGTGATAATACAAATTTACGTTTCTGAATTTTAATTAAATTATTATTGGTTTCTTTTCTGCAGAATAATATTTTCCCTCCAAACTTCGAATCCGTAAGAAGACTGTAGCTTCAACACACAATCGATTGCTAAGCTGCAGCATTTGCGTTGAATGATACAGGCAAACAATGATTTGTTTCCATACAAACAGTCAGACTGAGCAATTTCTGGCATGGTTTCAACACTTGAATTAAACTTCTTACATGAATGTACACCGTCTGTCCCATGAGACATGGGCAGTATTTGTGGATGTGACACGAACGATCCTTTGAATAAAAAAGTTTTATGTGAAGGTTTGCCCTACTCCGAATGGTTTTGCGAGATAGAACATATTTAATGCACATTGTTATTTATTTTCTGTTTTATTCAGCACATTATATGCGCTTTACAAAGTATCATCTGAAACATACGTATTTTGAACGCGTTCACGTCTAATCAATAGCTTACATGTCACACTACAGCTACGATAAGTTCACAATAAAGATCGAATAATCCATCGTCATCTTCACTGCATCGCTGCACTCCTGGGAGTACACGTAGTTTTGCTTGTCAGATTGCCTCTGCACGTTCCCTAATGGGAGCAATGCCCATAACGCGACCACACAGTTCATCTTGCGTATTCACTTTTCATTTCTACATCTGAGACTCGATTCAGGCCCATAAACAAAAATCTAATGATATACGGTCTGGTGATCTTGGTGGTCTCCTAGCTGTAATACCAAGACAAATCCAGCTGTTAGGGTACGTGCGCTTCACCTCAAAAATGTACGTTAACTGAGTTCTATCTTGCAATCCGTTCAGAATAGGGCGCATGCCTATTGGCTGTTTGTTGCCTCAAATGAGAGTTTCTGTCATATCCCTGAAAACAGACCACCCTCCCGGGCACCACGTATAAGGGAATGATAGAGTTAATTGCTCTGGCAGTACAGTCAGAATTTGGTATTTCTTATAAGAGTTCGCTTTATAGGAGATATGGTTCCGTGTCGTCTCGGAAGCTTCGTACTCGATGTTATAACCGTGAATCGAGCAGTCAATTGGTACATCGCACAGTTTAAAACATTTCCGTTGCATAGACTGTTCCATAAAATTACGGGCGAACTGCCAACTGTCAGTATCTTGCCATCACGGTATTTCAGCGCAGAGCCCTCTGGTCATCTTCAGGTGTATGCTGGCGCAGTATTCACGGCTCCCTTCGTTAACATCCCGCCGTCGCATGTATGGTGTCTGCAGTTGTCACCGCGCAAGCACCCTTATTTAACTACACCCCCCCCCCTCCACATGCGAGGTGTATCTAGTTGTCGCGCGTATTGCTTGAGCTTACGTGCTTCACCTCGTCTGGTATTCTGTGCGCTGCCGAGAGCGACCACAGTGCTGAAAACCCGCCTTCGCCATATCAGATCCATCGCCTTCACATTGTAAAATCGCAGAACCTGCGCCGGTTACGCAGGAATCCTGTCATACGTCATTAATGGGCGTCGGCACAATTGACACCCTTCTGGTGTTTTAGAGACGTTTACACAACGAGTGTAACACCGAAATGCTTATCGCAGAAAATTGGCTGCATCAGCGTATGAAATGCGCTGTTCGGAACAAAGCATTTGTGTTAGTCGGGGTCTTCGTGATTTTGTGTTTCGCAGAGATATCATTAGAGAAATTCGAAAAACGGTGACAAGAAAAATGGCGACGTTTGCCAGCATACTGATTCGTAATGGTCTTTACCTTCAGTTGTTACTACTGACCCAAACAGTACCAGACATCTCCCTGACGATATTGTTAAATTAGAAATTCTTTCTAAGATATATACTCGAGTCACGTGAAGTGTTCAAATACGGACAACAGCATAGTTCGTTTTTTAATACTGACAAGGGAACCTCCCCATCGCACCCCCCTCAGATTTAGTTATAAGTTGGCACAGTGGACAGGCCTTGAAAAACTGAACACAGATCAATCGAGAAAATAGGAAGAAGTTGTGTGGAACAATGAAAAAAATTAGTAAAATATACAATCTGAGTAGTCCATGCACAAGATAGGCAACATCAAGGAGAATGTGAGCGCAGGAGCGTCGTGGTCCCGTGGTTAGCGTGATTAGCTGCTGAACGAGAGGTTCTTGGTTCAAATCTTCCCTCGACTGAAAATTTTACTTTTTTATTTTCCCAAAGTTATAATCTGTCCGTTCGTTCACTGACGCCTCTGTTCACTGCAATAAGTTTAGTCTGTGTTTTGCGACCGCACCGCAAAACCGTGCGATTAGTAGACGAAAGGACGTGCCTCTCCAATGGGAACCGAAAACATTTGATCGCAAGATCATAGGTCAACCGATTCCTCCACGGGAAAACACGTCTGATATATTCTATACGACACTGGTGACGGCATGTGCGTCACATGACAGGAATATGTTGTCGACCCACCTAACTTGTACACTTGGCGAATGGGTAAAAAGATTGTTCTACCTTGCCCGATTTAGGTTTTATTGTGGATGTGATAATCACTCCCAAAAAAGTGATGAAAACATAAAAGTTTGTCACATAAACTTAAAAAAAAATTAAACTTTTCACTGGAGGGAAGACTTGAACCAAGAACCTATCGCTCCACAGCTGCTCACGCTAACCACGGGACCACGGCGCGTCTGAGTTTACATTAGCCTTGATGTTGCTTATCTTGCACATGGACTACTCAGTTTGTATATTTTGCTTCTTTTTTTGAAGTTCCACACAACTTCTTCCTGTTTTCTCGATTGATCTGTGTTCAGTTTTTCAAGGCCTATCCACTGTGCCAACTTATAACTAAATCTGAGGGGGGTCCGATGGGGAGGTTCCCTTGTGAGCAACTAACAGAAGCACATTACTAGAATAAAAGGATAAATGATATTAAACTACAAATGACTAAATGAGCAATGCATCTGTGGCAACGGCATTGCCGCAGTGGATACACCGGTTCCCGTACGATCACCGTAGTTAAGCAATGTCGAGCGTGGCAACGACTTGGATGGGTGACCATCTGGGCCGTCATGCACTGTTGCTATTTTTGGGGGTGCACTCAACCTCGTGATGACAATTGAGGAGCTACACGACCGAATAGTAGCGGCTCCGGTCACAGAAAACCATCATAACGACTGGGAAAGTGGTGTGCTGACAACACACCCCTCCTATCCGCATCCTCAGCTGAGGATGACATGGCAGTCAGATGGTGCCGATGAGCCACTTGTGGCCTGAAGACGGAGTGCTCATAATATTTCGTAAGTATTATGTACGTAAAAAAAATTTCCGCTGATTTTTTTGCACAGACTCACTTTAAGACAACAATAAAAATGTGTTTCATTTCATAACACAATTCTACGTGTATTACAATGCTCAAATTGTCTCACTATGAGACATCGGTTCTTCAAGTTAGTGTGCTATCGAATGCTGTAGAACTTTTTATTACTTTAAGTATATCGTTATTGTTTCTTAAACTTTCGTTCATTTTTGTTAAATTTATTTTAATTGTAGATTCAGTGCTGGAGGCGAAGCATAACTTCATGTCTCACTTACTTTGAAAGAATGTGGCTGATAATGGACTTATTTCAGCAGGATAATGTTCGGCCACGTAATCGGAACTCGAGTGCAAGACTTCTTCGAGGCATGACTGGTACTACCACTCCTCTGACCTTCATGTTCGCCACATCAACCATCGAACTTTTTCGAGATATGATTCGTCTGTCAAGGTGCTCAATCTACCGCAGTTCATACCTTGTTGACTAGTATACGTGGTTTATGTAGAGAAAAATGGTTGAAATGGCTCTGAGCGCTATGGAACTTAACGTCTGAGGTCATCAGTCCCATAGAACTTAGAACTACTTAAACCTAACTAACCTGAAGACATCAACACATCCATGGCCGAGGAAGGATAGGAACCTGCGACCGTAGTGGTCGCGCGGTTCCAGATTGAAGCGCCTAGAACCGCTCTGCCACCACCGGCCGGCTTGTGTAGGGAGATTACTTAGAGAAACATGTGACGTGTGATTCATGCCATGGTGGTTAGAAGAGCTAATTGCATCACAACGTGTAATCTCAGTGTTAGAATTGATGGGGAATTCTGACGCTAGTGTATTGTTGTATAGATAGTCGGCGATATGAAGCACTTTTCAGATCTATTTACTCATCATGGATCTGATATTTTTACATACGTTAAACAACAGGAGGGGGAGCATGGTTGTAAGAATTCATCTATTATGCCTGTTAACCCTTTCCAATATTTTCGCGAATGTCACCGCAATCTGTGATTGTTTCTCGTTTTGGTTGCTCCTTTGTGTGCAGTGACGTTGCTGCTTTAAGAAGTAACTTAACGTACGCTACAACCATGTACGTGGCATATGGGAAGTGATAAAATTCAAATTAAATTTGGATGTTCTTAGAGAAAGGGGGGGGGGTTGTTCTGGCATAACCACAAGCGCTGGCACGAAGACGGAGGAAACAAGAGCAGAGAAGGCGGTGAGTCGACGTAATCCAATAACCTGCTAACGAGGACCACTCCGTGGCAGGAGCGTCCTCTACAAGAAGAGAATATAATCGCCGCTGCTGCCAGACTCGGCCGCTCAGTACTAGACCAGCATAGTATTCGCACAATTCTAGACCGGGACTAGTCGACCAGCACAGTTGTAAGCCGGCACTCGCAGAACAGTCATCCATTTCTTGTATGGACATTGTCTACGTTCAAAGTATTTGTCAATTTCTTTATTGTAATAAAAACTATTAATATGATTTGCTTGAATTTTTGTATAGCATTCCGAGAACGCAGCATCTTCTAGGCACGATATACGAGATGATTTGGCGAGGAGGTGTTACAAACAAACCCCGCGCCTGACGGCCACAGATTTTTGTTTTGTTGGCGCCTTAATTTTCTCTTGTCTTTACTTTGCAGGAGCGTTTCCGTGCTTTCACATTTTCTTGCCGTATTCGCTAATCATTGTTTTCAGGTGGGCATTGCTGAAAATTTCTTTGCTTGCTTGCCTTGTCTGCTTTTTGCATTTATGTCTTCCAAAATTCCCACCCTGCCTCTCCCGCAGGCTGCTCCACAGCCACGAGCGCTAGATGCCACACAGTTTATACAGATGTTTCAGTTCCAGACGCAACGTTACTCAACACGGTGCAGCAGCTACTGGCCAACGCTGCGCACCCGAAGGAACAAGCACCATCTAAAACAGCTGCTGTACCACCTTTCCAACAGTATGGTGACCAAGAAGAGGAATGGCTCGAATGGTTGCCACAGTTTGGGGCGCACATCCTAGCTCACAACATACCACGTACTGTGAAACTTGCATTTCTATTATCCATGGTAGGAAGTGCAGTGTTCCGCTTCATCAACAAACTCTTCCCTAACGCCACTCTGAGCGAACTGCCTTATCAATTACTGGTAGATTCGCTAACTCACTATTATAACCAACAAGTGAATGTATTAGCAGCTGGGTATCAATTCTTTAGTTGCAAAAAAAGGTCAGAACGAACTTTTCGCGAGTGAGTCACAGATTTGCCGGGTATGACAAGGAAATGAAAATTCAGATGTGCTTGCCGTGCTTTATATTCAGATGCTATGTTGCGTGATGCGATCGTGTACAGTGTACCTGATGTCAAACTCAGAACAGATTCTGAAACAGTCCGAGGCATCATTTCAGCAGGTAATTCAAATATTAGAACAGTATGATTAAGTATGACTTTCAGAAAAGCATCATCCACACAATTCCGAAGACGGCAAGAGCTGACAAGTGCGAGAATTATCGCACAATCAGATTAACAGCTCATGCATCGAAGCTGCTTACAAGAATAATATATAGAAGAATGGAAAAGAAAATTGAGAATGCGCTAGGTGACGATCAGTTTGGCTTTAGGAAAAGTAAAGGGACGAGAGAGGCAATTCTGACGTTACGGCTAATAATGGAAGCAAGGCTAAAGAAAAATCAAGACACTTTCACTGGATTTGTCGACCTGGAAAAAGCGTTCGACAATATAAAATGGTGCAAGCTGTTGGAGACTCTGAAAAAAGTAGGGGTAAGGTATAGGGAGAGACGGGTCATATACAATATGTAAAACAACCAAGAGGGAATAATAAGAGTGGACGATCAAGAACGAAGTGCTCGTATTAAAAAGGGTGTAAGACAAGGCTGTAGCCTTTCGCCCCTACTCTTCAATCTGTACATCGAGGAAGCAATGATGCAAATAAAAGAAAGGTTCAGGAGTGGAATTAAAATACAAGGTGAAAGGATATCAATGGTACGATTCGCTGATGACATTGCTATCCTGAGTGAAAGTGAAGAAGAATTAAATGATCTGCTGAACGGAATGAACAGTCTAATGAGTACACAGTATGGTTTGAGAGTAAATCGGAGAAAGACGAAGGTAATGAGAAGTAGTAGAAATGAGAACAGCGAGAAACTTAACATCAGGATTGATGGTCACGAAGTCAATGAAGTTAAGGAAGTCTGCTACTTAGGCAGTAAAATAACCAATGACGGACGGAGCAAGGAGGACATCAAAAGCAGACTCGCTATGGCAAAAAAGGCATTTCTGGCCAAGAGAAGTCTACTAATATCAAATAGCGGCCTAAATTTGAGGAAGAAATTTCTGAGGATGTACGTCTGGAGTACAGCATTGTATGGTAGTGAAACATGGACTGTGGGAAAACCGGAACAGAAGAGAATCGAAGCATTTGAGATGTGGTGCTATAGACGAATGTTGAAAATTAGGTGGACTGGTAAGGTAAGGAATGAGGAGGTTCTACGCAGAATCGGAGAGGAAAGGAATATGCGGAAAAGACTGATAAGGAGAAGGGACAGGATGATAGGACATCTGCTAAGACATGAGGGAATGACTTCCATGGTACTCGAAGGAGCTGTAGAGGGCAAAAACTGTAGAGGAAGACAGAGATTGGAATACGTCAAGCAAATAATTGAGGACGTTGGTTGCAAGTGCTACTCTGAGATGAAGAGGTTAGCACAGGAAAGGAATTCGTGGCGGGCCGCATCAAACCAGTTGAAACGTCCCCTTTTGAAAAATTATACAATATTTTTAGCGCAACGCAATCTGACTTTCAAAAATCCCTGACTAACATTAACCTATACCTTTCACAAATCACTTACCTCACCAAAAATCTTCGTTACTCGAACTACTGCAAAACAGTGAGCGCCACTACTGCCAGCTAAATAAAAGATTCAAACTACGGAAGGCACTAACTACTGACAGGCATAGTTAGGAAATGAAAGATTTTAGTAGAGAACAAACAATGTATTTAACTTAATAGTGTTGAAAAATCATAATATACATAACATATCATGGCATCCAGTCTTACAAATTTCCATACTCCGCCATCTCTCTCCCCACATCCACCACTGCTGGCGGCTCACCTCCAATCGCGCAACGCTACGCGCTGTTAACGTCCAGCTGCCCAACACTACAATGGCAGACAACAATGCAAACTAGCCACAGACTGCACACAGCACAGCCAGTGATTTTTCATACAGAGCGCTACGTAACGTTGCCAATAAGAAAACATAAACAGCCTACTTACATAGCCCCCATGCTCCCCACAAAAAATTTTACAAATTGTTTTGGGCAGTGCCCAATAATTATTAGGTAAAATTTTTCATAATTACAATAGCAAAGAAATCAAATGCACACATTTATTGATACAATGTTGGTCAAAAGCTAAAATTTTCTCACAGTCCATAAAGACAGTCCTAATCATTCTTCACTGTAAAATTGCAGTGTTTTTCTCAAAGTCTGAGCAGTAAAGAGAATGCACACGGAAGTAGTGGATTTCCATGCAGTCTTGAAGAAGTAGTGCTGTCCATCCAACGGAAAGACAGTGTTGACTCTTGACATGCAGACAGGTAATGGGCCACGACAGAGCAAACCCACCACAGAGTCAGTTGAAGTTTTGAAGAATATTGGTATGTAGGTCATCACAGAGCAGACCAACTATAGTCTTGGTAGAGAGTATGGTATTGGTGGGCCACCAGAGGTGCAGACCCACTGAAGACCTTGTAGAGAAGGCTACCAGCCATCTGCTGTGACTGTGCAGGTGCACAATCACCATTGAAGAGTCTTGTGGAGAATATAGCAAGTCCATGAACCACCACTTGTGCACTCCCAAAAAAATTTTTTTGAAATGTCCTTAGAACCAGCAATGCTGTTATCCAGTCCCTTGCTGAATTATTAACACACGTGCAAACACTATCAGTCCCTACTTATCACATATTGTCCATATACTATGACCAATAGAAAAGTGTGCAGTGAAATGTAACTTAATTTGAAGAACTGGTGTCTATACAATTATAAATTTACAACATGAAGATACAATTACAAAGGTACAAAATACATCATTACAGAACAAAATAGTACAGATAACATTTGTAGTAGTACAGACTTTACAAAAGAATAGAAATAAACAGATACATCAGTGTTACAGGAATTATGACATAAGTACATACATAAAAGATCAGAATAACTTCTGAAACATCAACTTCACACATGAGCATTAAAACAGAACTGAATAAATAATGTCTAAACATCTTTACAAAGAAAATAACATATTATCAGAAAAATTCTACAATGTAACTCTCATCAGAAACATATAAAGACAGGAAGAACATAAATATACAAGAGTACACAAACACATAGCGGAATAACAGAAAGGGAAAGGACAGGGTTTGTTTGCAGTGTAACATTTGGTACTGCAGTCCAACCCAAAACTTAATTCCATAGATCTTTCGTCTTATTTCAACATTTGTTTCCACCAAAAAAATCCTATCCAAGCATGCTTTCTGTATTTATATGTTCACATATTTATTACCTCATTATTTATTTTCCATTATCTTACCTCATCATTTTTTCCAAGAAAATCCTACCTAAACCTGTTGTCTCTAAACCCTACTTTTTTTGTTCATATCCTCTTTCAAAATACTTTTTTGGCCAAACCATTTTCTTATAGCTTCTCAATGCATTTCTTACAATTCATCACAACTCGTTCTCTCCTATAGCTTACCCCATCTTAAGCTAACTTAAATCTACTGAGCTCAGACGCTAAACTAAGGGATGTGGCAATGCAGTAGTACAAAACAATTAACACAAACAGCAATGAAAAAAATGGAAATCGTCAAAGCAAGCTGCAATAAATCTAAATTACCAAGCAATGCAACATTACAACTAATATGAGCCAATGTGCAGCAACAAGAAAAATAAATCAGTAGTAAAACTAGCTTAACAGAGTAATACAAAGTGAAATTTAGTAGCACTATGCCTGGCAAACAGCAGCAGCAAACGCAATAACTTATATCTAAACATGAAAAAGCTCAAGCAGAAAAAATATTACATTAAAGACAACAATGCAGATAAGGGAAATGTATATTCACATCTTAATGTCTATGTAATTAAAGTGGTGCACCACAACTTATTCTACAAAATAAATTACCAAGTACTTGAAAAGAAAATTATGAATGCAATTCCTGTGAAGGTAAATGTCTTTTTGTGCTCCCTCATTTTTTTGAAAAAAATTATTATTTACTCGATCTGTAGACAGAAAATATTTATATTAGTACATCTATAAAATTTTATTTTAACCAATGCTGCAGTGCAGCTAGAAACTAGATAATAAACGAAATGAGCAAATATACAGATAAAGCAAGCCATATGGCATTTCTCTCAACTAGCAAGACAATTGATGTAAATTGTTTCTCATCATTTCATTAGGCGTTTTAGTAAATATCATAAATTAAGAGTTCCACAGTGTTATCATATGTTTTCAAGTTTGAGTGTGTCGTATTTGCGATGCTTTCTACAAAGAAATGTCAATAGCGAGGATAATGGCCTCCCCCTTCTTTTTTTACCTGTGCCTCTGAAAAGGCACACACTAATGGCTTTTTCTCCAGGCGTCTGACACAGCTGGCCGCTCAAGACGCATTACGTCAAGGTCACTTGGCTTTCCTACCGAAATATTTACGACACCAGTTTGCACTACAGTGACAGTCTCATATAAAAAATTCACTGGTCGAGAATTTGCGTTGTAAATGTGTAGAAACAAAATCCTATGAATATAACAGTGTTCAAAAAGTTTTCGTCGGCATTGTGATACATTCGCGCATTTACACACATTTCATAACTCTTAAAGTACGATTCTTGGTTTCCAACATCCTTTTCCACAAATCAGAGTCCCTAACCACTACTCATTAGTCCTTACCTTATTCGTCGACACATCTTCAATATTTCATCATAACAGATACATAGCATAATCAAATAACTCATAGAGCATCAGCTTATTGATCATAAACATACCACAACAGCATAATATACATAGTCATCGTAATAATAACATCATAACACCTCAGTCAACTCTCAAAATCGTCGTAGCTTCCTCCAATAACTTCAAAACCTAAAAAAATTCTCTGCTCATGTCAAATGTGTCATCTGCCTCAAACACACTTTAAAAATCGTGATCCCATACCAAATATATCATTCAAAGCTCTCATAATATCACAATGGGTCCGAAAAAATATGAACAGTTCACAAAGTACAGACAAAATACAATTTCGTAAGTGTGAAGTTACCCAACTGTGTAATTGCGTAAACATGTGTCACTGATGTAGTAAAAAAATGTTTATCTCTCAGTTAAATGATCAGATAGCTGTGTAACTTGTGTGTTAGAGAAATATGGTACCGATGTGTAAAGTTGTATAAGCAAATACCATATTAGCTAGGGCTCCTTGTGTTTGCCAAACACATGGTACACAAAGTAGGCGTGTATCCCCTGAGGATTAATGTAATTATACCCTCAGGTGTTACAGATTACAACAATGGAATGAAATGTATCATGGAAAACTTTCTTTGTAATTCAAAAATCTTGAAAAATAAATGGCTTAAGTACAAAATTAATCCTCAAATGCGTGTCCTGTAGCGCTAAATGTGCGTCTTGCTGTAAGATAACTCTGTGGGAGTGTCGTAGTTATCGTCCTCTGTAAGCAAAGTTCTGGTACTTACCTCATCATAAACGAAAGTGAAATTCTTTGCGTATAGATATCGTAGTCATTACGTACCTTACCGTGATCAGGAAAGTATTATAATGTAACGTATTGTTGTGCTACGAAAAAGGCTGTCTCATTGTAGCTATACCACAAAAGTTACTATTAAAACATGTTTTACTTTTAAGAAGAATTCATAAAAACTGTGCAGATATAAAACAGATACACCGCAAAAGCAACAATGTAAACTGTCTCACATATTAGTAGCGTCGTGATATAATTGTGTAGCTATCAAAGAAACCAAATGCTAAGTCATCTTTAATCTCACCGAATGTACTTCAAATAAAGCGTATCTTTTCAAGTAAACCAAAATATTGCATTAAAATCTTATTGGCAGTATATGTTTTAAGTATGTAAGCCTGATAGTCGTTACGTAATTGTGCAACTAACAAGCAAGAATGTACAAATAACAACACTATGTCGTCTGTTCACTATAACAATGCATTCGTAATTTCTGTTTAAATAAGTTCTCTTGGTTCTTGACTGGATATTTAACTTCAAACATTGTTGCATGTTAACAGATTCAAAGTCTGACAAAGCATACTAGTAACGTGAAGTGAAAAATTTTATAGCAAAGACTAAATTATAAAACAAATTATCTCTCAATAAACGGTTTTACATGTGAAATGTGGTGCAATCTTTTACTCTTCCTAGTACGCAGTTTCGGTTTCAACGCAATTATCATGTGGTTACGTCGCTAAGGAATACTGGAATTTTTCTCAAGGTTATTTTTTCTCTGAGCCAGCCTGCGCACGCGCTGCCTGTGGTGCGAGTCATTGTCTGTCTCTTTGTTGGCGCGCGCCGTTATTGGGATTAGGAGACCGAACTTCTACAAATTCACCTTGATGAGAAGGCCCTGCCCTGTTTGAAGCTCACCAGTTCTGATGGAATTCAGGTCTGTTGTTTTGTCGGTAGTTTACATAGTTTCTTGTTTGTCGGTCATGTGGTGGAGAATTTCTCCCTGAATCATAACTGCGCGCCGAACTGTTGCGTCTGAAAGTATTCTGTCTCCCTTGATAATAATTATTTTGGTTCCCATATTGCCAGTTTCTCTGATTGTCTCTGTGATAGTCATTACTGCGGAGAGGTGATCTTTCCCTGTAATTATTACTACTCTGCCAACGGTTATCATACGGGTGGTGTCTGTTTCGGTCACGATTTACGTTGAAAGAATAGCCTTGTCGTATATTATTTCTGTCATCGCGGAATTGTGACGGATGTGATCTGTAATTGTTGTACTCCTGTTTTCGCGTTCTCCGATTGTCAGTGTCAATTTCCAGTTCTTGTAACAGTCCCTGAAAAGCTTCAATGTCTTCTTTGCAACGTCCTGCTAAAATAATATGTCGTAAATGTTCAGGCAGTTTGATTAAGCAAATGCGGATGAGTTCTGTGGGGCCGTATGGGTTTGACAGGTACTGGTTCTTGTGCAACATGTCTTCAAAATATTTCACAAGACTGGAAAATTCAGATTGTTCGAAATGTTTCATCATTATGATGCTATGTTTTACTCGGTCTTGTGTAGCTTGAGACCAATATGCTGAGAGGAAGGCATGATAAAAATCTCCTTCACTGTGACAATCGTGAATGACCGATCGCATTCTTACAGCTGGTTCATTCTCCAAGTAGCCACACATAAATTCTAACCTGTGCTCCAATGACCAGTTGGGAGGAAAACAATGAGAGAATTGATGGAGCCACGCTTGTGGATGAATGTCGTTGGCAGAATTCTTAAACGTTTTGAATTTACGTGTAGTAATGAACAGCTTATAGTCAAAATCATCGTGTCGGCGAGTAGCATATCGGTCATTGTTACGTCGTGTCGGCGGTTCCATCTCAAAATTCGGTGCACCTTGCCAATTTCTTTCATAATTTCCGAAATGCCCTGTGTTATTATTTTGTGGCTTTTCCGTATTTCTAAGTTCCTCTTCCCGTGTTGGAGCGCGAGTGTCCTCTGAAATATGAAATTTTTGTATTACTTGTGCCAACTGATCTTGTACTTCCCAGATTTCTCTTTTGTATCGCGTATTAATTTGATTCTGATTTTGTTTGAATTTCTTAATTTGTTCATACTCTTCCATGTCAGTGATGGCTACAGGTCTTGTGTCATTCAGATCATCATCTACCTTTGCAGATAAGTTAGTGAACTGATCCGAAAGTTCGGCTACTTTCTCCGATAGTGTACTTATTTCCTCAGTTTGTTTTTCTGAACCAAGTTTCAGAGTGTCCATTTGTGTTGAAATCGTATCTACTGTGTCCTTTAAGTTTTCTTGAGTTTTTGCAAGTTGCGTAACCGAATCGGTAGATGCAACTGAGTCCATTTTAGCTTGCAAGGTGTCGTCATTTTCATGAACAATAGTTTGCAGTTCTTTTATGGCTGTTTCGTGATTCTGTAATGCATTTTCATGACGCGAAAAAATAGGTTGGAAATGCTCACAAATTTGTGTTTTTACGTCATTACAGACTTTTTGACATTTCGATTCGATGTTATGTAACTCAGTAGTTAAATCTTCACGTGTTTGTTCAAGCGTGGTGTCTAACTTTTGAAGATTTTGTTCCATTGTGTCTAACTTTTTAAGATTTTGTTCCACTGTGTCTAACTTTTTAAGATTTTGTTCCACTGTGTCTAACTTTTGAAGATTTTGTTCCACTTGTTTCTGATTTTGTTCGAGCGTTGTGTATAACTTTTGTAGCCTTTGTCCCAATTGTTGCATTTACTGTAATAACAATGCATTAGTGTCTGGAATCTGTTCCTCTACGCTTTTCGGCAGTGCATTTGCACCGGCAACATTCACATTTTGACAAGCAGAAAATGTGTCTTGACTTATTTGAGAAAACGGTGAGGACGCAAAACCTGAATCTACAGTATTTGCAAAATTGTATCCTGTCATTTCGGATTCCTGAGGCGAGCTGTTGCCGAGCGATCGATCGATAATGCTTCCCTGTTCACTAATTGTTTCACTGCCTACACCATTGTTTGCCGCCCGCTCCATTTCTCTATGCACTATTACCAAATTACTACGTTGAATGTCTGTTACTTCATTACACAGTGGTGCCTAGTGTTACGTTTTTCACACGCCATTATTGTCACAATATTTCACACGATAACACAGAAAAGCACAATTTGAAGAGCAAAATAAGAAAACACATTAACATAGCATTGAAAATAATGTCTCGTTAATTGCAAGCGCAGCTGCGAAATACTTGGTGCAAATCTACATTCATGCCACAACTGTGTTACTGTACAAGAATGAAAAACTGCAACTACAAAGGAAATTCTCTCTACAATTACGCGCTGGCAATAAACAAAAGCTACACTAATTACACAAACTACAAGAAAAAATCTGAAGATTCCAGTGAGGTATCCTCGGCTAAGGGTCGACATATGTGAAACGTCCCCTTTTGAAAAATTATACATTACTGTGCTTAACCTGACACACAATATTTATAGCGCAACGCAATCTGACTTTCAAAAATCCCTACAAAAGAATGGCCCTGACTAACATTAACCTATACCTTTCACAAATCACTTACCTCACCAAAAATCTTCGTTACTCGAACTACTGCAAAACAGCGAGCGCCACTACTGCCAGCTAAATAAAAGATTCAAACTACGGAAGGCACTAACTACTGATAGGCATAGTTAGGAAATGAAAGATTTTAGTACAGAACAAACAAAGTATTTACCTTAATAGTGTTGAAAAATCATAATATACATAACAGATCATGGCATCCAGTCTTACAAATTTCCAAACTCCGCCATCTCTCTCCCCACATCCACCACTGCTGGAGGCTCACCTCCAACCGCGCAACGCTACGCGCTGTTAACGTCCAGCTGCCCAACACTACAATGGCAGACAACAATGCAAACTAGCCACAGACCGCACACAGCACAGCCAGTGATTTTTCATACAGAGCGCTACGTAACGTTGCCAATAAGAAAACATAAACAGCCTACTTACACAGTCAGTAGACTGATGACCAAAAAAAAAAAAAAATGATTATGTGCCTTGTTGGCTCGAATCCTGCCCCGGGCATGGATGTGTGTGATGTCCTCGGGTTAGTTAGGTTTAGGTAGTTCTAAGTTCTAGGGGACTAATAACCTCAGATGTTAAGTCCCATAGTGCTCAGAGCCATTTTTTTTTGTTGGCTCATAAATTTGAGCAGCCAGCTATTTATCGGGTTGAGTCCCTTGTTTCCGATTGGCACATTCGGCGGCAGCAGCTGCTCGCCACGCCGAGTTAACAACTCTGGATATCGTGTCAGCAGTTCGCTAAACAGGAGGCTACACAGGCGAACAGAATTAAGTCTTGCCATAGATGGTATTCACGGCACAAACGCCCGACAGGATTAATGTTACGCTTGTGGTAAGAAAGGACATGTACAATCCGTATGTTTGCAACGGAACAAACATAAGAATTCGGCCCACTCACGAATATCGAGTCACAAGGCCCATGTCATTAATGCAGTATATTCAGAGCCTGCAACAGGCTTTCACAAAACTGGCACGCTAGCAGTTTTGTCAGTGATACGCCAGTCGATTAAACGTTTCGTTCAATTACTTCTGTGTAAGAAATGTGTGAAATTTCAGTTGGATATGGGTGCGTCTGTGTCACATTCCTAAATCGTCACACATATGAACTGTTAGACTCCTCACCCATGTCTAAAACTAGCACGCAACTGACGGCTCCTAATGGACAAGACATTCACGTTCTCGGAACATGTACATTGCCTGCTGTGTTTAGCTCGCATATGCGAACAGTGACTTTTACAGTGCTACAATCACACGAGTGTGAGAAGATATTTGGTTTTGATTCGTTTTATTTGTTTGGCTTTGACATCCAGGACAATGTGTTGTCAGTGTCTGCATTCAATGCAAACGACAGTGTAGCTAGCTTGCTAAAAGAATGTCCTCTTAATTTGGACATATGAGCCCCGAGTAGCTTTCCAAAAACTTAAACATGCATTGCTCAGTGTCGATGCTTAGTTCACTTTGATTCAGACAAACCATTGGTATTGCAAGTTGACGCCTTCTCTTACGGAATCAGTGCAGTGCTTTTGGGACAGAATTGGTGATAAAGACAGGCCTATCACTTTAGCATGAAAATTATTTTCCAAAGCTCAGTGTAGTTATTCACACATTGAAAAAGATGTTTGGCTACTGTATATGGTGTAACCAAATTTCATCATTATTTGTATGGCAGAAAATTCTACTTAGTAATGGATCACAAGCCTTTGCAGTACTTGTTTCATCCAACGAAACCAGTTCGTGTACGAACTGGCATAAAATTGCAAAGATGGGCTTTGTTGTTGCCTCAGTACCAGTGCAAGATTGTGTATTGTCCGAAAGCTCAACATGGTAATGCGAACGCAATTCCACGTCTCCCGATTGGCCCTGATACAGATTTTGACGCTTTTGCGGCATCTTGTTGTTATACCGACACTTAGGATTCTGAATTGCTTCAGTCTTTTCCGCTAAACTGTAGTACAATCGCATAGACCACGTAGCTGATTCAGATTTGAACATTTTGCTGACATACACTCTCACATCTTGGCCTCACTCATTGAATAGCATACAGAATTCTGTTATGTGCTGATACTTTGTCTGCCGGCATAGCCCCGCTGTACAGGAAGGTGTGATTCTTGTTCAAAATGACAGTGGACAGTCACGTGTGTTGATCCCTACAGCTTTGCAGGAAGAAGTGTTGCAGTTACTTCACCAAGGACATTAGGGGATTGTTCGTACAAAACAGTTAGCGCGTCGACACTGTACTTGGCAGGATATGGACGCCCGAATAGATCAGATGACATCACAGTGTCGAGCATGTACGGAAAATCAGTACGCTCTGCCACAAAAATTCTCATCTTGGCCTAAGTCGCAATCACCATGGCACGGCAGGCACATGGACTTTGCGGGATCTTTTTGGAAGAGCTGTTGGTTGATTGTGATTGACTCGTATAGCAAGTTTCGTTTTGCTGTGCCGAAGAACTCGACCATGTCACGTAGCACAGTTCAGGTGTTGTCCTCTATGTTTTGCCTAGAAGGTTTACCTGAAGTAATAGAGTCAGACAACGGACCTCAGTTCACGTCAAATGAATTTGAAACATTTTGTGAACGCAAAGGCATACAGCATCTAACTAGTGCACCGTTCCATCCAGAGTCAAACAGCGAAGCGGAACATTTTGTAAGAACCTTGAAGCAGCAGATGACCAAACTTCACTCCACACACATCAGGGATCAAGCATTGTAACTGTTGCTCGCCTCATATCGTTCCCACCCACGAGATGGACCATCGCCGCCATCGGACACAGCTCCACCTGCTCCACCCACCGCAGCCTCCGGCGCCTAAGGAAGACCGCAAGTATCGTTTTGATGATGAAATGGGCTTTCACGGTTTGTTAATACCACTCAAGCGTGAATGACGGAGGGTGTGGACCAAAGGGATTTGAGGCACTTCATTCACTGTTTACTTTTTTACAACACACTTCTTTATTAATAACATTGATAATACTTTTAAAACGAAACAACACAACAGGCCCAGTAAATCGCCTAACTGCATAACTGAACTACTAAAAATAATCGTTAATATGTTTAGGAACACAATAAACTTCAACTCACAAATAGCATTCAGTTGTTTACTAATTAATTAAATATCTGTTCAAAGCAATTTCCCCACATAATCAACACAACTTGAAACCAGGATTCAATTCACATTCTTGCTATTAAATGTCTGCATAAGGTAATGGCCATACATAGTAACCTCTGAACAACAATTCAATTGACTTAAAAAAAAGCACAACCACCTAAACATGTTTACAAATGGTTCAAATGGCTCTGAGCACTATGGGACTTAACGTCTGTGGTCATCAGTCCCCTAGAACATAGAACTACTTAAACCTAACTAACCTAAGGACATCACACACATCCATGCCCGAGGCAGGATTCGAACCTGCGATCGTAGCAGTCGCGCGGTTCCGGACTGAGCGCCTAGAACCGCTAGACCACCGCGGCCGGCGTAAAACGTGTTTACAGAATTATGGGAAAGAAATGCATATACACCTTCTGTTTAGCAAATGAACCACTTTCGGCCTGAGCCACCAACAACATAAATCGTTCTCATTACCCACATAGAGCCACTTCGAGGTACTGGAAGCAAAACATAAGTCTTCCACGTGTACACCAAAGGCACGGTTTCCCAGACTGCAAGCCGTAAGAAACCAGTCAACACGCTCCCACCTCCAGGTACAGGAAGGCGTCGGGTTAGAAAACAACGCCCGCTACGGTGGGCGGGCGCGACTATGTAACTGCTTGCCACAGTGGGTCGGTTCCTCCCGCAGCCTCTGCGAAGACCGGTGGCGAAATTAATGAAATTAGCACCACCTGTGATACAAAGGGCAAGCAACTCACCAACGTAATAAGGACATAAATTATTTGCATATACAACGTGTCCAAAACAGCTATCTATCCACTACTTCCAACACCTCATAGGACATCACTTAACACACTGAATTCAGAGTCATCTAAACATACCGCGCAATCTGCGCAAAGCCACATAAACTTCCTGTGCATGAGCACACTACGTTTAAAACAAGGAGTATTAACTTAACACAACATACAACTTCTACATCTCCGGGTGACTGACCTGGACTCGTGAAATGAATCTACCAACACATCATCATGGCCAATAAACCACCTCTGCTCTCCACGTGCGAGGCACAAATAGGATATGTCTTGCAACACACTGAGTAAAACATCTAAAACAGTGTTCGTTACAAGATTAACACTCAATGTCACAGGGAAACAGACATCGGTTCGTTACAATAAACGCACAAATTACGTGGCTGAAAAACACAACCAAGTCAGTGGCATACAAGAAGGTCAGTAATAGTAAGGCTCTTTATAATTTTCCCATACAGAGGGGCGTAAAATAATAACAAATAAGCAGAGAGGTATTAATGCATTTGAGCAATTCAGTGACTGACAACAACTAAGTTTTTAAATGCACAACACAAGTCCTCACAGGATAAACGCAGCCTTACGCAATGGACTCCTAATAGTAAGGTCATGCGTCCAAAGCACACTGCTCAATAAATACACCACAACGGCAAGCACACTCAGTAATCGCCAGAACGATGGACACTGGGAACAAAATGCTGCTTATATCCAAACCAATTGTGCTCGCAATGGCATCACATCAGTCACAGAGCGATAGAGACGAGAATGTAGTCACTAGAAGCAAACGGTAAATCCGTCATAAACAAGTAAGCAGCATGTTCCCGACAGCATCGGCGCCTCTACCCACCAAGTCCGCCGCAAACACAATCAGGTAACGTGGCAAACTTTCCTCTTGCCACCACACACGGCGTCGGCAGACACGGCTTCACGCTCCGCGCACTACTGCCTATCTCCCTGTTTCTGCTCGCCCTCCAAAATCACACGACTTGTCCCAGGTGCCTCGCCGACTTCCCCCACGAGGGGGCGCCACTTCTCCCTTTCCTCTGCGATACAGCGATAATATTATACGCGGTACGTTCGATAGATCAAACCCGAGCCGCCACGGCTCAGATGATATTGTCTTTTACAGGGTTTTTTGCAGAAACATACGGTGGGTGTGAGGCGAGATCGTCCGCCGACGTAACACTCGCATGTATCTTATTTCGGACGTCAAAATCAGCTTCCTCTCTTGTCATGTGCACGATGACCTTGCAGTGTCTCTTCCCCCAGACTCACGGGTCCAGAGGACAGTGTGGCCACAGCAGCAGACAGAGGGTGTCCTCACAACACCGCGGAACGACCTCATGGAGACGGAGTCTTCCCCTCCTCCACCTCCTCTCGTTCTCCCGATGAAGCTGGGCCCGCCAACACCGCAGCAGTCGCCGCCTTCTTCACCTGGTTCATGCCGTCGGGAGGTGGACGCGTACCCTTTTGGTCGCTTTCCGGGGAACGTTTCCACCAGAGCGCCGGTCGTATGGCGGGGTACGACCAGAAGCTTGAGGTCCCCTGCAGCCACAGCTTCCGGTCCCGCGATGCGCTCACCCCCCTGCCCCTCCCGCTGTGGTCTTACTCCCGACACGACAACGGTCCATCGCTTTGGGAGGGGCGGGGGGGGGGGAGGGTGAGGAATGTTCCGGCGTAACCACAAGCGCCAGCACGAAGACCAAGAAAGAAAGAACAGAGAAGACGGTGAGACGATTTCAGCCAACAGCCCGCTGACAAAGACAGCGTGACGAAAGGAGCGGCCTCTACAAGAAGAGAATATAAACGCTGCTCCTGTGAGCCTCGGCAGCTCTGTATTAGACCAGCAGAGTATTTTCACAGTACCAGACCGGGACTAGGCGACCAGCACAGTTGCAGACCAGCACTCGCAGAACAATTTTTAATGATGCATATCCATTTCTTGTATCGACATTGTCTGTAGCTAAAGACATTGACTGTTTGCATGTCACCCATCGCTTGCGACACCGTTATAAATTCAGAGTTAAGTATTTGTCAATTTCTTTATTCTAATAAAAACTATTAATGTGGTTTGCTTGAGTCCGAGAACGCAGCGTCCTTTAGGCACCCTGTATAAGATGAAGGGGCAGGACCCCACAGGGGGAGCGTAGATTTATGAAAAGGTGAGTAACCCAAAGCTACCACCACTTTTTTTGTTACTTTTCCTTCACAGCCCAAGTGGCAACTGACGTGTATGAATGAAGAACCACACTACCTAACAACATGCGCAAACCATCTACAAGTAATTACATTTGACTATATTCCATAGCGAGTACGAAGACCTTCCAGTTTGTAATAAAAAGTAAGGGTGTGCTTCCAACCATCACAACTTATCCCATCACCATAATGCCAGTATACAGAAGCGCAAAATATTTGAAGAGAGAAGTCTAGCATGGCAAGCTGCAGGAAACACTCTCCCCGCATGTGTACTCCAAATAAATTTGGAAAATCAAAGGACATCACTGAACACCAAGACAAATGAACTAGTAATCGGAATTCCATCCACTCGCAGTATTCTCAGTCGACGTTTCGTCATCATGCAAGGAAAGACAAGTTGAGTAAAGAAATTCAGTATTGTAAATAAAATACATGGGTACGACACTATAACCGGAGATATAGCGAATACAGTGTTAAATTCGTGACAGTAATCTAGACTATGAACATCACAACTCATAACAAATTCGCACTACTTCCAAGCGATATGTGCTAAAAGACACCCTGCAGACGACTTTGACAAACACAAGGTACGAGTTTATGGTTACAATAGTTACGTAATTCGAGAGAAGTTACATAAAACTACACTCCTGGAAATGGAAAAAAGAACACATTGACACCGGTGTGTCAGACCCACCATACTTGCTCCGGACACTGCGAGAGGGCTGTACAAGCAATGATCACACGCACGGCACAGCGGACACACCAGGAACCGCGGCGTTGGCCGTCGAATGGCGCTAGCTGCGCAGCATTTGTGCACCGCCGCCGTCAGTGTCAGCCAGTTTGCCGTGGCATACGGAGCTCCATCGCAGTCTTTAACACTGGTAGCATGCCGCGACAGCGTGGACGTGAACCGTATGTGCAGTTGACGGACTTTGAGCGAGGGCGTATAGTGGGCATGCGGGAGGCCGGGTGGACGTACCGCCGAATTGCTCAACACGTGGGGCGTGAGGTCTCCATAGTACATCGATGTTGTCGCCAGTGGTCGGCGGAAGGTGCACGTGCCCGTCGACCTGGGACCGGACCGCAGCGACGCACGGATGCACGCCAAGACCGTAGGATCCTACGCAGTGCCGTAGGGGACCGCACCGCCACTTCCCAGCAAATTAGGGACACTGTTGCTCCTGGGGTATCGGCGAGGACCATTCGCAACCGTCTCCATGAAGCTGGGCTACGGTCCCGCACACCGTTAGGCCGTCTTCCGCTCACGCCCCAACATCGTGCAGCCCGCCTCCAGTGGTGTCGCGACAGGCGTGAATGGAGGGACGATGAGAGTCGCTTCTGCCTTGGTGCCAATGATGGTCGTATGCGTGTTTGGCGCCGTGCAGGTGAGCGCCACAATCAGGACTGCATACGACCGAGGCACACAGGGCCAACACCCGGCATCATGGTGTGGGGAGCGATCTCCTTCACTGGCCGTACACCACTGGTGATCGTCGAGGGGACACTGAATAGTGCACGGTACATCCAAACCGTCATCGAACCCATCGTTCTACCATTCCTAGACCGGCAAGGGAACTTGCTGTTCCAACAGGACAATGCACGTCCGCATGTATCCCGTGCCACCCAACGTGCTCTAGAAGGTGTAAGTCAACTACCCTGGCCAGCAAGATCTCCGGATCTGTCCCCCATTGAGCATGTTTGGGACTGGATGAAGCGTCGTCTCACGCGGTCTGCACGTCCAGCACGAACGCTGGTCCAACTGAGGCGCCAGGTGGAAATGGCATGGCAAGCCGCGAAAGGTGGATATACACTGTACTAGTGCCGACATTGTGCATGCTCTGTTGCCTGTGTCTATGTGCCTGTGGTTCTGTCAGTGTGATCATGTGATGTATCTGACCCCAGGAATGTGTCAATAAAGTTTCCCCTTCCTGGGACAATGAATTCACGGTGTTCTTATTTCAATTTCCAGGAGTGTATTTGAAGAGAGACGTCTAGCATGGCAAGCTGCAAGAAACACTCTCCCCGCATGTGTACTCTAAATAAATTTGGAAAATCAAAGGACATCACTGAACACCAAGACAAATGAACTAGTAATCGGAATTCCATCCACTCGCAGTATTCTCAGTCGACGTTTCGTCATCATGCAAGGAAAGACAAGTTGAGTAAAGAAATTCAGTATTGTAAATAAAATACATGGGTACGACACTATAACCGGAGATATAGCGAATACAGTGTTAAATTCGTGTCAGTAATCTCGACTAGGAACATCACATCTCATAACAAATTCGCACTACTTCCAAGCGATATGTGCTAAACGACACCCTGCGGACGACTTTGTCTAACACAAGGTACGAGTTTATGGTTACAATATTAACGTAATTCAAGAGAAGTTACATAAAACTATATCTTCAAAAGAGAAAAGGAAACAGATATGTTCAGACTATCTATTACATGCAGCGCCTAGAGGCAAATCATGAGTGGCTGTAGACCGACAATGGCGCTAGCGTATCTCAGTGGGTCCCAACTTACCTGCTCTTCGTACCACGTCCCGAACCCAAGTGGCTTTTTCTATTATCACCAGAACTCGTGCCCCCTAAAAGGTTCAGCATCCATGACAAAGGAAGCTCGTTCAAAGCACTCGCGTCCGCAGCTCGTGGTCGTGCGGTAGCGTTCTCGCTTCCCACGCCCGGGTTCCCGGGTTCGATTCCCGGCGGGGTCAGGGCTTTTCTCTGCCTCGTGATGACTGGGTGTTGTGTGCTGTCCTTAGGTTAGTTAGGTTTAAGTAGTTCTAAGTTCTAGGGGACTGATGACCATAGATGTTAAGTCCCATAGTGATCAGAGCCATTTCAAAGCACTCGCGAGAGGTCGATTACCACCTTGCCTTGGATTTTTACCGAATTTAATTCTTATACAATCACTGTCAGCCAGAGACATCACTGTCTTAGTTCCGTGAGTGATTTCGTTCAAAATCAAAGTGATCAGCTGCGATATTAGTTGACCACAGTCCAGTACTGGACTGTGGTTGTACTATTGTTAGTTAAAGATATTAAAAGTAAGTTGTCCTCTGCTCAAACACATTTACGCACAGAAACTTACTTTTACAGTGTGTATGAACGGAGAAACTTACATACGCTCTGACTGCACAGAATATTATGATACAGACCTACTAACGATACAAATCCGACCAGGCGACAGAGTGTGACCTGGAGACGAATGACTACTAGTGAGTCACACGTACGGTACATGTGAGAGTGCTGTCAGTGTGTGGAATGGAAAAAGCGCGCGATCTGAGACTGAGCAAGGGCAGATTGCGAAGGACCGGAGGCTCGGCAAGAGGATTCCTGGGTGTTCGAAGAGTGCTGTGGTGAGTGTCTTCAATACGTGGCAAACACAAGGTGAAACCACGTCAAGACGTCTTACGGTTAGGCGGCCACGCTTCATTACATATGTCGGACGTCTATGTTGTGCAGGCAGATGAAACAGGACAGGCGGCGAACTGTGGCGGAACTAACATCAGACTTTTAAGCACGGCAGAGTACAAATGTATCAGAACACACACTGCACCGAACACTGCTAATGACGGGCCTCCGCAACTGACGAGCTATGCATGTGTCAAAGTTAGCACCACGACATGGGCAACTACGACCGGCACATGACCATCGGCACTGGACGTTGGCGCAGTAGCAGAGTGTTGCAGGGACTGATGATACCCCAATACCTTCTTCATCATGCCGGTGAGAGGGCGCGAATCCTTCGTCTTCCGGGGAAACAGCTCCTTGATACCTGTACTGCGGGACGGAGACAAGCTAGCGGCGGCTCCATCACGCTCTAAGGAACAATGACGTAAGCATTCATGGACCCAGTGGAGCTCGTTCAAGACACCACGACGGCCAAGGAGTATCGTACACTGGTTGAAGATCACGTACACTCGTCCATGACGATCATGTTTCCCGAAGGCAGTGGCATTTTTCAGCAGGATAGTGCGCCTTGTCACAAGGCCAGTAGTGTGATGGAGAGGTTCTAAGAAGGCAGTGGCGAGTTCCAATTGATGTTCTGGCCCTCCAACTCACCAGATCTGGAACCGATCGAACACATGTGGGATATGATTGACCGTGCTGTCAGAGCTGAACGCCCCCTCCGCGGAATTTAGGGAATTAGGTGACTCGAGTGCGCAGATGTGGTGCCAACTCCCCCCCAGCGACCTGCCAACGCCTCATTGCGCCCACGCCACAACGCTTCGTCGCTGTTATCCGTACCAAAGGTGGACTACTGGCTACTAGATAGGCGGTCATAACGTTCTATCTGGTCAGTGGTACAGACGATTATGTTTTCACTCACTTTACACTTTAACTTATGCACGCCCTGGCAAGCAACTACTCTGTCACATAATATCTTCGTGCCATGAGCAGAACATTTCAGTTCAAATTTAATCAAAGTTAGTTAAGAAATAAATTTTAGTAAAAGAGGAGCATTGGTACCGAAGTGCTAGTAGTCTTAAGCATCAGATGTTTCTCTCGTGGGCAGTAGAGTGTACAGATTTCCTACATCTCAGTTCAAATAATTTGATATTGTCCGTATGATATTTTCCGTAGCATCTAGCACCGACGACGTGTGACAACTGTGTACAAGATATTCCAGAACGCAGTGTGTTTTTCTATTGTACAACCATATCGCACCTCAAACCAATATTGTGCTGTTTTTCTAAACTCTGAGTCTTGGGAGATGACACACTAGCTGATGCGATCTTACATTATTCGTTTACAAGGCGTCTAGGAAAAAGTTATATTCGTATTTTTAATTTTGAAAATTTGTGCTCAATTCCTATGGGGCCAAACTGCTGAGTTCATGGTCCCTAGGCCTACAAACTACTTAATCTAACTTAAACTAACGTACCCTAAGGACAACACACATACCCATGTCCCGAGAGAGGACTCGACCCTCCGGCGGGGGGAGCTGCGCGAACGGTGGCAAAGCGCCTTAGACCGCGCGGCTACCCCGCGCTGCTATTCGTGGTTATTCGTACAGTAGTGCAAGTCAAAACTAGCAGAAAAGTTTCAATAACCATATGCCCGGAAACGTGTAGAGAAATAGATAATATGTCCTCTAACTCCCATTTACCTCTCACTCCTATCTATTTGTTACATATATATGGCGACCAAGAAGTTTCCGTTTGAGGGCGTTGTTGCAAGACATTTGTGTCTTCCTGACGTGCATACCGTAAATGCGGGAACATGAACTATGGCGACGTTATTATCAAATGCGTCGAAACAGGGCCAACATGCTGTTATTCTTTTCTTGGTTGCCAAAGCACGAACACCGGTAGACATGAATCGGAAAATGTAGAATGTGTAATGGGACAGCATGCTTGTCGAAATCAAACATTGTGGAATCGATGGCCAAGTTCTGCAACAAGGGGTGCTGCTGCTTCTTGGCAATGCACGTATACTCCCAATGTCGTAACAAAGAAGCTACGTCAACTCAAGTGGGAGATACTCAATCACCTGACCTACAGTCACGATCTCTGTTCATGCGACTATCAAAGGCCATGATGCGACCCGATTCCTGTCGAGCGAGGACATGCAACAAACAGTTATGGACTTCTTAACGCAGCGGGACACTGCGTTTTACCCAACTGAGATCAACCTAGTGCTTCGGTGGGATGATCGACAAAATGCTCAAGGTGATTTTGCCTGATCGGCATACTGATTCTGGACTTTACGGCCTACGAACGGAAACTTTGTGATCTACATCTACATCCATACTCCGCAAGCCACCTGACGGTGTGTGGCGGAGGGTACCCTGAGTACCTCTATCGGTTCTCCCTTCTATTCCAGTCTCGTATTGTTCGTGGAAAGAAGGATTGTCTGTATGCTTCTGTGTGGGCTCTTCGCGAGATATACGTAGGAGGGAGCAATATACTGCTGGACTCTTCGGTGAAGGTATGCTCTCGAACCTTTAACAAAAGCCCGTACCGAGCTGCTGAGCGTCTCTCCTGCAGAGTCTTCCACTGGAGTTTATCTATCATCTCCGTAACGCTTTCGCGATTACTAAATGATCCAGTAACGAAGCGCGCTGCTCTCCGTTGGATGTTCTCTATCTCTTCTATCAACCCTATCTGGTACGGATCCCACACCGCTGAGCAGTATTCAAGCAGTGGGCGAACAAGCGTACTGTAACCTACTTCCTTTGTTTTCGGATTGCATTTCCTTAGGATTCTTCCAATGAATCACAGTCTGGCATCTGCTTTACCGACGATCAACTTTATATGATCATTCCATTTTAAATCACTCCTAATGCGTACTCCCAGATAATTTATGGAATTAACTGCTTCCAGTTGCTGACCTGCTATATTGTAGCTAAATGATAAGGGATCTATCTTTCTATGTATTCGCAGCACTTTACACTTGTCTACATTGAGATTCAATTGCCATTCCCTGCACCATGCGTCAATTCGCTGCAGATCCTCCTGCATTTCAGTACAATTTTCCATTGTTACAACCTCTCGATACACCACAGCATCATCCGCAAAAAGCCCCAGTGAACTTCCGATGTCATCCACCAGGTCATTTATGTATATTGTGAACAGCAACGGTCCCATGACACTCCCCTGTGGCACACCTGAAATCACTCTTACTTCGGAAGACTTCTCTCCATTGAGAATGACATGCTGCGTTCTGTTATCTAGGAACTCCTCAATCCAATCACACAATTGGTCTGATAGTCCATATGCTCTTACTTTGCTCATTAAACGACTGTGGGGAACTGTATCGAACGCCTTGCGGAAGTCAAGAAACACGGCATCTACCTGTGAACCCGTGTCTATGGCTCTCTGAGTCTCGTGGACGAATAGCGCGAGCTGGGTTTCACACGACCGTCTTTTTCGAAACCCATGCTGACTCCTACAGAGTAGATTTCTAGTCTCCAGGAAAGTCATTATACTCGAACATAATACGTGTTCTAAAATTCCACAACTGATCGACGTTAGAGATATACGTCTATAGTTCTGCACATCTGTTCGAGTCCCTTCTTGAAAACGGGGATGACCTGTGCCCTTTTCCAATCCTTTGGAACGCTACGCTCTTCTAGAGACCTACGGTACACCGCTTATAGAAGCAGACAGTGCTGTATGTGTTTACCTTCGACCCTTCCTCGTAGTGAACCACGCTCGCTTTCAAATACACGTGGCTCCATTTGGGCTACGTCGCACGTGTTGGTCACACGCTCCTGTAACGTCGCACTTTGTCGAATGTTTGGGCATTCACCAACGCCTTTAAATCTCACCAAAACCATGACTCCAACGGATTCTGGTCCGGTGAATGGTGAGGCCATGTTACCAGACCACCTCGAAAAATAACGTAACATGACACGTTACGGTGAAGAACAGTCGCACGATTCGTAGGAAATCAGGTGGTGTTGTGGGGCGGCTGGTAGAAATTAATTGCTGTTAAAAATTTTGTAGAATGTAGAAACATTTCATTTCCCGGCTGATGCACCATATGTGGGGCGGCGGGTGGAAATTATATGCTGTTAAATGAAATAATGTTTTGTTTGTTTTCCCGGCAGAAATTGTTTTATAAATGTTTGGTTAATTGTAGAAAAGATGCATTTCTCTGCCGATTAACCATATGTGGGGCGGCGGGTGGATTTATCGTTATTTAAAATGTTCCTATTATTTATGCTGTCTTTTGCCGTTCTCAACACTGGCTCTCTAACTACAATATTGGCAACCAGAAAGTGATTAGCAAAACGTGAAGCCTGTAATTAGAATTCCTAGTGCCCACTTCATCTGAGAAATACACTTATAGCTACAGCTTATAGCTCTCAGGAATTAGGAGATTGTGTGGGATTCAGAATCAAAAACGATCGTGAAAAAAAAACGTTCTTTGTATTCTGAAAGTCACAGATGAAAAAAAAGAATCCACACAATCTGACTAACAGAGCAGTTCAGAGTCTAATGCGCTGATGCAACTATAACTGTCCAAATTAAATGTTTAAGTGAATGCTCGCCATAATTTGATGATAGTGTTCATCAAACGCCACGCTAAATAATGGTAGAATGTTTGTCCCGCGACGGCACGTGAAAATACGACATACGCAAACTGAAGATCTATCATTAAAGTCATCCCAGAATTAACACTTCACACGAAAATGATTTCATAGTTACGCGTATCCCGAGTAACTTAATACGGCATCCGAGGCTGTTTATAGTAGACTTGGCCACTGTCTCCATGTTTCGATACAGTGTATCGATACGTGGAACTGTTTCAGTGTTTCGGAACGGCTGTGGTTCACTGTTTCGAAACAGTAGTGTTTCATTCCGCCCCTGTCTCGGACCAGATTCGATCTCACTGTGGTTCACTGTTTCGAAACAGTGGTGTTTCATTCCGCCTCTGTCTCGGACCAGATTCGATCTCGAGCCAAACACAGATACTGTATCGTTGTTTCAAAATAAGGCTGTTTCAGTCCACCTGTGCTTGGAACGGACTGATTGTATCGAAACAGTGATGTTTCATTCCGCTCTGTGTCGGACGAGATTCGGGCTCGGCACAGGTACTGAAACACAACATACCACTTCATGAAACACTTTCAAGAGTGTCGAAATCTTTTTGACAAACAATAGCATGAAGCTTAAGATAGGCCGAAAATAAAGCTTCGTTTCTAGCTGACTGTCCAATTTCGAAATGGCGTTACATCTACTTTATAAACACTAACCAACAATAAAACAACGCATACTATTCACATTCAAAATAATGAATATGTGAAAATCATTCAGTTAAATTATACTTTTTTTATAACATACGCTTCTCTGTTCATGTACAGTAATCATATTAAGAAACGCAAGTAAGCTTACAACATTTTGAATAAAAAAAGGCGTAGAGTGACAGTTATTAGACATATACGTAAATTTGATGTAGGTATAATTGCAAGCAATCTGTTTGACATATCACTGATAGTGCAATGGTGAACGGGAAGGGCTGGGAAGTATGATGAATTTATAGGAACAGTTCGGAACACCTTGAAAGACCAAAATTTTTTTGTTATATTTTGTTATTTCTTCGAATTATTTGGCGTTGTTTGTGAGTCTACAGTCACTGTGCCTATTATCCACAATGATTCCCTTGTGTGCGTGGAAATTAGTAGGATGGGTATATTACCCATACTAACGGAATGTGGGAATCCCAGTAGCATATGCGTTGTTTCTGCAATTTGCTCCCATCTCCAGTTCCGTTCGTGGTGGCTCTTCTGTCTTCAGCTATGCCTGTCCTCAGCCAATTGAAAAGTATGAAAGTCACAGGACACGAAAGCAGCGCATTTGCTGCAGGAAATACGAAACTGCCAAGACGTCTAAGTGATAGTTTCACACTTTCTGCGATATGATTATCGCTCTCGCACCTCATTTGTGCTTATATGGACATACTTATACAGTAGACATTCAAGATGATAAAATGTGTAGGTTTATTAGATTACAAAATACGAACTGTTTCACTGTTTCAAAACTTCGTAACGAAACATTACATTGTACTGTTTCATTTGTTTCGAAACAGTTACGTGTTTCGGTTTGCCCATCTCTAGTTTATAGCAATGATATCGACGCGACGCGACTCCCGACACAGATGGTGTGCTATTTAGCGTCTAGAGATAACTGGGGCCTTGCTTCCTCGCGCAGCGTTCTTATATATAAAGCCGCGGTGCGGACGGCTAAGGGAACGCCTGGTCAAATCGGCTCTCCCGACTAGCCGCTGGGCTAGTAATGCACCACTTTAAGTTATCGAATAAATCATTGCTTCCTTCGCTGATGGCCGATGAAGCTCTCAATTTAAATGTGCAATCAGCACACAGGTAAGTAATTATAATAAAAGTTTGACGTGGCTAAGTTAAATATTTTGGGCGAGAGAATTAATTTAATTACACTACACGCAGTAGACGAACTCTGAACTTGCCCTTTAGGGATACGCTATCACTATAGTTTTATAGTTATTCAGTTGAAACTTCTCACATCTTTATGATTATAGCGGATCTCCATTCTACTTAAATTTAAACATCCTAGCCTTATTTATTAGCCTACTTAATCTATCTTGCTTCCTTAATTTTTAAGACAAAAACCAGAAAATTATGAATTTCAACAAAAATTTTAATTTGTGAGATCCAAAGTACTGTTTCTATTAAATTATTATGGAAAAGGAATCCATATATAAATTTTTCAATCTCTAGCTCTTTTCTGTTGCGCCAGTGATTTTTACAGAAAAACGTCCAAATTTCGAAAATGATTAAAGTTAACCAACTGATATTCAACACATATTAATTTAGTATTACTCCTGACATGCTAGATCCGTTTCAGGTTATTTACTTGATTTTAAAAGTATTGCGCAACGTTTATGACGTCAGAGCTAGTTACAGCGGACTGGCTGGCACACAACGGAAAGACTGATGTGAATTTACTACAGCGTGAGTAGGCTGCTTCCCTACAGTGCCCCGCCATGCATAAACAACATTCGTTGTCTTTCCGCAAAGATAACGTTCTCCAACAGCGCTCACAAAAGGTTGATACACAGCACCGGTTAATCTGTTTGGTAAAGTGTATGGCACTATGAATCTGTCACCGCCAGTCCCTGCCCGTGAACTGATAGTGAGGCGATCCTGATGCCTCACCTCCAAACTTCCTCGAGGATCTGCGTCAACCCACATGTGTAGGCGTCGGTAATTTACTATGCCATCTCTTGTGATGGCCTGCACTACTGAATATTACACATTAATCGTCACAAATAAAAATATCAACATCTCTTATGATTATGGGAACTTTCCTTCTAATTTCGCCCACTACTACCTTTTGTAGGAATATGTGACACTTTTGTGAAACTCGTTATATTGACTGCATCTATAGGCTCAAATGGTTCAAATGGCTCTGAGCACTATAGGACTTAACATCTGAGGTCATCAGTCCCCTAGAGCTTAGAACTACTTAAACCTAACTAACCTAATTACATCGCACACATCCATGCCCGAGGCAGGATTCGAACCTGGTGCGGTTCTAGGCGCTTCAGTCTGGATCCGCATGACCGCTACGGTCGCAGGTTCGAATCCTGCCTCGGGCATGAATGTGTGTGATGTCCTTAGGTTAGTCAGGTTTAATTAGTTCTAAGTTCTAGGCGACTGATGACCTCAGAAGTTAAGTCGCATGGAGCTCAGAGGCATTTGACCATTTTTTCGAACCTACGATCGTAGCAGTCAAGCGGTTCTAGACTGAAGCGCCTAGAACCGCTCGGCCACAGGGGCCGGCCATCGATAGGCGTCGCTGCGATTCGTCACAGAACCTGTGCGTGAGTGCAAGCAGTGTTAGCGAAGCTACAGTCGCAGCAGTGCGAGTGCTGTAGCCCACAGCAATATCAGTGATATATGCCCGACAGAGGTCACGGCACTTGACGTTCACGACAGCGCAGGTCGCCGATGTCAAACAGCATCCGCTACGATGACGCCGTCGCCCACCAGAGCCGCAACCGTCGCCTTCGCTGACATTTGACAACGTTACATTGCTTACTAATTCACGCTATATAACGACAATGGTACACCATAGCAAGCCAGTATGACTTGATTACGTCGAGCAGAAGACTATAGCACTATCGAAGCCATCCATGGATACGAAGTCATATTGCAACCTCTTGGTGCCCATGTACTCTCCTTGTCAAGGATTTGGAAGCTGCGGAGCACCACTTGCTCTCGTAACAGTGATCAATCTCGAACAACCTGCAGGAAATAGTTTGTTACTTCATCGAAATTTATATTCTGACGTGACTAAAATGACACGAAGTTCTCGTAATGTTAGATAAAAATATAGTTTTGCGCAGCATGCGAGAATCAAATCTGAATATACCAGCAGTGGTAGTAGTCGATACATATTGACATACGATGCACAATAGTAACTTCTTTCGGTAAGCGAGGAAATCTCACATCTTTCCAGGACAGTCGTTGTGAAACTCAATCACCACTAACATTTGCCTTAGTGTTGTAAAGCTACGGTAACTATAAAAAGCGTGAAACATCATTGTAAATACGAAAGAGTAATTGTAAATTTGACTTAAAATTAATCTTGCCTCCACTTTATTCTTATTTACAACGCGTTTCATCTTCGAGGGGCATCTTTAGATTATATTTAGGGATAACAAAATAAGCAAAAACTAGAGTATGATCCTAGCATGTACAATTCTAGAAGTGAATAAGGAACTATTACTAACTTTAAAAAGCGCAGAATGATTCTGTTCTTTCGGACAGGTGGAAATGTGGATAGGCTGGGGGGAAGGGGGGGGGGGAGGAGGCGTGCCGAGATAGCCCGGGGAAGTGCGATGACAATTGTGTCCGGATGGCGCAGTGGTTAGTAAAACTGCCTAGTAAGCAGGAGATCCAAGGTTAAAATCCCGGCGTAGCACACATTTTCACTCGTCACCGCTGATTCCACGTAAGGTCCCGATGCAGTTGTCAACGATAGAACGATAGTTCCTTCCCTTCTCACACATCCACATTCAATTTACGTAATAAGATTACACAGATATGTCGCCGCAGGTGTAGGGCAGGGGCGAACAATAGGGTCATTTAAAGTTTCCCTTTAGGTGCGATAATGTTTTGATTAATTTCATTACAGTGATTCACCCATTTTACATTCATTTTGTAATTCATTAAGTATGCCGACTGTCAGCCACCTATGTGCGTTCTCTGCAGACCACTTAATTTCACCGAGCGAGGTGGCGCAGTGGTTAAACACTGGACTCGCATTCGGGAGGACGACGGTTCAATCCCGCGTCCGGCCATCCTGATTTAGGTTTTCCGTGATTTCCCTAAATCGCTCCAGGCAAATGCCGGGATGGTTCCTTTCAAAGGGCACGGCCGACTTCCTTCCCCGTCCTTCCCTAATCCGATGAGACCGATGACCTCGCTGTCTGGTCTCCTTCCCCAAACCAACCAACCAACCAACTTAATTTCACTACAGTGATTCGACCATTTTTAGATGTTTTTTATGAGCATTAAATATGCTGACTGTCATATGACTGCTCTGAGGGTCACCTATGCGCGTCCTCTGCAGACCTTGTTATGCGCGCTTGGTTCTATTGTTCGCCTGTGTACCTACCTGACGCACCTACCGTGTAGTTGCAGCGGCATCTCTGTGAATTTTTTTTAAATGAGTTCACTTCAGAGTAACTGTGGTACTACCACTGCACCATTCTGGTCTGTTGTTATGACTTCATTTGGATACGTTTCATCCTGTTTGAATATTTATTTAATGTTTCATCTCGACGTTACATGATATTACGAGAGTTGCCCAGAATATAATGCACCGCATTTTTTCTTCAACAATTCTTTATTGAACTTGACGAGAATTACAAAAAAAAAAAAAAAAAAAGAAAATGGTTCAAATGGCTCTGAGCACAATGGGACTTAACAGCTATGGTCATCAGTCCCCTAGAACTTAGAACTAATTAGACCTAACGAACCTAAGCACACCACACAACACCCAGTCATCACGAGGCACAGAAAATCCCTGACCCCGCCGGGAATCGAACCCGGGAACCCGGGCGCGCGAAGCGAGAACGCTACCGCACGACCACGAGCTGCGGACGCGAGAATTACACACACGAAAGAATGGTGTTTTATCTACACATCCTATATTTCGGCGTAATCACCATCTCGTTCTATGGCCTTCCTCCAGCGCGAAACCAAGGCGTGTATGCCCTGTCGGTACCAATCCTTGTCCTGGTGGCGGACCCAGTGCTTCACTGTGTGAATCATTTCCTCGTCGTCCTGAAAATGTCTTTCACGAATGCCACGAATGTCCAAATCGTTATGCGTCTGTCCTCGCGAATGACAAGATCAACTAGCTGTCAAGTCTGACAGCCGTGGGTGGTCTCCCCGATCGCTGCAAATAGTGGAGCTCCGCCGAACCGCCTTCTGATAACCTCACCCTCCGTGCCCAGCGACTAACCGTACTTCTGTCGACAGCACATGCTTCACAGACTTTGCACACGCATTTGTGAATATACCCCACTGTTTCTTTCTCTGCAGTGAGAAATTCGATGACAGCACGTTGCTTGTAACGTACATCACCTACAGAAACAGTTTTGAAACTGTGATGCATCAACGCTATCTGTCGGAAGTGACGGAAACTAGGCGAGTTCATTCAGCAGGCTTCAAATAATACATACGTAACGTTTCGCATTCGTAGCATCGTGCCACGCGGGGTAGCCGCGCGGTCTAGTGGTGGTGGTGGTGGTGGTGGTGGTGGGTAGTGTTGAACGTCCTGTCGACAACGAGGTCATTAGAGACGGAGCGCAAGCTCGGGTTAGGGAAGGATTGGGAAGGAAATCGGCCGTGCCCTTTCAAAGGAACCATCCCGGCATTTGCCTGAAACGATTTAGGGAAATCACGGAAAACCTAAATCAGGATGGCTGGAGACGGGATTGAACCGTCGTCCTCTCGAATGCGAGTCCAGTGTGCTAACCATTGCGCCACCTCGCTCGGTGCGCGGTCTAGGGCGCCTTGTCACGGTCCGCGCGGCTGCTCCCGTCGGAGGTTCGAGTCCTCCCTCGGGCATGGGAGTGTGTGTTGTCTTTAGCATGAGTTGCTTTAAATTAGATTGTGTGTAAGCTTAGGACCGAGGACCTCAGTAGTTTGGTCCCATAGGACTTACCACAAGTTTCCAATTTCTGTAGCATTTTTTTCAGCTGAGAAAAAGAAAAACGGGGTGCATTAATTTCTGGGCAACCCTCGTATACTAGTTGTTACTGACTAAGTCTTTGCCAGTTTATCTGGTTTGCCGCATGCTTTAGTTTAACACAGATCGGTTTTATGGCTTTTAAAATGTTGTAGAGAGAAAAATTTCCGTGTCAGTAACAATTCCTTATTTCTATTTAGAATTGAGCGTGCTAGGACCATACCCTAATTTTTGCTTATTTGGTTATCTCTATAGATAATCTGAAAATGTCCCACAAAGACGAAACGCATTGTTAATAAAAGACTAAATTGCAAACAAGACTGTTTTTAGTTCAAATATTCTACATACGGTTCCCCTGCCAGATGGCCTAATGAAGTGTAAGATATTTATTAATTGTAAAAGATTGCCATGTACGTGAAAAAATGTTATAAAACTGGAAATTCCAGTGTAAATGATTCTCTGTAATTTCGTATTTGGATCAGTTACTTTAAGAGATAGCTTTGCACAGAAGGTAAATATTCCAACAATTATTACCTCTGTATAGGAGAACTATACCAATATCAGACTTTTGTTCGTGACTGGACCCCACAGCGAAAACAACTAATGTTGTACATTCTGCTAAATGTGAGAAGAAATTAATTCACTACGCAGTAAAGATGTTTCGAGGGGTGAATTGTTTGAAAGCGTATTGATTACTGAGAAAGAAGTGCTTCACGATGTCGGTGGTGAGCAGAGCAAAATTTAATGTGTTCCCGGTTAAGCAAAATTAGTGCAGAGGAGATTAACATTAGTGAATAGGCAGAACTCAGTTCACCGGTAAAAAATATTAGCCATTGCTTGAAATAGCACACTGGTTTCATTGGCGCTCTGTTGATGTCGTAGCACCAGGTAGCCATGTGAACTATTACCGCTGAAGTAAGTCATGACAGTGAAGTGGAGTGCCTATGTCAGTCTTTGAACAGCATCAGCGGAGCAAGATGGGTTGACGTAAATACTGTATGTGACAAATGACAAAAAGGTGCAATGAAGTTTCCTGATAGGCTGATACGTCAACGGGACTTTCCATTGTGTCTGCGAGGAATGAAGTCCCCCTCGCAGTTATGTAACATGGCGTAAGAACGTAAAATTATCCTAACTGACAAACAGCTGAGACGAGTTCTACCGTTTCTCAATGACTCTAGACCTCAAAACCAACAGGAATTACTACATATAGGAAGAGAAGTTCTATGTTCATCAGTTTGAGAACGAATACTACGAAAGGAACTGAATGCAGTTGATTTCTGCATTCGGTTGTCCCCGAAAGGCCACTGGCAACTTCTTAATATTAAATAGCACGCCTTGTGTGGACCATACTGGACAGTAGCTGAGTAGAGTACGACTTGTGGTCCAGAGAGTAGCAATTTTGCCTCTTTTCAAGTGATACAAGACTTGCAGTTCACTGACGACCATTGTGCTTAACCCACATGATGTTGCGGGTGTTGTTCAGGCCGGAGATGGCTCAGTGACGTTTTTCGTTTCATGACTGTAGCCTACTAACGTTACTGGTAACATAAATCAGCTTCATAATGAGTATTTGTTCACATGCCCGTCTTCCAAGATCAGTCGTCTTCACAGGCATTCGTTCCAGGTACGACGAATATTCGTGCACCCTAGCACACCACGATTGGCCCGCTAATGAGCCTATCGTGATCCCACAGGTAAAGTCAGAGTCTGTTTGGAACACTGGGTGAAACATGACTACCAACTGCCCCCATACGCTTGTTCTACGGGATCTAATCATTAAAGAATGGCTTCTTGAGCGTATGGCCTACATGATGAATCTTACTTACGCTTCCTTGTCGAATTTAGGTCATTGTATCAGCTACAGGAGGCGTTATTTGTTATTAACGTGTTCAATAAGTAAGCTCGGCTAGTTACTCACAGTGCTTTCTGTCCAGCACATGTTGCCATAAGTAAGTAACATCTGCCTGATATGGCCTTTCAAAAATCTCTACAAAAGAATAGCCCTGACTAACATTAACCTATACCTTTCACAAATCACTTACCTCACAAAAATCTTCGTTACTGGAACTACTGCAATACAGCGAGCGCCACTACTGCCAGCTAAATAAAAGATTCAAACTACGGAAGGCACTAACTACTGATAGGCGTAGTTAGCAAATGAAAGATTTTAATAGAGAACAAACAATGTATTTACCTTAATAATGTTGAAAACTCATAATATGCATAGCAGTTCATGACATACAGTTTTAAAAATTTCAAAACTCCGCCATCTCTCTCTCCACATCCACCACTGCTGGCAGCTCACCTCCAACTGCGCAACGCTACGCGCTGTTAACATCCAGCTGCCGCTGCCCAACACTACAATGGCAGACAACAATGCAAACTAGCCACAGACTGCACACAGCACAGCCAGTGATTTTCGTACAGAGCGCTACGTAACGTTGCCAATAAGGAAACATAAACAGCCTACCTACATATAGTGTAACTATGATTTCAGGTTGTGGGGCTACCTGAAGGACAGGGTATACCAGGGGAACATTCACGTATGTGCTTTTCTGAAGCTCAGCATATCAAGAGAAGTAGCCAGCGTACCTAAGAACATGCTTCGTTATGCTCTGCATGATGCAATCCTGCGTTTGCAGACTCTTCTGGACACTGATGGGCGCCACATTGAGCCCCTTTTGTAGCAGTAATGGTACCGGTATGTAATGGTATGACGTACCATAGCACCACATTGAAAGTGTTTCAATGGAATTGATTGTGCATTATTTCTCTTCCCCATGTCCTTGACATTAATTTTACCAAGTTTGGTCCTCGTACGGTAATAAGCTACCGTGTTAAACGCTTAATTATAACTACCAATTACAATGAGTGAATGGCCCAAATTTGCTCAATACAAGGCAAACGGCGCATACTGTCATCGTCTGTACATTTTTGCAGATTTATTGAACATAAGGTTCAGAACGTAAGAGCGCTTGTATTGAAAACTCATTCCAGCTCTGTTAAAAGGTAATGTGCTATTGAAGATAGCAACGTTTTGCTGTACAGCGAATTGTAAATCGGCTGAAAGATTAAATATGTTTCGTATCGCCAGCCACCTTACCAACCACCAAATCCGCTGTTTCACGTAATAAACGGAACGTGTTTAGGAATCTATGTCGTAATTCACGTTCTGGTAGGTGAATCTTATTTAATTAAATGCATATTTTTCTTTTTTTCTTTACTTAAAATTCTATTTGTGGAGGTGTTTTATTATGTACCATTCGATTTGTTTATGTAAGAGTTTGAGACGCCTGAGTAATAAAATAAGTAACAATAAAATGATCGTACGGCGTTATTGGTCGGGAGACCTCATCTGCGCTTGTTCGGTCGCTTAGTGCAAGTCTTTTTATTTGACTCCACTTACTCCAGCATCGACGATGATGATAAGGATTACACATCATCCAGTTCCCGAGCGGAAAAAATCTGCGACACGGCAGGGATTCGACTTTTTTAGGTATATAAACATTTATTCACTTATTAACAAATACATTGATACAAAGAATTACATCCGTGACGTTTAAGACAACAAATATTAGAATTTTATGTGTTATAACTGTACTTTTTGTCGCCAGAATCCTTGTTTTGCAATTGTTCATATGTTATATGTCCGTCTAACTCTGTTCATTTACTCTTGCTTATAGAGTTTAGTGCAGTTGTGTAAATTTCTTTTAAAAAAGTATGAATTTTGTTTTTTGAAAGTGTAGGTGCCTTACAGTATTCATTTCCTGTCATTTATGAGTAGGCTGAAGAGAGCAACTTTTTAAAGCATATTCTGGGAATTATTGTAATAGGGTAGGCAATTTAATGTTTGAGTTTGGTATGATGACATTTGATGGCACAGGAGACAATATATTTACAATTTGGCTGTATATGATAGTATCAGTTTTGAGAAATTACATTGGTATATTACTGTATTTTACCTGTTTACACGTTACATCTATACAAAAAAGCAAAAACATTTTACCTTTAGACATGCGAAAAAGATAAAAAGCCTATTTCATTTTCAATAAAGAGAAAAATTTTAAATTTTTTAAAGGTTGCGCGAGAGAGCGAAGAGAGCAAGAGAGAGAGAGAGAGAGAGAGAGTAAGAGTGAAGATAAAAGCGCATTTCTACGTGTTAATACTAACTCATTACAGTGTTAAGCTGTGAAGTTGGTGAGAGTAATTTTTTTTTTTCTGCATGCGTTTTGTTTGCACACGGAAAATCACAGAAAAATTTTTACGTTTGAAGAGAATACAAAGCTGCACTTTGAGAATGAGAATGTTAAAGCACGCGTTTCATTGTTCACTTTGATGCAATTTGAAGCCACGTCAGAGTTCTTGTTGTTTGCACGGCGTTGGAGCGATTTGGGAGGGTTCAAATGGCTCTGAGCACTATGGGACTTAACATCTATGGTCATCAGTCCCCTAGTACTTAGAACTACTTAAACCTAACAGCACACAACACCCAGTCATCACGAGGCAGAGAAAATCCCTGACCCCGCCGGGAATCGAACCCGGGAACCCGGGCGTGGGATTTGGGAGGGTAAGAGGATGATCTATGGCAGAGGAGACGAGGGCGTCGGTGTTGTGGGAGGCGGCGTCGGTCACGTCACGTGTTGACACCGAGCTGACTACTTACTAGGAGAACGTGGGAAGTGTTATAACCTGATTTCCCAGAAATTTCTCTCAGCGGAAGAGGAGCCAAAATAAGCGAGCACGTGTCTTGGCTTATCGGTAGATACTCGATCGTCAAATCTGTAGACGTAATTTAGACGCGTTTTAGAGGGCAAAAAACTTAGTCCATCTGTTGGCATAGTGGAGAGCGAGGGTGCCTCTCACTTTTGTGTCCCATGTTCGACGGTCGGTTATGTTTTTATTATTATTTTTTTCATTTATCGACCCATGTCTGTAGAGCGTTAGTGCAGGACTGATTCTTACCAAGTAAAGGGAGACAAGGGCGTTATGTTAATTGTAAATTTACAGCTGGGTTTCACAATAAGTGTTATAAATTTATCATGCAATATACGTGTGTATGTTAATTTCAGGGATTACAATTTTTTTTTAACTGTGGAGTTTTTGTATCAGTTCTTAATTCTTGTATTTTATTCTTATTTTTATTCTTCAGGGCGATTCGATGCATTCTCTTGAATGATACCAATTGTAGTAAGATTCGAAACAAAGGAATTCCGAACTCCAGGAGAATCGCGCGAACGTAGGCTTGCCACGGAGATTTTTTTCGCGCGGATCTCGTTCGGGAGAGAAACGTCGTTAATCGTTAATATTACTGAAGGTTTCACCGAGACCTCCTCGCATTCAGGAGGATGACGGTTCAAACCAGCGTCTGACCATCCAGATTTAGGTTTTCCGAAATTTTCGTAAATTGCTCAAGGCAAATGCCAGTTTGATTCCTTTGAAAGGGCTAGTCCGATTTTCTTCCCCATGCCTGACACAATCCGAGCTTGTACTCCGTCTTTAACGACCTGGATGTCGATGTGACGTTAAACTCTTCCTTCCTTCCTGAAGATTTAACGCACCTGGCAATATTTTCCTGGTAAACCATGCATAACGGATCACTTTTCCGAACCTGTCGCTTACAGTTGATTATGAATCAAGATACACAAAAAAAGTCACCGAAAACAATATCATATCACTTCTCCACTCGTTTATCGTTTGCTTGTTTAAATTCATTCACAAGACATACAGTTAGTGGAAGAATAGGGGTAAAGTCATTTCAAAATATGTTTCAAAATACACTGGAAAACATTTGCATTATAATTTTCAACGGACATGGGTAAATAGATGAAAAACAAAAATAAAAATCGAGTTTCGAAAAAGGGGGCGTGAAAGTGCGAAGGCGGGACACTGCGACACCATTGCGGCTGAACTGATTACTCGCTAAAAGGCACATAATGTCTAAGTAGGCTGTTTATGTTTTCTTACTGGTAACACCACGTAGCGCTCTGTATGAAAATCACTGGCTGTGCTGTGTGCAGTCTGTGGCTAGTTTGCACTGTTGTCTGCCATTGTAGTGTTGGGCAGATGGATGTGAACAGCGCGTAGCGTTGCGCAGTTGGAGGTGAGCCGCCAGCAGTGGTGGATGTGGGGAAGTGAGATGGCGGATTTTTGACAGCGGATGATCTGGACGTGTGTCCATCAGAAACAGTACATTTGTAAGAATGGATGTCATGAACTGCTATATATATTATGACTTTTGAACACTATTAAGGTAAATACATTGTTTGTTCTCTATCAAAATCTTTCATTTGCTAACTATGCCTATCAGTAGTTAGTGCCCTCAGTAGTTTGAATCTTTTATTTAGCTGGCAGTAGTGGCGCTCGCTGTATTGCAGTAGCTTGAGTAACGAAGATTTTTGTGAGGTAAGTGATTTGTGAAAGGTATAGTTTAATGTTAGTCAGGGCCACTGTTTTGTACGGATTATTGAAAGTCAGATTGCGTTGCGCAAAAAATATTGTGTGTCCGTTTAGTGTTGATCAGAATAGGTAAAGAGCGAAATGTCTGAGTACCTTCAGTTTTGCTCAGCTGTTTGACAATCAAATAACGTAAGGGGTTTATCAGCACAGAAACACATTAATTTTTCTAAGGGCACGTTTCATATGTCGACCCTTAGCCGAGGATACCTCACTGGAATCTTCTGATATTTTCTTGTAGGTTGTGTAATTATTGTAGCTATTGTTTGTTGCTAGCGCGTAATTGTAGAGAGAATCTTCTTTGTAGTTGTAGTTTTTCATTGTTGTACAGTAAAACAATGGTGGCACCCATGCAGATTTGCACCAAGTATTTCGCAGCTGCGCTTGCAATTAAATAGATATTATTTTCAGTGCTATGTTAATGTGTTCTCTTATTTTTGCTCTTCAAATTGTGCTTTTCTGTGTTATCGTGTGAAATATTGTGACGTAACACTAGGTTCCAAAGTATACTGAGAAATAATAGTGACGACGAGCGGAGCTTATCAGCACCACTGTGTAATGAATTAACTAATGTTCA
Source organism: Schistocerca nitens (assembly GCF_023898315.1). Classification (NCBI taxonomy): domain Eukaryota; kingdom Metazoa; phylum Arthropoda; class Insecta; order Orthoptera; family Acrididae; genus Schistocerca; species Schistocerca nitens. The sequence continues at coordinate 195,864,121 of NC_064622.1, read as the reverse complement.
AAGTAGTAATTTGGTAATTGTGCATAGCGAAATGGAGCGGGCTGCAAATAATGGTGTAGACAGTGAAACAAGTAGTGAACAGGAAAGCATTATCGATCGATCGGTCGGCAACAGCTCGCCTCAGGAATCCGAAATGACAGAACACAGTATTGCAAATACTGTAGACTCAGGTTTTGGGTCCTCACCGTTTTCTCAAATGAGTCAAGACACATTTTCTGCTTGTCAAAATATGAATGTTGCCGGTGAAAATGCACTGCCAAAAAGCACAGAGAAACAGATTCCAGACACTAATACATTATTACTGCAATTAATGCAACAAATGGAACAAAATCAGAGACAAACACAGCAAAAGCTTCAAAAGTTAGACACAATGGAACAAAATCTTCGGAAGTTAGACACCACACTCGAAAAAACGCGTGAAGATTTAACTACTGAGTTACATAAAAGCGAATCGAAATGTCAAAAAGACTGTAATGGCGTAAAAACACAAATTTGTGAGCATTTCCAACCTATTTTTTCGCGGCATGAAAATGCATTGCAGAATCACGAAGCAGCCATAAAAGAACTGCAAACTATTGTTCATGAAAATCATGAGACCTTGCAAGCTAAAATTGACTTAGTTGCATCTACCGATTCGGTTACACAACTTGCAAAAACTCAGGAAAACTTATGGGACACAGTAGATACTCTGAAAATTTGTTCAGAAAGACACATGGAGGAAATTAGTACATTATCAGAGAAAGTAGTTGAACTTTCGGATCAGCTAAATAATTTATCTACGAAGGTAGATCATAATCTGAATGACACAAAACCGGTAGTCTTTAATGACACAGAAGAGTGCGAACAAATTAGGAAATTCAAACAAAATCAGAATCAAATTAATTCGCAACACCAAAGAGAAATCCGGGTAGTACAGGATAAGCTGACACAGGTAATACAAGAATTACGTATTTTAGAGGACACTCGCGCTCCAATACGGGAAGAGGGACATAGAAATACGGAACAGCCACAAATTAATAACACAGGGTACTTCGGAAATTATGAAAGAAATTGGCAAGGTACACCGAATTTTGAGATGGAACCGCCGAAACGAAGTAACAATGACTGATATGTGACTAGCCGACATGATGATTTTGACTATAAGCTGTTTATTATTACACGTAAATTTAAAACATTTAAGAATTCCGGCAACGTCGTTCATCCACAAGCGTGGCTTCATCAATTCTCTCATTGTTTTCCTCCCAACTGGTCATTAGAGCACATATTAGAATTTATGTGTGGCTACTTAGAGAATGAACCAGCTGTAAGAATGCGATCGGTCATTCACGATTGCCACAGTGAAGGAGAATTTTATCATGCCTTCCACTCAGCATATTGGTCTGAAGGTACACAAGACCGAGTAAAACATAGCATCATAATGATAAAACATTTCGAACAATATGAATTTTCCAGTCGTGTGAAATATTTTGAAGACATGTTGCACAAGAATCAGTACCTGTCAAACCCATACAGCCCCTCAGAACTCACCCGCATTTGCTTAGTCAAATTACCTGAACATTTACGACATATTATTTTGGCAGGACGTTGCAAAGACGACATTGAAGCTTTTCAGGGACTCTTACAAGAATTAGAAATTGACACTGACAATCGCGGAACGCGAAAACAGGAACACAACAATTACAGGTCACTTCCGTCACAATTCCGCGGTGAAAGAAATAATAACTGGACACGACAAGGCTATTCTCACAACACAAATCGTGACCAAAACAGACACCACCCGTATGACAACCGTTGGCAGAGTAGTAATAATTACAGGGAAAGATCACCTCTCTGCGGTAATGACTATCACAGAGACAATCAGAGAAACAGACAATATGGGAACCAAAATAATTATTATCAAGGGAGACAGAATAACTTTAGACGCAACGGTCCAGCGCGCATTTACGATTCAGCGATTAATTCTCCACCACGTGACCAACAAGAAAGAAACTATGGGATCTACCGACATGACGACAGACGATATGATCGTAACGACAGACCTGAATTGCATCAGAACTGGCGGGATTCAAACAGGGTAGGGCCCTCTCGACAAGGTGAATTTGTAGAAGTTAGGTCTCCAAATCCCAATAACGACGCGCGCCATCAAAGAGACAATAGGCAGTGACTCATACCGCTGGCAGCCACAAAACGTACTTATGAAACTGACGACGCAGCTGCCATAGCTAGTAATTACGTAAAAATGGAAGACATTAGGGACATCTTACTCCAGGAACACGACGTAAAACATAACAACATTGCATATCCTGTGATTCACATTACAGTAAATGGCGTAAAATTTACGGCAGTACTTGACTCAGGCAGTCCCATTTCAGTAATTAGTGAAACAGCCTTTAGCAAATGCAACAAATCGAACGATTGCCTCACACTTCCGTTACGTAAGATTAAATTACAAGGTGCAATCTTTGGAAAAAGTGTAGAGGTACGCCAACATACCAACTTAGAATTCTTTTGTGAAAGCCACAGCTTCTCTATGAACTTTCTTATTGTTCCATTATTGTCGACGGAAATTATATTGGGAGTAGACTTTTTGAATGAATACAAAGCAATCTTAAACTTTCACGATGCTGAAATAAGTTTAGAGAAAGAAGGTAAGTGAATAGCTTTGAAATTTGAAGATTGGCTCTCAAACCATGACGAAGAAATTAATCGGCTTTACCTCCTGTTAGACAACAGTTCGGAATTTTCGACGGAACTTGACACTAACAATCACTCTGCAAGTACTGACAGGGATGATATCGACGGCGCATTTGATAGTAATGAGTTAATTCAGAATAAAATTCAAACAATTGAGAATTGTAATGACACTGATAGGCAAGACCTTTTTGAGATTTTACAAGCACATTCCACAATTTTTACTCACAAAACAGGAACAATCAAGGGATTTCAATACCAATTTCGTGTTCGTGAGCATACTAAATTTTGTGTTAGACCATACGTAATTCCGGCACATTATAGGAACCGTGTTAGAACAGAAATACAATCTACGCTTGACGAGGGCATTATTGAGCCTGCAGTAAGCTCATACGACAATCCATTACATGGTGCTGAGAAGAAAAATGGATCGATCAGGCTTGTCTTACATTCGAGGCAAATCAATACTATCATCATTCCTGAAACAAACAGGCCGCAAACGATGGAAGAACTTTATGGTGTAAAAGTGTTGTCTACTATTGATCTCAGACCCAGCTTTTATCAGATCGAACTTCATCCAGAATGTAGAAAATACACAGGTTTCCTTTGTTTCGGTTTTTGAACTACCTTTTGGTTTGAACATTTCTTCGGCAGCATTCATTCGCGGGCTAAATTCCATTTTACCTGAGTTCTTAAAACGTCACATCACCTTATATGTGGACGATATTCTGATAGCAGAAGCCTCATGGGAACAACATAATCGCATCCTCAACAGCGTGTTACATATTTTTGCAGAATCTGGAATTACAGTTAACTTGGAAAAGTCTGAATTTGGTAGGACAAAGGTGAAGTTGTGGGACATAAAATTTCTTCTGAAGGCATTCATTCAGCCGGATCCTGAAAAGGTAGAAGCAATCAGAGCCATTCCATTTCCATCCACAAAAAAAACAAGTCCGCAGTTTTCTAGGTCTCCTAAATTTTTACCGTCGTTTGCTGAATATGCAAATTCTAGTTACACCAAAACTTTCTTCTCTCACTGGAAAAAGTACTATTTGGAACTGGGACGAACAAGCACAGTTGGAATTCAATTCTTTGAAACAATCGCTACTTAACGCGCCAATACTAGCTCATCCAGATCTGTCACAAGATTTCTGCCTTCGCACGGATTCTTCTAAAGTCGGTCTTGGTGCCCATTTATTTCAAGAAGCCACAGAAAACGACAGTACTGTTCAGAAAACCATTTCTTTTGCTAGCCGAGTGCTAGCAAAATCTGAAAAAAAATTATTCCGTTACTAAATTAAAAGCTTTAGCTATCGTTTGGGCATTTAACAAATTCCGTTTCTTTCTTTCTGGTAAGCACGTAAAAGCATACAGTGATCATCGTGCATTGCAATTTGTTATGTCTTCAAAATTAAATCATGACAGGTTAAATCGTTGGGCATTGTTTCTGCAAGAATTCCACTTCACAATAGTCTACATTCCCGGCAAGGAGAACATTGTTGCGGACGCACTGTCACGCGCACCGGCTGGGCTTGAGAAAAGTAACACAGAAGGCAACCTTGAGAAAAATTTCAGTATTCTTTACATTCAGAAAGTCGCCTTTAAAAACTAATGAAAACAGTGCTTCTCATAAAAAACTAAGAGATTTGGAAGAGAAATATAATTTACTTGATAGAGGGAATGAAGTTTTTGAACTCATTGATACGAATATATTGTGTGAAGCTCTTGAAAACAGTTTGTGCTGCAAAAAATGTCATGGAAACGTTTCTCTGAAAGTAGAATCCCATGTTGGCCTGGCTGCCCAGTTTAATTTAATATGCAGTGTTTGTAAATACAGCTGTAAGTTTCCAAGTTCGGTTTCAGTAACTGTAAATAATGGATACAAGATAACTGAACTTTATAGTGTAAATATTAGGTTAGTTTATGGATTGCGAGCAATTGGTAAGGGCAAAGCAGCTGGTGATATGCTATGTGGTGTTCTAAATCTTCCAAGTGCACCTTCAAAGTTTGAAGCTTACAATTATGTACTAGGATCTGCAGTTGAAGATGTAGCACAGAAGTCAATGCAGGTTGCTGTGGAAGAAGCAGTGGAAGAAAATGACGGCAGTCGTGACCTCACAGTGGCGTTTGATGGCACGTGGCAGAAAAGGGGCCACACCTCCAACAATGGTGTTGTAACAGCAACTAGTGTTGATACTGGCAAGGTTATTGATGTTGCAATAATGTCTAAATACTGTAGGTGCACAGGCAGGCTGAAAAATGAACACAGTGATGACTGTATTGCTAATTATTATGGTAGTAGTGGTGGCATGGAGGTTGCTGGGGTGAAGAAAATTTTTCATCGCTCTTCACAGTGGTATAATGTTCGCTATGTCAAATATCTGGGAGATGGTGACTCTAAAGCATTCAAAGAAGTTTTGGAAAGCAAACCATATGGGAACAGTGTAAATATAAGCAAACTTGAATGTATAGGACATGTGCAGAAGAGAATGGGTGCCAGGCTGAGAAGGTTAAAATCAGTTATGAAAGGGAAAAAACTAGATGATGGGAAAACCTTGGATGGCAGAGGAAGATTGACTGATTCCATAATAGACCACATTCAGAACTGCTATGGCCTTGCAATCAGGCAAAATACAGGCAATCTTGAAGAAATGAGGAGAGCTATATGGGCTTTATATTTCCACACCGCATCCACGGATGAGCATCCACAACATGGTTTGTGCCCCAAAGGTGAAAACAGCTGGTGTAAATACAATAGGGGACTAACAACAGGAGAGAAATACATTCACCACCACAGTCTACCATCAGCCATCATGGCAGAAATAAAGCCCATTTTCAGAGATCTGGCTGACAGAAGTCTTCTGATGAAATGTCTTCACGGAAAAACGCAGAACCCCAACGAGTGCTTGAATAGTGTGATATGGCATCGTCTCCCAAAAACAGTGTTTGTCGGAATTGATACACTACATTTTGGTGTGTATGATGCTGTGGCAACCTTCAATCTTGGAAATATAACTAAATGCCAGGTCCTTCAAAAGTTGGGTATGTGTGTTGGTTCCCGTACGGTACGTGCTATGTTCTTTTTAGATCAGCACAGACTAAGGCATGCTGATAATATAATCAAGACATTAGTGAAAAAAGCAAGACAGGTGCAGAGGGGTGCCAAAAGAAGACTTGAAGATGATTATGAAGACTGTGAAGGGGGTATTAGCTACGGATCAGGAATGTTTTAATCTTCTTTCTCCGTTTCCCGTAAGTTTACTTTTTACTTCATCTAGGAACATTATCTCAGGTACTGGTCAACCTAGAAGTCTGAAATTTTTATGACGTAGTGACATAGGTCCCTATTACATACTGAAACAACGATTTTTTAATTACTTGATTTACAAAAGACTTAGGGGTGATAGTCTAGTAAAAAGCGATGGAAAAAATTTACTTAAAAATAAATGTACAATATCTCTGTAAGAAAATACTTTGACAATAAACTGTTGTTTCAGTATTGTTGTAACATATGAATGCACATACAGTAAAATTTTTACCTCTCTGTCTCCAGTAGTTTGTGAGAAAATGTTCCCTATAGTAGGCATATATTAACATTGCGGGGATAGGTGATTCCGTATCCCCTTAAAAACTTCATCACCACATCTTTAAAAGACATTGCTCATGAACAAGATAAAGATCTGATTTGGAAAGACATCAAAAGTAAATGGCATGAAAAGACACACACTTAGATTCGGCATTATTATCTGGTTTGAAACAACGTACTCTTCAAACGCTGCACTGTTGATGACAAGCTATGGGTACTTTGCATTCGAGACGATTTTGTTAATAAGCTCATTTGGTACATTCATTTCAGCTACGCACATTTTGGTCTACGGAAATGTTATCATATTCTTCGAACGACTTGTTATTTTAACAATATGGAAAAGAGAATTCGAAGAGTCTTGTCTATTTGTAAACTTTGTCAAAAGGCGAAACCATCTACTATCTCACATCGTGCTCCGTTGTTTCCTATCATTCATTCTAAATTAAAAGAATTTGCTGCTGTTGATCTCTTGGGACCCCTTGTCAGAACATCGAATGGATTTTCGTACGTTCTAGTCGCTGTTAAACTTACTTCAAAATTTGTTTATTTCACTCCGTTACGTAAAGCCACTGGACTGTCTGTATCCAACGCCTTTGTTAAAAATTTCTTACGTGAAGTTAGCCACGTTGCTAAAGTCATTTCAGATAACGGACCGCAATTCAAATCTGCTGTTTGGTCATGCATGCTTCGGAATCATAAAATCAAACCTGTTTTTATTTCATTGTACTCACCACATTGTAACCCGTCTGAAAGGATTATGAAAGAAATCAATAAGCTTTGCAGACTTTATTGTCACAGAAAGCATCAGCATCCGGACAGATATTTACACTTATTTCAAAATGTGCTGAATGAAATGCCTCATGACTCCACTGCTTTACCACCTACTCTTGTACTGAAGAATGAAGAACCACCAAACAGAATCAGAGAGCTTGTACCTTTCCCGAATAAACGTAAACTTCGACACAAAGACATAATTGATTTGGCTGTTAAAAATATAAAATCTGCAGCAGTCAAAAGAAGAAAACTACACGGTAAAGCAAATGCAAAGAAATTATATGTTGGTCAGAAGGTTCTCATTAAAGCTCATTCATTGTCACATAAGAAGAAACACTTGAATCACAAATTATTTTTAGTTTACAATGGACCTTACAGCATCCGACGTATATCACATGATAATTGCGTTGAAGTTGAAACTCTGCGTTCTAGGAAGAGTAAAGGTTTACACCACATTTCACATGTAAAACCGTTTATTGAGAGATAATCTGCTTTTTAACTTTGTCTTTGCTATATAAATTTTCACTTTACATTACTAGTATGCTTTGTCAGACTTAGAATCTGTTAACATGCAACAATGTTTGAAGTTAAATATCCAGTCAGGAACCAAGAGAACTTATTTAAACAGAAATTATGAATGCATTGTCATCGTGAACAGACGTCACAGTGTTATTGTGTGTGTACATTCTTGCTTGTTAGTTGCACAATTACGTAACGATTATACACTTATTTCAAAATGTGCTGAATGAAATGCCTCATGACTCCACTGCTTTACCACCTACTCTTGTACTGAAGAATGAAGAACCACCAAACAGAGATTTTAGTGCAACATTTTGGTTTACTTGAAAATACATTCTGGATTTAAAGTACTTTCTGTGAGATACCAGATGACACAGTGGTTAGTTCATGTGACAGCTACACGATTTTATCACGACGCTACAAATGAGTGACAAGTTGTAATGTTGCTTTTGCGGTGTTTCTGTTTTATATCTGCACAGTTTTCTGTATTATTCTGGAAACTAAAACATGTTTTAGTAGTAACTTTTGTGGTATAGCTACAATGAGACAGCCGTTTCCGTAGCACAACAATACGTTACAGCACAGTACTTTCTTCATCACGGCAATAAGCGTAATAACTAAGATATCTATACGCAAAGCATTTCACTTTTCTTTATCAGCAGAACTTAGCTTTCGGAGGACGATAACTACGACACTTCCACAGAGATTATCTTACAACAAGACGTACAGTTTAGCGCTACAGTGCACGTATTTCAGTGATTAATTTTGTACTTAAAACATTTATTTTTAAAGATTTTTAAATTACAATGATACAAAAGTTTTCTGTGATACATTTCATTCCATTGCTGTAATCTGTAGCACCTGAGCCTATAATTACATTACTCCTCAGGGGGGTACACGCTTACCTTGTATACCATGTGTTTGGCAAGCATGAGGAGCCCTAGCTAATATGGTATCTGCTTATACAACTTTACACATCGGTACCATGTTTCTCTAACACATAAATTACACAGCTATCTGACCATTTAACTGAGAGACAATCATTTTTTACTACATCAGTGACACATGTTTACACAATTACACAGTTGGATAACTTCACACTTATGAAATTGTATTTTGTCTGTACTTTGTGAACTGTTCATATTTTTTTGGAACCATTGTCACACTATGAGAGCTTTGAATGATGTATTTGGTATGGGATCATGATTTTTAAAATACGTTTGAGGTAGATGACACTATTGAAATGAGCAGAGAATTTTATTTAGGTTTTGAAATTATTGCAGAAAGCTATGACGTTTTTGAGACTTGGCTGAGTTTTTATGATGTTATTATTATGATAACAATGTGTATTATGCTGTTGAGGTATGTTTATGATCAATAAGCTGATGTTATATGAGGAATTTGATTATGTTATGTATTTATTATGATGAAATATTGAAGAAGTGTCGACAAATATGTATATGTGTAATAAGGTAAGGAGTAATGAGCAGTGGTTAGGGACTCTGATTTGTGAAAAAGGATGTTGGAAACCAAGAATTGTACTTTAAGTTATGAAATGTGTGTAAATGCGTGAATGTATCACAATGCCGACAAATATTTTTTGGACACTGTTATATTTATAGGATTTTGTTTCTACACATTTGCTACGCAAATTCTCGATCTGTGAAATTTTTGTATGAGACTGTCACTGTAGTGCAAACTGGTGTCGTAAAAATATTTCGGTAAGAAAGCTAAGTGACCTTGATGTAATGCGCTGTAAGCGCCGAGCTATGCGACAGTCGCATGAAAAGAAAAAAAAAAGCCGGCCGTTCAGAGGCACAACAAAAAAAGGAGAGGACATTAACCTCGTTAATGACATTCCATTCTAGAAACCATTGCAAATACGACAAGCTCATTACTTGGAAAGATACTTACATCTGCACACGTGATTATGACAAGCGTATTTCTACGAGAGTTGAGAGAATTTTTACTAACTTATGAAATGCCACATGACTATTTAATGATATTTTTATGCTTTACTTTGTACATAGTTGCTTATTTCATTTGATATCTGGCTTGCAGCTGTGTTGCAGCATTGGTTCTATAAAATAAAATTAAATGCATTTGCTAATGTGAACACTTTCTGTCAACAGATCCATTAAATAATAGTTTTATGATCCACATTCTTCGAAAAAGGAGCACTTGCAAAGGAAAGAACAATAGGAAGGGACTAATAACAGTAACTGCATACGTAATTTTCTTTTCAAGTACTTGGTAATTTCTTTTGTAGAATAAGTTTTGGTGCACCATTTAATTACATAGACATTAAGATGTGAATAGACATTTCCCTTATCTGCATTGTTGTCTTTAGTGTACTATTTTTTCTACTTGAGCTTTGCCATGTTTAGGTATAAGTTATTGCATTTGCTGCTGCTGTTTGCCAGGCATAGTGCTACTGGATTTCACTTTGTATTACTCTGTTAAGCCAGTTTTACTACTGATTTATTTTTCTAGTTTGCTGCACAGTGTCTTATATTAGTTGTAATATTGCAATTGCTTTGCTAATTTAGATATACTGCTGCTTGCTTTGACAATTTCCATTTTTTTGTCATTGCTGTTTGTTTAATTTGTTATGTGCTGCTGCATTGCCTCGTCCCTTGGTATATATATCTGAGCTCAGTAGATTTAAGTTAGCTTAAGAGGTGGTAGACTATATAAGAAACTAACTATGATGAATTGGAAGAAATGCATTGAGAAGCTATAAGAAAATGGTTTGGCCAAAAAAGAAGTGTACAGTGGAGGAAAACTATTTTTGAAAGAGGATGTGAACAGAATACAGAAAGCATGCTTGGATACGATTTTTTTTGTGGAAACAAATGTTGAAATAAGAGGAAAGATCTACAGAATGAAGTTTTGGGTTGGGCTGCAGTACCAAATGTCACACTAAAAACAAACCCTGTCCTGTCCTTATGTGTCATTCCACTATGTGTTTGTGTACCCTTGTGTATTTGTGTTCTTCCTGTCTTTATATGTTTAGCTGATAACAGCTATGTTGTAGAATTTTTCTAATACCATGTTATTTATTTTGTAAAGATGTTTAGACTTTGTTTATTCTGTTTTGTTTTAATGCTCATGTGTGAAATTAATGTTTCGAATCTATTCTCATTATTTTATTTATTTATGTCATAATTCCTGTAACACTGATGTATATATCTATTTCTATTCTTTTTTAAAGTCTGTATTACTACAAATGTTATCTGTATTATTATGTTCTTTAATGATGTATTTCGTACCTTTGTAATTGTATTCTTATGTTGTAAATTTGTGATTGTATAGACAACAGTTCTTCAAATTAAGTTACATTTCACTGCACACGTTTCTTTTGGTCATAGTAATGCACAATATGTGAGAAGTTGGGACTGTTAGTGTTTGCACGTGTGTTAATAATTCAGCAAGGGACTGGATAACAGCATTGCTGGTTCTATGGACATTTCAAAAAAAATTTTTTGTGAGTGCACAAGTGGTGGTTCTTGAACTTACTATATTGTCTGCAAGACTTCTAAGGACAATTCCAAAAACTTAGTCCGTGTACAAGTGGTGGTTTATGGACTTGCTATATTCTCCGCATGACTCTTCAATGGTGATTGTGCACCTGCACAGTCGCAACAGATGTCTGCTGGCCGTCTCTACAAGGACTACAGTGGGTCTGCACCTTTGATGGCCCATCAATACCATTATTTCTACAAGGACTGCACTGGGTCTGCACCTCTGGTGGCCCACCAATATCGTAATCTCTACCAGGACTACAGTGGGTCTACTTTGTGATGACCTACCTACCAATATTCTTCAAAACTTCGACTGACTCTGCGGTGGGTTTGCTCTGTTGTGGCCCATTACCTGCCTGCATGCCAAGAGTCAGCACTGTCTTTCCGTTGGAAGGACAACACTACTTCAAGACTGCATGGAAATCCACTACTTCCGTATGCATTTTCTATTACTGCTCAGACTTCGAGAAAAACACTGCTATTTTACTGTGATGAATGATCAGAACTGTCTTTATTGACTGTGAGAAAATTTTAGCTTTTGACCAACATTGTATCAATATGTGTGTGCTTTGATTTCTTTGTTATTGTAATTGTGAAAACATTTTAACAAATATGTATTGCCCAGTGCCCAAAACAATTTGTAAAATTTTTTGTGGGGAGCATGGGGGCTATGTAAGTAGGCTGTTTATGTTTTCTTACTGGTAACGCCACGTAGTGCTCTGTATGAAAATCACTGGCTGTGCTGTGTGCAGTCTGTGGCTAGTTTGCATTGTTGTGTGCCATTGTAGTGTTGGGAAGCTGGATGTGAACAGCGCGTAGCGTTGCGCAGTTGGAGGTGAGCCGCCAGCAGTGGTGGATGTGGGGAAGTGAGATGGCGGATTTTTGACAGCGGATGATCTGGACGTGTGTCCATCAGAAACAGTAAATTTGTAAGAATGGATGTCATGAACTGCTATATATATTATGACTTTTGAACACTATTAAGGTAAACACATTGTTTGTTCCCTATCAAAATCTTTCATTTGCTAACTGTGCCTATCAGTAGTTAGTGCCTTCAGTAGTTTGAATCTTTTATTTAGCTGGCAGTAGTGGCGCTCGCTGTATTGCAGCAGCTTGAGTAACGAAGATTTTTGTGAGGTAAGTGATTTGTGAAAGGTATAGTTTAATGTTAGTCAGGGCCATTCTTTTGTAGGGATTATTGAAAGTCAGATTGCGTTGCGCTAAAAATATTGTGTGTCATTTTAGTGTTGATCAGAATAGGTAAAGAGCGAAATGCGAAATGTCTGAGTACGTTCAGTTCTGCTCAGCTGTTTGAAAATCAAATAATGTAAGAGGTTTATCAGCACAGTAATTCATTAATTTTTCTAAGGGGACTTTACAAAAGTACCTCGAATTTTATGGCCATCGTTTTCTCAGCAACGATCGTGTAAGCCGAGACATGGGTTTACTTATTTTGACTCCTCTCCCATTGAGCGAAATTTCTGAGAAATCGGGATATGGCCGATGCCGTATTCTCCTCATCTGCGGAGGTGGAATCAGAATGGGCATTGTGTGCATTACGTCTTCAACCATTGTCTGCAAGATTATTAGGGAAAGAGAGACGCTTAAAAGCTTGCGCTGCTACCAATTGAAAACATTCAGCCAACATGACGTTCAGAAACATTAAGAGTGTCATACTGATGCTTATAATGAAGTCTCCCTACAGAATGTGCGGACACAGCATCGTAATATTAGAAGTCGTTTTACAGACAGGACACATCATTGCAGTTGAGGTCCTGGCGGAAGCAAAGTTATGAGGGTGGGTCGTGAGTAATGTTCTGATACCTGTCGCTAGCGCACTTGCCTGTAAAAGGCAAAGGTCCCAGGTTCGAGTCGCATTTCAAAGCACAGTTTTGTTCTGACAAACTTTTAGAACTCTGACTATTCCTGTACCAAGCATTTCGTTACCTTAGATAACTATAGATTTTCGTAACTGATCATTAATTATCTAGTATGAGATCATCCGCCAATAATATTTCTTTAAGGCGCTCCGGAAAGGTTCAAAATCATGAAATGTTCCATATTTACTTTTTAGCATTTTTAAAATCTACAGGTTTTCCACTTTCAACTGACATATAATTTTTCAGTTCGGAAGACTATATTTTTAAAATATTTTTCAAATATGTTCTGCATGAGCGTGACCCACTGTGGCGTTGTTAAGCTGCTGTCAGATGTTGTACTTACGAATCAACCAGCTCATCAAGTACATTTTAGTGATGTGAGAAAGAAAGGTTACAAAATAAGTGTTGTGGATAACCTGTGGTAGTACGATGTATATCGCTCGCTCGATTGTCCTGTGTTTCATGTTTATTAACTTTTTTGTAAAAATGTTCAAATGTGTGTGAAATCTTATGGGATTTAACTGCTAAGGTCATCAGTCCCTAATCTTACACGCTACTTAACCTCAATTATCCTAAGAACAAACACACACACACACCCATGCCCGACGGAGGACTCGAACCTCCGCCGGGACCAGCCACACAGTCCATGAATGCCGCGCCTAAGACCGCTGGCTAATCCCGAGCGAATACTTTTTTGTAATCCTGAAAATGTTCGTAGTGAATTCTGTTCATTGAAGTATCTGTTTTATTGAAGGATAGTCATGGGTAAACGTCAAGTGAGTAGAAATCCTCTGAAGGCTTTTAAGAAAAGGAGAGATGTTGGAAAGCCAAAGGTAGGTGTTATTACCGTAATCAACAAAGACGATAATGAAGTCTGTGAGCCTAACCTTGCTGGTACATCTGCCAATTGCAATGAGAGTGAGAAAGAAAGCAATTCGCAGAGGAAGCTTGGTTCAGTTAGTGAAAAGTATGAATCTTTTACGGGCGAATCGGATTGAAGGAAATATTTGATATGTCAGTTCTCAACGAAATTTTTACAAACTGTGTAGGATGTATTCAGTGTAGTGAAGTCGAACTGGAGCTCTCTACAAAAAATCATGTAGGACTTGCTAGTGAAATGGAACTGAAGTGCGGTAAGTGTTCATACATGAGTACGTTTCGGAACAGTTTCGAAGTAACTCCAAATGAAGAAAATGGCGAAAAAATCTATGAATACAACATTAGATTTGCTTATGTCTTGGTTACAGTTGGTAGGGATGCTACTGCAGGGGCAGTTTTCCGTGGCATGATTCTTCCAAATTCCCCAAACACGTTTACGATATAAATTAGATTTTTAGGGTCTCAAGTAGAAGATGTCTGTATAGAATCGATGATGAAAGGTGTGGAAGAGACAATAACAGAAAACAGTGGTAATAGAGACTTGATTGCAGCATTCGATGGTACCTGGCATAAACGGGGACACACATCTCTTCATGGTGTAGTATCTGCCACGAATATGTATACAGGGAAAATTTTAGAAGTAGCAGTAGTATCTAAATGTTGTAGGTGTCCACAGAAAAATAAAGGTACACACGAAAATAACTGCATAGCTAAGTATAGTGTCAGTAGTGGCTGGTGTTGCTAGTCTGTTTCAGCGTTCTGTTGCGTGTAATAAAGTGCGATGTTTGAATTACCTAGGTGACGTTGATTCTAAAAGTTTCAAACACATTCGAGAACTTAAGCCCTATGGTGATGATGATGTAGCACGGAAATTTGAGTCTACTGGACAGGTACAGAAACGAATGGGATCAAGACTTCGGCGCCTGAAAGCTTCGTACAAAAAGCAATGCTCAGTGTCAGTAAAGAGTTGGATGGGAAGGGAAGGTTAACTGACAGTGTAACTGACAAAATACAGAACTATTATGGAATGTCTATTAGGCTAAACACAAATATTGTCGATGAAATAAAGAACGCTGTTTGGGCCCTTTTATGTCATACTTTTTCAATCGATGAAAGTCCCCACCATTATTTATGTCTCGAAGGAGAAAACAATTGGTGCAAGTACAACAAGGGATTTCTAACTAGTGAAGTTCAAAAATGGCTCTGAGCACTATGGGACTCAACTGCTGTGGTCATCAGTCCCCTAGAACTTAGAACTACTTAAACCTAACTAACCTAAGGACATCACACACATCCATGCCCGAGGCAGGATTCGAACCTGCGACCGTAGCAGTCGCACGGTTCCGGACTGCGCGCCTAGAACCACGAGACCACCGCGGCCGGCTAACTAGTGAAGTGTACACTCATAAACGTAGTCCGATGCTGTTATGGAGATGATAAAACCTATTTTCAGAGACTTAGCAACACTTGAACTGTTGAAAAAGGGTGTTCATGGAAAAACTCAAAACCCCACTGAAAGTGTAAATAGTGTTATATCGTCAAGAATCCCCAAGACTGTGTTTGTTGGAACAGAAACACTTCACTTTGGTGTGTACTATGTTGTTGCTACTTTCAATGATGGCAACGTTGTTAGGTGCAAAGTATTTCGAAATGAGGGAATGAAGTTAGGTTTCAACATGATAAGAATGGACAAAGAACGTCTTCTGGCCGCTAACAGGGCTGTAAGTAGCCTAGAAATACAAACCAGAGTAAGCAGGAGAAGAACAAAGAGGAAGCTGGAGGAGGAGTTTGCGGATGATGAAGATAATCCGTCCTATGGAACTGTAATGCTCTTAAAAGATTATCCAAAATTAGTCCCACGATCCAAAAAGTTTTATTTTTTTTCATACAAATTACATGTTTTCTTCGGATCTACCAAACCATAACTAAACACAGATATTTTCCTAAAAATTCTAAATTGTTGAATTTATAAACAAAAATGACACAAAAAGGTACTGAATTTACATTACAATAGAAAAAATTAATCTCTAACAACTGAACTCAAATTTTTAAAAATTCATGGCTAAATGGTTGCCAGTACTCTAATAACTAACCTGCTAAGATTTCAACTTCTTACCTCAAATTCTTTCTGAGAAAACTAATTTATAAGCGCTATTTCAACACTGGACAGATAGGGCTTTCCGGAGCCCCTTAATGACTTTCAAAACCGTTATACTACTGCACTGCAGACATGATCTCAAACAAAACTCATTACGTGGTTTTACATACGACGAAAAATAGCGGTCGAGAAACTCCAAGAAAATATCATGTTTCCGTTACAGGATTTTCGACGTAATCTCGACAGCACTGAGATATCATACACAATCCAACATTTCCAAAAAAGATTTTTTTATTTTTTGATCTAAGTTTATTTATGAACTCTTAGGTATATGGCGGAAGTTCTTCGTGTACATAGAGCTTTCCAACTCCCCTTCTCCCCCTCCCAGTGGGCAAAGTTGCACAGGTCACTCTTGTTCCATCGATAAGGTAGTTTTACATTGCTTAACGCTTTTTGAAACATACAGTCTCAATGTTTCAACCCTCTGAATGATATACAACGTCTATTTTGTACGTCTAACACAGGAATTGATTTGGAACGTTCGTGAAGTAATTGAATTGTAACGATTGGTAGCGTTCCCCACACGACTCCTAGTGAGGTTTTCCAACCAGAGTTTATCAAACCGGCGATATAAATTAGCTATTCGTAAGGTAAGTGATCATTATCTACATTAACTGTCACAAAATGGAAAGAGCGCAAGCGAATAGTAAACGGTTGTGAAAACACGCTTCACCTCTTAACAACAAATAATCTTGACCTAATAACGAGCATAAAAAAGGATACAGAGATTAGTGAACACATCGCTGTCGTAGCGAGACTGAATATTGTAGCCCCAAATCCTCCAAAAATAAACGGAAAATATAGCTATTCAAAAAATCTGATAAAAATTAACTTGACGTCTTCCTGAGAGATATCTTCATTCCTTCCAAATTAACAATGTACGTGTAGACCAGATTTGGTTTGAATTAAGAGAAATAGTATCGACAGCAATTGAGAGATTTGTACCATATAAATTAACAAACGATGAAGCTGATCCCCCTTGGTACACAAAACGGGTCAGAACACTGTTGCAGAAACAACGAAAAAAGTGTGCCGAGTTTAAACGAACCGGAAATCTCCAAGATTGACGATCTTTTACAGGAGCTCGAAATTTAGCGCAGACATCAATGCGAGATCCTTATGATAGTTTCCACAACGAAACGTTATCGCGAAACCTGACAGAAAATCGAAAGAGATTTTGGTCGTACGTAAAATATACTAGCGGCAAGACACAGTCAATGAATACTCCGAGGGATAACAATAGAAATACTATCGACGGCAATGCTGCCAAAGCAAAGTCACTAAACACTGCCTTCCGAAATTCCTTCACCCAAGAAGACGAAATAAAATTTCCAGAATTCGAATCAAGAACAACTGTCAACATGACTAACTTAGAAGTACATATCCTCGGAGTAGTGAAGCAACATAAATCACCTAATAAAAGCAAATATTTTTGTCAAGACTGTATACCAATTAGGTTCCTTTCAGAGTATACTGATGCAATAGCTCCATAGTTAAACTGTCATATACAACCGCTCGCTCGACGAAAGATCCGTACCCAAAGACTGGAAAATTGCACAGATCACATCAATATTCAAGAAAGGTAGTAGGAGTAATGCACTAAATTATGGGTCCTTATTATTAACGTCGATATGCACCAGGATATTGGAATATATATTGTGAACAAACATTCTGGAATACCTCGAAGAGAACGGTCTAATGACGCACGGATTTAGAAAAAAAATTCGGTCTTGTGAAACACAACTAGCTCTTTACGCAAAAGAAATGTTGAGTGCTATTGACGAGTGATTTCAAATTGATTCTGTGTTTCTAAGTTTCCAGAAGGCTTTTGACACTGTACCACGAAAGAGGCTTGTATTGAAATTGCGTGCTTGTGGAATATCGTCTCAGTTATGTGGTTGGATTCGTGCATTCCCGTCAGAGAGGTCACTGTTCCTAGTAACTGACGGAAAGACATAAAGTAAAAGAGAAATGATTTCTGGCATTCCGCTTGGTGGTGTTACAAGCCCTCTGCTGTTCCTTGTCTATATAAACGATTTAGGAGACAATTTGAGCAGCCGTCTTAGGTTATCTGAAGATGACGTTGTTGGTTATCGTCAAATAAACTCATCAGAAGATCAATTCAAATTGCAAAACGATGTCGCGAAAATTGGCAGATGACTCTAAATAATGAAAAGTGTGGGGTCATTCACATGAGTGCTAAGAAGAATTGGTTGAACTTCGGTTATACGACAAATCAGTCTAATCTAAAGGCCGTAAATTCCACTAAATACCTAAGAATTACGATTGCGAACAATTTAAATTGGAAAGAACACATAGAAAATGTTGTGTTGAAGGCAAATCAAAGACTGCGTTTTATTGGCAGAATACTTAGAAAATGTAACAGGTTTACTAAAGAGACTGCCTACACGACGCTTGTTCGTCCTCTTTCGGGGTCCTAGTGCGCGGTCTGCGATCCTTACCAGATAGGATTAACGGAGTACATCGAGAAAGTTGAAAGAAGAGGAGCACGTAAGAGAAGCACGTTTCGTGTTATCGCGAAATAAGGGAGAGAGTGTCACTGACATAATACAGGATCTGGGATGTACACCATTAAAACAAAGCGTTTTTCGTTGCGGCAGAATCTCCTCACAAAATTTCAATCACCAACTTTCTCCTCCGAATACGAAAATATTTTGTTGACGCCGACCTACACAGGGAGGAACGATGATCATAATCATATAATGGAAATCAGAACTCACACGGAAAGATATAGGCGTTCGTTTATTCCGCGCTCTGTTTGAGTATGGAATAATAGTGAATTATTGTGAAGGTGGTTCGATGAACCCTCCACCAGGCGCTTAAGTGTGATTTGCAGAATATCCAAGTAGATGTAGATACAGATGAAAAACCCACATATTTATGTCTTCCACGTAATTCTCTAATAGCACAGTATGGTTCGATTCACAGTTATTTCTGTCACACTGACTTGAACATTACTTTCATGGGACCATTTTTATATGATTGCCCTCACGATTGAGACTGCGTCAGGCCCACAAGCAGGCTGTCCGGCGTCATGTTTCGGAGGCAGAGAGCAATCAAACCTACACTATTCGCTCTATAAATCGTTATATGTAACAAGGAAAAATGATAGGATACAATACGGGGTTCTAGTTTCCGGCATAGAGGCAGTTAAAGAAAGAACACGAACGGTGTTCGTGGCCCCCCTGACAATCCGCTTCGAAATCTCTAATATTTGGCCGCTAAAAATTATTAGACTTGCAATTAAATTACGTATATCGCCAGGAGACAGAATGGTTGTTATTTTTAAAAGATGTACTCGGACAATTGTAGTGGAATAGGTAATTACAACGGATTCTAATTTACATGTTGACAGCACAAACTATCTTGAACGAAAGGTCGATGATAAAGAATTTGCCTCTATAATTTTTCTCAGCAACATTGCTTACACATTTTATACAGTTTTGGGAAGCTTCGAAGAATTTAGTACGATAATAAAGGTTTTTATTAGTCCATCCTTGTGACTGGAGGTTTGAGGGACTTCGGCCTCCACTAATGTAATAAAATGGAACACCTATGTTGGTTCTTATGATGCCGTTTATTATATGGCTACCAGTTTCGGTGTTACAGTGCACCATCTTCAGGCCCTAAGTCACGCTGAGAGAGTTAACTACATCCATATACAGAGGTTCATCTGTGGCCAACATCTATGAACTGGTTTATGCAGATTACCTGTAACAACGACGTTGTGTTTCCATCCATCTATTACCAACTGACTCAGTAGTTGATGGTTGGAGACACAACATCGTTGTTACAAGTAGCCTGCGAAAACCAGTTCCTCGATGGTTGGTCACTGATGAATCATCTATACGGATGGACTAAACTCCGTCAGCGTGAGTTAAGGCCTGAAGATGATATACTGCAGCACCGAAACTGGTAGCCATATAATAAACAGTGTCGTAAGGATGTCTGTAGGTGTTCCATTTCATTACACAATTGTAAAAGTGTTCGTTGGTTGGTAGAGAAATAATAACTTTTATAAAATAGTTCTTACGGAGAAATTGCCCTCTTATAAAGTATTATTATGAATATTAGTTAAATGAGAAGAAACGAAAGAAAAAATACCGGGTTACACTTCCTCGACCCCTTGAATGCTTGGGGGTATCGTGCCAGCAGTGTACACTTCAAGAATTCAACTGCAGCGGGCTTAATTTATCTCTCAACATATCATATTTGTGTCAGTTTTTTGCCACAAGTCATACATGGTGGAATAAGAAACAAAAATGTTTGACATACATTTCGTTAAAAATATTTGAAGGAAAGGAAAATCATTGAAACATAACTTGAATAAATGCTTAGGTGTCAAGGAAGCTAGTGATGACAAAATTGATCTATCTTTTCAGCGTTTGATGAGAATTTACTGGCTGACCTGGTTTATATGGCTCATTTAATGTATTTAAAGCTCTCTCCCTTCGAATCTGGATGAAATTCGCTGGAAAAAAGAGCCAATTTAAGGGTCGAAGTGAAGGAAATTACCATAAATTTGATAGTGTCGTTGCTTTTAACATTCTACATGTTTTACTATTAGCTACCAGATTACACATTTGGAAGTCATAACTGCGTTTAAAGTCTCATATGAATTTACAATATTTACTTTGATAATTTGTCTGTGCATGAAGTGTTTAAATTTTCATCTCTTTTATCTAGAAATTGATTTATAAAGTGACTGTATTTCTTTGTCTATTTGACGTATTTAATTTAAAGTTCTGTTATCTAAAATCTTCTAAGGTGTACTAAAAAGAAATCGTTCTGGTTTGATCGACAGCTGATGAACTGGTACGTGGTGACAAATGACCAAAGTGGGGTTCCAGCATTGCCTAGCGACACCATGTCAACGACTCTGTTGACAGTTGACGTACGGATGCGAGATCAAGAGCTTCAGTCACAAGGAATACCTAACGAATCCACCTCAGGTTGGAATAGATGATGGTCTTCAAGCAGCTCACCAAAGAATTCATGAAATAGTCGCACGCGGCAGTATCACTGTTACATTAAGACTTGACACGCTACACTGCCCAGTAAATACATTTATTTTACAAGGGCATTTTAATTTACATAATTTCTTCTCTGACTTGGGTCCGGTGGGGATACTTCTTTTTTACCACCCATATTTTGGTAGCTCTGTTTGCTGGCTTAAATACGTAACATTCTTACGGGCTAAACTGTCCTTCTGATTTCATACCGACGCCAGTAACATAGTAGCACCTAGAAATCATTTGAGTGTTCATCACAGGCAGCTAGCGAATGTCACGTAGTGTAAAGCGTGTAATCCGCATTTGATGCTTTTACACGCTAACTGTGAAGCTTGATAAGCGGCAACAATAATCTCTACTGCGAAACTATTGATGTCCACTGTTCGACCAGTCGTCAGTCCGAAGCTGCTGTTTGTACCGGTATCGCGCGTCTTTGCGAGTGCTTGTGCCCAGTACAATCCGTAGGATTAACACAAGACGAGAAGTGTCCTTCCAGATCATCAGAACTAAGTAAAAGGCACTGTGAGCCTTCGAATGTTTTTGAACGTCTGTTAGCGCCAATCACTTAACATCATTTCTCGTGTGAAAGTCCTATGCACCTCACTTCAGTTATTCGAACTTGACTGATAAGCATCAAGTTTTCTATAAGCATTAAGCCTTCACATAGGAATGTATCCCAAGTTCCCAGATCTTACACTTTTTCGTTTACAATATAAGGTGAACCAATATTTACATTTGCTGTATGAACTAAAAGGAGTGCAAAACTTTTGTCTCCCGAGTATTTGTGGGCTTGATTCTGGGTACTTTAAAGCAGTAGCCTGACTCTAACAAGCAAATCACTTCTTTTCCCCTTTTCCCTTTTTATTTTTCAAACAAGAGAATCATGTACTTCAATACTCGCGATACCACTGTTCTGATATCTCATGTGATGAATCGTCACATTACTAATCAGGAATCGGACACGAGAAAGAAACAAATCAAACCTACCGCGAATGCGAAAGAGAAAACGAACCAAAAATTAGGATGAAACACTAATTGAATAATTCATAGCTCGTAATGCATTGAGTACCATGACACTGTAACATTAATACGCAAAGAATCCGAAAACTCACTTAACCAATACTAATAATTATTAATTGCTTATCTTACGCTAGATGAAAGAAAACAAGATATGCTTCCACGTAACAACGTGTGAAAAATACCCGTACCTTGTCTGGACTAATTTAAGGACAGGCGTAGGACAAAATGCACTCTTGTACTTAAACAAATATATCTGTAAAAATATTAAAGCTAAAACAGTAAAATTTGAGACTATTATGGACAACACAATGCTTGATACTCTGTGCAGTTTTTGTTTAAGACTGCTCATCGGCATACAATTTCTAGTGATTTGAATTTTTAATTACCATTGTTCCTATAATGTTCTTTTCTCGTAAACCAAGTAATATAACTCGAATTTCACAGTCTACATCTGCATAAGAGATTAATAAAACTTGTGGAACAGATTTTTGTTTATGGTCATAGTTGCTTTGAAACTAATTTTTCTGTTTTATGCTACCCAGGACTGCTCTATTTTCCTCACATTTTAAAGGAGAACTTTTCACAGAGAAAAGAGAACGGAAAAGTTCTGTACATAATTATTTAGCAAGTAATTTTTAAGAACTGTGCCGAATGTCAGGCTGTTAGCTTTTCTAGTTCCTGAGAAAAGACAAATCATAGCTCAAAACAGTCAATTTACAGCAGTTCGCATTTAAAGTCTTTATTTCAGGTTTTGAGAACGTTACTATACCTTTGGTGACTAATGCTGTCCATATCCATAATCTTTATTCCTTTGCTTGTCTTCCTGAAGTAATCTCTTTCCCAGCGTCCTTCGCCTAGCCAACTTCTGCATTTTTCCCTTCTGCTGCCATAGCATGTCCAGTCGCGCTTCATCGGTACTTCTGAGTATCTTCAGTGTGAATGGACCTGGGTGGAAACCTAGTCTCTGCAGACACTTAATCCTACCCACATTTAAACTATTGAACACTAGGCAGGTATCACATGCAGCTATCTTCGCGACAACTGAGTACACAAATACTGTTTTCGGACAACGCATCCAATAAGGTGAGTGCAGCTCTCACTTTCATTCTGTATTTTCCCATGTACGCATTTTTTCAGCAGTTCAGTGTTGGTTATGTACCTAAAAGTTGGTTTTGTAACATCTAAATGTTCAGGATTATCATCCGTGGAAAGTTTGTGAAACAATATTGCCCACACGGCTTGCTGCATTGCTTTCACACTATGTAAATTGTCCCTGACTGCTTTTCCATAATATATTAATTATAAAGTGTGAATTTCCTTGCCAGTCAGTCTGTTAACACTTCCCAGTGGCTTTCCATCTTCTAATTTCTTGCCTTTCATTTCTTTCTTCACTCTGAGAAGTCTACCTCCAATTTGCTTCTGAAGATGCCACACACCTTTCAGTATTTCAGTTTTATTTTGTGAACCGTAAGGATTGCTCTCTAAAACAGTCTTGAAACACAATGGAATCTCCATCGCCTAGATGCTTCACATATTTAATACCATATTGTTCAAATGACCTTTGAAATATTAATTTCTTCCCAACTGCTTCCATCCCACCACTTGCCCGCAGGTAATTCTTGCTGCACACTTTCTTGTGTTCCTGCTGCCACCATTCTTCTTAACTGCCGTTATTCTTCTTTATTGTGTCACAGTGAGAGCAATATGTGTTCACTACTTTAGATCTAAGATTTTCTCTGTGTCCACACTAATGACAGATGATGCACCATGAAGTAATTGGTCCCTCTTCATCCGGGTTCCATCACAGAAGACACAAAGATCCATCTTCGCTTCACAGTGTCCTTCCCCCCCCCCCCCCTCCTTCATGTGTAATATCTACAGCTTCCACAACAGCCGCTTTCATGTCCTCATTGCACTCAACTTCAAGACAGCTGAGGAGTTTTCTGCTGCAATCACTGAATCTAGTCACTGATGCAGTCATGTTCATTAAGCTACAAAACAAATGTATGCTTTATTTGCCTACATCTAAGCATCTGGTTGTGAAACACAATCTAGTATTCTCATCACTCATCTTCCCAAGGCGAGCAGAAGTCTTGAACTGAACATCATATTTACAAACTTTACACTGTGTATATATGTTACAATGATAATTCTGTCACTGTCATCACACAATCTTAAGGCCCTTTGACCAACAGTTACCATATGCACAAGAAACATTAACCATATGGGCAAGAATTTCTAAGTGAATTAACCTAAATCACTGGAAAAGTTGTCTTTGGCGCCAGAAAGATAGAAATTTAGTGTTTCGGACTCTGTAGTGAGGAATGATCCACATATCGAGATACCAAACAAAACTTATCTTACATCATATATATCGACGATAAAATATGTAAAAATAGAACTTGGAAAAATGTAAAGTCTTTACAAATATTCTGCTGAATGCAAAATCTCTTTTGCACTTTTTTTGTGTATGTCTCGCTTAACCGCATCCCTTCAAGCCCACGGGATGGGATACATCGCATTACAATTTGATTCACGGGAGACCACTTTCGTATGATAATGACGTCCCTTAATTACTCCTAGATTGCAAGAGAAGACTTGGTGTAATGTGACAATAACCTTGGTAATTCAATTCGCAGTTCTTCGGTCATGCATTCGGATTCTTTGATTTTAGTGTAAATACATAAAACGGCAACCAGTCACTTTTTTGAATAGTTATTTCATGAACCGGTTTTGAACCTTATCAGATTCATCTTCAGATAGTTTTGTGGAAGTTACATCACTATTTCTAGCATACTGCTGGGTGCTGGCTTAAGACAGTACGAGCTTTAAAAGTTTCGCTGTCACAGTGTAAATGAATACAGATTGTGTAAAAGTGTGTGAGATGATGCACCAATTGGCCATCAAAATAGAAGCAGGCAGATGGACACTAACGAAAAAATCCTTCATTTCTTCCGTCCACTGTCAAATGGTATTTACCGCTTGGAAGTTCAATGTTTGCGTTCCTTCCTTGCAGGTACTTCATGCCTATTAAGCATCTCGCCGACAGACGTCTCACCACGACAAACGGGCAATTAATGGCTCCGTCCTTAAATTCTACATTAATCTCTGCCTGCTTATCCACCTTTTGACTTCTGACACCAACAACAATACATACTACACTATTTTGCACTGTCAGAGTGGACACTTTCGTTGTGTTAGTAATCCCACTGAAGAAATTACTGGCAAGTACATTGACACTAGCACCTGTATCAAGTGTAAGAGTGGTGGGAATTCCCCCCACTACAGCGTTAATCTCTGTCCCTACACTTTCTTGTCTGGGTTCTCTGCATAATACAGAATTATCACATAATGTCTACATCCTCATTGTGTCACATGTCAACCTGCCCTTTAGAAATGGCGTCCCCTTCACATACCGCAACTGTCATCAGGAAGCTGTATGAATTTGTGTCCAGTCTGTTGCTTCGTTTACCGCTGAGGGCCTGTGTTATGCCACCTCTACTATTCGAACGTTGTGGTTTCAGGATAGTGGAGAATGGATGAACATCCTGCGTAGGTCACCGGTCTGCTGCTATGACTGTCGTTTCGAGGCGGTGGCGAACTCCTTGAATTTGTGTAACACTGTTTTCCAAAATTCGACTGCCATTGATTACTGTGAGTTCCATTTTGGTTCACGTGATAGTCCGGATTAAACCTATCACTATCACTTCTTGGCCGAATGTAGGAATGCGACAAGTTCGGTATGTCTGCATTTCTGTTTTGATTAACAGGGCTTGTTAGCGGCACTCTGCCAGTGCCACTGTATCCGTTGCCATGCCTCCCATTGTTTGTTTGCCCATTGGAATTCGCTTGCTGCATAACACCACTATCGTTGCCACCTTTAAAGTCCTCCAAGCATCGAATCCAGGACCGGAAATTGGAGCCGAGCGGCCGCTACGGTCGCAGGTTCGAATCCTGCGTCGGGCATGGATGTGTGTGATGTCCTTAGGTTAGTTAGGTTTAATTAGTTCTAAGTTCTAGGCGACTGATGACCTCAGAAGTTAAGCCGCATAGTGCTCAGAGCCATTTGAACCACTTGAACCAGGACCGGAAAGAAATGCTCCAGGTTATCATCTTGTACTGCAATTAATTTTTCGCGAATATTAATAAGTAATGTAGCCTTCAAAATCCGCTGTACAATTTTATGGGCTACAGAATCATTCCAGTAAAGAGTTTTGTTAATGCAGCGCTCGAAGTATTTAACCAGGCTGCCTTGCTTTGAATTGTATGTTTCGGGGCAAAAACCTCTCTCCTTAGTCGTTCTTTCATGCATCCTGACCAATACCTGGCCAGGAATGCTTTCTCAAATTGATCATACGTCACGCATTTCTCATCAGTTACGGTCATCTATAAGGCTGCCTCACGCTGTTCGTATGCCGTACCGAGCGGGGTGGCGCAGTGGTTAGCATTTGGGAGGACGACGGTTCAAACCCGCATCTGGCAGTTCTGCCTTAGGTTAACCGTGATTTCCCTAAATTGCTTCGGGAAAATTGTGGGATGGTTCCTTTGAAACTGCACGGCTGACTTCCTCCCCAATTCTTCCCTAATCGGATGGGACGCATGACCTCGCTGTTTGGTCCTCTCCTCAAAAACAACCAACCAACAAAAGTACGTCTTGGCGAATTAAATCCTCTGCTTTTCGTTTCACGGGCTGGAAAAAAAATCTGGTTGTGGATACTTTTTTCCAGCAAATTCACGTGGAATTGGCAATACTTCAACAAACTTTCGTCCAAAAGCATCTTCGTCAATGTAGGTGCTTCCCCCACTGATCCTGTAGTATATTTTGTGTGTGGAATAATTTGCTCTGCCTCAGCACGATAAGTTCAGATATAGGAACTGCACGTTCGACATACACTCATGCTCATAAATTAACGATTATACTGATAGATGGTGAAACAACGCTCTGGTGACCGGTTTGCGGGTTTAAATTACCTCGGGGTATGACGATGCGGCGCATTTGGCGGTGGCGCTGGCAGCAGTCCACATACGCAGAGGTGTGTTGGTGCATGTCAGAGTATGGTGCAGCGAGTAAGTCTGCATACGTTTTCAGACGTGCTAATGGTGACTGTGTGTTGAAAATGGCTCAAAGAACACATATTGAAGACGTTATGAGGTAGAATACTAGAGCGACTGGAGGATGGTCAAACACAGCAGGTCGTAGCACGGGCCCTCTGTGTGCCACAAAGTGTGATCTCAAGATTATGGCATCGATTCCAGCAGACAGGAAACGTGTCCAGGCGCTACAGTACGGGAGGACCACAGTGTACAACACCACAAGAAGACCGATATCTCACCATTTAGTGCCCGCAGACGGCCATGGAGTGCTGCAGGTATCCTTGCTCAGGACCTTACCGCAGCCAATGGAATAGTTGTCTCCAGACACACAGTCTACAGACCACTGAACAGACATGGTTTATTCGCCCGGATACCTGCAAGGTGCATTCCACTGACCCCTGGTCACAGGAGAGCCCGTAAAGCCTGGTGTCGAGAACACAGTACATGGTCATTACAACAGTGGTCCCAGGTTATGTTCACGGAGGAGTCAACGTATAGTCTGAACAGTGATTCTCACCGAGTTTTCACCTGGCGTGAACCAGGAACCAGATACCAAACCCTTAATGTCCTTGAAGGAGGTCGTAGTTTTATGTCGTGGCGTGGGACTATGATTGGTGCACGTACACCCCTGTACGTCTTTGACAGAGGAACTGTAACAGGTCAGATGTATCGGGACATCATTTTGAACCAGTACGTCCGACTTTTCAGGGGTGCAGTGGGTCCCACCTTCCTCCTGATGGATGATAACGCACGGCCCCACCGACCTGCCATCGTCGAGAAGTACCTTGAAACAGAAGATATCAGGCGAATGGAGAGGGCTGCCTGTTCTCCAGACCTAAACCCCATCGAGCACGTCTGGGATGCTCTCGGTCGACGTATCGCTGCACGTCTTCAAACCCCTACGACACTTCAGGAGCTCCAACAGGCACTGATGCAAGAATAGGAGGCTATACCCCAGCAGCTGTTCGACCACCTGATCCAGAGTATGCCAACCCGTTGTGCGGCCTGTGTACGTGTGCATGGTGATCATATCCCATATTGATGTCGGGGTACATGCGCAGGAAACAGTGGCGTTTTGTAGAACATGTGTTTGAGGACAGTTTTCTTATCAACAATATCGTGGACTTACAGATCTGTGTCTGAAAATGGTAGGAGATGTCCTTCCATTTTAAAAATAATATTTAAGATCTCCTTTTGTTCTAAAAATAATATTTACATTTAAATCGTATCACAAGATCTCGCGTTCCTTACGTTTTATGAAGCACATTCATCCGGTGGGCCGGATGAACTTAGCTGCGGACGGGATCCGGCCCACAGTCCGTAGTTTGGTGACACGTGTTCTAGGCGGTCTCATAACACTTCTACGGGATCAAGGGCTTAAGTTTCAATTCTTTGTGACAGCTACTGCAATGTTCTTTCAGTTGTAGTTTGTGCAGTATGCAGTGCCTGAACACCAGTTGCTTATTTCATTACAACTTCAGATACGCTCTGATAAGTTTTCTTTAGTCTGAAATTTCTGTTATTTGTATGCTTTGCTACATCTTTGTCAAATTCTTCAGTTCGTGCAGATAAATGATTACGAATTTTGTTCTGGTTAGAAACTGTGGAATTCATCTCCTCTGCTTTTTGGATCGGCATTACTGAAGGCATGGGCATCAGATTCGGGATTTGTCTTGTCTGTGGGATCCTTCGGTGATAATTTTCAAATCTTACACATGTCACACAGTAATGAATGTTGTTTAAAATTAAATATGTAATGATACAAAGAATAAACGCTCATAGTGTTAAAGAGCAGCATTCAGTCGTTGATTCCGTTCTAGCTTTATCATAGCAGATCCAGATTTCGGCTTGTACTACTAGTCAGTATCAATGCTAAGAACACAAGAAGTACATAATCAGAACGCATTATACAAAACTTGCAACTCAAGACATAGCCTATATCGCTTGCGTATTAAATTATATACCAGTATTTCATATTTGTTGTACATAACCTGTGGAAGACCTGTATTAACGTGCCACAGCAATGCCTGGGCGACGTGGTTACCGTCGTCGCTGGTGGCGCAGCGTTCCTGTTTATCGTTCTTTGAAGGCGATAGACATTGATCTTGCTGGACAGTTTAATAAACAACAACTAATTGGAGGTCTAAACGTATTTCGTGGACTACGTTTGAATTTTACATGTGATGTACAAGCCGTGTTTGGAGGTAGTACATGGCTTACACTTGCAGTTGTGTGGGGCAATCATTGCGATTATGGTGGCCTTGAAGCATTTCCAGATGCAAATATTCTTACATGGAAGACATGGAGTGTAGCAGAGACAACAGGACTCTTAGCTAAACAGCCGTATGATACACTTGTTCCAAGTATGCCATTTGTGTTGAGTACTAGAAGGAAGAAAAAATTGAATGCAGATGAATACCTGTTTATATGGGCTAAAATTGGTAATGGAAACTGTAAAATAAAGACCTGTTGTTCAAGCTCTTGTCACACTTCATTGAAGATTACTGTGTAATGAAACTAGGCTTTGCGGGTCTAACAATACCACCACTTGCAAAGTAGGTTAGAAATCAGATTAATAATGTTGCACACGCAGCATATGTTCGCTTTATCGGGCAACAACAAAGTTATTGACTGTGGATGGTATCGTCAGAATGGAAATAATGAAGGCACTATAAAAAAGTCATTAATTTTGGCACTTAATCTTGAACGGATTCCCACGTAGATTTCGTCGAAGTTGTTGTGGCTCATCTTGTTGATTCTAGGGCGATTCCACTTTGACTGCTAAAAGGTCCAGATCTGTATTTTAGCAATATTTGAAGACCTAACAAATGCATTTTTCAAGAAATTCTTAATGATCAAACAATCCCATATCAGAACAACGATATGGTAGAAATAATTTTTGACTTGGTGTTCACGATCCACATTTTTTATTAAACTTCTTGTAAATTTACATATACTTCTTCTTAATTGTCACATCATGAAGAAAATAGTTTTGTATCAATCTTCATATATTTAATTTACACTTTAACCAAACACAAGGCTTGACTGTTCTTTACAA
Organism: Schistocerca nitens; assembly: GCF_023898315.1. Lineage (NCBI taxonomy): Eukaryota > Metazoa > Arthropoda > Insecta > Orthoptera > Acrididae > Schistocerca > Schistocerca nitens. The sequence continues at coordinate 195,833,905 of NC_064622.1, read as the reverse complement.
AACGAAATAACAACTTAACTCCTGCAAAGTGAAACAAAGACTGCTCTGTGTGCATTCGCGCTAAAACGGTTACAAGTAAGTCAAAGATTATGACAGTCTCGCAGAAATGAATACACACAAGAACCATATCACTGTAATATATCGATACATCGGAGTACCTATATGTTAATAAAACTAAATGTGAATATTGTCACAAAAATATGTCTGTTACTTGGCAGAAAAGTAGTACGATATTACTGGTATCGAGAACTAGGGTTGGAGTACCGCAATGGTCACATAAATAAAGAACCATTACACAGGGAACATACAGACTGGCTGCGTGGCGCTCTCAGTATGAACTCATTATTCGTAACCTTCATAATAAAGCAATCATGGCCTCCAACAAAATTTAAAAGTTGCATATGAATTAAATAATATAAAATGAGATTATTGACCTTGCTGTACTGACCTACTGCCACATTTGATAGTTAACATTAGAAGACTTAAAATGCCACATTCACTGATTGTGAGCCAATTCTTAATTAATTTTTTAAGCCTAGGTAAAATCAGAACCATAGAGTAAAATGCCCTGATTATTGAAATTGATTTGAATTTTTTTTCTTTTTATTTGTTTTTGTCGTCGTGACAAGGTACGTGGCTCTTATTACTTACTGAATAGTTCATATATGGCTCCAAATATCACCAAGATCGACCATTGGTGTGATTTGCCAATCCGTCACGGATTTAGAGAGTACTGATCTCTGTGCCACTTCATGCAATTCTTAATTATACGTACAATGAAAATAAGGCACTGAATTCCTGTTATACATTGGCAAAAATTCAGGACCTATTTCGTACCCTTTGCATTCCAAGCAAGCAGTTTTCCAATAATTCATATTTTCTGATGGAAAATACACCTCCAGCTTTTCTAGGAGATCAAGGAACCTGCCCTTCTCACCCTTATACAGCAACTCACATCAGAATTCAAAGTCACAAGCTATGTTTTGTTGTAAGTAAACGAGCAACCATACTCGACTTTTCTATGTCATCCTTTCTTTAGAATGCAATGCGTTCCAAAAACCTAATTTCCAGCCTCCTTCCTGTTTGCGCAGCGTAACATGGTCCACAGTCAGGTAGACAATTTTATGAGATCCAAAGCATGAAGTAAGTTTTTTGTTCCTACAGAATGTTGCAAAAAAGTCGTAATTTATTTGTCGTTCTAAAATATATTCTCACGTTATAGTTTCTAAAGACAGATGCAATCCTTGTACTCATTTTTCCACAGCAAGAAAACTAAGAAGTTCAGTATTTTCTTTTGAATCAACATTGTCGTAAGGAGCCATCATATTTTTGTATTTATTAGCTAAGTACAAGCGACATAGGCTATATCATGGGTTATAGTTTTTGAGTAGTATGCTCTATGTCCCTCTTGTATTCTTACTATCGATAATGGCTAGTTACTAGCCGAAATATGGATCTGCTATAGTAAAGCTAGATCGGAAACGACCATTGGTTGCTGCTCTTTATTATTTTGAAACTCATATCACAGTCATGGAGCGCACTCCACTTTCCCTAGTGGAAGATAATTTGATGAAATAATAAACGTTTCTTTGCAGTATCAGATATGCGCTCGTGAGTTTTCTTTAAGTCTGAAATTTCCGTAGAAATTTTTGACAGATTGAGATCTATACGGTTTGCTAACATTTTCTTACATTCTTCAGTTTGCATTGCTAAATCTTTGTCACACTTTGCAAGTTTAATATTTATTTGCATGGCAAACTCTTTTAGAGGTGCGTCAATTTGTGCGGCTAATTCTTTATCAGCGTGTTTATTACGGCTGCAGTTTAGTTAAATAGTTCCGAAACAGATCTATCAGAGAAATAGTTAACCAAAGAACGTGAATAATGTTCGGTCGTTGTTCCAGAACAATCTGCCTCAACCTCTGGTATCTGACAGCGAAAAAATATAAAAAACACAATTAAAATGAAACTTCCTGGCAGATTAAAACTGTGTGCCCGACCGAGACTCGAACTCGGGACCTTTGCCTTTCGCGGGCAAGTGCTCTACCAAGCTGTGAGTACCGGGCGTGAGTCGTGCTTCGGTAGCTCAGTTGGTAGAGCACTTGCCCGCGAAAGGCAAACGTCCCGAGTTCGAGTCCCGGTCGGGCACACAGTTTTAATCTGCCAGGAAGTTTCATATCAGCGCACACTCCACTGCAGAGTGAAAATCTCATTCTGGAAACAATTCAAATTCTTGTTCTCTTTACATAATGAATTCGACAAATCAGAAGGAAATATATAATTGCCAAGCCACAAAATTCCAATGGATTCTAACTTACAAGTCGACAGCACAGATTCTCTCGGATGAAAGACAAGATGGTAGGTCGATGACAAATGAATTAGAGCTATTACTGTTCTCAGCGACATTAGTTTAATATTTTCCACTGTTTTCCGGAAGCTTAGCTGTATTTACTGCAATTGGAAAAGCGTTCACTGGTTCGTTGAGAAGTACTAACTTACATCACATAATTTTATGAATAAATTGTCCTCTTATAAAGAATCATTAGAAACAAAAGTTAAATGAGAAGAAACAAAAAAATGAAAAGAAACACTTTAGATTCGCCCAGCTCTTCTTTGGACTGTTTTTCATACCAAGGTCCCAGACTGATAAGGAATGATTATATTACTATCCCTTTCGTAGGAGAATTACGAATCCTTGGGATTCGTTGGATGAAGTTCTGTCGGCATATTGCCTACACAAGGAACTTATACATGAGTTTTCAATCTCAGTCACTGAAGTAATACACCCCATATTTTTAACCAGCGGTTGCTCCTCAGCAGCGTAAACAAACAACACTGAGGCTCTGCACTACATTAAGCGAGATAACTTCGCAAGTGTTCGAATTGTCAGCTACCGTCGCTGCAACCATACTTCGATACTCGGACTATCTGCACTTCGCTCCAATTTTACTGGCGGTGTGATTTCTCTATACATGCCAGCATTATCACCGAGTAGTCTCATAAAATATGTGACGTTATCCATCTGATCACATGTAGGCATTTGATTAAAGAAATTTGAACATTATCTCTAATACGATGATATTCATGCTTGCTAGTGGTTGGAAGCCTGCAGTGTTTAAATGTGACAACGTTTCCGAAAAATGCCTGTATGTAAACGGCTTCCGATTTAGAATGCCTTTCTTCTATAAGACGATAAACTGATGGAAATTAGTTCAGAAGTGGAACACTAATGCTAGAGGTTTTTCGGAAGGGTGTCATTTATCATCTGTCACAAGGCTGTGGAACACAGTTATGAAAGGCAGAGCCACGGATTTAGTGGGGAAGTAGTTGTGCACTGAAAGTCGAACACTCCTTAGTACAAAAGTTTATAAATTTTCAGTACCCAACAACGTTTTTTACACATTGGTTGAACGGTCAACACCGTGCCCTACCATTTCATTCATTTTGTTAAAAGCAATTGTTACTCTCTTCCATTATCTCAGATCCAACAATCATTAGTTGATCAGTTTCATAACAGTCACTCACAAGAGCTTACGCAAAGACAAAACCCAACAAAATGTAAACTACAAAATTAAAACAACTTTCTAAGACAGCCTCCATTAGACAAAGTTGCATTTCAATCTCTACAGTTGAAATTAAAGTCGAAAAGCTCAAACAATACCTGATGGAAACATAACCCAGTGTGGAGAGCGCAGTTAACCACTTTTGACTATTAAGAATCGGGTCACGTAACTATCAGTTATTCACCATCGCTGTAGCGCGTCGGCTACTTTAATGAATACAATTACAATAATCTATAAACTAACAATTCCAGGGAACACTTGCCATTAAATTTCCACAAGTTAAATCAGTATACCAAAAGCATTTACGATACACACTTGGTGGCAAATAATTTAACCAAAGCTCATGCAGAAAATGATCATCTTAAGTTCTCACGCGATTATTTACTGTTAGCAATTTATAAAATTCATTTTACCAACAACAGTTACCAACATTTTAACCTGAGAGCTCTCCACTATATCATATAATTATTAGACCATGCCAGTACACACGGTCTCCAAATCAGAAAAAATCCAGTGTACTATATAATCTTACACAGTGAGATGTTGCAGTAACAGAAAATATCAAAGTAACATGTACAGACTAACTTTACTTAAATTTACTTCATGTCTACCCACCCTTGTACCAGTCGTGCCTTTGTACCACTTGTACCACACTTTTCAGGCCTGACTACCAGAACAACAGGTCCTTATCGACCAGTACAGCAGGTTAAATTTCGTGCCTTATATCCACCAAACCAAATCATCTTATTCGTTACTGCAGCTGTCCACATTTCTTCCCCTCTTTGGAAGATCAGCTTCACAGCACTGTTCAATGAGGTTCTAGAACAAGATCACTTCATCGGGTGAAACTGAAACCATGTCGTTGCGTCTTCTTCCTCAGAACTAGCGAAAGTCTGCGCATGTGCCTTTCTTCACACATGCTCGCACCTCTGTCCCCAGCAGCCACACCAAAGCACGCCCACTCGGTAGCCGTTACGCTCGCAAACTCTTCTTGACGGCGCTCGCTCGCGAGCGTTCTATTTCCCTCGCCGGCCTCGTGCGCCTCATCTGTACCATCAAAGACATTCTATGAAGACAGACCAGTCAATCTGTCACAGCGGAAATCTCGAACCATCTAACATGGTCCACATTTACATTGCCGAGAACTCTTCCGGGTTGTATGACCGTGGTCCATGGAAGTCTTCTATCCCTGACGTTTCGTACAAAGCTACGTTGGACATCTTAGAAGGTGCTCCTAGTTGTGCTGAGTCTTGCCGACTGACGAGTCGGACGTCGAAGGACGGCCTAAATACCGTGTAAAATGGTTCAAATGGCTCTGAGCACTATGGGACTCAACTGCTGAGGTCATAAGTCCCCTAGAACTTAGAACTACTTAAACCTAACTAACCTAAGGACATCACACACATCCATGCCCGAGGCAGGATTCGAACCTGCGACCGTAGCGGTCGCGCGGTTCCAGACTGTAGCGCCAGAACCGCTCGGCCACCAGCGGCCGGCCAAATACCGTGTAAAGTGGTAGCGTCTACATTGCAAGTACATAGAGAAATGTGAATACACGGTTGAAGGAACATAAAAGTGTTTGCCGACTAGGGAAAACCGAAAAGTCAGCCGTGGCGGAACATGGTCTTCAGTCGGGTGATCACGTAGTGAAATTTTTGGAAACTGAAGTTTTATCCACGGCTATATAGAGAAGCCATCGAAATATATAAACATGGGGATAATTTTAACAGAAAAGAAGAAGCCATGAAACTCACCTATATATGGACAGTAGCGCTACAGAATCGATGATAAGTTTTTATCTATGACGTACTATGATCGATAGTTATATTTTATCTTTGACAAGGTTTATCTCTGCTATCACGTGAAATCCAGACCACGCCCACTTTCCACGGTATTTAGGCCGTTCTTCGACGTCCGACACGTCAGTCGGCAAGACTCAGCGCAACCAGGAGCACCTCCGAAGATGTCCAACGTTCCAACATAGCTTTGGACGAAACGTCAGAGATAGAAGAGTTCCATTGACCACGGCCATACAATCCGGAAGAATTCTCGGCAGCTGAAACATCCAGTCGTGAAAGCCTTCATTGAATGATCACATTTACATTAATATTTATGTACATCATGTACAGTAATGTCCGAATAAGATGGTTTGGGAAAAGCCTGAAGCTTCTTCCACATTTGAAGATTTCTCCCCTTTTGAGACTAACATATTGTTATACACTGAAGAGCCAAAGTAACTGGTAGACCTGCCTAATGTCGTGTAGGGCCCCCGAGAGTACGCTGAGGTGCCGCAACACGACGTGGCATAGACTCGACAAATGTCTGCAGTAGTGCTGGAGGGAATTGACACCATGAATCCTGCAGGGCTGTCCATAAATACGTAAGAGTACGAGGGGGTGGATATCTCTTCTGAACAGCACGTTGCATGGCATTCCAGATATGCTCAATAATGTTCATGTGTGGGTGGCCAGCAGAAGTGTATAAGCTCAGAAGAGAGTTCCTGGAGCCACTCTACAGCAATTCTGCACGTGTGGGGTGTCGCATTGTCCTGCTGGAATTGCCCAAGTCCTTCGGAATGCAGCATGGAAAAGAATGGATACAGGTGATCGGACAGGATGCTTACGCACGTGTCACCTGTCAGAGTCGTCTCTAGATGCATCAGGTGTCAAATATCACTCTAATTGCACACGCCCCATACCAATACTGAGCCTCCACCAGCCTGAACAGTCCCCTGATGACATGTATGGTCCTTAGATTCATGAGGTTGTCTCCATACCCGTACACGCCCGTCCTTTCGATACAACTTGAAACACGACTCATCCGACCAGGCAACATGTTTCCAGTCATCACCCGTCCAATTTCGGTGTTGACGTGCCCAGCCGAGGCGTAAAGTTTTGTATCGTGCAGTCATCATGGGTACACGAGTGGGCCTTCGGTTCCGAAAGCCCATATCGATGGTGTTTCGTTGAGTGGTGATGGCCCAGCATTGAAATCTGCAGCTATTTGCGGAAGGGTTGCACTTCTGTAACGTTGAGCGATTCCCTTCAGTCGTCATTGGTTCCGTTCTTGCAGGATCTTTTTCCGGCCGCAGCGATGTCGGAGATTTGATGTTTTACCGGATTCCTGATATTCACGGTACACTCATGAAATCGTCGTACGTGAAAATCCTCACTTCATCGCTACCTGCTGTGTCCCATCGCTCGTGCGCCGACTATAACACCACGTTCAAACTCACTTAAATCTTGATAACCTGCCATTGTAGCAGCAGTACCCCATCCAGCAACTGCGCCAGACACTTGTTCTCTCGTCTATTCTGTCTGTTTACGTATCTCTGTATTTGAATACGCATGTCTATACCAGTTTCTCTCGCGCTTTAGTGTAGTTGATAGGATGTATCCAAAAATAATCATAGCGATGATTCAATATTACATCGAACTTTATTCGTTAAGCTACAGTACGCAGCGTTATCTTTCCTACGCTCTCTCGAAGTCAAGGAACAAGATATCAACATAGTTGCTGCTGTCTACTATCTTACCTTTCCTTATGGATCAAGAGAAACAACCAGATTCATACTATCGATGGATGTGGAATACAAAGTTATTGTAATGGACCAGATATTTGGTCTCCAAAAGGTAGACACACACACACACACACACACACAAACACACACACACACACACACACACATATATATATATATATATATATATATATATATATATATATATATATATATATATATATATTATGAGAACCTGAAGTACAAGTAACATCTAACCACAGCAAGTTATTGAAGTCAAACAAATTTGCTAAAACTTACATTTCGTCGCACTCCTTAAGGCAGTCATGTCTAACTTCAAAATAATAATTTCCATCCTCTGGTTCAGATAAAGATTTTCCAGCATGATTTGCTTAGTTACCAGACGAATAACGGAAATGGAGATGAGTCAACTAATAAGAATTTGTAACCCCTGTACCCTGCTCCCAATTTCCTGGGATTCAAAAGAACGAAGATCTGCCACAGCCTGCGCTGCTTCCTTTGGTACAAAATTAAAGATTAACAAAATTTATCGTGGCCTTGTTGAACATACCTCCCGACAGTAATTTTAACAGAGCCTAGGTCAGGAGAAGTATTAAATTTAGTGACTTGAGAAAGCGAGCCGGCCGCGGTGGTCTAGCGGTTCTGGCACTGCAGTCCGGAACCGCGGGACTGCTACGGTCGCAGGTTCGAATCCTGCCTCGGGCATGGGTGTGTGTGATGTCCTTAGGTTAGTTAGGTTTAAGTAATTCTAAGTTCTAGGGGACTTATGACCTAAGATGTTGAGTCCCATAGTGCTCAGAGCCATTTGAACCATTTTTTTGAAAGCGAGAAGACAATGTAATAACACTGATTTCGGCCAAGTTCTACCGTCAGTTGATTTTACAGTGTTTTATTTTCACAGAGTTTTCCATCATATACCTAAATGACTTACTCTGTGGTTCTAAGCAGCGATGTTTATCTGCTTGCAAGCTAGACTGAGTAATTCATCTTTGGTTCGTCGAATTTGCCTACAGAAATCATATTAGGACGGGCGTTCAATAAGTAATGGAACTTTTTTTTCTGAAAGTAGGTTGGATTGATTCAAGATTTCAGTACACCATATTATTGTCCGCCCCTGGTAGCTGTGTGGTCAGCGCGACGGAATGTCATACCTAACGGCCCGGATTCGATTCCCGGCTGGGACGGAGATTTTCTCCGCTCAGGGATTGGTTGTTGTGTTGTCCTTATCATCATCATCTGTTCCCCATAGACACTTAAGTAGCCGAAGTGGCATCAATTCAAAAGACTTGCACCAGGTGACCGGTCTACCCGACGGGAGGCCCTAGCCACACGGCATTTCGATTTACCATTATATTTCCCACTCTTTTGGCCACAAAACCCTATTTTTTAAAGTAACATCCGTTCAATGCGACGGCCTTATTTCATCCTACTGGGAAGGCCTGTATGCCCGCACAATATCGCTCTACTGGTCGACATCTTACTGCACCAGTAACCTCCCCGTCGTCCACATACTGCTTCCCGCGAAGTGCATCCTTCATTGGGCAAAACAGATGGAGGTCGAAGGTTCAGGCTGTATGTTGAATGAAGAAGAACAGCCCAATGAAGTTAAGTTGCGATGATGACAAACGTCTCGCCAAATGACTCAACGTGCTTTTGTTCATTGCCAGGTCTTTGCAGACATAGTGCAAACGCTTATGAACGTCTGCGATGCTCTGGTTTTCTGCCAAAATAAACTCAACGACACCTGTCTACTTGGAATGTGCCTCCGTTACACACGACATTTTGAAGGCTACATATATTGCCGTCATCAATGGCAACGTCATGAAACTATGGGGGCTGAAGCGGAGGTATTCCACGATGTTCAAAAACATAACACGCGTTTTTTTCTTTCAACTGAATATAGCTGAGTGAAATAAGTCTTGCTTTACTTATTGAACGCCTCTCGCATTTGTTACTGAATCAAAAGGCCGGATCGGAAATGAATTCTATTCCTTCTGCACACCGGACTTGTGTCTTAATCAGAGCGTTACCTGACGATTTCTAACATATTGTTGTTGTTGTTGTTGGGTCTTCAGTTCAGAGACTGGTTTGATGCAGCTCTCCATGCTACTCTATCCTTTGCAACCTTCTTCATCTCCCAATACGTACTCCAACCTACATCCTTCAGAATCTACTTAATGTATTAATCTCTTGGTCTCCCTCTACGATTTTTACCCTCCACGCTGCTCTCCAATACTAAATTGGTGATCCCTTGATGCCTCAGAACATGTCCTACCAACCGATCCCTTCTTCTAGTCAAGTTGTGCCACAAATTTCTCTTCTCCCCAATTCTGTTCAATACCTCCTCATTAGTTATGTGATCTACCCATCTAATCTTCAGCATTCTTCTGTAGCACCACATTTCGAAAGCTTCTATTCTCTTCTTATCTAAACTATTTATCGTCCACGTTTCACTTCCATACATGGATACACACCATACAAATACTTTCAGAAACGACTTCCTGACACTTAAATCAATACTCGATGTTAACAAATTTCTCTTCTTCAGAAACGCTTTCCTTGCCATTGCCAGTCTACATTTTATATCCTCTCTACTTCGACCATCATTAGTTATTTTGTTCCCCGAATATCAAAACTCGTTTACTACTTTAAGAGTCTCGTTTCCTAATCTAATTCCCTCAGCATCACCCGATTTAATTCGACTCCATTCCATTATCCTCGTTTTGCTTTTTGTTAATATTCACCTTACATCATCCTTTTAAGCCACTGTCCATTCCGTTCAGCTGCTCTTTCAGGTCCAGTGCTGTCTCTGACAGAATTACAATTTCATCGGCGAACCTCAACGTTTTTATTTCTTCTCCATGGATTTCAATTCCTACTCCGATTTTTTCTTTTGTTTTCTTTACTGCTTGCTCAATATACAGATTGAATAACATCGGGGATAGCCTACAAGCCTGTCTCACTCCCTTCCCAACCACTGCTTCCCTTTCGTCACCCTCGACTCTTATAACTGCCATCTGGTTTCTGTACAAATTGTAAATAGCCTTTCGCGCCCTGTATATTACCTCTGCCACCTTCAAAATTTGAAAGAGAGTAGCCCAGTCAACATTGTCAAAAACTTTCTCTAAGTCTACAAATGCTAGAAACGTAGGTTTGCCTTTCCCTAATCTATTTACTAAGATAAGTCGTAGTGAGCATTAAACACAGGTCGTCCCATTAGTGCGATCCATAGGTTTCCTGCGCGCGCGGAAGAATATCGTAGGAAGTCGCTCTTGGGAGACGAAGTACCTGGCTCGGATGGTTCGTCCGCTGACCTTCAAAAGCTGCTCCTGCTCGAAGTCCACGGCCAGTGGCTTCTAATAACAGAAGCAGGTCCCGCATCGGCACGTGCGTCGTTTCCCAAGCCCCTCCATCACTCCCCCTCCCCCTCTCCTCTCTCGTCCGCCCTGTGCTGGTCACTGTGCACCCATCTACCGAGAAATAGCGCGCTGGGGATGTATAAAAACTCATGTCACACTGACAGCGAATTTACAATGCAGTAAACGTACTGATGTCTCCGTGTCTGGCTTTCAAGGGCAATAGGAAATAAGTCAGCGGGTACCTTCCGCTGCTGGCACAGTACAAATGGAAGTTTACTGCTAGGATCGTGAGTTTATCTTGCGCTTCTGTCTCCAGTCTCACGGAACGACATTCAACATATGTGAGACACGACGCATCTGTGACGACACTTACGGGTTTCTGTTGTTTATGTTGATGCGCTACGGCGTTTACAGACTGGAACTGCTTCGTCCCTAAGGAGAACGACATCTTCCTCCTGCGGATGTCAAAACTTTGTGGCTACGGATTGTGGACGCATTTGAGAGATTTGACAGGTAACCGGCTTCGAAAAAATAGAAATGCAACGTCATTTGTCGACTATATCGCTCGCTGATACACTTTTGGAACGCTTTTTGTAAAACCGAAAGGTGTGGCACAGAGATCAAATTGATGAACTAATAACTGTATCGGTACTTTACTTTGCTTTATTTTACTTCCTTACTAACGTGCTCCCTAAGCTATGTATCTTTACTGCAGCTGAAAAATAGCATGCGCAACGTACACATAACACTCATGTAGACAACAACAACAACCGGAATATTTTAAATACACACATTACGAAAAGTTTTCCATCACCTCGGTTCCAAGAGTTCCAAACCTGTTCGGGAAATTGGAACCGAGATCAACATAAACATCATTTCCGCCCTTTTTATTGCTCATCAAAACCACACATCGCATGTTGTACCATCATACAACGAGACCTTCAGAGGTTGCTGTACACACCGGTGCCTGTATTACACAGTAGCACGTCCTCTTACATTGATGCATCCTTGTATTCGTCGTGGCATACTATCCACAAGTACATCAAGGCACTTTTGGTCCAGATTGTCCCATTCCTCAACGGCTATTTGGCGTAGAGCCCTCAGAGTGGTTGATGGTCACGTCGTCCATAAACCCCTTTCCAATCTATTGCAGGCATGTTCGATACGGTTCATTTCTGGAGAACATGCTGGCCACTCAAGTCGAGCGAGGTCGTTATCCTGAAGGAAGTCATTCATAAGATGTGCACGATGGCGGCCTGAATTGTCGTCTATGAAGACGAATGCCGGCCATTGTGGCCGAGCGGTTCTAGGCGCTTCAGTCTGGCACCGCGCTGCTGCTATGGTCACAGGTTCGAATCCTACCTTGGGCATGGATGTGTGTGATGTCCTTAGGTTAGTTCGGTTTAAGTAGTTCTAAGTGTAGGGGACTGATGACCTCAGATGTCAAGTCCCATAATGCTTAGAGCCATTTTTGAAGACGAATGCCTCGTCAATATGCTGCCGATATGGTTGCACTATCGGTCAGAGGATGGCATTCACGTATCGTACAGCCGCTACGGTGTCTTACATGACCACCAGCGGCGTACGTCGGCCCCACATAATGCCACCCCAAAACAACAGGGAACCTCTACCTCGTTGCACTCGCTTAACAGTGTGCCTAAGGCGTTCAGCCTGACCAGGTTCCCTCCAAACACGTCTTTGACTATTGTCAGGTTGGAGGCATATGCGACGCTCATCGGTGAAGAGAATGTGATGCCAATCCTGAGCGGTCCATTTGGCATATTGTGGGACCCATCTGTACCACGCTGCATGGTGTCGTGTTTGCAAATATGGACCTCGCCATGGACGTCGGTGGTGAAGTTGTGCCTCATTCAGCCTATTGCGCACAGTTTGAATCGTAACATGACGTCCTGTGGCTGCACGAAAAGTATTATTCAAAATTGTGGCGCTGCTGTCAGGGTTCCTCCGACCATAATCCATAGGTAGCTGTCATCCACTGCAGTAGTAGCCCTTGGGCGGCCTGGGCGAGGCATGTCATCGACAGTTCCTGTCTCTCCTCCATGTCCGAACAACATCGCTTTGGTTCATTCCAAGACGCCTGGAAACTTCCCTTGTTGAGAGTCCTTCCTGGCACCCGGTAACTATGCGGGCGCGCTAGAACTGCGGTATTGAACGTCTAGGCATGGTTGAACTACAGACAACACAAGCCGTGTGCCTACTTCCTGGTGGAATGACTGGAAGTGAACGGCTGTTGGATCCCCTCCGTCTAATAGGCGCTGCTCATGCATAGTTGTTTACATCTTTGGGCGGGTTTAGTGACATCTCTGAAGAGTCAAAGACACTGTCACTGTGATACAATATCCATAGTCAACGTCTATCTTCAGAAGTTCTGGGAACCGAGGTGATACAAAACTTTTTTTTGACATGTGTATTTTTCTATTATTCTGAAACAGCAGCTGTCTGTAGAACTATTATACTACTATTCGTAAATGGGCTTATGTTAGCTATTGTACGCACACAACGGAGACAATAAGTAATGACTTGTATGTTATGCAGAAGGATACAATGAGCCACGACCTGTGTGTTACCTAGCAGCCTATGGCAAGGGTAGCTACTTTTCGGGAAAGACTATGAGAAAATTTAGAAAACTGGCATTTGAAGCAGACTGCCGAACGATTCTACTCCTCACACCATATACAATGTCATCAGAAGTATGGGTGCCCGGTGGACGTCATCTGCCAGCGTGAGTAGAGCCAACAGTAAAATTCGGAGGCGGTGGTGTTATAGTGTGGTCGTGTTTTTCATGGAGGGGACGTGCATCCGTTGGTGTTTTGTGTGGCGCTATCACAGCACAGGCCTATGTTGATGTTTTAAGCACCTTCTTGCTTCCCACTTTTGAAGAGCAATTCGGAGATGGCGATTGCATCTTTCACCACGATCGAGCACCTGTTTGTAATTCACTGCCTGTGGGGAGTGGTTACACGACAATAATATCCATGTAATGGACTGGTCTGGACGGAGTCCTGACCTGACTCCTGTAAAACACCTTTGGGATGCTTTGTAAAGCCGACTTCGTGCAGGCCTCACCAACCGACATCGATACCTCTCCTCAGTGCAGCACTCCATGAAGAATGGGCTACCATACCCCAAGAAACCCTCCTGCACCTGATTGAACGTATGCCTGCGAGAGTGGAAGCTGTTATCAAGGCTAATGGTGGGCCAACACCAAATTGAATTCCATCATTAGCGATGGACGGCTCCACGAACTTGTAAGACATTTTCAGCCAGGTGTCCGTATACCTTTGATCACATAGTGTACGTTGTGCGTAAGGACCATGAAGATACGATACGAGAAATTAGGGTTCATACGGTTGCGTAAAGACAGTTTTTTCCGCTCACTCTATTTGCGAGTGGAGCAAGAGGGGAAATGACAAGTAGTAGTACAAAACCCTCCACCACGCACCTTACAGTGGCTTGCGGAGTATCTATGTAGATGCAGCTGTAGATGTAGCTTAAAATTTGGTTAGTGAACTTTGTTAAATGTAGCTGCCTATTCACTGAGTGTTAATTATTTTTAAAAAACTGTATTTTTCTGTCTGCTGTATCGCAGTGGGTTCGTAAGTAATGGCAGCCGTTTACAAGTCATTTGCTTAAAATCTGATGAGTGAATTTTGGCTAACTGCAACTGGACATTTTATGAAAGCTGTTGCGCAAATTATACGTTGCAGGACACAACCGGCCCTAGAAAGCATGAAACATGGGTGTTGCTACCGAGAGAACATAACAAACATGGTGAGCACCTAACTACGAAATGAATCAGTGGTCAATGTTAGTACCCGTTTATTGAAAGGTTCCTTCTAAATTACATGAATAACAATGTATGGATGGCTTAAGTGGATAGGATAAAGCTGTAAACTGCTCATGAATTATTGGAAGAGATATTTGCAGTAAGCGCACAGTGATTTCCGAAACGAAATGTACCTAAGTCTGAAAACGCACTTACAAATGCATTGCAATTCTCGTATCCTGCTCTCCCAAACTACGATTTCTCATCACATTCAGCACTTGGCTGCGTGGAGACCAGCATGTGCCGAGTTCTGCTGCATACTTACACATAACTCCCTGTCGCATCTCCATACCAAGCGTGCTCTGTCTTATTCCCGAGGTCGAAGTGCTTTCCTCACGAGCCTCAGAAGAAGAGCTCTCTACAATTCCGCTTAATTCCTGTGTCTCAAAGAAAATTGCTCTGCAGAAGTGCTGAACAATAACATTTTTAGAACTACCTCGTCTCCGAGAAAAAGCTTCACTACGTTAGCCTGTCTTTACACACCCAAGTACGGAAGTTTATGAACATTTCTGAGTTGCTCTTCTATTCCTCAGCCAAATTTTCTGCTTGAACAAAAACGCTCGTCTCCAGGTCCACATTTCTCGGAAACTGGCGTTGTGACTTCTCTTACTCTGTTTTTCTTTGCATCAACCAAGAGGAGACCTTACTCCTTAGGCCAGACGGTATTCACCCCACGAAAAATGGCACCGGAATTTTAGAACGAGAAACGAATTCATGTCCACATCGTAAGTTTGTTGACCGTCACGGAGTGCCGATATCTTTGTCAGTGACATGCCCTGGCCCAGCATTCTCGGAAGGCAAGTTGTCGATACAAAACAAAGTTCCTTTGATATGTTTTGGCCAGATGACACTACCAGTAACACTAAGTCTCTGTGCGAGTGCAGATGCTCATCACAGCATGTTAAACGATTTCTGTGATGCACCCCTGGACCTCATATTACGCAGGAAACATTATACAAAAAACTTCAGGAACGTGACTCACAGACGCCAGTAATAACAGCTCTCGTGTCACCGTCTGCTACCTGCCCTCAGCGCTTCTCGTCCCCTCGCACTTTCCTCAGGACGGTGATCCGTGACTCCCAGGGATGTGGTCCAAACACCAAGTCACTGTACCCAGCCCGGCTGATCATATACCCAGCTAAACAACAGGGGATATTACATGAAAAACAACCACTAGGGAAGGAAGGGAGCTATTATAAAAGTAGTAAGCAAAGCTGTGATGTTGGGTCGTGCGATATGCTTGGCTACTCAGTCGCTGGAGTACTTTCCCATGAAAGGCAAAGGTCCCGAGTTCGAGTCTTGGTCCAGCACAGGATTCAGTCTGGTAGGAAGTTTCAAAAGAAAAGTAGATGGCTCGATCCAGGCAATCACAGGTGTTACTAATTACAAGCTTTTACTATTTTATTAATTGATGGGAGTAGAATTCAGAAAGAAATGATTTAAATCAGTTATATGTAACACATGACACTTGTACATCCAGCAACGGACTGATGTGTACCAAGAAGAATGCTGAAGGTTAAACGGGTATATCATGAAATTAACTAGGAGGTACTGATTATAGCTTTGGACAAAATTTTTTAGCATAACTTGATTAAAGTCAGGTTTCTGAGACATATATGAATCGACAATATACCACTGAAGGGTAGTGTGGGGGTAAAATCTGCAGAGATACACAAAGAGACAGGTACAGTTAGCAGGTTCAAACGGATGGGGATTGTAGTGGTTATCTGGAGATTAAAACGACTGCACCGGATTGAGTAGCCTGGAGAGCTGCTTCAGACTAATCTTCGGACTGAAATATCACAACAACAACAACAAAAATTAATTATTATACTGTAGCGTTTTGTGTATCTCACCCATCATATCACCAACTAGCACACGAAATGTCATTGCTTGCCTCCGCTCCTTCAAATGGCTTTCTCTTCTGATTTTACGCAGATGGACTTTGCCTAAGCATAATAACGTAGACAACAGAATACACATACAGAGAAATTGGCAACACCAAAAAATAATGACATTTCTGGAATACATTTGTCTAGGTTACATTTTTGATTAACATTGCAAGATCTCCGGGAGTGGACTGCCAAGGGGGAGGTTACCATGAGAAAAAGATTGAATAATCAACGAAAGGATAACGTTCTACGAGTCGGGGCGTGGAATGTCAGAAGCTTGAACGTGGTAGGGAAACTAGAAAATCTGAAAAGGGAAATACAAAGGCCCAATCTAGATATAGTAGGGGTCAGTGAAGTGAAGTGGAAGGAAGACAAGGATTTCTGGTCAGATGAGTATCGGGTAATATCAACAGCAGCAGAAAATGGTATAACAGGTGTAGGATTCGTTATGAATAGGAAGGTATGGCAGAGGGTGTGTTACTGTGAACAGTTCAGTGACCGGGTTGTTCTAATCAGAATCGACAGCAGACCAACACCGACAACGATAGTTCACGTATACATACCGACGTCGCAAGCTGAAGATGAACAGATAGGGAAAGTGTATGAGGATATTGAAAGGGTAATGCAGTATGTAAAGGGGGACGAAAATCTAATAGTCATGGGCGACTGGAATGCAATTGTAGAGGAAGGAGTAGAAGAAAAGGTTACAGGAGAATATAGGCTTGGGACAAGGAATGAAAGAGGAGAAAGACTAATTGAGTTCTGTAACAAGTTTCAGCTAGTAATAGCGAATACCCCGTTCAAGAATCACAAGAGGAGGAGATATACTTGGAAAAGGCCTAGAGATACGGGAAGATTTCAATTAGATTACATCATGGTCAGACAGAGATTCCGATATCAGATACTGAATTGTAAGGTGTACCTAGGAGCAGATATAGACTTAGATCACAATATACACTCCTGGAAATTGAAATAAGAACACCGTGAATTCATTGTCCCAGGAAGGGGAAACTTTATTGACACATTCCTGGGGTCAGATACATCACATGATCACACTGACAGAACCACAGGCACATAGACACAGGCAACACAGCATGCACAATGTCGGCACTAGTACAGTGTATATCCTCCTTTCGCAGCAATGCAGGCTGCTATTCTCCCATGGAGACGATCGTAGAGATGCTGGATGTAGTCCTGTGGAACGGCTTGCCATGCCATTTCCACCTGGCGCCTCAGTTGGACCAGCGTTCGTGCTGGACGTGCAGACCGCGTGAGACGACGCTTCATCCAGTCCCAAACATGCTCAATGGGGGACAGATCCGGAGATCTTGCTGGCCAGGGTAGTTGACTTACACCTTCTAGAGCACGTTGGGTGGCACGGGATACATGCGGACGTGCATTGTCCTATTGGAACAGCAAGTTCCCTTGCCGGTCTAGGAATGGTAGAACGATGGGTCCGATGACGGTTTGGATGTACCGTGCACTATTCAGTGTCCCCTCGACGATCACCAGTGGTGTACGGCCAGTGTAGGAGATCGCTCCCCACACCATGATGCCGGGTGTTGGCCCTGTGTGCCTCGGTCGTATGCAGTCCTGATTGTGGCGCTCACCTGCACGGCGCCAAACACGCATACGACCATCATTGGCACCAAGGCAGAAGCGACTCTCATCGCTGAAGACGACACGTCTCCATTCGTCCCTCCATTCACGCCTGTCGCGACACCACTGGAGGCGGGCTGCACGATGTTGGGGCGTGAGCGGAAGACGGCCTAACGGTGTGCGGGACCGTAGCCCAGCTTCATGGAGACGGTTGCGAATGGTCCTCGCCGATACCCCAGGAGCAACAGTGTCCCTAATTTGCTGGGAAGTGGCGGTGCGGTCCCCTACGGCACTGCGTAGGATCCTACGGTCTTGGCGTGCATCCGTGCGTCGCTGCGGTCCGGTCCCAGGTCGACGGGCACGTGCACCTTCCGCCGACCACTGGCGACAACATCGATGTACTGTGGAGACCTCACGCCCCACGTGTTGAGCAATTCGGCGGTACGTCCACCCGGCCTCCCGCATGCCCACTATACGCCCTCGCTCAAAGTCCGTCAACTGCACATACGGTTCACGTCCACGCTGTCGCGGCATGCTACCAGTGTTAAAGACTGCGATGGAGCTCCGTATGCCACGGCAAACTGGCTGACACTGACGGCGGCGGTGCACAAATGCTGCGCAGCTAGCGCCATTCGACGGCCAACACCGCGGTTCCTGGTGTGTCCGCTGTGCCGTGCGAGTGATCATTGCTTGTACAGCCCTCTCGCAGTTTCCGGAGCAAGTATGGTGGGTCTGACACACCGGTGTCAATGTGTTCTTTTTTCCATTTCCAGGAGTGTAGTAGTGATGAAGAGTAGGCTGAAGTTCAAGACATTAGTCAGGAAGAATCAATACGCAAAGAAGTGGGATACGGAAGTTCTAAGGAATGACGAGATACGTTTGAAGTTCTCTAACGCTATAGATACAGCAATAAGGAATAGCGCAGTAGGCAGTACAGTTGAAGAGGAATGGACATCTCTAAAAAGGGCCATCACAGAAGTTGGGAAGGAAAACATAGGTACAAAGAAGGTAGCTGCGAAGGAACCATGGGTAACAGAAGAAATACTTCAGTTGATTGATGAAAGGAGGAAGTACAAACATGTTCCGGGAAAATCAGGAATACAGAAATACAAGTCGCTGAGGAATGAAATAAATAGGAAGTGCAGGGAAGCTAAGACGAAATGGCTGCAGGAAAAATGTGAAGACATCGAAAAAGATATGATTGTCGGAAGGACAGACTCAGTATAAAGGAAAGTCAAAACAACCTTTGGTGACATTAAAAGCAACGGTGATAACATTAAGAGTGCAACGGGAATTCCACTGTTAAATGCAGAGGAGAGAGCAGATAGGTGGAAAGAATACATTGAAAGCCTCTATGAGGGTGAAGATTTCTCTGATGTGATAGAACAAGAAACAGGAGTCGATTTAGAAGAGATAGGGGATCCAGTATTAAAATCGGAATTTAAAAGAGCTTTGGAGGACTTACGGTCAAAAAGGAAGAAGGGATAGATAACATTCCATCAGAATTTCTAAAACCATTGCGGGAAGTGGCAACAAAACGACTATTCACGTTGGTGTGTAGAATATATGAGTCTGGCGACATACCATCTGACTTTCGGAAAAGCATCGTCCACACAATTCCGAAGACGGCAAGAGCTGACAAGTGCGAGAATTATCGCACAATCAGCTTAACTGCTCATGCATCGAAGCTGCTTACAAGAATAATATACAGATGAATGGAAAAGAAAATTGAGAAAGCGCTAGGTGACGATCAGTTTGGCTTTAGGAAAAGTAAAGTGTATGGCGATGATTGTTTATCGCGAACACAAGTGTTTGAGTGGTTTAAACAATCAGAGCAGATTGTTAAACGGCGATCTTGTCGAACAAGTTTACCGATTTTTTCAATGTTTGGATCAGTTTTTGCTGACAATGGTATGCCAGTGCGAGTGTCATCACTGGCCTTCTCGCGGCCATCTTTAAATCGTTTAAACCACTCAAACACTTGTGTTCGCGATAAACAATCATCGCTGTACACTTGTTGTAACATTACAAACGTTTCACTTGCAGATTTTCCTAGTTTGAAACAAAATTTGATGTTAACACGCTGTTCTTTCTGTACACTCAACATTTTCCGACGCACAGACAAAACGTCAACTACTTAAAACAGACGCCACGGGCAGACTGTGTGCAGGAGGCAGATGAAACTCGAGCAGTAGGCGGAGCGAGAGTCACGTGACAGGCCACGCGACTTTCAGCCTTATTGCATTCGTTTTATTGTTTCACCAGTACCAGTCCGGTTTTTTTCTAGTCACACCTCGTATTGAACCGGGGACCTAGAAACGACGGAGAGGCTTCGTGGGTTTACAACCCCACGACAGGCCACAGCAGTCCACCCACCCCATCACCGCCCTATACCGAACCCACGGTTATTGTACGGTTCGGCCCCCAGTGGACCCCCCGCCAACGTCTCATACCAGACGAATGTAACCCCAAATGTTTGCGTGGTAGAGTAACGAAGGTGTACGAGTACGTGGAGACTGTATTTGCGCAGCAATCGCCGACACAGTGGAACTGAGGCGGAATAAGGGGAACCAGCCCGCATTCGCCGAGGCAGATGGAAAACCGCCTTAAAAACTATCCACAGGCTGGCCGGCACACCGGACCTCGGCACTAATCCGCCGGGCGGATTTGTGCCGTGGCCGGCACACCTTCCCGCTCGGGAAGCAGCGCGTAAGATCGCGCGGCTAGCCCGGCTTGCTGTCTCCTGTTTACTACGCAGTTGCTCTGACCACAATGACATGCGGACACTGCACGGACTACCCTAGTAGGCATCCCGTCACAGCCAAATTCTCAACTTACCCACACACTGCTGATGTAGTTACCCTTGCCCATCATTCTCATTACTCGTGGCGCTTCGCCGATTCCAGTAAGAGCTAGAGCATAGTGTGCATCTGCACTGAAGATATAATCCAGTTTGTTTCTTTCACCAAACTTGTGTTAACGTATAGATGCACGTTGTGAGCTATAAAAATTGGACTTCGTAATATTCGTTAGTTTGAAGAAGGGAATATATCCCAGTTTCGAGTTCGTTCACCTTCTGCTGTTGTTTCTCTTAAAAACTCGTGTTTGCAGTCCATCAGAGTACTGTATTGTGTTTAATGTCTGACGTCTAAGTTAGGATACTCTTCAGTAAAGGAAAATGAATATTAGTTATTGCTGTAGTAAATACTGTAGATGTTTTAAAAGCGTGTTAGTTTGGTGTTTGTAATGTGATGTCAACCTTCTCGTCATCATTTCAATAGTATGGTGCTGATGTTGCACCTAAAGCATCTTCGTCCACCTCTGAAAATGTTATAAAAGAAGAAAGGTATACGTCGTCCAGAAACATAGAGTTATGAAGTGCAGAAAAACGAACGGCTTCAGGTTACGAGTACACAACTATTGGGACTGGTGTAACAGTACCCTCTAAGACAAATAACGGTGGTGTTTGCTCTTGTAAACATAAATGAACTAAAAGGTTAAGTGTGGATGAGAAAGAACTTTGCTTGAAAACTTTGCTTGATGTACGCTGTAAAAATGACCAGGACACATTACTAATGCGGATGATTGATCCAACATCATCATTACGGAGGCGGTGTCAAAGAGACGCACCACTCAAACGAGATAGTGGAGCGTTCATTGCCTTTCATTAGATGAGGGAAAAGTGTTGTGTTTAAGACTGCATTTAGTATTGCGTATTGCATGAAGAATAAAGCAATCTTTCGATTAACGTCACTAATAACTGCTTATCGTCCCCGTGGACAAAAGAGGCAAGCACAGACATTGCGCAGTGCAAAACCGAACATCGTTCGTGCTCTTATCGATGAACACATTAACAAAACATCACAACAATCAGAATATAAAGTATTTGGGTGTTAAACTTGAAATCAAAACCATGTATGACCTCTTCCGCAAAAAAAAAAAGAAAAAAAATCCAGAGGAAGTGTAATAAGACTTCTATGGAGAGTACTTTAACGATTATAGATTTGGACCTCCTCAAAACGATGCTGTAGTATTTGTGATCTAACTGTAAAAAAAATGTTCACATCCGAGTGACAGTGCAAAGCGAGCTGATGTCAGTCATCTTCGTCGAGTCACAAGTTGTATAACATCAGAAATAAATAAAAATTCCTTATTCTGATGCCTCGAAGAATGAAGCACTTCTATTCCACTACATTACCAAAATTGCCTGTACAGGGAATGTTCTATCTGAGAAAACTGTGGTTATATGTGTTGTACATACACGACATGAAAACTGATTCTGCCGATTTCTGTATGTATCCGGAACGGAAGGAGAAGCTAAACAATGTGAACCTGACGAAGTATGTAGCATTCTGTAGTTAAAAAAAAAAAGACATGGACACTGAGATAAGATAACTCCGCCTTTTCAGTAACGCCTACGGATGTCAAAACCTAGTACTTTTAATTGAGAGGCCGCCTATTCCTTCAGTGTGGTCGCCAAGTTTGAGACTGCGAGAAGGAAAGTCAGACAATTTATTTATTTATTTTATTGTATAGCTAGGGCCCCCTGTCGGGCAGGCCGTTCTCCGGATGCCGGTCTTTCAATTTTAAGCCACTTCGGCGACCTGCAGTCGATGAGGATGATGATGAGAGCACAACACCCAGTCTCTGGGCGGAGAAAACTCAACGACCCAGCCGGGAATCGAACCCGGGCCCAGAGGATTGACGATCCGTCACGCTGACCATTCAGCTACCGGGGGCGGACAGTCAGACAACTACATAGAATCCACAGACCACAGTGAAACACTTATTTCATTCAATCCTCAAGGAAGAAAAAATTCAATCTTACGCAAATCTGTGCAGAAAATATCCTAAATTTCAAGGACTGGTAGCCTAAGTTATAAAAAATAACTACCAACTTCCTGGAAAAGTTTTCATTTCGGATTTTCGAGAACAGCCAGTTAGAATACCTCCTACGTAAGAGTTATCTAACGGCAGCTGAGTTCATTGTAATATAGCGAAGCACAATTTCTTGCTGCAAAAGAACAACACGGGAGTACCCCACATTCCAAGGATTCCAACAGAAGTGGCGCACAGTGGCAGATTTCCAGGACAATAGAAGAACATCGAGAATGTTCACAAGGTAATTACATTCCAGACGAGTTCAGACCATTATAAGAAGGTGTTGATGAGACCAGCAACAGCTACTGCAGAGGATGATGAAAGTGAAGGACAGTAATAATTTTCAGATTGTACCTCATAGGTATTGCTTTCAAAACCTGTGAGGACTGTAGACATTACCTGTACACTGAGGTGACAAAAGTCATGGGAAAAGCGATATGCACATGTACCGATGGTGCTAGTATCGCGTAACTCAAGCTATAAAAGGGCAGTGCAATGCTGGAGCTGTCATTTGTACTTAAATTGATTCAGGTGAAAAGGTTTCCGACGTGATTATGGCCGCACGATACAAATTAACAGACTCTGAACGCAGAATGATAGTTGGAGCTAGACTCATTGGACATTCAGTATCGGAAATCGTTAGGGAGTTCACTATTTCGAGATCACCAGCGTCCAGAGTATACCGAGAACACCAAATTTCATGCATTACCTTTTACAAGGTGCATTCAAGTTCTAAGGCCTCCGATTTTTTTTCTCTGGACGGGAAAGAGATAGAAACATGCGCATTGTTTTAAATTGAGGCCGCGTTCATTGTCAATACGTCCCAGAGATGGCAGCACCGTACGGCAGATGGAATTTTACCGCCAGCGGCGAGAATGAGAACTGTTTTAAATACTTAAAATGGCGACGTTTTGCTTACTTGAACAGCGTGCAATCATTCGTTTTCTGAATTTGCGTGGTGTGAAACCAATTGAAATTCATCGACAGTTGAAGGAGACATGTGGTGATGGAGTTATGGATGTGTCGAAAGTGCGTTCGTGGGCGCGACAGTTTAATGAAGGCAGAACATCTTGTGACAACAAACCGAAACAACCTCGGGCTCACACAAGCCGGTCTGATGACATGATCGAGAAAGTGGAGAGAATTGTTTTGGGGGATTGCCGAATGACTGTTGAACAGATCGCCTCCAGAGTTGGCATTTCTGTGGGTTCTGTGCACACAATCCTGCATGACGACCTGAAAATGCGAAAAGTGTCATCCAGGTGGGTGCCACAAATGCTGACGGACGACCACATGGCTGCCCGTGTGGCATGTTGCCAAGCAATGTTGACGCGCAACGACAGCATGAATGGGACTTTCTTTTCGTCGGTTGTGACAATGGATGAGACGTAGATGCCATTTTTCAATCCAGAAACAAAGCGCCAGTCAGCTCAATGGAAGCACACAGATTCACCGCCACCAAAAAAATTTCGGGTAACCGCCAGTGCTGAAAAAATGATCGTGTTCATGTTCTGGGACAGCGAGGGCGTAATCCTTACCCATTGCATTCCAAAGGGCACTACGGTAACAGTTGCATCCTACAAAAATGTTTTGAAGAACAAATTCCTTCCTGCACTACAGCAAAAACGTCCGGGAAGGGTTGCGCGTGTTCTGTTTCACCAAGACGACGCACCCCCACATCGAGCTAACGTTACGCAACAATTTCTTCGTGATAACAACTTTGAAGTGATTCCTCATGCTCCCTACTCACCTGACCTGGCTCCTAGTGACTTTTGGCTTTTTCCAACAATGAAAGACACTCTCCATGGCCGCACATTCACCAACCGTGCTGCTATTGCCTCAGCGATTTTCCAGTGGTCAAAACAGACTCCTAAAGAAGCCTTCGCCGCTGCCATGGAATAATGGCGTCAGCGTAGTGAAAAATGTGTACGTCTGCAGGGCGATTACGTTGAGAAGTAACGCCAGTTTCATCGATTTCGGGTGAGTAGTTAATTAGAAAAAAAATCGGAGGCCTTAGAACTTGAATGCACTTCGTACCACGGACAACGCAATGGCCGATGACCTTCACTTAACGACCGAAAGCAGCGGCGTTTGCGTGTCTTAACAGACATGCAACACTGCGTGAAATAACCGCAGAAATAAGTGTGGGACGTACGACGAACGTACCCGTTAGGGCAGTGCGGTGAAATTTGGCGTTAATGGGCTATGGCAGTGGAATACCAACCCGAGTGCCTTTGCCAACAGCACATCGCCTGGAACCCCTCTCCTGCACTCGTGACCATGTCGACTGGATCCCAGAAGACTGGAAAACCATGGCTTTGTCAAATTAGTTCCAATTTCAGTTGGCAATAATTGATGGTACGTTTCGAATGTGGCGCCGACCCCACGAAGCCTTGGACCCAAGTTGAGCGAAGTGGTGGTGGCTCCAGAATGGTGTGGGCTTTGTTTGCACGGAATGAACTGGGGGCTGTGGTCCATCTGAACTGAAAGTGGTTAAGTCCTGCTACATGTAGTCCACTTGCAGTCGTTCATTCACTTCATATTGACACACAACGATGGAATTTTTAAGGATGACAATGCACCATGTCACCTGGCCACAATTGTTCGCGACTGGTTTGAAGAATATTCTGGACAATTCGAGCAAATGATTTGGCTACCCAGGTCGCCTGACATGAATCCCATGGGACATTTATGCGACTAAATCCAGAGCTGTACAAAATCCTGTGCCGGGAATACTTTCGCAATTATGGACTATTATGGAGGCAGTGTGGTTCTGTATTTCTGCAGAGGACTTCTAACGACTTGCCGAGTCCATGCCACGTCGAATTGTCGCACTACGCCGAGCGAAAGGTGATATTAGGAGCTATCCCATAACTTTTGTCACGTCTATGTATATGTTGTATTATGACTTTTTTGTGAAAATATAACTATTTCTGGGGGTGGGAGATGTAATAAGAAATTTCAGCTCCTAATTCATAACTAGTTCGAAGAAGTTCCAAGGTACTGACATAGAATCTCATCTACTACTTGGTTAAGACAAAATTTAAAATAGGGACAGGAGAATTTTTCATGTATTTTCCCCACAAAAGGATGTTTCGGATTCGTTCCCTTCTCCAATCTACCGATGCTGATCATAGGTTCACTGCCAGTGTTTATTCGAGCTGAATGAAGGTAATGTTGACATGTTACTTCATTGTTTGTGTTGACATGCGACGAAACATGTACTTCAGGCACGATGGACCTCATCCTTATTTCATTGCTGATGTTCGTATTGTTGTAAATAACAGATTCCGAGATGGACAGGTAGAGGTGGACTAGTTCTTTGGCCTGCACGCTTTCCGGACCTAAACCCACTACATTTTTATTTGTGGGGGCGTTTGAAAGCTCTTGTGCATAGAACTCCATTACAAGAGATACAGCGTCTTCGTGCCCGTATTGCGGAAGGCTGTGAAACAATACGCAGTTATTCTCCGGAGATATATCAGCGCATCACGGATTCAATGCCACGGCCGGTAGAAACATGTGTCCTTGCTAACCGGAGGCATTTTGAATATCTCATTCAGAAAAGTGTTTCATGCTGTGCTAATACTTTATTTTTCTGTGTGTTTCTCATAATTAATGTAATTATGAAGAGAAGTAGAACATGAACTCTAACGTGGATATAAAGGGTTTCAGAATCCATATCCATATAACATACAGTATTCTCTTTCACTGAGTATGGGGAATAGGTTCCTGAAAGTTTGGCCATACCTCTTCGTTGCCCACTGTGTTCTGTAGCAGTTCTTTCTATGGATGACCCAAGTTCCATCGAGCTATGTTACTTGGCAGTGACACATCGTGTGAGAATTACTTTCGTCCTTAAAGGCCCCTACACGCGCACCAGATTATCGGCGATCGGCAGACCGAGCAATTTCGCGGCAGCTGCACACGTCCCGACCGACTGCACTCAGTCAATAAAGCGGTGCCCTGTTGCTGTGATTTGTTTATCTCAAATTCCTTGAGTTTATGTTTTAAGAGGTCCCCTTTGGTTTTACACAGAAACAAAAACTGGAGTTTCTCTTGGCTGTTTCAGAGGTAACAAGCCCAAAAAAGACCTAGAAAAAGCTGTGGGCAAGGAATTGACTAATGCAAAGAAAGAAATTCACCCACACTCCGTTCCTTAAGAAGTTGTCAGCCGATGATTTTCGTTATTATCTAAGAATGGATGAAACATGAATTCCTGAGTTGCTAAACATCATCAAACCATTCTTAACTGGAAAAAAGTCATGAGAGAAGCTGTAAACTGGAAGCGAAATAAGTGTCCAAGGAATAGAAAAGCAACTGGAATCACTCAACAGAGGAGAGTCCACTGGACCTGACGGGATACCAATTCGATTCTACACAGAGTACGCGAAAGAACTTGCCCCCCTTCTAACAGCCGTGTACCGCAAGTCTCTAGAGGAACGGAGGGTTCCAAATGATTGGAAAAGAGCACAGATAGTCCCAGTCTTCAAGAAGGGTCGTCGAGCAGATGCGCAAAACTATAGACCTATATCTCTGACGTCGATCTGTTGTAGAATTTTAGAACATGTTTTTTGCTCGAGTATCATGTCGTTTTTGGAAACCCAGAATCTACTATGTAGGAATCAACACGGATTCCGGAAACAGCGATCTTGTGAGACCCAACTCGCGTTATTTGTTCATGAGACCCAGAAAATATTAGATACAGGCTCCCAGGTAGATGCTATTTTTCTCGACTTCCGGAAGGCGTTCGATACAGTTCCGCACTGTCGCCTGATAAACAAAGTAAGAGCCTACGGAATATCAGACCAGCTGTGAGGCTGGATTGAAGAGTTTTTAGCAAACAGAACACAGCATGTTGTTATCAATGGAGAGACGTCTACAGACGTTAAAGTAACCTCTGGCGTGCCACAGGGGAGTGTTATGGGACCATTGCTTTTCACAATATATATAAATGACCTAGTAGATAGTGTCGGAAGTTCCATGCGGCTTTTCGCGGATGATGCTGTAGTATACAGAGAAGTTGCAGCATTAGAAAATTGTAGCGAAATGCAGGAAGATCTGCAGCGGATAGGCACTTGGTGCAGGGAGTGGCAACTGTCTCTTAACATAGACAAATGTAATGTATTGCGAATACATAGAAAGAAGGATCCTTTATTGTTTGATTATATGATAGCGGAACAAACACTGGTAGCAGTTACTTCTGTAAAATATCTGGGAGTATGCGTGCGGAACGATTTGAAGTGGAATGATCATATAAAATTAATTGTTGGTAAGGCGGGTACCAGGTTGAGATTCATTGGGAGAGTCCTTAGAAAATGTAGTCCATCAACAAAGGAGGTGGCTTACAAAACACTCGTTCGACCTATACTTGAGTATTGCTCATCAGTGTTGGATCCGTACCAGATCGGGTTGACGGAGGAGATAGAGAAGATCCAAAGAAGAGCGGCGCGTTTCATCACAGGGTTATTTGGTAACCGTGATAGCATTACGGAGATGTTTAATACACTCAAGTGGCATACTCTGCAAGAGAGGCGCTCTGCATCGCGGTGTAGCTTGCTCGCCAGGTTTCGAGAGGGTGCGTTTCTGGATGAGGTATCGAATATATTGCTTCCCCCTACTTATACCTCCCGAGGAGATCACGAATGTAAAATTAGAGAGATTAGAGCGCGCACGGAGGCTTTCAGACAGTCGTTCTTCCCGCGAACCATACGCGACTGGAACAGGAAAGGGAGGTAATGACAGTGGCACGTTAAGTGCCCTCCGCCACACACCGTTGGGTGGCTTGCGGAGTATAAATGTAGATGTAGATGTAGAGAGAGTGTTAGCTACGTTGCGGTCTTTAGCCACTAGTAGAAGTTACGAGAATGTCAAACTCAGCGCTGCTGGATCCCCACAATTATAATCGAAAATGATTCCTGAAACCTGCAGCGTGATTTATAGTTATCTCAGGAAATATAACATAGTAAAGCGAAATAAATAAAACAAAAGATGTTCGTGTAAACTTTATTAAGTGATTTCAAATGTAGCGTAAAAGATACATCTGTAGGTTTAAGAAACTCATATCAAGTGAGAAGAAGAAATGGTGGTGGCGCACATCATCTTATATATACAACAGATATTCATGTTTTTTGCACTGCGCTTTACCTTGATATTTTTGACTCCCACTTTCGATGAGTCTTTTAGATAGGGCACGATGCCAGTTAGCTAGACAAGTCAGCATCCCTGCCTTATCATTTTAACTACATTCCTCTGTTATTTTAGAGTTTCAAAATTATTTGGACTTAGGTACAATCTTCTTGGATTTCAATCTTGGATTATTACACATTACGTAGGATTTGCTTCCTACATACAGCATAATGCCATTTGGCGATGATATACAGCATCCCTAATTTTAACTTCATTCCATTGTTATCTTTATAATATTAAAATCCTCTTTGATGTAGATTTAGGCTTGTTTAAGATTTATGGTCTAAAATTGTTTTCGCAGGTCTACAACAAGGCTTTCCAAAGGTGACGGGCCGGCCGGTGTGGCCGTGCGGTTAAAGGCGCTTCAGTCTGGAACCGCGTGACCACTACGGTCGCAGGTTCGAATCCTGCCACGGGCATGGATGTGTGTGATGTCCTTAGGTTAGTTAGGTTTAATTAGTTCTAAGTTCTAGGCGACTGATGACCTCAGAAGTTAAGTCGCATAGTGCTCAGAGCCATTTGAACCAAAGGTGACGGTAAACTTCGTACCATTTTTGTCTTGGTATTTACAAATGCATTCATTGTATGACTACAGCTATGATTCTTTCCAATGCATATTCACTGATTGTTTACATTTTGAATGATATGTTATTTATAAGCATTAACATATTTTATACTACACTGTTTAACAGATTTGTCAAGTGTTCACTTTTATTATTGTAATTTACTCCACATTATATTTTTTGTCGGCTTTTATACAGTGTTTTTATATCTTACTTGATTGGACAAAATTTTTTTAGACTACTTTTCCTCCATTTCTTTACGGATCTGAAGATACTTCTAAAAAGCAAACGAAACCAGTTATCGTAATTTAATTCTAATAGGAAAATTATGGTGTAGGAATTGAAAGCTTTTTGCTTTAAAAATTTTATATTTAATAACAGAGCTATAACAAACGTAGCGTTTAGCAGCTGTCAGAACGGATTAAAAAAAAAAAAAGTTTTAACATAGTTTGCTCTTCGTACCAGAAGTCTTGGATACAGGTTGGATTTATAACAATGAAGCAAATATATTTTATGATTTTATGAATAAACGTCCATTCACCGTGTGCATTTCGGTTTCTAGGTTTTACTTCTGACACATATCAGAAATGAAATCTAAGATCTAATCTGTCAGCAGATAGATTTTTAGATCACATTCCCGATAAGTATCAGAAATAAAATAAGAAAACCGAAATACAGTTACAGTTTAGCCGTAAAATATATATCTTTTACTCTCTCTATGTGCCACATAAGCCATTATGGATTCGTAATTGACAGAGAAAGTGCTTCCTTTCCCGCATCTGTGTTGCTACATTCCTTACACGACGTGTCCCAAAAACATCTCTAGGCATTAAATTCCTTCAGAAACTCGAAGTTCCGTCCGTCTCGCACTCTGTAGCTCAGCATTTCATCACGCACGCAGCGACAAGAGACGAACTTTTATCGGGTGGTTAGCACGACAGTCTTTACACACGGCACAATTTATAGAGTGAAGTGGTAGAGGGGTTGACTGTCGTGTGGTCCCGACATCCCGACAAGAAAGTTCATCGGTCGGTTGGTCAAAACGCCTACACAGGTCCCATTTTGCTGTTGGTCGGCGGTCAGTTGGTACGTGTGTAGGGCTTGTAAAGGCCCAACGACACACATCAAGTTATCGACCGACCGATCGACCAACCTGATTCGTGGCAGCCTACACACGAGTCCGCTGACTGCACTCAGCGGTTACAGTGCCGCCGTGTTGTTGTGATTTGTTTATCTTATGTTCATTGTGTTATGTCCTACGAAATCTCGCTTGGTTGTACACAGAAATGAAAATGATGGTTTGACTTGGCTGTTTTAGAAGTAACAAGGCAAAAAAAACATACCAAGCTGGAGGGCAAAGAAGTGGCTAATGCAAGGACACAAATTTACTCACTGTCGTTTACTTCAGCAGCTGCGATCCGACTGTTTTCGTAATTATCTAAGAATGGATGAGTTATGCATTCCGGAGTTGTTGAATATCATCAAACCATTTTTAACGAAAACGAGTACAGTCATGAGGGAAGCTGTAAGCGACGAGGTTTCCATTACTTGCCACTGGCAGAATTTCAGAGAATCTCAAATTCAGTGCTGTTTCACCCCCACAATTTTATCTACAGTTATTCCTGAAACCTGCAACGTGATGTATAGTCGCCTGAGGAAATACATAATGTTAAGCAAAATAAACAAAAGATTTACGAACTTCCAGCACGCTGGAGTAGCTTGGGGTCAGCAACATCTATTAATCAGTAGAACGAAAAACCAGTCCAAGTCGCAAATTTTTACTTTTTATTCATTCAATGATTAGTTTGAGGCCGAGATCCATTTTCAAATCATCATAACTAAGTCGAAAATGACGATCTGTAAGTGGGTCGCTGGCCGCGGTGGCCGTGCGGTTCTGGCGCTGCAGTCCGGAACCACGGGACTGCTACGGTCGCAGGTTCGAATCCTGCCTCGGGCATGGGTGTGTGTGATGTCCTTAGGTTAGTTAACTTTAAGTAGTTCTAAGTTCTAGGGGACTTATGACCTCAGATGTTGAGTCCCATAGTGCTCAGAGCCATTTGAAAGTGGGTCTAGGACCGAAACTAGTCGTTGAATGAATCAAAAGTAAAAATTTCCGACTTGGACTGGTCTTTCGTTCTACTGAAAGCAAAATACGTTCATTAAACTTTATTGATTTATTTATGTATACAGCGTACAAGATGTTCTTTAAGCTTAAGAAACTTATTTCAGATGAGAAGAAGAAAGACTAAAAATGGTGGTGGCTAGCATCATACAACAAATATAGCAACAAATATGCAAGAAATGAAGAATTTAGCAACTGGTATAATTTAATAAAAACCCACACTTTGCTTTTCACAACACAAGGTTCGGGTACAAGCTGGACCTTTTCTACACTTATAACAATGAAGCAAATACGAGGGTAATCCCAAAAGTAAGGTCTCCTATATTTTTATAAGTACATAGACCTGTTTATTTCTACAATGGTTTACATCAATTTTCAGCTTGAACATTTAGCTATTTTTCGACATAATCACCATTTCTGTCGATACAGTTTTGTAGACGCAGTGGCAGTTTTTGTATGCCCATGTCATACCAGCTCGCCGGCATGCTGTTCAGAAAGTGATGAACCCCTTCTTTCACCTCGTCGTCGGAGCTGAATCGCTTTCTGGCCAAATGTTCGTTTAACCTAGGGAACAGGTGATAGTCACTGGGTGCCAAGTCAGGACTATAGGGTGTGTGGGTGATTATGTTCCACTGAAACTGCTGCAGGAGAGCAACGGCTTGCCGAGCGATGTGTGGGCGAGCGTTGCTCAACATTCCTCTTCTCCGGTTCTGAATTGCCCGTTTGAGTTTTTTCAATGTGTCACAGTACCTGTCAGCGTTAATTGTGGTCCCAGCGATTCAGCTCCGACGAAGAGGTGAAAGAAGAGGTTCATAACTTTCTGAATAGCATGGCGGCGAGCTGGTATGACATGGGCATACAAAAACTGCCACAGCGTCTACAAAACTGCATCGATAGAAATGGTGATTATGTCGAAAAATAGTTAAATGCTCAAGCTGTAAACTGATGTAAGCCATTATAGGAATAAACAGGTTTATGTACTTATTAAAAAATATACCTTACTTTTTGGATTACCTTCGTATTTTTTATGAATAAACGTTAACTGAATGTCTATATTTCGGTTTTTTGGTTTTACTACAGATACGCTTGAAAATGAAATCTAAGGCCTAATATGTCTGTACTTCGGTTTTTAGATTTCATTTCGTATAAGTATCGGAAGTTAAACCTAAAAACTGAGATACAGAAGACCGACTGATTTTTATTCACAAAATGAATACACATTAGCGCGTTCCACACAAACAGTGCCGACCGCCAAAACATTTATTTTGATGGTAACCAATTTCGGTTGGCAGAGGTCTGAGGACTGAGGATGGCCAAAACCCGAAACCGATTACCATCAAAATCAGTGTCTTTGCAGTCCAGAATGTCAGTGCCCATTTTAAAGCACTTTTTTCCACGAGGAAAGTGTTCTGAAAAATACTTTTACTCTCACTGTGTGCCAAGTAAAACCATTGTGGATTCGTGAAAAATGAAACAATTTTAGTGCTACATTTCTAGCATCTCTATTATATATTCATGGCATCCTAAAAATTTTGGTCGTATGTCAAAGCGGTAGGTGGATCAAAACAAAATGTCCAGACACTCTGTGACCAAAATGGTACTGAAACAGAGGATGACAGAGTAAAGGCTGAAATACTAAACGTCTTTTTCCAAAATGGTTCAAATGGATCTGAGCACTATGCGACTTAACTTCTGAGGTCATCAGTTGCCTAGAACTTAGAACTAATTAAACCTAACTAACCTAAAGACATCGCACACATCCATACCCGAGGCAGGATTCGAACCTGCGACCGAAGCGCCTTTAACCGCACGGCCACACCGGCCGGCGTCTTTTTCCAAAGCTGTTTCACAGAGGAAGACTGCACTGTAGTTCCTTCTCTAGATTGTCGCACAGATGACAAAATGGTAGATATCGAAATAGATGACATAGGGATAGAAAAACAATTAAAATCGCTCAAAAGAGGAAAGGCCGCTGGACCTGATGGGATACCAGTTCGATTTTACACAGAGTATGGGAAGGAACTGGCCCCCCTTCTTGCAGCGGTGTCCCGTAGGTCCCTAGAAGAGCGTAGCGTTCCAAAATATTGGAAAAGGGCACAGGTGATCCCAGTTTTCAAGAAGGGACGTCGAACAGATGTGCAGAACTATAGACCTATATCTCTAACGTCGATCAGTTGTAGAATTTTGGAACACATATTATGTTCGAGTATAATGACTTTCCTGGAGACTGGAAGTCTGCTCTGTAGGAATCAGCATGGGTTTCGAAAAAGACGGTCGTGTGAAACCCAGCTCGCGCTATTCGTCCACGAGACTCAGAGGGCCATATACACGGGTTCCCAGGTAGATGCCCTGTTTCTTGATTTCCGCAAGGCGTTGGATACTGTTCCCCACGGTCGTTTAATGAACAAATTAACAGCATATGGACTATCAGACCAATTGTGTGATTGGATTGAAGAGTTCCTAGATGACAGAATGCAGCACGCCATTCTCAATGGAGAGAAGTCTTCCGAAGTAAGAGTGATTTCAGGTGTGCCGCAGGGGAGTGTCGTCGGACCGTTGCTATTAACAATATATATATAAATGACCTTGTGGATAATATCGGAAGTTCACTGAGGATTTTTTGCGGTCGATGCTGTAGTATATCGTGAGGTCGTAACAATGGAAAATTGTACTGAAATGCAGGAGGATCTGCAACGAATTGACGCATGGTGCAGGGAATGGCAATTGAATCTCAATGTAGACAAGTGTAATGTGCTGCCAATACATAGAAAGATAAATCCTTTATCATTTTGCTACAATATAGCAGGTCAGCAACTGGAAGTATTCAATTCCATAAATTATCTGGGAGTAGGCATTAGGAGTGATTTAAAATGGAATGATCGTATAAAGTTGATCATGGGTAAAGCAGATGCCAGACTGAGATTCATTGGAAGAATCCTAAGGAAATGCAGTCCGAAAACAAAGAAAGTAGGTTACAGTACACGTGTCCGCCCACTGCTTGAATATTGCTCACCAGTGTGGGATCCGTACCAGATAGGGTTGATATAAGAGATAGAGAACATCCAACGGAGAGCAGCGCGCTTCGTTACTGGATCATTTAGTAATCGCGAAAGCGTTACGGAGATGATTGATAAACTCCAGTGGGAGACTCTGCAAGAGAGACGCTCAGTAGCTCGGTACGGGCTTTTCTTGAACTTTATAGAAAATACCTTCACCGAGGAGTCAAGCAGTATATTGCTCCCTCCTACGTATGTCTCGCGAAGAGACCACGAGGATAAAATCAGAAAGATTAGAGCCCACACAGAGGCGTACCGACAATCTTTCTTTCCACGAACAATACGAGAAGGCAGAACCGATAGAGGTACTCAAAGTACCCTCCGCCACACACCGTCGGGTGGCTTGCGGAGTATGGATGTAGATGTAGATATACACACATCTCCAATCTTTAAATTTCGTGCCGGCCGCGGTGGTCTAGCGGTTCTGGCGCTGCAGTCCGGAACCGCGGGACTGCTACGGTCGCAGGTTCGAATCCTGCCTCGGGCATGGGTGTGTGTGATGTCCTTAGGTTAGTTAGGTTTAAGTAGTTCTAAGTTCTAGGGGACTTATGACCTAAGATGTTGAGTCCCATAGTGCTCAGAGCCATTTGAACCCATTTTTTAAATTTCGTGTGAAACTGGAAGTTTCAAAATAACAAAAGACGAAGTGCACAATTTGTTGGGTGAAGGGCTGAGGGGATTGGCTGTGGTGTGGAAATACCCACCCGACATGAAGACAAGGGAAGCTCGTTTGTTGGTCGGTCGGTCGGTCAAAACGCCTATACACGCCCAGTTTGTCGGTCGGTCGGTTGGTGCGCGTGTAGGACCCGTAAGCTTTTCACTAAATAGCTGCGTCGGAGGCTGCTTGCGCCGCCGACGCACCGTATCTGTGTGACCGGTGGCCAGCCGGGCTCCCCGCCAAAGGCTGTTGCAGCATCTCTGGAGGGGCGGGCAACTAGGCCTGCGGATGACCGCCGCGCCGCTACACGGCACGCCACGCCAGCCGCTGCTCGGCCCGGCTCAGCTCGCAGTTTATCAGCGGCTCTCGCTCGTGACTGTTGCGGTCTCGCTTCCTCTCAGCTGGTTCGCCGCTCTCCACGCGGGCGTCATTCTCTCGCCCCGCGGGCTACTCGCTGCGGTCCTCGCGTCTACGAGCGCCATTAACTGCACGCCGCATCTGCGCACTCGCAACTCTAGGTAATTACTCAGTATCCACTCTGCCAGCCACTTAACACGGTGTGTCGCCTGCCGCAAATTAACTCACCTGCTCTGCGCACGCGGCGTGCGTTCGTAAATGTGTTCCTCGCTCGACGTCCGCTGAAACCCGTTTTCATCTTGTGCTAACTAGTGAAACGCTCGCATGTCCGCTGTCCTAAAGCAGTTCCCGATAAATAAGGACTTTTCCTTCCGACATCTCAAGAGAGCGGTATGTGTGTCCATTATAATTTTTTGACGGCCGAATGTATTTTCTCTGTTCTGTATGCTTAACCAAGATTACTATCGTACAATTCGCGATTGCAGTAGGGTATTAAACACGGCATCTTGTTGTTAATTTGGTATGTAACATACCATTGGCGATCTGATAATTGTAATTAGTGTATAACCTATAAATTATGACTTTCTTCAAATAAAATGTGGAGCAGTAAACTTTACGATGGTTTAGTAACGGTGTAACATTCACACCCCCCCCCCCCCCCCTCTCTAGTATTCTTGAGTTAATAAGCGCGTCAGATGGCAGAGAAAACTTTATCAGCGAGACGTTGAATTGTTGATGTAAAACAGTTCTATACGACACGGCGTAGTACTCGTAAAACGAGTCACAACTATGGGTTCAAAAAGTATGAATTTTTCTGATTTTAAAAAGGCATGACATCGTTATTAAACTCGCAGACATTAAGCTTACATGGGATTGCCAAAGCAGGCGTTTGTAAACTGATATCCTGGTATCGTTTCTAATTGATCAAGTAGACACTCCAATATCCATTCTGCAAATGTGTTTCCTGTCCTCGGATTTCCTCTTCCACGATAGTTTGTCGCTGCCAAGTGAACACGCATCCGTTTCTGAAACGTGCTTTCGTTATTTTGCGGCTTACTTTTAGAAAATTCTCGACTAATTTGGAAGTTTTTGTGTAGTGCAAAAGTAGAAGTATTAGAGCGTTGTGTACGTACCTCTGAAGAGAAGGCCTTATATTGACTATACGAGAAATTGGAACAGCTGATTTCTATAGGCCGTTTGTGTAAAACTGACGGTTGGAAAACCAAAAGTTGGGTTTGTCTAGCAAAACCCCTTCAGATCTTAATATGTAAACACAACAGTGAAAAACGGTTTCAGAAATTGTTTTCTTTTCCGGTAGTTCTCATGTTGATTGCAGTCTTTGAACCATGCCACTGCAGCTAGTGAGACAATTCTACCTTCAAGAGCTGTGTACTTTCGCGCAAAAGGATTTAAATCCCAATCTTACGAATTTATTAAAGGGCTCTTCTTTTTCTTTACACCATTTTTGGTGAATTGTGGGGTAGTTCATATTACAAAAGCTACACTCTTCATATCATAACCACGACAGTTGTCAATAACTTATTATATGGCAATCTGAGATCGCAAGGTATTTCTCAGATGACCTTTTGAAATACGAGGTCCTAGCCTTATTAAAAGATAATTGAATAAGGAACTACGGAGCCCCCCACATGTCAAAGGAATTCCGTCTCATGATATCTGTAATTCTGAAAGTGCACATAGCTGGAAAAAAGTCTTTACTATCCCGAAATTCTAAATAGTAAACTGTTACTGTTCCAAAATGTTTTGTCACCATAGCTTCACAACTTCAGTGTTTATAAAGAAAGATATCAAGGAAACTGCCAGCAGCTACAGTAATATGCCTTTATTAACGGTCAGTTTGTCAAGCGGATGAGGACAATTACATCAATTTTAAGGACCCTTCTTTAACCCGCTGTAGTGTTCATCTATGACTTACAGATGATTACTTCGCCGGAACTGGATGAGTAAACACACATTGCTGCTGTTTTTGGTTATTTCGTTCATAACATTTTTAAATGTTATAGCTCGTTTTTCCGGACTTCAGCAAGATTCTTTTTGTTGACCTGGAAATAGCCTATTTCCTGATGTCAAATAACATCGATATTCATCGTAATATTTTTACAATTACCGTTTTTTCATGGAAAATACACAATCATATCAAAATGCAGTTAACTTATTTAAAACATTAGCGGTCACATGTGTAAATATTGCGAGGGAGCTAGAGACTTCGGTCGTCATACGTATCCATGATACCACACGGAGTTCTAACCAAAATATTTGCTTCGCGGGGGCATAAAGTGATCTGTTGCGAGGAACTCTGTTTCGAAAAGAAAATGTCTTCAGTGTTAAAGTTAAAGAATGTTCAACAATATTTTGACTGAAGTGTTACCGAGGATTTTCACCGTTCAATGGTCACTTTTACGAAGTGAGTCAAGGCCCTGAACGATATTGTCCTCCATTCATATTGACTTAGCTGTCTCCCCTAAGGCCTTAATACTTCCATAACTGTTGATTGATCACTGAACTTTAACGTTTCGATTGCCAATTTCGGCACAATAATGAACCGTTGTTAACAGTATTCATAGCAACCCATTAAATTTTGAAAATTGTTCGTACTGGAGGCGAACCCAGTCGCGTGAATGGAACAAAGCTGACAATCGGAATGAAACGTCGTGGCAGATTCGAACTCGGATCTTTGCCTTTCACGGGCAAGTGCTCAACCGACTGAGCTACTAAAGTAAGACTCACGTCCCGTGCTCACAGCTTTACTTACGCCAATACCTCGTCTCCTACCTTCCAAACTTCTCAGAAGTTCTCCTGCGAACCAGAGTGTTTTATATCGCCGTATACTCCGTGCAGAGTGAAAATTTCATTCTCGACAACTGGAATGTTTTAATACAGCAGCGATTCATGACATCCCTACTGCTTTGACGGACAATTTCTGTTAGTAAGCAGTGTAAGCTTATTGGTGTTCTTCCGTATCTGCCCTCAGCTTAGCGAGGAAAACTGAACACAAAACGGACGATCTTGTCTGACGTACGCAGATTCTCTGAAGAGGCGGACTCTCTCTTCGATCTGGAAAGAACTAAGAACAGTGACAAGTTCTTTAGTTCCTTGTCCTAAGTTTGTCCGATAAAGCGACATTAAGCTAATTGTCTTACCACTCATCCGCTATTAAATCATCCTAAGACTTTGATGTTCACATTCTGGAGCTATAGGCTAAATATTGGAGTACGTCCAACATCATGTGTGTTGTACATTGCGTCAGTTTGTGGATTGTTGGAAAGTTATATTCTTGAAGATTCAAATTTCGAAGATAGTTAGCAACTGTTTTTTGTTACTATAACCGTCGAAACGGGTCGACAGAAGCGTCCGATCCCACGCGTCGGCTTTGACCCGTGACGTAAGGGTGTTGTGTGACGTCATGACGGCGCGGAGTTTGGTTTGAGTGTGGCTGTCTACAGTTCTGTTTTATTTTATTTACTTTTCTGATCTGTTCGTTCTGTCTCGTGAGATTTTTTAAATTTAAAAACACTTATTACTTATTTTAATTATCGGTTTCCTCCAATTTCTGTTTTAGTTTATTATATTTATCTTTCTGATCTGTTCGTTCTATCCCGTGAGATTTTTTAAAAAGACAAAAAAACACTAATCAGCTACTGAAGCATCTTTATCTTCTATGGGTTGCAAGGGGGTTACGACCCCTGGGGAGGTGGGTGGGTATTCATGCATGGCTGTCTTACTTACATGTTGTAGCTACGCAAGGCGTCTAAATTTGTTTATATTTAGTTTGCCCCCCCACCCAAAACACCCAATTTTCCGCGCTTGTCCCGTTAGTGTCATTAGGTTTCTTGTGGAAAGTGTGGGTTTGTTTTTGTTTCCGCTATATTTGTGACGTCATGGGTTAAAGCAGACGGCTGGGATCGGACGCTTCCGTATTTCCGTCGAAACCGGTCGTAGTAATAAAAATAATTGCTTACGGACTTGGAAAACCTGATCCTTCAAGATCAATATGACTGCAAACATTAATTTACTACAGTTGCAAACGTTTACGTGCTCAAAACAGTATTCATTTCTTGGAGTTAAGGAGAAAGACATACAGATTTGGACTGACAACTCTATTATGCCTGTCTAGTGACTTTTGATAGTGCTTAATCCTGTTACAGAAGTTGCCTTCTGTCAAAAACATAACTCACAAGAATCATTTTAGTGATCTATCATTGGTGTCTTTTGCATTTGACTTAATTGTTTGCTTCAGAAGATTGTCAGCGTGCTGACAAGGAATATACATTTCCCAAAAATCCTGGAGCAGAATGTGCGACTGCCAGATTTAAAACACACACACACACACACACACACACACACACACACACACACACACACACACACACACACACACAAAATCACAATTTGGGTGGGGGGGGGGGGGGGATACAATGTGCAATTTCTAGGAGATGGACTACTAATCCAGCAAATTGTGTGGATAGATAAACTGGGAAGAGCGTTACATGCCAGAGCAAACGCCCCGGTTAGTCCGTGATCGTCGGGTAGCAATATCAGGTAGCCTAGAAAAAAAGTCTGCGCCAGGATCCGTGATCTAAAAAATTTGGGAATCTTTTGTTTTACAATAAACCTTTACAACCTAAGGTAGAAGTAACAGCTGTGTTGATAGTGTTAGCCGATGAACGGTGATTAAAATTTGAGTGTTAGACTACGTCATTCTGAAATACTGAACCTACTATAAAATTGACGTTTAGACAGTCGTTGCAGATGTACTCTCCTGTTGATTACAGTTTAGTCGCAGTGAAGTGGACCGCTTCGCTGAAGACCAAAACGTAGGTATTACGATTATTATAGTGACTGACGACGACTGTGTGAAAACAGGAAGAAAATCGAAGTGTTTAACATGTGATGCTACGAAATGTTTAAAATTAGATGGATTGGTAAGTAATATTACCAGCAGGATTGACAGGAAAGGAACGTATGGGAAACACGGAGTAGCAGAGCGGATGGTAGGATATGTAAAGGCATCAGGGAATGGTATAACATGAATCTCTGCTGTATTCAAACATTCCAGTTGTCGAGAATGAAATTTTCACTCTGCACGGAGTATACGGCGATATAAAACACTCTGACTGGTTCGCAGGAGAACTTCTGAGAAGTTTGGAAGGTAGGAGGCGAGGTATTATCGTAAGTAAAGCTGTGAGCACGGGACGTGAGTCTTACTTTAGTAGCTCAGTAGGTTAAGCACTTGCCCGTGAAAGGCAAAGCTCCGTGTTCGAATCTGCCACGACGTTTCATTCCGATTGTCATGGGTTTCTGTGTAGAAAAAGGTTCATTATTGTGCCGAAATTGGCAATCGAAACGTTAAAGTTCAATGAACAACAGTTTTGGAAGTATTAAGGCCTTAGGGGAGACAGCTAAGTCTATGTATGGAGGAAAATATCGTTCAGGACCTTGACTCACATCGTAAAAGTGACCATTGAACGGTGAAAATCCTTGGTAACACTTCAGTCAAAATAATGTTGAACCTTCTTTAAATTGAACACTGAAGACATTTTCTTTTCGATACAGAGTTCCCTCGCAACAGATCACATTATGTCTCCGCGAAGCAAATATTTTGGTTAGAACTCTGTGTGGTATCATGGATACGTATGACGACCGAAGTCTCTAGCTCCCTCACAATATTGCAGGGGCAGACAGATGTTAGAATATTTGCAAAAATGTTGACCGCTCTTAGCTCTGGTGAGTAGGTTGGAACAGAGGAGGTATTCGTGGTGGGTCAGAACACTGACAAAAACACCCGACTTAATACCCAGAAGGACTTAAGTCACATTGAAACTGGCTGTGGAATCCTACGCCTTTATAATTTTGATTTCAAGTAACTGGGTATTTTCCTCCTCTTGGTCACATACACCTTGAAATGCCAGTTGCTAAGAGCTGTTTGCACAGCTTTGTTAAGTTTTCAATAATTCTGTATTTTCTTATAAGGTGAGGAGTTATCATTCAGCCTTAATTTTTAGTAATATTTACACACGAAAGATGAAAATTAATCAAGTAAGGCAGATCAGAATTTAACGTTCCGTCACTGAGGTCATTTGAGACGAAACACAAGCCGTTTGTTAAGTATCCTGCTTATATTCTTTCATCTGTAAGTAATTTTGGAAATTTTCTACAGTAGAATGAGAAGTATTGGTTTCTACGTTCTGCTGGTTTGATCTTTCCCCACATGTCAATGTCGCAGGCTCTAAGAACTTACAAATTTACGAGAAAAGAAATACTGATTTCTTCCAAATATCTTACTTTTCAGCCACATAGTCCTAGAAAAGTTAAGACCATTTGGCCACTTCGTACGCCTTACGGTTATAGTCTTCTTTCAAGGAGTTTGACCAATCATGGTTGATAGAGGCTAAATCGGACTCTACTCTGGTTTGATGCCGTCCTCCATATCTGAGTTAAATTTTCCAGCTGAAAATATGTACTCTACTTAGAAGCGTCTTCCGTGTTTTTTGCCCTTCAAATTTTTAGTCTGTCTACAGTAGCGAAGTAACTACATAAGATTGGCATACCAGATGCCTGACGAACCTGCCCCTTTGATGGTAAGGGAAGTGTCAACTTTCCTCACCCATTTTCATTCCACACATTCTGATAATTTTTAACATCATTCAGTAGCATGACAGTTTCCCATGGTCGACGTTCATTTCCATACCATGTTGACTCCTGTATGTATGCTTTCAGAAAGTAAAATTCTACTTGAGTACTATGTACCAGGAGGATTTCTTTAATTAAATCGTTCTTCCCCTGCCTCTAGTGCATTAACCATCTCTTCTTTGCTTAGCACATCCTGTTTAACCTTGAGTCCGAAATTGGGGACATATTTTCACTCCTACTAATGTCACTTACAATAGTGACACTTCACTTTTTTTCATTTCTGTTGCTTAATAACATACTTCGTCCAAACCATGCTGCCCATTTCATTCGACATGTATTGTAAGTCTGTCTTACTTTCAGCAAGAAACAGTCATCTACTAAACTTGGCCACATTCGTCCACCCACGATTTTTATTCCTCTGTTGTAAATTAGTGACACTCTAACGCAGCTCGTAGCCACTATACAAATTTTGTTCACAAGTGGTACTCGATCACCTACCTGACAAGGTTGAAAGTTTGTAATGTCAACAAAAGAACGCGAGTCCTGCTGCCAGTCACGTTGACACTTGGTAAGTGCCAAGTCAGCGGCTTTGGTGTATTTGCGGTGACTGACGTCGGTACTACATATCCGACGTATTCTCTAGCTCCATGTTCGTCTAGAGAACTACCTTCATGCCATACTGTCACCGTACGTATTACTATTATTAGGGACTAAGATGTATTGTCGGGGGTCTGGTGGGCATAACAGGTCCAGACAGCGAA
The DNA here is from genome assembly GCF_023898315.1 of Schistocerca nitens. Classification (NCBI taxonomy): domain Eukaryota; kingdom Metazoa; phylum Arthropoda; class Insecta; order Orthoptera; family Acrididae; genus Schistocerca; species Schistocerca nitens. Next base: position 195,790,867 of record NC_064622.1, on the reverse strand, counting down.
CGCATGGAAGTGTCCCTTACAGCACTTGACAGATACGAATAGGTCAGTCGTGAAAATATTAGGTGCGTAAGTGGAGTCCTTCACTCAGCTGGGTACTGGAACAATTAGCATTAACTAGGTTGGAAAAATACAGAAACGAAGACAGTCTTCCGCAACTTTACTATTATTCAAATAAGTATTTTCGTCACTGCCTTGGAATGAAAAATATCGCTTTCGATAAACGCAAACGAACGGAGAACAGGGGCACTGACTGCGGCTTCGCAACAATGCTGCAAGTGCAGTGAAACAAATGATACTGTAGTGTATTGCGTAACTGAATTTACATCGCAGTTAGTGGAATACGTGTTTGAGGACGGTTGCAACAGCGGTATGACAGTCTGTATATGCTGACAGAAACGCGAGCAATAAAGCTTAAATTTAATCACGTAATCATGTGGATCTGGTAGAAAACAGAACAATAAATACTTATTAGCACTAGAGATTCAAAGGTCAGAAGGACAACTTTGCTGACTAGTCGTGGGTCTCTCTCGTCAAAGCGTAAGACACGACCCACAAATATCACTGAGAGACGCTACAAACTAGGATGCCATGTGTCCTATAGCAAGGCGTATCGCCAAAAGCTCAGAAGGGGGCGTAGGATTTCTTCCATAGCTACAGAGTAATGGTCATACCGGTGAATAAAGATGTGTTGGTACAGTGAGTGTACTTCATTCCGTGTAGCACTTACTACTAGCGTGACAAATCCCTCATTCCTAAATTATTACGATCTGGTCACGAATCTTCTTCTTCTTCCTCCTCTTCTTTCCAGTTTGTCAGCCTCATTCCATGTATGTACTTAACCAACTGTTCTCCCGCCTCTTGGTTTTCAAATTTTTACTAGTCTTATGGGGTCCATTCTTTCCACATGACTCCTCCAATTTCTTTGTTTCGTCATCCATTTATTTATGTCTTGTATTCTACATTGATCATTTATCGATGCTTATCTCTTTCTCCTACATGGTTACTCCTTGAATCTGTTCCATTCCCATTACCTTGTACCTTCATCTCCGCTCTAGTTTCTGCTGTGCATGACATAACAGGATGCACTCTTCTTTAATATTTTTATTTTCCGCTCAGTCGGTATGAGTTTCCCGATGAAGGATTTTGCAGGCATCCGGCTACGCTTACTGCCTTAGTCATTTGATTTTTTACTACTACAGTTAGGATTGCATAGCTGGTGATAACTCTCCGGATGTAGCGCATCACTTGTTAAAGTAACACATCTACTGCCAATTTCTATCTTGCACATGGTTTTGTTACTGTACTGTTTGATTTTGTAGATGAAATTTTCGGGTGAAACTGTTTAGTTGTTCCGTTGAAATGATGAAGTAACTTTTGCAAATTCATTGCTTTCAGTGCAGTATTAGCGGCATAACATGTATATCCCAGTTCCTTTCTTAAGGTGTCAATGGTTCCGTTGAACAGGAATGGGCCCAATGAGTCTCCTTGTCAACTTCCATTATCTATTACAGTTTCATTTGTCAATCTTTCGGATGTTTTAGTTTTGGTTTCATTACCTGTGTATGATGTGTTAAGATTTTTGAGTCCATTGATAATCTCTTGTCCATTAAGTTTTGAATTATATCCTTTTTCTGATCCTATAAAAGGGTTTCTACAAGTAAACAAAACGCAAGTGTGTTGTTTCCACAACAAATTGTCTTAGAGTGGGAATATCATCTATCGTGCTCCTGTTTCTCATGAAACCTCGCTGTGCTCCTGCTGTTCCTATATCATTGTGCATTGTGTCTCTGTTGAAGCTATGATCAAGCAGGATAATTCACGAATTGAGAGTGAGAAATAGTAACCTTGTAAGATTCAGCTCTTCTTACTCGTCATGTTTTCTTCTTTCCATAAACCAACCGTTATCGGAATCAACATAGCACGTGGGATATGCGTTGTCTTCCTTAGGACGCCGTCAGTTTAAATGTTAGTGTTACACTCTCGTGCTTGTCTGTCCAGTCATCCACATCTGTAGTCCACAAGGAAACAGTGTACACGTCAGTGGTACCACTACCATTGTCCGCCTTACCTGTTCCATTCATGAATGGTATGCAGGAAGAAAGACTGTCCACAAACGTGCGAATGAACTGTAATCGCGTCTTCCGCTGGGGTCTATTGAGCATCTCCGTAAAGCTGTCGCACTGAATAAACTATCCGATGAAGAAACGTGCCGCTCTTCGTCGGATCATCCCTATATTGCCTGTTAGTCTTAGTTGGTAATGGTCCCAGACTGTAGAAAATTACTAAAGGATCGGTCAAACAGTTGTTTTAAAGTCACATGTTTCGTGGACGAATTTCATTTCCTTAGAGTTCTTCCACGGAATCTCGACCTGGCGTCGTCCTGTGTAACTGGTCCCTCAGGCCTGGCCAAGATTTTCACTCGTCAGCGTCTGTTCAGAGTTCCGGCTTCCCCCACTACAGCACCGTTCCGAGAAGGTGTGTGAATGACTAGAGTAAAAGCTGATGGCTGCACCTGCGGAAAAATGTGGAAGACGTATTGGAAAGACGCAGCGAGTACTTCTAAAAGGCCAATATTACTGCGTACTTAAATCAGCCAAATTCTGTCACTGGTGTTAAAGTTTTTCTGACATAGTGGTAACTTTATAACTGACTTAGATGCATTATATGGAGCTAATACGGTGAGCAGAACTACAAAAAGCTTCAAAGGCATTCACCGTTAAGTAATGATGTTTATAAATGTACAGACATTTAGATTTTAGAACATGTAATATATCTGGAGCTATGGTTCGTAGTACAGTCACACAGTCGTGCAGATTGAAATATGTTAAGGGGCTCCGGAAAGGCTCAAAATCATGAAAAGTTCCATTTTTACTTCTTGCGTTTTCTGAATCTGCAGACTATTACCTTTTAATAGATATATAATTTATTCAATTCCGAAGACAACTATTTTTAAATTTTTTTGAAATGTGTTCTACATGGGCGTGACCCACTATGGCGCTGTTAAACTGCTGTCAAATGGTGTTATTATTAACGTCCGTGTTCATCAGGTACATTTTAGTGATGTGAGATAAGGTATGCGTTGTGGCTAACCTGTGATGGTTCAATATATATCGCTGGTGTGATTGTCGATTGTTTCATGTTTATTTACTATGTCATCTCGAAAATACTCGTAATTAATTCTGTTTCTTGAGTCTGTCTTGTTGAAGTATAATAATGAGTAAAAGTAATTAGAAATCCTCTGAAGGCTTTTAAGAAAAGGAGAAATGTTGGAAAGCCAAAGGTATGTGTTATTACTGTAAACAATAAAGACGATAACCAAGTGAGTGAACCTAACCTCTCAAGTACACCTGCCCATAGCAGTCAAAGTGGGAAAGAAAATACTTCACAGAAGAAGCTTGGTTCAATGAGTGAAAACTATGAATGTTTTATGGGCGAATCGGATGTGAATGAAATATTTGATATGTCGGTTCTCAAAGGAATTTTTTCAAACTGTGTAAGATGTATTCATTGTAGTGAAGTTGGTCTGGAACTCTCCATAATAAAGCACGTAGGACTTGCTAGTGAAATACAACTGAAATGTGATAAGTGTTCATACATGACCACCTTTTGGAACAGTGTTGCAGTAACTGCAACTGAAGAAAATGGTAGCAAAATCTACGAACACAACATTAGATTTGTTTATTCCTTGCGTTCAGTTGGTAAGGGTGCTACAGCAGGTGCAATTTTCTGTGGCATCATGAATCTTCCAAATCCCCCAACCAAGTTCACAACCTATAATAAATTAATAGGGTCTAAAGTAGATGTCTGTATAGAATCTATGAAGAACGCTGTGGAAGAGGCAGTAATGGAAAATAATGGTAAGAGATTTGACTGCAGCGTTCGATGGTACCTGGCATAAACGGGGACACACATCTCCCCATGGTGTAGTATCTGCCACCAGTATGTATACAGGGAAAGTTTTAGATGTAGCAGTAATATCAAAGTATTGTAGACGTCCACAAAAATACAAAGGTACACATGAAAATAATTGCAAAGCTAAGTATAGTGGCAGTAGTGGAGGAATGGAAGTGGCTTGTGTTGCCAGTATATTCCAGCGCTCTGAGGCGTGTGATAAAGTGCGATATGTTAATTACCTTGGTGACGGTGATTCTAAAAGTTTCAAACATGTTCAAGGACTGAAGCCCTATGGTGATGTTGTAGTGCAGAAATTTGAGTGTATTGTACACGTACAGAAGCGAATGGGAACAAGACTTCGGCGACTGAAAGCTTCGTACAAAAACAAACACTCAGTGATGGTAAAGGGTTGGATGGGAAGGGAAGGTTAACTGCCAGTGTAATTGACAAAATACAGAACTATTATGGAATGGCTATTAGGCAAAATACACAGTGTCGACGAAATGAAGAAGGCTATTTGGGCTCTTTTTTTCATACTTCAACAGATGAAAATCCCCAACATAGCTTGTGTCCCAAAGAAGACAGTTGGTGTAAGTACACTCATGGAAATTGAAATAAGAACACCGTGGATTCATTGTCCCAGGAAGGGGAAACTTTATTGACACATTCCTGGGGTCAGATACATCACATGATCACACTGACAGAACCACAGGTACATAGACACAGGCAACAGAGCATGCACAATGTCGGCACTAGTACAGTGTATATCCACCTTTCGCAGCAATGCAGGCTGCTATTCTCCAATGGAGACGATCGTAGAGATGCTGGATATAGTCCTGTAGAACGGCTTGCCATGCCATTTCCACCTGGCGCCTCAGTTGGACCAGCGTTCGTGCTGGACGTGCAGACCGCGTGAGACGACGCTTCATCCAGTCCCAAACATGCTCAATGGGGGACAGATCCGGAGATCTTGCTGGCCAGGGTAGTTGACATACACCTTCTAGAGCACGTTGGGTGGCACGGGATACATGCGGACGTGCATTGTCCTGTTGGAACAGCAAGTTCCCTTGCCGGTCTAGGAATGGTAGAACGATGGGTTCGATGACGGTTTGGATGTACCGTGCACTATTCAGTGTCCCCTCGACGATCACCAGTGGTGTACGGCCAGTGTAGGAGATCGCTCCCCACACCATGAAGCCGGGTGTTGGCCCTGTGTGCCTCGGTCGTATGCAGTCCTGATTGTGGCGCTCACCTGCACGGCGCCAAACACGCATACGACCATCATTGGCACCAAGGCAGAAGCGACTCTCATCGCTGAAGACGACACGTCTCCATTCGTCCCTCCATTCACGCCTGTCGCGACACCACTGGAGGCGGGCTGCACGATGTTGGGGCGTGAGCGGAAGACGGCCTAACGGTGTGCGGGACCGTAGCCCAGCTTCATGGAGACGGTTGCGAATGGTCCTCGCCGATACCCCAGGAGCAACAGTGTCCCTAATTTGCTGGGAAGTGGCGGTGCGGTCCCCTACGGCACTGCGTAGGATCCTACGGTCTTGGCGTGCATCCGTGCGTCGCTGCGGTCCGGTCCCAGGTCGACGGGCACGTGCACCTTCCGCCGACCACTGGCGACAACATCGATGTACTGTGGAGACCTCACGCCCCACGTGTTGAGCAATTCGGCGGTACGTCCACCCGGCCTCCCGCATGCCCACTATACGCCCTCGCTCAAAGTCCGTCAACTGCACATACGGTTCACGTCCACGCTGTCGCGGCATGCTACCAGTGTTAAAGACTGCGATGGAGCTCCGTATGCCACGGCAAACTGGCTGACACTGACGGCGGCGGTGCACAAATGCTGCGCAACTAGCGCCATTCGACGGCCAACACCGCGGTTCCTGGTGTGTCCGCTGTGCCGTGCGTGTGATCATTGCTTGTACAGCCCTCTCGCAGTGTCCGGAGCAAGTATGGTGGGTCTGACACACCGGTGTCAATGTGTTCTTTTTTCCATTTCCAGGAGTGTATAACAAAAGATTGCTAACTGGTGAAGTGTACACTCATAAGCATAGTCTGCCTCATGCAATAATGGAGGTGATAAAACCTATTTTCAGAGACTTAGCAGCACCTGAACTGTTGAAAAAGTGTATTCACGGAAAAACTCGAAACCCCAATGAAAGTGTAAATAGTGTTACATGGTCGAGAATCCCCAAGACTGTATTTGTTGGAATAGAAACACTTCACTTTGGTGTGTATGATGCTGTTGCGACTTTCATTGATGGCAACATTGTAAGGTGCAAGGTATTTAGAAATATGGGAATCAAGATAGGTTCTAACATGGTACGAGCGATGCTTGCTTTAGACAAGGAACGCCTTCGGGCTGCAGACAGGGCTGTAAAGAGTCTAGAAATACAAGCAAGAGTAAACAGGAGGAGGAACAAGAGGAAGCTGGAGGAGTTTGCAGAGGATGAAGATAATCCATCCTATGGACCTGGAATGCACTAAAAAGTTAATCCAATCTTTGTCGCTCGATTCCCAAAACTTTTATTTTCTCATACTAATTACATGTTTTCTAAGGATTTTCCAAACATATTTGTTTCAAACTTTCAGTAAATGTTACACAGTACCTTCTGCATAATTTAACACAGCCTTTTTCCAAAAAACTGTATATTTTTGAATATATAAATAAAAAATTGCAAAAAAATGTGAATTTTCATTACAATTGAAAAAAAATCATCTTTAATAACTGAACTAAAATTTTGTAAAATCCCTGTGTTAAGTTGTAGCCCATATTCCAATAAATAATATGTAAAAAGTTCAACTTCCTACCTCAAATACTTTGTGAGGAAAGATGTAATTTATAAGCGTTATTTTAACATTGCAAGTATAGGGCGTTCCGGAGCCCCTTAAATATAAACGTTTGCGGGACTTCGTCAATTTCATAACAAGAGCTACTGTCTGGTCACAGAATATGGCGGCACCGCTTGCTTTTCATCTACCTCATCACCCCCTCTGCACAACACGCTTGTTGAACCAAACATTGAAATAATTATAGCGGCTTACGGTGAAGTCCAGGATATTGCTCTTGGGGTAGCGTTTTATAAAAAAACCCATGTAAACTGTATTGGGCAAACAGGTTGTTCAGCCGTGTGCTAAATTTTGTCAGCTCAAGTAGGAAGTAATAAGGTACTTCTGCAACGAGAAGCGAGAATCATTTTGGCAAATAAATCTAAATCAGCTTTCAGTCGTGCAAATTCTTGGAATCTCTTAGAGAAACTCAAATTGCTGATATGTGGTAAGTCATGACTGGTCCACAAATGACGGCCTTGAGTTAGAGGACATGTTCCATGTCATGAACATGAAGCTGATTTCTTTTCCATGGGATTTTTTCTTGATAGCGTCAGTCTTGTGCACCATATGTTACCAAATTATTCGCCACATGCAAGGAAGAGAAGTAATGAATTCGAGTAACTAATGGCTGCCGTAAAAGATACTGTCACTACTCTACTTACACTTAAAGCAGCTTTTCCCGTTATGACAGACTTCAGTTCAGCCAAAACCCACTCCCATTAATTCCAAGTGCACCGTATCGTCTTTGTGGCTGGTCTTGTAGTGACATTCCAATGACTTCTTTTTTTCAGATCATAATGGTGCGATGGCTTATGAAGCGCTTTGCATGTCATTCAAACGATAAGAAAATTACAGATGTTCCCATTTCCATTCCGCAATGAGTGATGTTGCTTCTCCATTTCTTTTGACTAGTACTTGGACTCATCAGTATTCCTAATGCGGATCGTAAATCTGATTCAGCTCAGATAGTATTGCCAGGAAATTACTAAGCGTGTGAGAGCTACTGTCCGGTCACAGAATATGGCGGCACCGCTTGCTTTTCATCTACCTCATCACCCCCTCTGCACAACTCGTGGCTGCCCTCTGCGTACTAGGTAGGAGAGCAGCCGGAGCGCTGTTCGGCCAGACATGTGGCATACGGCTTACTTGGTTATTCCACTTTGGGCAACAGCACCCCCCCCCCCCCCCAGCGAATATTTCTAGGTACTTTACGCTTGTTAGGGTTTTCAATGGTTTTTCAGCAATAGTGTAACTGAGTTACAACAATCCCATGTATGTATAACAGTGCAAATTACCAACCATATGTTCGAAAAACCCGTGCGCAAAGAAGTGATTTTTCAGGTGATGATATCTCGTGTTCAATAGAACATTCACATGAGTTGTGTTTCGGAAAGCCCTTGGTGCAAATACCACTAGTATAACTAGCAGAACAGGCGAACTGCAGTTAACCCTCAGTACAAAGTCAAAATCTGAGTATCATACTTTCCTTCCATGCAGACAAGAGCAAATCGGTTAGTTCTTTACGCAAGATGTGGTCTGGGGTGGGCCTTAAGTGGTTTAAAGAATCAAAATTCATTCGTCGACAGTTCCTGAGAAAACCACAAAACTGGTTTTCAGTCACTTTCATGTACTTATGTAAATAGCCAGCCACAGCAAATGTCTCAAATTTTAACAGTACATTCTCTGCTTATCTAGAAATACCATTTGCGATCCCCGGCGGGTCCAGGGGTTAGAATAGGCCCGAGGTATCCCTGCCTGAAATACCAGAAACAAAAATTACATAAATGTCCAGAATGAGATTTTCACTCTGCAGCAGAGTGTGCGCTGATACGAAACTTCCTGGCAGATTAAAACTGTGTGCCCGACCGAAACTCGAACTCGGTAGCTCAGATGGCAGAGCACTTGCCCGCAAAAGGAAAAGGTCCCGAGTTCGAGTCTCGGTCGGGCACACAGTTTTAATCTGCCAGAAAGTTTCATTACATAAATTATTCGCTATTGAGGTTGTCTTTAGCTAAACATGAGGTGCACAATGCTGCAACGAAATTTCTCGATCACTTAAGCATTGATATAAAATGTCTGACAGACAACAAAGTAAAATTTGAGAACAGACTAAGTGTGTTTCTCTCTGACAAGTCCTATTCCGCAGAAGAATTTTTATTCCTGCAGTGTGTCAAAGATGGTGGGTAGGAATTACTCACATCTGCACATCTTTTTTCTTTCTTTTCGTAATTAAAAAAAACTTAGAAATGTTCGGAATCTAACAGTACGTACAAATTAATTTGCGATGGGAGTGTAAGATGACTCGTTCCATATCGTTACAATCTTTACATATTCGTACTTCTAATGCAACACCATAAATTTTATCACCCTCAAAAAATATTTTATTTACTACATGTATTCTCTTTAGCCATATTATACATTGTTTACGGTGGTTGGTGATTCTTCTAGATATTAGACACCGGATTAGGGGCTTCAGCCTATAAATTGCATGATGCTGGTCTGCCAACACCTCGTAGCAAAGAGAACTTACTGCGCGAATAGATGGAGATGTTCTGGTTTGAATGTCTGAAGCTGCCAGATAAGACGAAAAGTTAGCTCACTTGTTTTACAGCCCTTACTCTGCCCAGAAATAATGCGCCTTTTTTGTGCTGTCACAAAAGTTTTCGATTCTGGTTCCCAGCTTTTAAACTCAAATAATTTTGACATTAGACCGCCATAGCTTGGCAACCGATGTAGCTTTTTGACGACTCGGGTGACGACTAATCCTTTACAGCTTTTTTATTGTCTTCCGAAATATATTGCTTACAGTGTGGCAATGGATAAAGCTTTCACAAAACAGGACGACCATGAATTACATATATTGGTCTAATTTCTTAAAAAATTTGAACCGATCCGAATTAGTGTGAAACACAAAGTAGCGCGCATAAGAAACTCACATAATACTTGTTTTTTGCACCTAAAATCTAAAGGAATCAAAGTTTTTGTCAAACAGTTAAGACTTACCTTAGACCAAAGACTATACCCATGGTATCGCTCTAGTCCGGAGTTGTTTAAGGGTGACTGCGTTTGCACGTAAAATTCGAACGATGCACATACTAATGGTGCCTTTAGTTGAATAATACAAAAGAACTAATAGATTCGCATAGTTTGCCTGGGCGCGAGCTCTGATTCGTCGTTGACACTTCGCACAATATGCTTTAGTATAGCTAAAGTAAGACATTTTCTAATGTCCGCTAATCCGGGCTAAGACAAAAACTATTCACCTAACGTTCCCAGCTCAGAAACAACCGAGCAAAAAGACACCACTCCCCCCCCCCCCCAAACGCGTGTCATTGCAAGGCCTTTCCATACAGATTTGTTACAGCGCTCCCGTGTACCGTGTACAATAATGATTTTATATCATTCCACTGAGGTTAGCCCGAAGTTCGTTTTACACCTGTTTTCTCTCGATAAGACTGACATACATCGCAAGTCCAGTCACAAAAGTGCTGTAATAATCCGTGGGCACGCATTTTGTTAATGAGGCAACTGCAAGCAACTGTTTCGAACTCCATCCACAAGTAGACGAACCCCCCCAGGGGATCCACAACTCTTTTGTGGATACGTGCGTAGCGAGCACGGGACCCCGAGCTGATGTGGCCTTCCTTCCCTTTCCGCATCCTTCCCAATCCCCCATCTTCGCCCCCCTCACCTCTGGCTCTTTCCTTCCCTTTCTCGCTTTCTCCCGTTCTGGGGGTCTGGTTTGTGCCTACGTCCGGAGACGGACGCTTGTAAATGTACCACATTCTTCGCCTTCCTTGCTTGTAAGTCTTCATCCTTCCTTCATCCTTCCTTTGTCCTTCTCTTTTCCTTACCTCTTCTCTCTACCCTTTTCTCCGCTGCGGCGTTTGAGACCTCTTCTTTCCTTTCCCTTTCTCTTTCTTCCTCCCTGTGCGTGTCTGAAGGCCGACCCACGCACTTCAATGCACTTCAATGCGTAGCCGGTGACGGGGTAACGCGTAATTCCCCGCCCCGGGTAGACAGGTAGGACACGTACGTACCCCCTGGTAAAGGCGAGGCCCAGGGAGGGGTGATTACCCGAGCTGACACCTTCCTAAAGTGCCGATTGGTCCCTCCGTCCGTTTGTTGGGAGGTGTGAACAATCACCTAAGGCGGGAGTGCCCTCAGAGAGGGCCCCCACAAGGGAGGAGCGCGCCATCGGAGACGCCGGTAATCATGGGGGATTCTTCCGCAATGGTTTCCTCACCTTCCACTATGTCTGCTCACAAACGTAAGTTCACTGAGTCTCAACCACAGTCAGTTCTTCCATCGTTGCCACAGTTCCTTGTTGTTTCTCGGTCTGATGAAGGTCACGACTTCTCCACGGTCAACCCTTTCATTATTCAGAAAGGTGTCGACGCAATTGCAGGTCCTGTAAAGTCTTGTTCCAGATTACAGAATGGCACCCTGTTCTTAGAAACACACAGTGCCCTCCAGGCACAAAAATTGCTGCGTACCTTACTACTACACACCTTCCCTGTCCGGGTGGAACCGCACCGTACCTTAAATTCCTCGCGTTGAGTCGTTCATACTCGCTCCCTCGATGGACTGTCTGACGAAGAAATTCAGCACTACCTGTCAGACCAGGGCGTAACGGCTGTTCATAGGGTTATGAAAAGGGTTGACACGAACATCATTCCAACCCGCACTGTCTTCTTGACATTTGACAAAGTTCAACTCCCGTCGAAAATCAAAGCCGGCTATGAGATAATTTCCGTTCGCCCTTACGTCCCAAACCCTACGCGTTGCTATCGGTGCCAGCGGTTCAATGACACCAGCCAGTCCTGTTCCAATCCGGCCAAATGTGTTAAGTGTGGCAGGGATGCCCATGAGGGTGCTTGTCCACCTCCATCCCCTCGCTGCATCAACTGTATGGGTGACCACGCCGCTTCCTCTCGAGATTGTCCCGTTTTTAAGGACGAAAAGCTCATCCAGGAAATTAGAGTAAAGGAAAAGGTGTCGACCTTTGCTGCTCGAAAATTATTCGCCAGTCGACAGCCCACCGTGCCTCAGAAAGGAAAATACAGCACTGTTCTTGCTTCTCCTCGGCCAACAAAGGAGGCAGCCACGCAGACTTGCGACCTCACCTTTAGTGCCACGGTCGTCAGATGGGCCAGCGCAAAGATCGCCCGTTCAACCTCACCACTTCCGCCTGCCCACTCTCTGGCTCACCCTTCGTCGAGTTCTGATAAATCTCGAGCCCAAAAGTCAGACACCAAGACTTCGAAAAAAGAGCATACTTGTGAAGAGTTTTTACGTACAGCAACTTCCCAACCATCGGTTCCTCCTTCCTCTAAACATCATACTTCCAAGAAGGCTACAAAGAAACCCAGTTCCTCTCCTTCTCCGCCAAGGCGTGTCCCATCTACAGCACCACCTGGCGGAAGTCGCCCTCGGCCATCTTCTGTGTCGCCGAGGCGCACTGCTGGCGGCCGATCAAGCGGCCGGTCGCTGGTGGCAGGAGCTGCTCCTGACTAACCTATGGATCAGGATCTTCTGCCTTTGGCTGAATGCCATTCCAATCTGTCGGTCGCAAGCTCCGAGCAGTCGTTGAGTTGACAGCGACCTTGGTCACATTCCTCCATTTTCTGTTCACCCTATGTCCATTATCCACTGGAATATCCGCGGTATTCGAGCCAATCGGGATGAATTGTCGATCCTCTTACAATCCTACTCGCCAGTCATCTTCTGTCTTCAGGAAACAAAGCTGCGTCCCCATGACCGCTTTGTTCTCCCTCATTTTCAGTCCGTCCGATGTGATCTCGCCTCTGTTGAAGGCACTCCAGCACATGGAGGACTCATGATTCTTCTCCATGAAACTCTCCATTATCACCCAATCCATTTAAACACTTCCTTCCAAGCTGTCGCAGTCCGTCTTTCCCTTTCCGGATACACATTCTCTCTTTGTACTGTATACATTCCATCGTCCACACCAATGGCACGAACTGATCTCCTTCATCTTCTTGGTCAGCTTCCACCCCCATATTTGCTGGTTGGGGACTTCAATGCCCACCACCCGCTTTGGGGATCACCACATCCTTGTCCACGTGGCTCACTATTGCTAGACGTCTTCCACCAAGCAGATCTAGTTTGCCTCAACACTGGGGTCCCTACGTTTTTGTCTGCCTCTACGACAAATTTATCTCATTTGGACCTTGCGGTCGGTACTGTTCCGCTAGCTCGGCGCTTGGAATGGTTCGCCCTTGATGATAGACACTCGAGTGACCACTTTCCATGTGTCCTTAGACTGCAGCCTCAACTGCTATATATGCGCCCGCGACGCTGGAAGTTTGCCCAAGCCGATTGGACACTTTTTTCGTCTCTAGCGACATTCGATGACCGTCACTTTCCCAGCGTCGACGATGAGGTCACACATTACCGACGTTATTCTTACAGCTGCGGAACATTCAATACCACGCACCTCCGAATTGCCCCGGCGCCCCCCAGTTCCTTGGTGGAACGAGGCATGCCGTGATGCACTACGTGAGCGGCGACGTGCTCTCCGCGTTTTCCGCCACCATCCTACTTTGGCCAACTGTATCCGCTATAAGCAGCTCCGAGCGCGATGCCGTCGTGTCATCCGCGATAGCAAGAAGGCAAGCTGGAAATTCTTTATTCGCTCATTTAACACCTTCACTCCCTCCTCGGAAGTTAGGAGTCGGCTTCGACGGTTCTCAGGGGCGCCTAGTTTCTCCCCGGTCTCTGGGCTCACTGTCGCGCATGACACATTAGTGGACCCCGTCGCAATTTCTAACTCGTTGGGTCAGCACTTTGCCGAGATTTCGAGCTCTTCAAATTACCCGCCAGCGTTTCTCCCGAAGAAACGTGCAGCGGAAGTGCGAACTCTTGCTTTCTCCTCTCACGATCGCGAAAGCTACAATACTGTTTTCTCCATGCGGGAACTCCAACATGCACTCTCTTCTTCTCGCTCCTCCGCCCCAGGACCGGATGGTATCCACGTCCAAATGTTGCTGCATTTATCAACCCATAGTCTGCGTTACCTCCTTCGCCTTTATAATCGAATTTGGACCGACAGTACTTTTCCCAGACGATGGCGGGAAGCTATCGTCGTTCCTGTTCCGAAACCTGGAAAGGACAAACATCTCCCCTCTAGCTATCGCCCCATTTCTCTCACGAGTAGTATCTGTAAGGTTTTGGAGCGTATGGTGAATTACCGTTTAGCGTGGTGGCTGGAATCCCGCAGTCTTTTAACACCTGCCCAATGCGGATTCCGAAAGCATCGTTCTGCAGTTGACCATCTTGTTGCTCTCTTCACTTATATCATGAACAATTTTCTCCGGAAACGCCAAACGGTAGCAATATTTTTTGATCTGGAGAGAGCATACGATACCTGTTGGAGGACAGGCATCCTCCGCACACTGTTCTCTTGGGGCTTTTGAGGCCGGCTGCCCCTTTTTCTTCGCGAATTTATGGCACAGCGCACATTTAGGGTGCGGGTGAACACTACTCTCTCCCGCACTTTCTCCCAAGAAAACGGGGTACCCCAGGGCTTCGTGCTGAGTGTTGTACTGTTTGCCATCGCTATAAATACAATTATGGATTGTCTCCTTCCTGATGTCTCGGGCTCCCTCTTTGTGGATGATTTTGCGATCTACTACAGCTCTCAACGGACCAGCCTTCTTGAACGTCTTCAAGGATGTCTCGATCACCTCCACTCTTGGAGCATCGAAACAGGCTTCCGTTCCTCTCCCAGTAAGACCGTGTGTGTTAATTTTTGGCGACGTAAGGAGTTTCTTCCGCCCTCCTTACATCTAGGACCTGTCAACCTTCCGTTTTCAGACGTCGCTAAATTCTTGGGTCTTATGTTTGACAGAAAACTGTGCTGGTCCTCCCACTTTTCCTATCTTTCGGCTCGCTGTCTGCGATCGCTTAACACCCTCCGTGTCCTGAATGGTACCTCCTGGGGAGTGGACCGAGTGGTCCTTCTCCGCCTCTATCGCGCCTTAGTGCGCTCGAAATTGGATTATGGAAGCATAGTTTACTCCTCTGCTCGGCCGTCTATTCTTCGGCGTCTCGACTCTATCCACCACCGTGGATTACGTTTAGTGTCTGGAGCTTTTTACACTAGCCTTGTGGAAAGCCTTTATGCTGAGACTGCTGAACCTCCGCTGTCCAATCGGCGAGCAGTCCTTCAGAGTGGTTATGCTAGCCATCTGTCTTCCATGCCTGCTAATCCAGCCCATGACCTTTTTTTCGACGCCTCCTTTGATGTATGGTATATAGGCCGCTCCTCCTCCCTACTACCCCCGGGAGTCCGCTTCCGTCAACTGCTCCATTCTCTTTCCTTCCGCTTTCCTAAAACCTTCTTGACAACTTGGGGTACAGCACCGCCTTGGCTCCGTCCCCGGATCTGCCTGCTCCGTGACCTTTGTCGATTTCCCAAGGATGGTACCCCTACAGTTGTTTATCGTCGGGCATTTGCTGCTCTATGTGCACAAATGACGGACGCCACATTTATTTACACCGACGGCTCGAAAACATCGTTAGGTGTAGGGAGTGCCTATATTGTTGGCGACACCCCAAATCAATTTAGGCTTCCCGACCAGTGTTCGGTGTATACTGCGGAGCTTTACGCTGTTCTCCAGGCTGTCCACTACATCCGCCGCCATCGGCAGATACAGTACGTTATCTGCTCAGATTCTCTCAGCTCTCTCCTCAGTCTCCAAGCTCTTTACCCTGTGCACCCTCTGGTCCACCGGATTCAGGACTGTCTGCGCTTGCTCCACCTGGGGGGCGTCTCGGTGGCGTTCCTCTGGCTCCCGGGACACGCTGGTATCTGTGGGAATGAGGCGGCCGATATAGCGGCCAAGGCTGCAGTCTCTCTTCCTCGGCCAGCTATTCAGTCGCTTCCCTTCACCGATCTACGGAGCGGTTTATGTCGCAAAGTTGCTCATTTATGGCATTCGCATTGGTCAACACTTCCCCATAATAAATTGCGGGAAGTGAAAGCCCTTCCTTGCGCTTGGACCACCTCCTCCCGAACGCGTCGTCGGGAGGAGGTAATTTTAGCTAGACTCCGGATAGGGCACTGTCTTCTTAGCCATCGACATCTTTTAAGTGGCAATCCTCCCGCACTCTGTCCCCACTGCTCTCAGCTGTGGACGGTAAGACACTTTTTAATTGAATGCCCCTATTTTAATCCGTTACGCTCCCGTCTACAGCTATCGCCTGATCTATCGTCTATTGTAGCAGATGACACGCGCTCAACCGACCGCGTTCTCCAGTTTATTAGTGACAGTGAAATGACGTCAGTCATTTGAAGCTTTTTTTGGGGACAACCAACCCCTTTCTGTAGTGAATTTTTAAGCATTCCTTCTGCCTTTAGTTTCTCCAATTTTATGACTTTGTTCCCATTGCTGCTAGTTTTCAATTTCGGTTTTTTACTGTTTCCTAAGTCACGGGCTGGGCTCTAATGACCATAGAAGTTTTGCGCCCTAAAACCTAAAAAAAAAAAAAAAAAAAAAGTGAACGAACACTGCATCAACATTGACATCCTCAGCTCCGGTGTCCACTGCGTTCTGGGTCTCGTGAACAAACAGTGCGAGCTGTATTTCACACGTTCGATCTTTGAAAAACCCACTTACTTCTGCTATCCTTGGGATGTATCTAACCACTTATTTTCCTATACTAGTCGCTACTGAGGGCAAAAATTGTTAGCTTCTTTTTCCAGCTTAATTACCCCATGGGAAGAACAGAACGAAAAGTAAATTTGGAGATAACTTGTAAAGCATTGAAAAGGAGTTGATCTAACCAATGTCAGCGTATGCTAAGGAGCATTTAAGTTGGCCGTGATAGTCATTTCCTTTGCTGCAGCCATGACAAAATAAGGGTCTCATAAATCGTTTAGCTGGTAGCACCAGTCATGTCATGTTGCAAAGTTTCCTCGAGTTTGCCTTATTAAAGTATCTGCCAGATCACCAGTCAGTGAGATTGCTTGTAGTTCTTTTCCATACCTATTCACCCGCACATCATAGTATCTGTACCGTGGATTAACAGAAATGCAACTAGCAAAACTTCATTCACTACTTGCTTAATGATTAAAATTCCTTTGGCTGTTCTCGCTGTGCGATATTGCTTAGCATAGTTCCCTAAATGCTATGAAGATTTCTCAGTTTTGGTGCGAGATCAGTACTGCTTACATGCTATTTCCGCAATGAAGCGGAAACAGTTTTCGCGTAGACCCTCCTGTTACGTACGTACTGAGAGAAACGGAGAGCGATATTTTAACGGAGAAAATATCGGCACGAATATGACGTGACTTTTTCTGTTATGTCCTTGAAATTTCCGTACGCAGTGTAGACGTCAGAATAAACACCTGTTGATAAAATGAGTGGCTTCTTGTTTGGCTGCTTGAGTTGGCTTGTTAGCACTCGGAGTTCAAACAGCGGCGGTTGCGATTGTAAGTTTTGTAAATAAAACAAAGTGAACGAACCACGTCATCATATGCACCGGCATTGACGTCGCGTCTACGTGAATGACTGCTTAACTATGGAGACTTTATAACTTGGTATTTTTAAGTCTAATATGCTACTCCATCAGCAGTTTAGACTGGACTGCAAATTTATCCCATAGTTTGTCGTCAGTAATATAATTATCTAGTCCCACAGGTTTTGATGCCATAGCGCTCATAGCAATCTAAGCACAGTAGGTTCGCACTTTTATTGTAGTTACACCTGCGTAATGGCTTTAATTGAAATAACACAGCCATCAAATTTTTGTGATATTTTTGTATCTTTTCTCAATAATCCTCTCTGACTTTTAAAGTAGACCGCTGAAAACGTTAGTCCTGACAAGATGAGATGGCCACTCATTTGATTAATATTTACAGATGAGATCTTCCAATCACCATTTTTTTTCGTCCAGAATGTATATAGACTAACTTCTAATCGTCAAGTGTTTGTCTATTTAATTTATGGTGACGGCGCGGAACTACGTATACTTCAAACTTCCCAAATCTACTGCCTTCAGAATTGCTTAGGAGGAGATCCTAGTATATTTTTTATTTATTAACTATGGCAAACAGGATTTAACGCGTGCTAAAAGTTCTGTCACCATCGCGATCGAGTCAGTGTTATCAATTTCTACTTTGCGTGAACAGAACCTGCATGCTCCATAACCCCCAGAGTATCGTGTAGTGCGTTTCTAACGAGACTCCACACAAAGCAAACTCTTGGTGAAAGATCAGAGCGCATAATACGAAGTTTGATACCTAACAACGGCTGGGGAATCTGTAAGGGGCCGGCCGGTGTAGCCTTGCGGTTCTAGGCGCTTCAGTCTGGAACTACGTGACCGCTACGGTCGCAGGTTCGAATCGTGCCTCGGGCATGGATGTGTGTGATGTCTTTAGGTTAGTTAGGTTTAAGTAGTTCTAAGTTCAAGGGGACTCATGACGACAGATGTTAAGTCCCATAGTGCTCAGAGCCATTTTGAACCAAAACTTTAAGGAAAACACATGGAAGTTGGTCCCACGTCCTATGTAATTTCATGGAATACACTTTATTGCTTCACAACACTTATTATGCTTGAAAATTAAAAACCTTTACAAAAATGAATAACTGTATAACTGCAAGCTGGGTCAACATAGTTCTACCAGTAAAGTGAATTACGAATGACTGCCACTAAAACTACTAACTGGATAAAACTTTAAACAAATAGACAACGCTCAAAATAAACCTTAATTAAATCCCTTAAGCAACAAAATACAAAATCCCATAAAATACAAAAAAGCTGGGAAGGCATAAAATTTAAATGCGACTCCCATCTGGTAAACACTAGGAGAAACACGAATAATGATCCTTACGCAAATATACGGTGCCTGAAAATACAAGAGGAGGCAAATTACAGCAATAAGATATTACAGCAAACTGACAGAAACCACGCACGTTTGACAATGAATGGAGTTGCCTAATGACTGCTGATAAATAACCTGAACAGTTCATACCCATAATTAAAATTCTTTAAAGTTAAGAAGCTCCGTAAGTAGCAAAATAGGACATGGACGATTTAAACAAGTCTTAAAGGGCAAATATAGTCACAAGGAACTTCGGACTTGCGGAATACACCTTAAGGCTTGTGTACTTGCTCAACTCTCAATATCTGAGTAGATCAAGGATTCCGGAATTAACGGGGCGACAATCCGTCGTGCCACGTAGAAAACGATCAAATTTACCTAACTTCAGCTAACACGAGGCAGCTGATAGAGGTGCCTGGATGCGAGCGAATCTAGATTTCGTGCGATGACGGAAGTGTCACCGCAGCTGGAAGAAAACGTCTCTCTGCTCCGGGCCCAGGAAACAGGAACGGGTCGTCCGCTGCCAGAACTATCAAACCAACATCCATCAAAAAGGAAACAGTAATATGCCCAAATAAGGGTAAAAACGACAATATCCAAGATGTATTAAATATTAGCTTAATGCGGAAGTGGCTACACTTAAAAGTAAAGAGCTTTCGCTCCTTAATATTACATGAAAATAGAGACGTGAACTGCAACCATCTGCAAACCCAAATATCGGGGAACACCCTCTTTTAACAGTGCATTGCCTTAGACTGTGCTGCAGTCCCAGTTACATCATCTGAGCCGGCCGTTGTGGCCGAGCGGTTCTAGGCACTTCAGTCCGGAACCGCGATGCTGCTACGGTCGCAGGCTCGAATCCTGCCTCGGGAATGATGTGTTTGAGGACCTTAATTAGTTAGGTTGAAGTAGTTAAGTCCCATTGTGCTCAGTCATTTGAACATCATCTGAATTTACAGAAGAGTATTGATAGACTTGCAATGAATATGTTCTGGAAAAACAAGATAAAAATCAGTTGTATCAACTGGTAACCACACAATCACCCGGAGGCGTAATGAACATTGAGTGTAATTCAGCATAAACACAGACGTGGGCTTACTATAATAAGTATCGGTAAAAGATCAACACTTAACTCCACTAAGGTGCGAGGGAGCCATGACTTGCAAGATTCCAACCAAGGGTGTTATTGCCTCGCATTCGTACAAGTGATATGCAGGTGTAATGTTTAAGCTTCCAAAGTTGGCCCGGTGCTTGCTGACAGGGTTGCACGTGACGTAAGCTGCCCTTTCCGGAACTCGCCGCTATCAATACTTAATGCAAAATTTAGGCTGCGACCAACTTAACAACACTCTGCTTGACGAGCTCCACAGCGGGGCAGCAGGAGAATCGCCAAAACCAACTCACCAACCATGTGGCCTCCTGCTAACTGCCAGTACCACGGGCTGCCAAATCCAACAACACTTTCCTCGTTGGCATGTGACCAGGTTGGATACCAACTGCACAAGTAGTTAGTGGCACCAGTGTCCCGCTAGAATTAAAGCTGCCACGGCTCAAAGTTTTAATAGTCACTTAAAAGCTAATATCTTACTTCAGTTTTCATGAGTTTGAGACGTCGGCTTGCATAGTCACTCCGTAAAGCACTCCATTTCTCGCTAAACCAAAAGGTTCTGATCCGATGCCGTCTAGAAGGTCTGACAGAGTTACCAAGGAACCGTTTACAGGACTTCCTTCAGATGAAAAAAAAATGCAACATCCTGAAGTGATAGATCATTCTTTTCACAAGTGAGGTCAAAGATAGTTAATCATTGTATGAGTGCGTGATAAATTCAGACGAAATGATACATACGTGTTTCAGTAAGGATGCCCAATTATTGGCATCAATACGACAGTGTACCCCCTCCCGGCCCTCCCTCTAGCAGCGCAGGTGTCTATGTCCACATGCAAATGTTCTTAAAGGAGCGCATATGTTGTCCAAAATATCTTTGGCCTTTCGGTGCAATTTGCAATGGTTCTTGCAGGTCGTGGGAACGAGTAAGTTCCCGGTGATATTACTGGACAGGGCAACAACCGGATGTAGATGTGCGCTGTCCCGCTGAAAAAGCATATCATCTCCCGGCGAGGAAATTGTAGTAACACGAGGATAACAGCGTGCTCAGTGTGGCACTTACCGATACCACGAAGCTTGGGATGGGACCTGTTCGTCCTGGTCGAACGCACTCTGCAATACACTTCTCACCAGGTCTAGGGTACAGACATGTTCGTCCGTCACTCGCATACAGAAAGAACCTACTCTCATCTCTGAGAACAACAGTACGTCATTCCGCTCTAGTCAGCTCTTTCACAACACGAGAATAGCCATGCTTGGTGCTATCGTACTGTCAGTGGTAGCCTGGCCAGAAGTACACGTGATCTTAGTCCTGCTGCAAGCAGACGTTGTCCAATGATCCATGATGACAGAGAATGTGCAACATACGTCCGGATTTCGTTGACGGACGGTGCTCAGTCGGCCACTGCTGCTCACACAGTGCGACGATGTTGATTAGCATCTATACTATGAGGGGGTTCAGAATTTGGTCTACTGGTGTGGAAATGTGCCACAGATCAGCGTTGAAAGCAGCGAAACACCAGCGATACATTATGCCTAACAGTCAGTCGATACGTCCATCCAGATTCCCGCAGGCGCGTAATATGAACACGTTCAAATGGCTGAAGCTGTTAGAGGTGTAAGTACTCGTTGTACCCTATAATTCATGTTTCAAACACTGTTCACCTCTACACTCAGCACAGTTACTGCCTGCAGAGGCAAAACTGAGGGGCTTCACCATCTGACCGCTGATGGTAACAAATGATTAAGTAACACAATCCTTCATTATGCACATATTGTAGCCTGGTGGCAGTGAACATAGTACTTGAGGTTGTTGCATTTTTTGTCATCATTGTATAATGCTTAACGAGTATTACTTTCTAGTCTTCTCGTGAGCCATTTGGAATTTGTCGGCCTTTGGTAATAACAATTGTCACATTTTCTTATTTACTATTGTGGTTGGCGAAAGTCTTACACCACCACTAACAGGACCTAGTCATGTTGTCCTTATTTGAAGCTAAGTGAGAAATAAGTTTTTTGTTGCCTCTCAAAACTACTGATGTTATGGCAATGAATCCTCATATTTACTGTATTTTGACTATCATGAGGCTCCTAGGCCTTAAAATTCAAACATCTGACCAGTGTGTTGTATTTCCGTCGTACATGTCTAAAAGTGAAACACCATCTTGTTCATCAATTATTTTATTTTTTTTCTTACATTCCACGGGACCGTGCAAGATACAGCTACCTGGTCGTGGAATGAATGAGTCACTGCATAGTTTACAGATTCATTGGGAAGTGGAACAAAAAATTAACAAAGCAGGAAGGAACAGACTACGAATAAAACACGTACCGAGAAAGTCAACAAATTACTGTGAGGAGCTCTTTACGGAATAAGTGTGCGCGGAAAGGAAACCTCCAACCCTGATTTTGAAGAGTCTGGGCTTATTTTCTTTCGTTCTGATGGGAGCTTATTGAAAATGAAAACTTCTGAAAACTGCATACTTTCCTGGACAATGCAGTAGAAAGGATTATTGAAGTGTGTCGTCTCTCCGTCCAGTGTCAATTAAATTTTGCAGTTCGTCCTGAATAAGACAAGATTAACAATGAAAAATCCCATTATGGAAAACATACGCTGTCTTCAGTATAGAATCTGGCCGCTAGCGACATGAACACTAGGCCAAAGCTATTCACTTATGGTGCAAATAAAACCACCTGTCATCTGAACGTTCTGGAAACTTATGGGATGCGAAAATATCTGGAGGAAGTGTTGCACACACCCCCCCCCCCCCCTATCGACTCGTGGATTGGGGCAAACCTTGCAAGCTAGCGTCCCGTACTTCCTTTTTAAGTCGCAGTTTCTAACCTACCAGCAACAGAAAAAACTTCCCGCGAAACAGCATATCACGACGACAAGATAAGGACAGTTCTCGAGAGGTTTCTTGACCTAAAATTGCCACCTGCCACCTGATACCAGCCAACGTCCAGTGAGGTGATAGCAGTGTGGAGCAGTGAATTGTGGCGCACTTTGGTCTCGTTTCTGCTCTCGCATTGGTAAGCATAAAATAGTACCTCATTTTTATTTGATTTTCCGCACGTATTAACTACCGTAAGCACAGTGAATACAACGCAGTAACAACATGCGAAGGCTACTATGGTTGAATTGAGCAACTGTCATTTCCTTATTGGAAGTTGTAGTTATTTTCTTCGAGTCACGAACTGGATTTTGCATGAAACTTCCTGGCAGATTAAAACTGTGTGCCGGACCTAGGATCGAGCTCGGGACCTTTGCCTTTCGCGGGCAAGTGCTCTACCAACTCAGCTTTAAGCTGTGAGGACGGATCGTGAGTCGTGCTTGGGTAGCTCAGTTGGTAGAGCACTAGCCCACGAAAGGCAAAGGTCCCGAGTTCGAATCTCGGACCGGCACATAGTTTTAGTCTGACAGGAAGTTTCATATCAGCGCACACTCCGCTGCAGAGTGAAAATTTCATTCTGGATTTTGCATATTTTTATCTTAAGAAAGCTGCTTAAGTTTCACAAAAGTGGCTCAGGTCTACACGTGAGATTTAACATCTGAGGCATACTCTACATTTTTTTTTTTCATCTGTGGGGCGAGTGCTATCAGATAAAACCGGAAAAGGACTTTGTTGTCTCAAGGATGATAGTTCTGACACGAATGATTTTCCATATTCAGAAAGTCCAGATAAGTGACCAGTAATGAACTGCAGCCATTTTATCTTCGTGAGACATTAGCATTAAATAGGCATGTCAGTCAATATGCATCCATATGCGACACTACATTTGTGGTGAGTTACGATGCCTTTACGTTAATTTCTTAAGAAGAAATTAATGGCAGAACCCTAAGAAAGCATCTCGATCAAAGAACAGTACGAATATGTGTTTAGTGAATTTTAGAACATGTTTTTTTGCTCGCGCATCATGTCGTTTTTGGAAACCCAGAATCTACTATGTAGGAATCAACATGGATTCCGGAAACAGCGATCGTGAGAGACCGAACTCGCTTTATTTGTTCATGAGACCCAAAAAAATATTAGATACAGGCTCCCAGGTAGATGCTATTTTTCTTGCCTTCCGGAAGGCGTTCGATACAGTTCCGCACTGTCGCCTGATAAACAAAGAGCCTACGGAATATCAGACCAGCTGTGTGGCTGGATTGAAGAGTATTTAGCAAACAGAACACAGCATGTTGTTATCAATGGAGAGACAGACGTTAAAGTAACCTCTGGCGTGCCACAGGGGAGTGTTATGGGACCATTGCTTTTCACAATATATATAAATGACCTAGTAGATAGTGTCTGAAGTTCCATGCGGCTTTTCGCGGATGATGCTGTAGTATACAGAGAAGTTGCAGCATTAGAAAATTGTAGCGAAATGCAGGAAGATCTGCAGCTGATAGGCACTTGGTGCAGGGAGTGGCAACTGACCCTTAACATAGAAAAATGTAATGTATTGCGAATACATAGAAAGGATCCTTTATTGTATTATTATATGATAGCGGAACAAACACTGGTAGCAGTTACTTCTGTAAAATATCTGGGAGTGTGCGTGCGGAACGATTTGAAGTGGAATGATCATATAAAATTAATTGTTGGTAAGGCGGGTACCAGGTTGAGATTCATTGGGAGAGTGCTTAGAAAATGTAGTCCATCAACAAAGGAGGTGGCTTACAAAACACTCGTTCGACCTATACTTGAGTATTGCTCATCAGTGTGGGATCCGTACCAGATCGGGTTGACGGAGGAGATAGAGAAGATCCAAAGAAGGGCGCGTTTCGTCACAGGGTTATTTGGTAACCGTGATAGCGTTACGGAGATGTTTAATACACTCAAGTGGCAGACTCTGCAAGAGAGGCGCTCTGCATCGCGGTGTAGCTTACTCGCCAGGTTTCGAGAGGGTGCGTTTCTGGATGAGGTATCGAATATATTGCTTCCCCCTACTTATACCTCCCGAGGAGATCACGAATGTAATATTAGAGAGATTAGAGCGCGCACGGAGGCTTTCAGACAGTCGTTCTTCCCGCGAACCATACGCGACTGGAACAGGAAAGGGAGGTAATGACAGTGGCACGTAAAGTGCCCTCCGCCACACACCGTTGGGTGGCTTGCGGAGTATAACTGTAGATGTAGAAGGGTGTGGTCCACCACAAACAACTCCGCAGTGGTGTCCGTCGCTGTTGCTGCTTCTTGCCAACAGCACACACACATGCCACCCTACAACGGAGCTGCATAAAGTGTTGGTACTGCATAGTAACACACACTGCTGCTATCAGAAACAAAACTATCCTGATCATGCAGCTTCAAATGTTGAGCTGTCCAGCTCCTCACTGAACCATTGAACAATCAAAGAAATGTCAGTTTTGGACGCAATTGAACTTCAAACCTGGCTGCACATCTTCATCTACAAAAGAATAAGTGTACAAACGGTGAACTATCTGAGCTTTTTCAAAGAGTTTTAGATAATATATAATTTTGATCAATTTTTTTATGTTTGCTGATCTGTTCAATAAACCGATAGAAAAATGCTGCTCAATTATGCACAGAACTAATGCGATATACAACTTAACGCAATAGTCTTGCATTGAAAGTCTGTTTTAATAAAGCAGTCTGCGTAATAAGAATGCCCCTACATCACCAGAAATTATGAGATCTTTTGTGCTTCAGACTTTCAAATGGTCTGTTTACGTGCTGTGGTGGTTCCTACTGAGGTAGCGTGCTAATTGGGTAGTTGGATTATAAACATAAGTAGAGTTAATAAACTATTCAGTGCCAGAAATTCATATATAAAATTGCGTATTCAGGAAAACAAACTTCCGTCGCAAGGAACAGAAAAAGGTTTGATCAAGTGTGCAGTAACTTAAGTTTTCCGCCCTTACAGAATGAGGTACCGGGAGCAGTGAGAAGAATTACGATGGAGAAGTTCTGTTAAGATTTCCCTACTGACTTTCAATCTAGTTGCTTGTAGCTATGTCACAGAATAGATAAAACACTACAGACTGTAATAGAGCGCTACTGCAGACTTCGCTTTAAAGGGCGAGCCAATTTCCTCAGAGTAAGTGAAGACCTCAGGCATTCGTCTCTCCATTATTGTTCCTGTGGTAGCTACGACGGATGTCACTACAGAAAATTGAGATTAGTTGCAGTTTCCGCCTGGAACGACCTCCCTGGGCTCTAAAACCACAAACTTATAATCCGCTGTCACCCTTTACATTGAAATCAGATTATTCAGTCGACAACGAAACAGCAACCGAATTTAGGATATTTCTGAAGTAACGAGAAAGTAATCTGACGTCGACACAGCTGTCAAACATATTCTACGTTGTTGGCAAATTTCTTATACCAAAGGCATGAAAAGATGGTTTTACCAGCCCGTGTGTTCCTTGAGCGGGCAGCTTGCGTGGGCTCACACCATGTGTGTACGTTAATAAGATTTATTTCCATTTACTTGGCAATGTTTGTGTAATAGAGCGTATTCAATAATACTATTCAGATGTCCGGATTGCGAAAATAAACATAATAAATCAATAACGGTTAATTATTTTTGTTTCTCCGTTTTAAGTGCGCCGAAAACTGAAAGCTCAATTACCAAACGCGATTTACTTTCTGGAATATCTCTAGTGGTTGTACTGGAAACATTGAATATGCACACTATCTTCCGAACATCATAGCATTACCTGTATTTCTGAACGTTTTCATTGGGAATAAAACACAAATGAAGAAAACAAAGCACTGATTGAGAAAAACGTGAAAATTCACTGAGGGACTTCAACAACTAGTGTCTGTTTTGCTCGGAAACACAAAAAAGCCTTGGAGAAAAGGAAATCAGCGAAAGTGTGAAGAAACTACATTTGTTTCTACTAATATGAAAGTAGTTGTCATCACAATGTAGAACAAGGAACACAACACGGCGAAAGTATGACTAGACGTCATCCTTAAGGTAAACATTGTCTATAATAACTGAAAGAGAAACGATGTTCTAATTGCATTAATTAAAATTAGCCACTGCCGATGCTACTCAATAAAACCGAAAGGCTTCCGTACTGAAGAGCTTTTGAACTTAAGACGGAGAAAGTGAAATAAAAATAGGTTCACCAAGCTGAGCGGAATGATTTCTTTTTCGTGCGATGTCACACAGTTGACACAGTGTGCTTCATTCCTTGATAGTTTAACACAAACGTCGTCTCTATGCGAGAATGACCGATGTGCAAGGGGAAAGTACAGATGGGGACACAATATTATAATCCGCAGAAACTATCCATACGCTGATCTATTACATCGAACTTCCACTCCTTTATTTTAACTGTGGTCATAGTTAGTCGAATTAAAGCCCAAACTTACTTTCTGCCTATGAAAGAACTGCTGAACAATGTGTAAAGAGCATCAACATCCATGCATCCCACACACAAATCATTATATGCTAGTTACTCCCAGATAAATGCCCTAGACTTGCATCTTCGTGCCAACGACTTAATTTCGATTACAGCAGACTCACCTAACTGAGGAGGCGATAACTGTTATAGTCCAAAACACAGCACTGATCACATCCAGTCGGTCCCCCAACCCTCTAACCAATAGCGGACATCTCGTTTCTTATGACACTGAACACAATTTACATCTACTGTACAGGTTTATTATCCTCTCTGTCTGGGTATTTTGCTGTTGCTCAGAAGACGAATAATTAAAGAAAATACGAATCCTCCGGTTGGCAAACACCTGATGTTTCCCTTCTTCGAACTCTACCCTTCTAAAAATGATATAACTCACAGAAAAGCAAATACAAACTAATTAATAACAACGTAATAATTAGTGAAGTTCGACAAGCTTGATCAGCCATTTTACCTTTATGGAAAGCTGTTATTTTGATCTACACAGCGCAGCATTGCGAATATCTGGTTTTCTTTGGATTCCGATACCTAATTTCGTTGTGGCAGCTGTCATTTATGAAAGGAGTTGGAAAGGATATAACTCTATACATCCACAGAGATTTGAATTCGTGGCTGAAGTAAGAATCACACAGCTAGTGAGGCATGGTGAACATAAACATTCTCATATACGTAATAAAGAGGCACATTCCTCACAAAGCGAAAGTTAACAGAAATTTTAATTTACGCGTAAAATCACTTCCTTGCAGTGGAAAAAAACTCGCTGTCGCTTATCATGCAGGTATTATTCCGAATATTTCATCAAAATTAAAATTAGTATCTAGAAAACTTAGACAATTCAGCTTGAGTCCATCGATCTTATGTTCCCAAACATTTTTCGCGTTGCACTTACATTTTCTTTTGAGACAATAACCGATTTGATAACAACTGTCCTCCTATTTCTGAAGTAGGACTTCCATGTCGTCCTTCATCTCACTTCATCTCGCCTGTTGATTACCATTTTTACACGTAGGATCTTTTACACTCTTCTTTCATAAAAATATTTTTCGTGTTACAGTACTTGTTAAGACATTGCTCACTTGGCAGATAAATCATACACGGCTGTTTGCAAAATACACAAAGTTCAATTTGGAAATAACATCTCTTGTATTTGCCGTCAGTTTATAAATATGACTTAAGGAACGTAGTACACAAACCATGAGCTGCTAATGACACAAAAATGACAATAGTTTATTTCAATGCCACTAATGCTGAAAATTTCATAACGACTACTACGATTCGCTATGGTACTGAAATGACTACCACTATACGCATTACAATCAGTCAGCATGCTGCATTCCAGTTTCCGCTGTTTTGAAGTATGGTGACGATTAGTTACGGAATAAACAGGCTCTTCGCGCTGGTTCAGGATATTTCACATAGGATTGGCGCCATCACAGAACAATGACTGAGTCGTCGGTAAAATTTGTGGCAACACGTATCGGCGTATTCAAAGATTGTAGTTAAACTATCCTGCTAATTTCACTAAATATTTACTTGCAGTTCTGATAAAATTTGCTGAACCATTATTGCAAGGCGACTTACAGTGAATTCGAAAGTTAAAGTTTTCGATGGACGGAAGGTTATTTTGCAACATACGCTAGCTATGTTTATTTTAATTTTCACAAATAATGGTTAATGTTTATAAATTATCATAGTAACTCGTAGGCTGGTGGTAAGCTACTGTGTGATCAAGTGAACTGAATTAATTCGAGCACCCAATATGGTGGTAACTGAACAGAATATAAAAGTAAATAAAAATCGCTGGAAAACACAGGCAGTGTTCACAGCCAAAAAGTAAAGATCAACTTCATACTAACTGAAATAGTCATCCACTAGACACTCCAAGCATTAATCCTAAATGCTGATCACACACAATTAAAAGTTCTGATGAACAACCAGTAAAAAATGTCCTGACATCTGCAGTAGAACTCTGTTCAAAACAAACTCTCACGAACTATTTGAATTTCACGTCCGACGACGCGAAAAATATTTTTCGTCAAAAACACATGACGCTGGATGACTGCTTGGATCAGCATAGCTTTTAAGTCTTCAAATACAACCCAAACAGTGCGAAAGAGGAAGACTGCACTTGACCATTCTAAGGTCTCGGCCTTTCCCTTCACGGAATCATCCATGTCAATGACTTCAGCTTATCATGAGCCTGACTTAAAACTTTTTACACACAAATATCAAAACCCTGAATGAATCGTTGGCTACATGCTAAAATTGTAAACAAAACTGATGTCTCATAATTTTCCAAGCAGTAGTTAGCCCAAAATTTAATGTTAAACAGAATGCAAATTGTTCAAGCATTAGACCAAGTAGTTTATGATCTGTGCCATAAATTATTATATTAAATATAAATATTGCATCAGTTATGAGAGAAACTACGGAAATTAGTATATAATTAATTAAAAACACAATAAATATAAATTTTATAGGTTCCGTGGAATTACTACAACCAGTGACCTTTTGTTTTATTCTTCAATTTTTATTTTCCATTACCAGTTCGAATCGCCTAATGATTCATCGTCAGATAGTGCATACTAATTTTGCAGCATTGCAGGGATAGTGCAGCTGTGGCAAGAGCTACAAACGAAACATGTAAGCAACTGACGTGGCGGGAATTACCTAAATGATGAAATCGATTTAGATGCAATAATTACTGTATGAAAAATCTCGTAAATAATTCTCGCCTCGTTCAGTGCTTAAATGTTGCGTTTTTACATTTGCCAAAGCAACCGAGCCCCATAAAGGCTGCAAACGCAATAAATTTGTACCATTTGAGGATGAATTGCTAGGCGATTCGAAACCGTTAATTGAAAGTAAATACTGAAGAATAAAAGGAAAGGCACCTAGTTGCAGTAATTTCTGGCAAACCTTCATTAACCACAGTCGCAGTGTTCCATATCCATTAAGGATAGGAGTTTCATAAATTTTGCAAGTTAAGTGTTTGTGATACATAACTACATATGCCAGAACATACAACCTTGCTAATTGGGTAGGTCTCTTTCGTCAAATGATACGCTGATTTTTAACTAAAGTTGAGTTAATGTTTCGCACAGTATAATTTTTAATTACGATGTGATACATGTAGTTTGTTCAATCGATGCACGTGGAGTACTCCAATTTCATGGCTTGATACCTTTTGTACAGTAAACATTATAGAAGGTATTAATCATTTACTGAATTTCAGTTAGATAAACCTATTTGCTATAAACTCTCACGTAAATTAATTACAAAGAGTATCTGCATGTTAGTAGACTCATATACATCTGCTCTTCAATCTGACGTCTCTTCCTCCTCTGCACTTCTAATAGTTTCCATTGCAGGTATGCAAACGTGAACAATATAAATCATGTCTTTGTGCACTCGGATGGCGGAACTGACGTCACATCCGCCTGTTTCGAATTTGACAGGTACACACGTGCCCAGCGGCTGTCACACTCGTCAGCCGTGCCGCTTTTGTGGACCACTGATACGTCCACCGCAGCTCAGGCTACAGCTGTTGGTGAGCGGACCGGACTTACAAGCGTGGAGAGAGCACGACCGAAAACAATCAAGCATACTCACGCATAGTACGTTACGTCACACATCACTGCCGTAGAAACTACTATAAAAGTGAGAGAATGTTAACTTATCGATTCCTCATTATCTGTGTAATACTGCAACTGTAGCCATTTATTAAAATTTCGGTGGATAGCTGGAGGAAAACTGCAGGTCCTACTGTACTGATGCGTGTAAAATCAGCTTTCCATAATCGTTCATCAAACTTCACTAATTACCATGATAGTACTAATTAGTTCATAGAAGCTTTTGTTACTTTAAATTTTTGAATGGCACGGATTAAAGAATGGAATCAAATGTTAGCAGCACGCAATATTTGTATTTACACTAAGTATTCATCTTCAGGAGCAGAATCCCCAATCTGAAAAGCTGACATCAAAATGCCGGAGAAGTGAATATAAATTGGTACAGGATCGTAATTTACGAGATTTCCACAGTTGGTTTAGAGTATGTTGGGGAGGGGAGATAGTGGCAGACCTAAGGTGTTTGTCGGTTGTATGAAACCATCAGAGACGAAACAACTCTGTTGCCACTATGAGGCACTGCATAAAAAATGCTTAGTTTGGTGACCCATTCGTTCTTTCGCGTTCTCTTTGGTTTTGTCTTAAGCGTACTGCAAGCTGAAAAGCTTTTCAATATAGACGCGTTTCGCTTTTACTGACGGAGCATCAGTATTAGTTACATGTGATATGAATAGATAATAATTACCTTTTCAGTAATTGTGGACTGATGACAGTTTCACTTAAGAATGACTTGTTACAGTCACAACTGTCAGTGTTTTGTGTCCCTTGTTCTGTCATGTGGTAACTGCATCTCCTTTCATATTACCAGAAGCTGGAACTGATCTTGCTCTTCTCAATTCGCTGGTTTCATTTTCTTCACAGTGACATAATTTCCACACACAGTAGACTTCCTCTATCTGGAAGTTGGTTATTCATAGCTTAAGAAGTCTCTCTGTGAATGTCCACATGAGTAGTCACTGCAGTTGCCTTTCCATTTGTATTCCTCTAATTTGGAGATACTGTGAATGGCAGCGTTATTAAGAAAACATTATCTGAGTCTATAATGATCGAATGAAGTGTTGCTCACTCATGGTGCTTCCAGTATAACCACAGAAGACGCTCCAAAATTGATTCGCGTCTGGGAATGAGCTACAGTTTTCATTATGCTCAGGATAGGAAAAAAAACTGATCTATCATTGTTGTCGGTATACCTCAACAGAAATGGAAATATTAACACACACTTCTGACGTTCCAAGTCGGAAGTGGCCACGTGTTTGAGGGGCAAGAGCCCGCAAAGGAACACATGTCCTGGTAATAAGTAGTATCGTGATGGGGTAGTTATAAAATACGGCAGTAACATAGAATATGTTTGGCAACTGTCTGACTATAGTTACTTCATGGATGCCACAGATATATCGTACTCAATTCAATTGATATTTCGTTTTCGTAGCCATTGAATAAGCTGAATGATTTTCACGTAAGGTGTGACAGTGGGTTACTAGTATATGCTTTTGAGTCAGGGGGGGTCGTTCTACCTGGAAATGTCACCTGGTCCCGTATTTTACATAGCAGATAACCTGTTGTAGATACGACAGAGACAATAAGGGATAGACGAATGCGTCAAGTTTTGGCTAACTCTGAGGTAATGGGGTCGGCCTTTAAAGTGAAGGCTGCAGCAGCTATTACAGTCTCTATGGATGCAAGTGTTATCTATTCTGTGGCAGACGTACGAGCAGCCAGATTGAAAATCAATATGAACATCGTAACAAAACTTTTCCGCCGTAAGCCCTCTCGCTACTTCCAGTACCCCATAGTGTAAACGGTAAAGTCGTATGCTGCTACGCAATTGAGAATACAGTTTTATTTATGAAATTTTGGGACTGAATTAACTTGTCTTGCTTACGTATGTACTCAAATTTCCCAATTTCCATGCTACTTCGGAATGACGGACAGCCCGTAAACACACAATTTGGAAGTCTAACATTAAATCTTACTAATTTGTGGTGATTGACTCCAGGGCACTTGTGTTAAACAAGCTTTGTTTTGTTAAAACAGACTTTCGTCGTAAGGTTATCATGTTAAGTTGAAAATTACATATTACTACAGTGCATGTTCAAGCAGCTTTTCTCCATTAGTTCCCTAAACACACAAGTGCACATGAAAGGAATTAATAGAAAGCATGTTACGTAACATCACCTAAAACTGTCTGACAATGCTCAGGTAGTTCATTGACTCTACCCTTCTTCGTTCAGAGTTAAAAACTTTAAGCCATGTTTGAAGTACATTTTCGTCCAAAAAGGAATTTTCTTGTTTGTTCTGTTGCTCGATGAGGATCGGGGAAGGTAAACATTTGAGCGCCCAGAATTAGCAGAAAAAGTACGTGATGAGTGACTTCCTCAACAAATTCTAAGATTCAGTAATTAAAACTTCCGGGCTAAGATTGTTTTGTTTCGAAATAAGCAGAGTACGTTAGCATGTAGTATCAACACTTGATGCAGTTCCGTTGTCCGTTTTTCTTATACTGAGAGTGAAAGGTGCCTGTTGGCGAGAAACAAAAGCTGTGACGGCGGTGTTCTTGGTGTAAGACACCAATTTTTATGCCACCAGACGCAAAATAGCTGTTCGCTCTGCCCTTCGCACGTGATGATCTTATAGGGCTGTGCCATTAAATTCATATTTAGAAATACACGTAAAGGCATCATAATTCATCGCAAGTAAGTATTGGAATGTTGCACTTAGTTTAAATGGCTGCTGTCCAGTACGTATGTCAGTCATCTGGATTTCGTGAACACGGAAAATCATTCGTGACACCAGAAATTCATTTTTCATTTAATTTGTCTGATAACACTCGCCACACCGCTGTCTTAAGATCTCTGTTAAACTCAAAGTGAACAGTGTCGCAAGTGTTACGCCTTCATCCACCTAAGACAATTTTGTAAAGCATAAACAACTCACCCACGATTAAAGAATGCAAGACAAGTACTAAAACTTCAAATAAGAGAATGACAATAGATAAATACTGTTCCTTCAGACGGTGCACGTTTGAAGGGCATTGTTGCGAAGACATTGACACTGTGTAAGTACACTGGTGGTAACCTACGCATGTAGTTACTGCACGGCGTCCACTTGGTTTGTAAAAGTTTTTCCGCCGCGGCTCTAAATCCCCGTCGGGATTACGTGAACGGACGGCGACTGGCATGGGAAGTCAAATGGCCGGTGGAAACTGTAGTGCAAGGAAACTGTCTGTAAGGTTTTGCTACTACTGGTGGATTAAAATGTGAAGAAAATTATCTTCGAAGGTCTATCAGACTGGTACCTAAGCAGACAGCTGAAATATGATTTACAAATGAAATAGTGGACTTAAGCGTGTGACTTTGTGTCTAAAATGCGCCACGTTTACCACTAGTGGAGCAGACTGCAAGAGGTGGAGAGGAAGGAACACTTTCTCCAACCACTTAAACATCCTGCAGTGTTGTGGGATCGCGCTACACTTCAAATTTTGGAAGGCAGGCGGCTGTGTTGGCGTTTTAAGCGAATGACTGACTTGGTCTCCGCGGCGGCCGACCAACTGCAAGTGTTTGTGTCTAATTCTGTACAGGGGCAATCGAGTTAGAACTAGGGCACACGTGGACAATCGCTAACACGAAATTTGCGAACTAACACTGCAGATAAGTGTGATCGTCTGTGTCTGAGCGATACTCGTGAACGTACAGAATTGGCCAAATATATAATAAGTTAGCAAAGCAGGCGAGCCTCTGTGGTTGTCTGTGCCAGAGGAGAGCTTTCGTAAAAGTGAAGAGAGCGGCATACGTTTTTTGCACAACTTCTTGAACTTGAAAACTTTAAGAAATTCTTCCATCTACCATCAGTCTTTCCTTCAACTGGTGTTTGGCCATTATTGGACAGTAAAATTATGTGTTTACGACAGTTCTGAGTCAGAAATGGAGTTTATTGCGTATTGTTCCAGTTCTGTGAAAGCTTCTTGCTGATGCTGCTGACTGCACTATTAGCTACACCTTTCAAAGTGTACTCCATGTCTTTTGCAATAGCACGTGTCACCCGCAAAGAGGAAATTTTGTGTTACCTGTCATGGCACTGGAAGACCATTGATAAATTAAGAAAAATAGTGGATCCAGAACAGAACCCATTTTATATGAACTGAGTCATACTTAAGCCTTTCCTTCTTCACTGGCGGTACCTATTATTCTCACCCTATGGCCTAGTACTGCTAGCGTCTGAGATACGAAAGAATAATTTGCATTCTGTGTGGAATCTTCTTTATTGAAGCCAAACTGGGAGTCGGGTAGTAAATAATGTACGTAGAAATCCCACTTAAATACTGTACATTGCTTTCCCAATAACTATCGAAGACATTAGTGGTAAATAAAATGGCCCATAAATATCTATATTATCTCACCCTCGTATGAAGCGGTTTCACTAATGACTATTTCATCTCAGGAAACTGACGACACGCAGACACACTGCACTGGCGACTGAGTACAGAACAAAAGTGCTATGCACTGATCTTCACCGTCACACTTTTATCATCCGTCGGAGTCTTAATGGTTTAATTATGTAATTTTCTATTCAATTTCACCTTTGCTTCTTTCCTGTCGCTACATGTGACAGTTTCTCAAAACATCAGCTTTAAAGTCATTTACATTTTGAGTGAACACTTGATATTTCGAACAACTCGGGCAAATTACAACTACTCTGATATTGAACAACAGGTATAAGATTCTGAGCAGCATATTCCACCCTGGTACCTCTTTCAAAATTGACCAAATAATTTTAACTTCGATCTTAGAGCTAGAGGCGTTACAAACAGACGCGGCTAACAGCGAGTCAGTTCAGGTAAGATCGGAGCGCACGATCTGTTCAGACAGGTGACAGTCCTAGTCACAGGCTACCATCGCTCGCTAGGAGATACGACACTGTGTGCTTTGCATTATCCAGCAGGCGGCACTGCAACTCTGCACTTTACGGAAACGAGAGGCCCCGTAGTAACACGGCTAGCAGGAGGGAAGCAGGTAATGTGGAGTGTCACTGCCACACCAGACACAGGAGTCGGTTACCTCTTGTTGCCGCCAAACTTTCCAGTTCCTCTCACACGTATCCATGTGCGTTTTCGACCAATCAGGAGTCTGAAATTTCGCCCTTTTCTCCCACCTTTAATGGGCGCGCCGTGTTTGTCACCCGTTCCAACCGTTGTATAGCCGCAGCGGCAAGAAGCGGCCTGTCAAGCATATACACTCTCCCTCCACACCTCCACCTTTGGTGTCTCAGGCTCGCCCGACTCGCCCGGTGCGCCCTGCGGCAACTGGGGACAGTCTGCCAACATAGAAGCGTGTCTGTCCAAACCATCCTCCCAGTGATAACATGCATAGTTCTCAAAATCTTACGGACCAATATGAACGTTAGTTTTGCTATCAGTATTATTCTGCGTAACGGCTATACCTGTCCACTTGGTATTTGTCATTTACTTCCAGAATCAATCTAATGGAAGGTGCTAAATCTGCCACCTTACAGATAAAAGTATAGACTGTACGAGAAAGTAGCTGGCACTATCTAGCTATAGTAGAGTAAACTAATGTATGTTCGATAATAACAGCAAATTAAGAAAAATGAGCTGCATCACTACTGAGAAAAGAAGTAACTCAAACTACAGACATCACGGGAAATATGGTGAAATTCAGGACCGTACTGATATACACTGATCACTGAGAACATTACGACCACTTTCGGCACGGATTAAAGCGGCGACGCATCATGTCACGGAAGCAATGAGACCTTGGTAGGACGCTGGAGGAGGTGGCACCACAACTGCACGCACGCGTATGCGTCACCTAATTCTCGTAAATTCCAAGAAGGGGGCGATTAGACCTGATGCCACGGTCAGTCACATCCCAGATGTGATACACCAGTTTCAGATGTGGCCAGCTGGGGGCCAGCATACTGATTGGGAGTCCACGGTGTTCGTCGAACCACTCCCTCACACCCCTTGCCTTGGGACATGCCGCGTTATGTTGTTGAAAAAAGACCACTGCCATCACACAGTATGATCGTCATGAAGGGCTGCATCAGTCTGCAGTCAGTGTACGATACACTTTGGTCGTCATGGTGCCTTGAACGAGCTCCACAGATGCCCACGTGAATGTTGCCCAGAGCATAATGGAGCTGA
This sequence comes from Schistocerca nitens, assembly GCF_023898315.1. Lineage (NCBI taxonomy): Eukaryota > Metazoa > Arthropoda > Insecta > Orthoptera > Acrididae > Schistocerca > Schistocerca nitens. The sequence continues at coordinate 195,754,003 of NC_064622.1, read as the reverse complement.
CGCCGCCATGCGGGTGTCTAGGACTGGAAGAATACGGATTCGTGCCATTCCATCTGCCTGACGTAGTTACTGCGATTTATAGATCTACATGGATACTCTGCAAATCATATTTAAGTGCCGAGCAGAGGGTTCATCGTACCACCTTCACAATTCCCTATTATTCCAATCTCGTATAGCGCGTGGAAAGATCGAACACCTATATCTTTTCGTATGAGCAGTGATTTCCCTTACTTTATCGTGGTGGTCGCTTCTACCTATGCAGGCGGGTGTCAACAAAACATTTTCCCATTCGGAGGAGAAAGTAAGTGATTGGAATTTCGTAAGAAGATTCCGTCGCAACGGAAAACGCCTTTGTTTTAATTATGTCCAGCCCAAATCCGGTACCATTTCATTGCCTTTATTTAAACGTTATCGATGTACTCCGTCAATGCTATCTGGTAAGGATCCCACACCGCGCAGCAATATTCTAAAAGAGGACGGACAAGCGTAGTGTAGGCAGTCTCCTTAGTAGGTCTGTTAAATTTCCAAAGTATCCTGCTAATAAAACGAGGTCTTTGGTTAGCCTTCCCCACAACATTTTCTGTGTGTTCGTTCCAATTTAAGTTCTAAGTAACTGCAATTCCTAGGTTTTTAATTGAATTTACGGCCTTTAGGTTTGACTGATCTATTGTGTAACGGATTACTTTTAGCACTCACGTGGATCACTTCACACTTCTCGTTATTTAGGGTCAACTGCCAGTTTTCGCACCATTCAGATATCTTTTCTAAACCGTTTTGCAATTTGTTTTGATCTTTATTAGACGATAAACGAGTGTCATCTGCAGACAACCTAAGAGGGTTGCTCAGATTGTCTCCCAAATCGTTTATATAGATAAGGAACAACAAAGGGCCTATAACACTACCTTGGGGAACGCCAGAAATCACTTCTGTTTTACTCGATGACTTTCCGCCAGTTACTACGAACTGTTACCTCTCTGACACGAAATCACAAATCCAGTCACATAACTGAGACGATATGCCATAAGGACACAATTTCACAACGCTAAATCCGTTTCTTACTCATAAAGGTGTTAACGCAGTTGTTGCCCCTTTTGAAATCTTGCTCTCGTTTGTGCAATGGCACTTCGCTTTTGGAGACTACTTCTGATTCTAAATCGCAAAAACTGCTTGCCGCTTTGCTCTTCCACGGCTGTCCTATTCGTGTCGGGGCCCAGCGAATGCTGAATCCTTAAAGTGGTGTTACTTACGCTAGGCTGCTCGATGGTCTGGCTGAGGTGGAAATCAAAACGTACCTCTCTGATCAGGGGTTATTGGAGTACATCGGGTGATAAAGAAAGCTGCATGCATCCTTAATTCGCATACGCACTCTTTTTCTCAGTTTAGATAGTGGTGCTTCGGTCCAACATCAAAATCTGGTGCAAAGTTACTATAGTCCGGCGGTACGTTCCGAAACCGATGCGCTGCTGCCACTTTAATATCCTGTCGACACCTGGCAAAACGTGCAACCTTTTGTAGGGACGCTCAAGAGGATGATGGTCCGCCTCCTCCTCCCCGCTGTATCAACTGCAATGGTGAGCATGCCATCTTTCTCCTATACTGTCCCTTGTATACCGATGAGTGGGCTGTCCAGGAGATCTGGGTGAAGGAAAAAGTGCTTTACCTGGTCACTCGCAAGTTACTGGCTAGTCGCAAACCCTGTGTTCTACCATGTGGCACTTGGAGTACTTCTGGTGCTACATGTCTCTCCATGAAGGACATGGCAACGCAGACATGCAATCTCAAATTCAGCTCTGAAGTTGTGAAATCTCTCAGTGCCATGGTAGCATTTCTATCCCTTTGTCCAGCTTGCAATAAGCCATCAAGTCGTCAGCTACACAATCGGCAGGCCAGAAAGGACAGGAGGAATACTCCCAAGAAGACTTCCTACGTCCGTCCAAGCAACGGTCCGCCTCGACAGCTGAATGGTCAACGTCACGGACTGCCGTCCTAATGGGCCCGGGTTCGATTCCCGGCTAGGTAGGGTATTTTCTCCGTTCAGGGACTGGGTTTTGTGTTATCATTTCACCCCCATCCGGCGCGCAGGTCGCCCAATGTGGCGTAGAATGTTAAAAGACCTGCACCATGGCGGCCGGACCTGCCCCGTAAGGGGCCTCCCGGCCCATGACTCCACACGCTCATTTCCATTTTTTCCAACCAATGAACACCTGAGTCTTCCTCTGCTAACGGGAAAGGCTCAAAAAAGTCCAACAAAGTCAAACGGCCTCCTCCTTCGGCGACTAGAAGATCCTCAGACGGTGAAGCCACGTGATAGCTTCGCCCAGCCGACCTTATGTCGCTGGTGCGCACTACCAACCGTTCTTCTGCGTTAGACTCCGCAGGCCGACAGCAGAAAAATGCAGGCGCTTGTGTGGGCCTCATGGAGCCGGATCCTTCTGCCTCAGCGCCCTGTAGCAGAGTGTCTTGGCAGGCTGGCTCGCTCTCTGCAGCCACTGTGGTAATATGCTTTCATTGTTTCATCATGACTCTAATCAATCATAAGATTTGCGGCTTTTGATCCAACAAAGAGTATTTACTGTTGGTTCTAGAATCATATTGTCCACTTGCACTCTGCCTTCAGGAGGCACAACTGCCTTAAGACCGCTTTGAGCTTTTCCATTTCTCCCCAGACCGTTTTTACCTTCCTTCTGTGGTTGGCATTCCACTCGTGGGGAGTCCTGCTCCTCATAAGGGATGATGTTCATAGTGAGCCCATCTTCCTGGCTACTCGTCTTCAAGCTGTTGCAGTTCGCCTTTTCCTTCCTCCCTTGATAATTTCTGTTTGACCTGGTGACATAGAATGGCGGAGGGATGTGAATGGTACAGACTTCCTCCTGCTTACTGCGCAGTTACCCATTTCTACTGCTCGGTGATTTTAATGCGCACCATCCCCTTTGGAGTTCTCCCAGAACCTGTTAGAGATGCCCTCTTGGATTACTTTAATCAACTGAACCTCTCCTGTCTTAACACAGCAGACTCCAAGCACACGTATTCCCATTTGGACCTGTCCTTCTGCCCTAACCAGCTAGCTCATCGTCTTCAGTGGTCGGTTCGTCCTGACACCTACTCGAGAGACGATTTTCCGTGTGATATGTTTGCTGACCCCTACTCCGCCTTTGTGCACACCGAAATGGCAGCTTATTAAGGCTGACTGGTGGCTTTAGTCCTCGCTGGCGACCTTCGACGAACAAGATTTCCCCAGTTGTGGTGACCAAATGGAATATCTCACAGAACGTTCCATTCCTCGCACTTCTTTACCACGTCGTGTCCCATTCCTATGATGGACTGAGGCATGTCGCGACGAAAGTTGCGCTCGAAGACGTACTCTCAGCTTTTTTAACCGTCATCATACGATGGCCAACTGCATTTATTATAAACAGTTGCATGCAAAGGGTCGTCGCGTTCTTCGCGATAGCAAAAACCTAGCTGGATCTCATTCACTAGTTCTTTTAACAAGTACATCCCCTCCCCTGTTGGTAGGCCAATCTCAGACAGCAGTTTCCGGCCTGACACTAGCAGGTGATGGCATCGTGGATACTATTGCTATTTCCAAGACCTTGGGCCACCATTTTTGTGGAAATTTCAAGCTCTTCCCACTGTCACCCTGCCTTCCTCCATCGGAAACGGGTGCAAGAGGCTCAGGCGATACCCTTGTCTTCTCAGAATCGTGCTACAGTGTCACCTTTACTATGAGGGAGCTAGATCATGTTCTCACTTCATCCCGATCCTCTGCTGTAGGGCCAGACTCTGTTAACATTCTGATGTTGGAGCACCTTTCTGTTGCGGGCAAGCACATTCTGCTTAATATGTGCAACTGCATCTGGGCCGAAGGCATGTTTTCCAGACACTAGCATGAAGCCACTGTCATACTCATACCTAAGCCTGGTAAAGACAAAAGAACTCCATTCTAGCTACTGCCCCATCTCTCTCATCTGATACGTCTGCAGGTTGATGGAATCTTTGAGCCTGAGACACCTGCTGGAGAAGTAACTTCAGTACTCTCTACAAGTAGGGCTGCCATAGCTGCCTGCCCCATTTCCTTGAGTAATTTTTAAAAGACCAGGTTTTCAAGGTCCTTGTTGGTTCTGCCTTGTCTGAAACCCTTATCCAGGAAAACGGTGTACCTCAGGGTGCCGTCACGAGCGTAGTCCTCTCTATCGCCATTAACCCTGTAATGCCTGTGTTCCGCTGGGCATCTCCGGTTCCCCTTTTGTTGACGATTTTGTCGTCTATTGCAGTTCTCCAAGGACCTGTCTCATTGAGCGGCGGCTTCAGCTGTGTCTCGATCGTCTTTACTCATGGAGCATCGACAGTGGCTTTAGTTATTCCACTGACAATTTCTTGTAGCACAATTGGTTTCTTCCACTGTCTCTAGCGCTTGTATTCGTTGAAACAACAACATTCCTGGGGCTCATGCTCGATAGGAAACATTCTTGGTCCTTAGCTAGATGCCCGCTTTATGCAGTCCCTCAGTGTCATACGTGTCCTCAGTGATACATGGGGAGCGGATCGGACCATCATCATTTGTTGGTATCTGTCCTTTTGTCCACTCGAAAATAGACTATGGGTTTTTCGTTTATTCATCTGCACGTCCGTCCCTGTTACGCATTCTCAATACTATCCACCATCGTGGCATCAGTTTGACCACTGCCGCCTGTTAAAATAGCTTGGTTGAGAGTCTGCATGCCGAAGCTGCCGAACTACCACTGTCATACCCCTAAGACTACTGCTCGGCATATACACATCACGTTTGTTAGCCATGCCTGGCCACGCATCCTACACTTCCTCCTCCGATGACTCCTTCGACCGCCAGAATGGGGGGCGTCCTTCTCCACTGTTAGCTCCTGGAACTCACTTTTGGCCCTTGAACCGGCAGCTTAACTTCATGCTACCTGCCCCCTTTCCCGGTGGGTGTTAACCCTTCACGAACTTCGTGCGGTGGCTCGCATTCACCTTCGCGTTTGTTCGCTTCCTAAGGAGACTACTCCAGCCTCGCTCTATCGCCGTACGTTCCAACACCTTCACATGGAACTTAGCGACAGTACCTTTGGGTGTACTGATGGCTCTCGAACTGACTGTGGTGACTGGTGTGCCTTCGCCATTAGCACCACGATTTTCGGTACCGGCTTTTGGAACATTACTCAGTACTTACAGCAGAGCTCTTTACCCTGTGTCAGGGCGCGCAGTCCATCCTGCGACACGGGCCTTTCAATTGCGTGTTCGGTTCCGATTCGTGCCCTTCAGAGCCTCCGTGTGGTGTGCCCCGTCCATCTCTTAGTGGAACAGTTCCAGGAGAGATGTCACTCGCTCGCTCTCGATGCAGCCAACGTGATGTTTACGTTGGTTGCCGGTCACGTTAGTCTGACGGGAAGCGAGGCCACTGGCGCTGCTGCCAAGGCTGCAGTCGTCATACCTCCACCCGCTAGTTCTTCCATTCCCTCGGATGATACCTGTGTTGCCGTCTGTCAGCTGGTGCTGACACTTCGGCGTCACTACCGGTCCTCCATTCTTGGAACAAACTCCTGGTTATTAGGGGTTTCCCATCGGCTTGGACGACCTCTTCTTGGCCTTCTCGCAACGAGGCGATTATTGAAGCTACCGCCATGTGATAAGTGGTGATCTCCCTCCACTGTGTGTTCACTGCTCGCCATTTCCTGACGGGATTCCCCCTTTTTTAACCACTTAAATTCCCATTTATGTTTGCCCTCTGAGTTCTAGGCCGTTTTAGCGAACGGCCCACGTGTTGTCGACAGCTTTTTTTTATTCGTCGTATCATTATGGTGAATGACATTTAATCTTTAGTTGAGGACCTCAGTTTCTCTATAGCCTTTCTCCAAGTCCCTATTTTTAGCTGTCTTTCCTTCAGTCGATTGGGCGTAACACGTAGTCGTTTCTAACTCCTATTTTTTTTTACTCAGTTTTCTACGACTCTAACATGAGCACGTACGATACAAAACACAATAATGCTGAAATAATGTTTCCTCTTCCGTGTATAACGGGTTTGAAAATCACTTCTGTGCGTGCGTTCCAAAAATTTATTAAAATCTTAATGATTACGTTCCTCTTCTTAGTAGATAACAATGAATACAGTACTGGAAAATGAAGAAAGTAACACCAAGTCAGGGGATATTTACGCCTGCCATCCTCGTACGGGACACTGAGAGAGGGTAGCTGATGCAATGATCAAATGCGCAGTGCTGCATAAAATCCAGGAATCGCGTTATTAGCTGTGGAATGTTAAAAGCTTCGCAGCAGTTCTTCGCCTCTGGAACCAGTAACAGCCAGTTTGCCGTGGCGTATTGAGGTCGGTATGTATTTCCAACAATGCTTCGCGCCGCGACATCTTGGATGTGAACCGCTTTAGCAGTTCGCGGGATTTGAGCGACGGCGTGTAGTGGGTCTGCTGGAGGCTAGGTGGTCACACCGTAGAACGGCGCTACATTTGGGTAAGAGGTATCTACTGTACATCGATGTTGTTGCCAGTGGTCAGCAGAAGACGCAAATTTCCGTCAGTCTGCGGACAGCGGTGACGTTCTAGAGTACGCAGAGACAGTCACTTCTTACGAAGTGCCATATTGGAGCGTACAGCGACTTGAACACAAATTAGGGACGCTTTTGATCTGGGGGCATCTGCGAGGACCAATCGTTACCGTCTCTGTGAACCAGGGCTGCGATCCTGCATGCCTTTAGGGCGACTTCCGTTCACGTCCCAATATCATGCAGTTCGCCTCCAAACGTGTTGCGATACGCGCTTATAGATCTAAGAGTGGAGACCCGTTGTCTTCAGTGATCAGAGTCGGTTCTGCCTTGGTGCCAAGGATGGTCGTAAGCGTGTATGGCGTCGTGCAGGTGAATGCCAGAATCACGAGTGTATACGACAGTGACACAAAGGGTCAGCACCCGGTACCATATCGCGGGGAGCTATATCCTTCACTGGCTGTACTCCTCTGGTGATCGTAGACGACCCGTGCACAGTACATCCAAATCATCCAAACTGTCGTGCTACTAGAATGAGATTTTCACTCTGCAGCGGAGTGTGCGCTAATATGAAACTTCCTGGCAGATTAAAACTGTGTGCCCGACCGAGACTCGAACTCGTGTTCGTGCACCAACATCACGAAGTGCATTTCTAGCACATGTGTGGTGTATCACCCAACTTATTCTCCAATGTGTACTTCTCTTACAAAGGCCAGAGCGATCCCCGGATCTGCCCCATTCGACATGTTAGAGACTGGATGAAATGTCACCTTAAGCGGTCTACAAGACCAGCAGGGAATCAAGCCCAACTGAGGCACCAAATGAAAATTGCCTGGTTGGCCATACCACAATACTACATTAATCACCTCTACAGTTACCTCTATGGGATAATTTTAGCCTAGAGTTGATACTATGCAAGCCCTGTTGTCTTGTACTCAGATGCGTATGGCTCTGTGTTACCGTTTGTTGTATACATCCTCATGTGGGTCGATAAAATTTCCTCCTGCTGGGTCGACGAATATGTTCCTCTTTTATTTTCCAGTAGTACAAACTGAATGTGAATAGGGGCGCACTCGCTATTCTTTTACCGGAGAATTTGTAATTAAAATAAATATTCTCTCCATCTACGTACATGAATACTGGTAGAGAAAATTTGCGTATAAGGTATTCCTCCCTTGATTTTTCTCCACCATTTTAAAGTGAGCCTAGCACAGTCCAGTCTGGAGAGTAAAACCTTGTAGTCTGAGGTGAGGGTCTTTTTTTTTAAAAGTCCTCAATCTTCTGACTGGTTTGACGTGGCCCGCCACGAATTACTCTCCGCTGTCAGCCTCTTCATCTCGGTGTAGCACTTGAAGCCTACGTCCTCAATTATTCACTGGATGTATTCCAATCTCGGTCTTCCTATACAGTTTCTGCCTTCTACAGCCTCTTCTGTAGTACTAGAAGTTATTCCTTGATGTCTTCACAGATGTCCTGTCATCCTGTCCCTTCTCCTCGTCAGTGTGTTACATAGTCTTTTCCTGTCTCATTCTCCACAGAACCTCCTAATTCCTTGCCTTTTTTCGACATTCACCTGTAGCATCACATCTCAAATGTTTCTATTCTCTTCTGGACCTGTTTTCCACGGTCACTGTATTCTGTTCTCATTAGACTGTCCATTCCATTCCGCCGATCATGTAATTATTTTGCACTTTCACTGAGGATAGCAATGTCATCAGTGAATCATATCATATCCTTTCACTTTCAATTTTAATGGCACTCTTGAACCTTTCCTATATTTCCATCATCGTTCCTCGACGTATAGATTGAACAGTACGGGCGAAAGACTACATCCTTGTATTACACCCTTTTTATTCCGAGAACTTCGTTCTTGGTCGTCCACTCTTACTCCTTTTTGGCTCTTCTACATGCTGTAGGTTACGCTCTCTCCACGTAGCTTATCCCTATTTTTCTCAGAACTTCGAACACCTTCCACCATTTTACATTGCCGAACGTTCTTTCCAGGTCGACAAAGCCTATGAACTTGCCTTGATATTTTGTAGTCTTGATTTCTTTATCAACCTCAACGTCAGTTGCCTGTCTGACGCCATTACTTTTCCAAAAACTCAACTGATCGTCATCCAACACATCCTCAATTTTCTTTTTCATTCTTCTGTATATTATTCTAGTCAGCGACCTCGATGCGTGAGCTGTTAAGCTGAATGTGTGGTCGTTCTCACACTTGCCGGCTCTTGCAGTCTTCGGAATTGTGTAGATGATTTCCTATACACCAAAGTGAATAGTCGTTTTGTTGCCTCTTCCCATTACGACGTGAAAAATTATGATGGAATCTTACGAATACCTTCTGCTTGATTTCATCGTAAGTCCTCCAAAGCTCTCTCAAATTATAATATAGTCCCCTGCCTCTTCTAAATAGACTCCTGTTTCTTCTTGTATCGCATTAGACAAATCATTCCCGTCGTAGAGGTCTTCACTGTACTCTTTCCAACTATCCACTCTCTCCTCTGCGTTTAACAGTGGAATTCCCATTCACTTGTCATGTTACCAACCTTGGTTTTAATTTCACCGAAGGCTGTTCTGTATGCTGAGTCTGTCATTCAGACAGTGATTTCTTTTTGAGTTCATCATGTTTCCCATGCAGGCATTTCCTCTTAGCTTCCTTGCATTTCCTATTTATTTCATTTCTCAGTGACTTTTATTTCCGTAATCCTAAATTTCCCTGAACATTTTTGTGCTTCTTTCTTCCTTCGATCAACTGAAGTATTTTTTTCTATTATACAGTTTCTTCGGGAGGACGACGGTACAATCCAGCGTCTGGGAATCTTGATTTAGGTTTTCCGTGATGTCCCTAAATCGCTCCTGGCAAATGCCGGGATGGTTCCTTTGAAAGGGCACGGCCGAATTCCTTCCCCGTCCTTCCCTAATCCGATGAGACCGAGGACCTCGCTGTTTGGTCTCTTCCCCCAAACAATCCAATCCAATAGTTCCTTCGCAGGTTCTTCCTTTGTACCAATGTTATTTCAAATTCCTGTTGTTGCCTGCGTACTGAAATCTTCCCGTATCACCCAGCCTTTTCCAGGCATACCATCCCCTCTTGTTACTCTTGAACAGAGTATTTGTTATTAGTAGCTTAAATTTGGTACAGAAGTCAGTTTCTCTCCTCTTTCCTTGTCACAAGCCCATATTCTTCCCGAACCGTTAGTTCCACTCCTTCCCCTACAATTGTACTCAAGTCTTCCACGACTATTGGATACTCATTTCCCTTTACGTACTGTATTACTCTTTCAGTATCCTCATATCTCTCTCTCTCTCTCTCTCTCTCTCTCTCTCTCTCTCTCTCTCTCTCTCTCTTCACAGTAGGATGTATTCCTGAACTATCGTTGTAAGAGTAGGCTTACTGTCGATTCTGATAACAACCGTATCACTGAACCATTCACAGTAGCATGCTCTCTGCCTGGCCTTTCCTATTCATGACGAATCCCACTCCCGCTATACAATTTCTTCTGCTTTTGATATGACCCTATACTAATCTGATCAGAAATCGTTCATTTCCGTTTCACTCCACTGACCCCTATTACATATAGATAGAGCATTTGAATTTCCCTTTCCAGATTTTCCATCATCCGTAACACATTCGAGCTTGTGGATTTCCACTCGCAGAGAGTTATCCCTCCGTTGATTATTCAATCCCTCTTGTCACGGTGACGTCCCCCTCGGCAGCCTCCCCTGGGAATAGGGAGGACTACTCCAGATACTTTTGTCAATGGAGTGATCGTTCACACTTTCTCAATTACAGACGACATGTCCTGTGGACACAAGTTAGGTGTCTAATGTAGTGATTTCCATTGCATTCTCATGCCGTTGATCATTGCTGATTCTTCCGCCTTCAGGGGCAGTTTACCACGCCTAGGACAAGTGACCTAAACCTCTGTCCGCTCCTCCACCCTCTTTAAGGCCGATGGCAAAGCGGGAGTGACATCTGACGCCGGAAGTCTTCAGCCTCCAATACTGATTATTAATTAAATTTTAACATTTGGCGCTATTTGGACAATGGACCGAGGACTTTCTGATCACTAGTCAAAGACAAGATTGCATAGGGATGTAAATAGACATCTCTTTGAAAGTTCAACGTGCACTCCACAACTTTAAAATGCTTGGTCTTCGTAATGCCATGATACGTAAAGTCATTTGAATGAAACAATACATTTGTCAGAAACGGCTACTTCATTCTGCAGCGACCTTCTTGCAGAGGAATCAAATGCCATGTATACCTTCAAAGGAAAGCTTCTTTGCTACGTAAATGACAAACTGAGCTGCAAGTAATATGTCAAGATCTATCGACAGTTCTTCTACTTTGCCTCTGATTCTTCTAACCGTTCGATGAAATCAGGTTACTGCATTTTTCGATCGGCCTTTCCTATTCATTGAACTATCTCCCAGAGTTAATGAGACCGTCTTCAGGAAGGGATAACTGCTACCATTCACCAGACATACATTCTTTCTAAAAGTTATCAACGGAATTTAGCCTCAAGAGAGCCCCGATCCGCCTACTAAACTAAAAAGGTTCACCAACGATTCCCTCCAACTCTGTCATAGGCCGTCTCTAGTGTAACTGAACCAATGGATACTCGCAGCTGGCACCACCAGTGTGTGTGTGTGTGTGTGTGTGTGTGTGTGTGTGTGTGTGTGTGTGTGTGTGTGTGTGTGTGTGTGTGTAGTCTTCCAGCCATCAGTCCTCAACTCCGAAATTAACTCGCCTGAACACTGAGAAAATAGGGTGGATAGTAGTGCCTGTGATAGCCAAATCGAACATTAGTGGTCAAAGCTATAGTAATCATATCCTAATTTTGATTAATAATCAGCATTGCGGTAGAAGACTTCCAGCATAAGTCACCCTCATTCTGCCAAAGGCCTTGTCAGAGAGGGCTGAGGAGCCGACAGAGGTTCAGGATACTCTCTTGTCGTAGGGGTGGGAAACTGCCCCTAAAGGCGGAAGAACCAGCAATGATCAACGGCATGAGGATGCAGAAGGCAATGAAAACCACTACATTAAGGACACGTAACGTGTATCCACAGGACATGTGGCCTGTAATTGAAAAAGTGTGATCTCTATTGGCAAAAGATACCCGAACAGCCCCCAATTCAGACCTACGTTAGGGGACTGACAAGGAAGAGGTTACCATGAGAAAAAGATTGAATAATCAACAAAAGGATAACGTTCCCAGAGTCTGGGCGTCGAATGTCAGAAGCTTGAACGTGGTAGGGAAATGAAGAAATCTGAAATGGTAAATGCAAAGGTTCAATCTAGATGTTTTAGGGGTCAGCGAAGTGAAATGGAAAGAAGACAAGGATTTGTGGTCAGATGAGTATAGAGTAATATCAAAAGCAGCAGCAGCAGAAAATGATATAACGAGAGTAGGATTCGTTATGAACAGGAAGGTAGGGTAGAGTGCGTGTTATTGTGAACAGTTCAGTCGTAGGGTGGTTCTTAAAGGATCGACAGCAAACCATCAACGATAACTATAGTTCAGAAGTACATGGCGACGTCGCAGGCTGAAGATTAAGAGATCCATAATGTGTATGAGGATATTAAAAGGTTAATATAGTAAGTAAAGGAGGATGCAAATCTAATAGTCACGGGGGACTGGAATGCAGCTGTAGGGAAAGGAGTAGAAGAAACGGTTACAGCAGAATGAGTGCTTGGGACAATGAATGAGAGAGAAAAAAAGACGAATTGAGTTCTGTAACACGTTTCAACTAGTAACAGCAAATACTCTGTTCAAGAATCACAAGAGGAGGAGGTATACTTGGAAAAGGCCGGGTGATACTGGAAGATTCCAGTTAGATTACATCATGGTCAGACAGCGATTCCGGAATCAGATACTGGATTGTAAGGTGTACCCAGAAGCGGATACAGACTCAGATCTCAATGTAGTAGTGATGAAGAGTAGGCTGAAGTTAAAGATATTAGTCAGGAAGAATCAATACGCAAAGAAGTGGGATACGGGAGTACTAAAGAATGACACTATATGGTTTAAGTTCTCTAAGGCTATAGATAAAGCAATAAGGAATATCAGTACAGTTAGAGGATAGGTCATCTCTAAATGGGCCATCACAGAAGTTAGGTAGGGAAACGTGGGTACAAGGAAAGTAGTTGCAGAGAAAACATGAGTAACAGAAGAAATACGTCGGTTAATTGATGAAAGAAGGAAGTACATAAATGTCCCGGGAAATTCAAGAATACAGAAAAACAAGTCGCTGAGGAATGAAATAAATAGGAAGTGCAGGGAAACTAAGACGAAATGGCTGCAGGAAAAATGCGAAGACATCGAAAAAGAAATGATTGTCAGAAGGACACTCAGCAGACGGGAATGTCAAAACAACCTTCCGTTGCATTAAAATCAAGGGTGATAACATTAAGAGTGCTACGGGAATTCCACTGTTAAATGCAGAGGAGAGAGCGGATGGGTGGAAAGAATACATTGAAAGCCTTTAAGAGGGAGAAGATTGTTCTGATGAGATAGAAGAAGAAACAGGAGTCGATTTAGAAGAGATAAAATCCAGTACGAGAATCAGAATTCAAGAGTTTTGGTGGATTTTGGATCAAATAAGGCAGAAGGGATGGATACCATTCAATCACAATTTCTAAAATCATTGGGAAGTGGAAACAAAAAGACTATTCACGTTGGTGTTTAGTATGTATGCGTCTGGCGAGATACCATCTGTCTTTCGGAAGAGCACCATCGACACAATTCCGAAGACGGCAAGAACTGAAAAGTGCGAGAATTACCGCACAATCAGCTTAACAGCTCATGCATCCAAGTTGCTTAAAAGAGTTATATAGAGAAGAGTGGAAAAAGGATGCGCTAGGTGAAGGTAAAGGCACGAGAGAGGAAATTTTGACGTTGCGGTTAATAATGGAAGCAAGACTAAAGGAAAAATAAAGACACGTTCATAGGATTTGTAGAACTGGGGAAAGCGTTAGACAATGTAAAATGTACAAAATGTTCGGTATTCTGAAAAGAGTAGGGGTAAGCTAAGGGAGAGACGGGTCATATAAAATACATACAACAGTCAAGAGGGAATAAGAGTGGACGACCAAGAACGAAGTGCTCGTATTGAAAAGGGTGTAAGACAAGGATATAGCCTTTCGCCCCTACTGTTCAATCTGTACATCGAGGGAGCAATGATGGAAATAAAAGAAAGGTTCAGGAGTGGAATTAAATTTCAAGGTGAAAGGATATCAATGATAGGATTCACTGATGACTTTGCTATTCTGGGTGAGAGTAAAGGAGAATTACATGATCCGCTGAACGGAATGAACAGTCTAATGAGTACACAGTATGGATTGAGAGTAAATCTAAAAAAGACGAAGGTAATGAGAAGTGGTAGAATTTGGAATAGCGAGAAATTTAACATCAGGATTGATGGTCACGAAGTAGATGAAGTTAAGGAATTCTGTTACTTATGCAGTAAAATAACCAGTGACGGAAAGAGCAAGGAGGACATCAAAAGCAGACTAGCAATGGCAAAAACGTCATTCCTGGCCAAGAGAAGTCTGCAGATACCAAACATAGGCCTTTATTTGACGAAGAAATTTCTGTGAACGTACGTCTGGAGCGCAGCATTGTATGGTAGTGGAACATGGACTGTGGGAAAACCCAACAGAAGAGAATGGAAGCGTTTGAGATGTGGTGCTACAGACGATAAGGTTAGAAGTGAGGTTCTGCGCAGAATCTGAAAGGAATATGTGGAAAACACTGATCAGGAGAAGGGACAGGATGATATCTGTTAAGATATCAGGGAATGATTTCCATTGTACTAGAAGGAGCTGTAGAGCGTTGTGGCGAAATAAATAAAAAAAATTAAATTTATTGACATTAAACTGTAGCTTTAGAAATTTTGAAAGGCTTTTTTACGGGTTGTATTGACCGGCTTGAATGCGGACAAATACAGTGCTGCGTGAAATATGCCTGTAATATAATTTACCATTCCGATTAATTACATTTTTGAATTCTACGTCATTGTTGATTTAATCAGAGTTCTCACCTTAGACGTATAATTAGTCCTTCTGCCACAATATTAATTCATTAGTCGCCATCGGTGTTCTTCTCTTTGTTGACCGTGTGTATCTTCCTGAGTCGGCATCGGTTCACTTCACGAAGACGGTGGAAATCAAGGAATACAATGCTACGTCACTTTAAATAATTTTCGTAACACTTCGATACTTTTCACTATTTTTTATTCACAACACAATAAGACTTGCTGTGCTCGTCGCACAAACCATAATTACTAACTATATGGCTGCCTTTCCGCACAGTCCAAAAATCACGTCCATCCTCCACAAGGCAACAATCGAAAGTGTCCCTTAGCTCCTTGGAGTATGAAACAAAAGAGAATCCAATGTGAACATTACAAAGATTATAATCTAAATGCCTCTCAATTTAATCTTTGGCGCAGCCTTTAAGGTATCGTATGTCTCTGCGTCGGAATGTGTCATTACAACTGCCCCCCTACTGTATACTGTCACTAGAAAATTTTATTTGGTTGACAGAATACAGTAGTCGACCTTGCAATTGATAGGTTTGGGGGTCTTTCATTTACAAACTTCATTTTTTCTGTCTCATTTTCATGGCACTGTGAATTCTTTGGTATTATTGAGTGTGTGTGTTTTTTTGGTATACTTATGCCAATATTTACAAACCTTAATCCTAATATACAAAGTTTTGGTTAATACTGAGAAAACATCATGTGGTAAAGTTTGTACAATAAAATATACAATGAATACAACGTTATTTACAAATGTTTCCTTCCTCATCAGAGGTGAAAATTAAGTCCTTGTATTGCTTTCTGTATTTATTCTGGGGCGACGAGCTTTGTTCGCTAGCCCCAGTGTTGAATATGGACGGGTGATACGCGCACCAGATTGTTTGGTCGTCCGTTAGCGGGCGACGTTGGTTGAATGCGCGCTAGTGCACTGAATATACACCGACGTGCGGGTGTCGTCGAGACTTCCGAACCTCAGTATGCGTGTGCTTTTTGTAGTTCCTTCCTGTAGACTGGATACGACGAGGTACATTGGAATATCTGCCCCGAAGAACACACCATACTATGTGCGAGGCGGAGGACGATCCCGTCGATGCAGCTCCTGGTAAGAAGCGTACCATGTCAAACTTGTTTGGCATTGTCCTTTCCTATTGTGACGCCATGGGTAGTTCGACGATACAAGCTTCAATTTTCGATGTCACTTGTTTAGGCTCGCTGACACTTGCAACGTAGCCCTCCTTTGCACAATTTTAATTTCTACACACACCACTTTAACCGCGAGTATTGCGATCGAAACTTTCTTTTCACTACACTTTTTTCTTCGCATTAACCCCTTTTACCTATTGTACCGAGATTCATTTCCCTCAATACTTCTGGTCAATGTACATAAGTATTCACAAAATTGTAAGTCACGGGACTTGGCATGAAATACAAAATACATCACATACAATTGAATAACATATAACACATACAATACATTGGTTACATTAACTACAGGAAAAAACTATCGACGAAAATTGAAAAGATTTTGACCACACGTAGTGGCTTCTTCGTCTTGGATTTCACTGACACACACACATTTTTCCATTAATCTGTTTGAAGGAACAAGTCCTTTGTTTTCCTTCTTGAACTCGAGTGTAAGTTAAGGTTTACCTTCGTTACGTATTCGTCATACGCAACATGCCTCAGCATGCAGAGAATACACCTGTAGCCGCTCCACTGAAGCTTGGGAAGGGAATTTTCTACCTTCTACTTAGGGTAGTGGCAACGACTACGTGTATGCTACGGTTTTTACGTATAAAATCTGAAATCGCACGAAATAATGATTTATATGTAGCATAAACCTAATACGTACAGTTTTTTGTGCTTAAGCACGTTCTGGTGTGCTTGTAAATCATTACCTCTAATAAAATTTCCTACATTAACATAGACATATAAGCGTAAAATCTTGAAGTTCAGGGTGTAACTACTATTACTATGTACAGTGTTTCATAATAGCGGCACGCCCTTGTGTGCGTGTACCATCTTCAATTAAAGTGCGCTTATAGGCGTCTTGTGTTATCATGGGAGAAAAAATACAGACATTTTAATGCATCGGTTGTCATGAAAATCTATGTACACGAATAATCAGACTTTCATAGCTTCAGTGCAGCATGAAATTCTGTATGACGTTTTTGTTCATAATTCATTGTATAGACGATTCCTTTGCTTACAGGTCGTCGATCACACTACTTACCTGTTTCTGGTATAGCGGCGATATCATTTTCATTCTTTGTGACTGTAAATCGTTGTATGTATGAAAGATATCATTTTGACATGATTTATCATTTCATGTTTCAAGTGTATAGAGTAAATCATACCTTCCTTCTGCATACATGAGTGAAGCATCGCTAATGTTGCACTGTATATCAAGTTTTTCGTATTTTCTCGTAAACTCGTAAAGTCTTACGGTTTTAATTAAGTTGTTTCTTGACGCTAGGTATACCTGTTTGTATGAGGTTGTCTTACAATTTAATTTTCCTTATACACTTCTACGTTGTTAAGTTCCGTACATGTACAGAGCTTCTTTCGCCTTTCACACATTCATACATACGTTTATACACAAAAAAATATCTACCACTATAATATACACATTGCTGGTGGGGCCCTTTTTTCGGTACCCTGCACCATTCCTTCAATATTCCAAAATAATTCAGGGTGTGCTGAGCATCGTCCCTTACAATAATAATACTTACAACTACATATTTCTTCATACATACATAACTGCCTTACAGTCCATTAATGCGCAACACTCCCTATTTTCCTCCTTTACACTTTAGCTTTCGTACATGTACCCTCGTGTATAGCCTATTTATTCTACAAAGTTGTTTGCTGAGTGCTTTAGGTGTTTCCTAACGTTAATGTGTCTCTCTCTCTCTCTCTCTCTATAAACCCTAGGTATTTGTTTTGAGAGCGATTCAGTTCATTACTCACGCTGCATATATATGTTTATTATTTTCCTGTTTTAAAGCTTGTGTCATTCTCTTCCTTAGTCACAAATATTAACGCGTTTGCCTTGTTGTTCATTCTGAAAATCGCTCGCTACTGTGTAATGTAAATGCATGCTTTATCTCTTTTCTTTCCTGTTTGCTGCTTTTTTCCCTATATGTAATTGTGTGTTGTTCTCGCGTGTACATAGCCTTTCTTCCGGTTATATATCTGCATTGTTTTTTTTCTATTGAGCTATTTTCTTTGTCCTTCCGTACAAGCTAAGATTTTACTCAATATAATATATTACAATACCGTCCATGACCAGTATGTACTTGAATGTTCACTTTTATTACGTAATACCAGCTTATAATTAAATTTTCTAAGCTACTATTTACAAAACTTGTGTACCCCTTTTCTTTCTTGTTTTTGAATGACTTTCGTTACTGTGTCTCATAGGAGCATGATCTCAAAACTTTTAAACGTTCCGCGCGTCCGCGCTTACGTATCACGACTGGACTGTAGGCGCGGGGAAAACTCTGCATTGTTGGTGAACATTATTCGTGATTGCCGCCACCATGTTATACGAGTCACGTGTCGCCTGGACTCTACCGCGCATGCGCCTTCGCTCTTCGTATACACTCAGCTGATCGGACAGGGAAGGGGGAAGATTTCTCCCCGGCTTGCTGCCTACAGCGCGGCCAATGACCTCGTCTTGCCATGCAGCTATCGCGTGCTCATCAGCTGAGCGTTGGATTCCAACTTCGACGCGTGGCTTGTTGCTCGTCTCAAGCGAACAAACTCTAGCCTTCGCGTTAATTTGTCTTCGTTCCTCTCTCTTAAATAACTGAGTTAGACAACAAAAGTACCGTATGGTTTATTTTATAGTGTTAAGACTCACAGTAACACATGTTTCATTAGGTGTGGTTAACTATGCGGTTTTAAGCTGGCATATGCCCCCAGTTGGTTACTAGTTTCGATGTATAATTGAAACTTCAGTAATAAGATGTGCTAGTTCATTTTGTTGAGTTTCTGAAAGACAAGTGGATTTTCCTACCTTCTCGTGGGCGGCCTGTTCGTTAATTATTTCTGTGTCTAATTGTTCGGGGTAAGGAATATCTATCAATAACACTTGTGGGTAAACTAATTTTACTTCAGCTTGTTTCTGTAATCGGCCATTACGCTCTATTGTTGACTTTACAAGATTGACCTTCACACTACGACTGCCCACTCGGAAATAGCAAAGTCCACTGCCTATGTCGATGTTTACTTTATACTGCCGGAAAACTTCCATACCTAAAACATAATTGACTATTAATTTGTCAACGATTAAGAATGTACAATTTATCATGACATCGCTAATGGTAACAGGTATTTGCGTCTGCCACTTAATACTTTTTGACTTGTTACCTACAGCTGTCAAGATTTTACAATTTTCCTTTGACAACACTGGTACTTTTAATGCTTTCGAAACTTCTTTAAATAAACTGTTAGCAATAATATTCGTAGATGCGCCTGTATCTAAAATTACGTTGGTAATTATAGTTCCTATCTTTGCTGTTATTACAGCCTGCACGAGGTCACTTACCTTGTCCGGGGCTTTAATCTCTTATTCACATACATCATCTTCTACGGCAGCATCCTGATCATATCTTAAAAATAATTGTTTAAGATGTAATGTGTGCTTGTTTGTGCCCCCTGTTGTCAAATCGGTCGGCCGGTGGGGGCTCATTGCGACCGATTGTTGTTTACCGGGGGAGACAACGGCGTTGCTTCATTACTGTCCGTTTCCTCTACGAAGTGTACTGAGTGGTTATTCTGTCGCTAATTAGTTTCCGGACCGCTGCGTGCAACATTTTCTTGCGACCGGCCGTCGCTGTTTCTCCTTGGTCGGTCATTCCTATTACCGTAACTATTGTAATTTTCATTTGTGTGCCGCCTTTCATCACGCGGGCCTGACCAACCGTTCACGTGATTTCTATCATTTCCATACCGGCGTGGACCGTAATCTGTATTATATCTTCGGTCTTCACGTCTCTGTGGCGCCGAATTCCTCCGATTTCCGTAATTCCGGTTTCCATTATTTGGCCTTGTAGCATAAGGATGCCAACTGTGTGGGTTTTGTCCACTGCCATTAAAATGATACCCGTTTACGTTGTTTTGATTGGTTCCGGAATGTTCATTCCGATTACTTCTGGTCGGCTCTTCATCGTATATTAGATCAATTGAGTCAAGCACGGAAAGAAAGTATTCAAGGTCGTTCTCCGGTATGGTTACCAATTTCTCGCGTAAGTTCGCGGGTAGTCTGTTTTTCAGAATTTTGAAAACATCTACGTGCGGTATTGGATTGTTCCAATAGCGCGTCTTATTCAAATACTTCTCGAAATACTTTCTCAACCCGCCGTTTTTTAGGTTGAACGGTTGTGGGTTGAATACCTCATGCCGCAGTCTTTCTTGGACCCCAGCAGACCAATATTTCTCCAATAAAGCTCGTTCAAATTGTTCGTAGGTGACGCACTGTTCAGCCATGTCTGTGGCCCACAAAAGTGCGTCGCCTTGTGTGAAGCCTACTACATATCTAATCTTCTGTGTCTCAGTCCAGTTCCTTGGTAAGACATTTTTAAATGCTCTTACGAATACGACTGGATGAGTTTTTCTGGATTCTGTGGAGAAAACTGGAAACTGTCTGTTTCAAAAGGCTCTCATCGACTAGAATCGTAGAGATGCAAGGCGACACGCCTACTGCCTGTTGCAGCACCGCGTTTGGCGAATATCCATTGTTTGCCTGCGCCGGTGCGTGCACATACGCCGGACTGGGCGCGTGATGTTCTGCGTTATTGACATCGTAATCTGGCACGGGTGAATAAGTGTCACGCTGCCTGTTGCTTGACGTAGGCAAATCATTTGAAACATTTAGTCTACCCGCAATTTCCTTACGTATTCTCTCCTCGGCTACTTTGATTTCATTACCTAATTTTTCAAAAAGTTTTGTTTCCCGGTCAGTTATTGATTGATTTACATTAACGGTTTCTAAAGTTTCATTTATTTTGATAATGTCCGCCTTGATACGTCCAGTCTCCTGTTTCAGAAGACCGACTTCTTCGTTAACTTTATTAACTTGGTCAGGTATTTCTTCACATGCGGACTGTACTCTAGTTAAATTTATTTGAATAGGCTGTACGTTTTCATGTATTTCTTTTTGTACCGTTTCTGTTTGATTGTGTGTTTCTACGATTTCTGACAGTTCCTGTTTGTTTGTAAGATCTGACAATTTCTTTTCTAAATCATTTGCCAATACATTGTATACACTATTGACTGTTTTGATGACTTTGTCTTCGATCTTTTGCTCGATTTCATTGGTGAGTTTATTTAAGCGTTGATCAAAATGTTTGTGCATATTTTCAAATTGCGTGTTTGCACTTGAAAACTGCTGTTGGAACCCAATTTCCATGTTTGTGTTTGTTGTGTTGTGACTGATCTTTATATCAGATAATTGCTCGCTCACGTTTGACATCAGACTATATAATGCCTCAAGCGTAACTGACGGAGCTTGTGTGTTGGTATTTATGCCATTATTTGTAGCCATTGTTTCTCTACCACGATCTGATTGAATCGAAACCGGGCTAGGTTCACTGATTTCACGCGAAATATTTTCATCTGATCTGGTAATCGATGCTTCATCGACTGTGTAAAAGGTTTCATTTGCAAGTGGTTCGTTATTGTTAATCCCTGTCGAGTGCAATTGAACTGTATTTACTTCTACATTATGTTGTGCTGAAAAACTAATTGCGTCATCAATTACGTCACTATTGTCAGAATCGGTGACGCGTCCTTGAACATTTGTCAAATTAAAGTTCTCCGATTCCATTGTGGAGATATTATTTTTATCTGTACTTTACTGTTAATCTAAATCTTTAAATTCTCTCGCAGTTGAATTAATAAAAATATCTCGCGATTGTTATTTGTTGCGCGTCGGAAACTTATAAGATGGCGCACTACGTCTTCTAATTCTGTGATTGTTAAACATAAAAAAGTAATTATCAAAGTGTAATTGTGTGTTGCCACAAACACTACCAGGATTTTAATATGGAAAGGAAAAGGTTCTGCTTTAAGTGGAGCTAAGCCAAGGTGCAGCCGCTGCATGCGTTTGCGCTTTCCTACCTTAATTACGGCTGAGCTGCGTCACTCACGATTACGTTAGGTTTGTAAATCCTTGTCTTTGTTCCTTCTGGTTATTGTGCCATCCGTTTATACAGTCAATATTGTTTCACCTTATTCGTCATTTTCCATTTGCGTCTTGTAACAGAGAAAAGGGTAATTAGTACAAGTACATTTGTAGCACAACAATCAAGTACTTACTCTTTGTTCCACCAGCACTGTCCCTGTTAGCGGTCGCCAGTGTGGCGAAATAAATAAAAAAAATTAAATTTATTGACATTAAACTGTAGCTTTAGAAATTTTGAAAGGCTTTTTTACGGGTTGTATTGACCGGCTTGAATGCGGACAAATACAGTGCTGCGTGAAATATGCCTGTAATATAATTTACCATTCCGATTAATTACATTTTTGAATTCTACGTCATTGTTGATTTAATCAGAGTTCTCACCTTAGACGTATAATTAGTCCTTCTGCCACAATATTAATTCATTAGTCGCCATCGGTGTTCTTCTCCTTGTTGACCGTGTGTATCTTCCTGAGTCGGCATCGGTTCACTTCACGAAGACGGTGGAAATCAAGGAATACAATGCTACGTCACTTTAAATAATTTTCGTAACACTTCGATACTTTTCACTATTTTTTATTCACAACACAATAAGACTTGCTGTGCTCGTCGCACAAACCATAATTACTAACTATGTGGCTGCCTTTCCGCACAGTCCAAAAAATCACGTCCATCCTCCACAAGGCAACAATCGAAAGTGTCCCTTAGCTCCTTGGAGTATGAAACAAAAGAGAATCCAATGTGAACATTACAAAGATTATAATCTAAATGCCTCTCAATTTAATCTTTGGCGCAGCCTTTAAGGTATTGTATGTCTCTGCGTCGGAATGTCATTACAGCGTACAAACTGTGATTGGAATATATACGGCAAATAATTGAGGACGTAGGTTGCAAGTGCTACTATGAGATGAAGATAACAGCACACGAGAGAAATTCGTGGCGGGTCGCATCAATCCAGTCAGAAGACTGATGCCAATAAAAAAGAAACATACAGAGATAGAAGACAGGAAAAACACTGTGAAGAGGGTTGATGGGATCTTATAAAGTACGACTCGTTTTTTCCTGACGTTTAACAGGACGAAATGTCCTGAACAGGTAATGGCAGATTCCCTTCCCCTATGCATGTGGCCGTACAACAGCAACCCAGTGCTGTTTAGAATTCCAGCACTTTGGGCGTAGTACTCTTTGGTGTCACGGAGAAGCTACGTGTGCAAGGGCGCACATGAAGTTTCTTGATCACCTCCGTTGTTGTAGTGTGTGAATCGCTCTGGAACTCACTCCATCTCAAAGAATTGAATACAAGAGCTTAAGAGTTCGAAGCGAATCCCCTATGGTGAGTCGAGAAAGTTTTATGGAAGCCATACCGCCGCGAAAGTTAGTTACTTCCTTTGCCTCGGTTCTTAAAAAGCCAGTGCAGAAAGCGAATGGTGCTACACAAATTGAGGTTGCTAGTGTCAGCAATAGTACCTGCGTTTGTCGATGGACGTGAGCTACTGCAGTTAGTTAAACGCCTGTTATCCCTCCGCAGAACTTCAGAAAAAGCCGGGTTTTCGTCGTTGTGGAGCTCACTGCTCTCCTAAGGTTGAGCCAGTTCCGCTGCCCTGTGCTACCACATCCACAGCCATAGTTATGACTCTGAAGCCTACCCAGAGAAAAAAAAAATAAAGGGCAAAGTGTCCACCACTGATGGAACGCGGAAATAAACAGTCAGATGATGTCCACGTCACCCTCTCTGACTTCTATCCCGAATCTTCTTTAGAACTGATGGACCTTGATGTCGGCGTGGGGTTAGTCATCTCGCCCCAAGACAGAGCCTCTAACATTTTTCGGCTCCTGTTCACGGATAAGAGCTACCATCGTGACAGATGGCTCCTATCCTACGGTGAAAAATTAATTGGCTCGGGAAACATGTGAACTGAAACTGCTAGCACAGGAACGCACCATTTCCTTGTATTTGGAGGAAACGCATTTTAAAATATCTAATGTCCCATTTCTTTGGAGCTATACAGTCTATCGCAAGGATGACCTGACTGGGGAAAGGGACGAGGGAGGGGTAGCTTTTGTTTGTCAATAAGACGCACAACTGCTCTGCTCTCTCCCTAGCTACTGACCTGCAAGTGATAGCAGTTCATGTATATCAGGATCACAGATTGCTCGCTATATTTACCTCCACACGATGCGACTGACGTTGAGGCTCTAATAGGTCTTACAGAACAACTTTTCCGACCACTTCTCCTACTGGGAGACTTAAATGACGTCATATTGTGTGCGTTGGACCACTGTTTGCCCTGGGGGTCATGTTTTGTAAAGCATCATGACGTCTCACGAGTTGTGCATTCTCAACAGACGCCCCCACTCATTTCTGTGGTGCTACAGGGTCATTCTCAGCCACCGGTCTCTCTCTGCTCTAGAGCCGTTATGGACTCTGTACAGTTGGAAGTCACTGACGGCCTTCGTGAGAGACAGAGAGAGAGAGAGAGAGAGAGACAGAGAGAGAGAGACAGAGACAGAGAGAGAGAGACAGAGAGAGAGAGACAGAGACAGAGAGAGAGAGACAGAGACAGAGAGAGAGAGACAGAGACAGAGAGAGAGAGACAGAGACAGAGAGAGAGAGAGACAGAGACAGAGAGAGAGAGACAGAGACAGAGAGAGAGAGACAGAGACAGAGAGAGAGAGACAGAGACAGAGAGAGAGAGACAGAGAGAGAGAGACAGAGAGAGAGAGAGACAGAGAGAGAGAGAGACAGAGAGAGAGAGACAGAGAGAGAGAGACAGAGAGAGAGAGACAGAGAGAGAGAGACAGAGAGAGAGAGACAGAGAGAGAGACAGAGAGAGAGAGAGAGAGAGAGAGAGAGAGACAGTTCTGATACTTTTCTCAAAACGGGAAAGGACTGTAGTTACCGGAGCGTCGCCTTAACGAGCTGAGTAGGAAAGACCCCGTGGAACGAGTGGTTGACCACCGCCTGGTCTGATTACTAGAGACCAAGCAACTCCTTGGCCGTTTTGTGTGGATTCCAGAGATTTCGGTCCACAATCGACAACCCGATCCTTTTAGAGGCAACTATTCAGTAGGATTTCCTACGTAAACATCACTGTCTCGGAACATTGTTAGATATCAGTAAGGCGTATGATACTACTTGGAGACACAATATTCTGCAGCGCCCTTTTGTGGCCACCTTCCCATTTCCATACGGTCCTTCCTTTGTATTCGACAGTTCACGTCTTCAGCTGGTGTCGTGAGTCGGAACGTTTTGGGCAGGAAATTGGTGTTCCTCAGGTCAGTGTTTCAAGTTTTACCCTCCTTCCCATGACCACAAATAATATCACGTCTACTATTCGGACAGCTGTAGAGTGCTTCTTGATTCTGGACGATTTTGTTGTTTTCTGTTCTTCCTCCATGTTTCAACAGCGACCTTTCAGCTGCAATTTAGAGTGCAGAGGTTAGAGGACTGGGGTGCAGAGACAGGTTTCCAGTTCCCTCCAGGTGCAATTTGATCGTCCTCGTCATATTTTTAATTTAAGTAACTTACGTATGAGTGACGTCATACTATTTTTAGAAGACTTAGTGGGGTTTCTGGGCCTCATGTTTGACTCCAAACTATCATGGTTACCACATCTCGGAGACAAAGCCAGAACCTAGAATGCGCTGAATATCGTTAAGTGCCTTAGCCACAGGTCTTGGGAAGCAGATACGCCGCAATTGCTCCGGTTTATGCGGCTTTTGAGCTTTCAGGGTCTACCTATGGCTGCACATTGTAAGGGTCAGCGAGGCCTCCTTATCTGAAGATTAATGAACCTGTTCACCAAGAGGGGATTAGGCTGCACACGGGTGCTTAGAGGACCAGCCTCATACCCACTCTCTGTGCAGAGGCTGGGAAACTGTCGCTCACCATCCAGCGGCTGCTCTTCATGGTGCGTCAGGCATGTCAGTTTCTCGCAGCTTCGAATTCACCAGCGTACCATACTGTTTCTCGTCCACCTCTAGAACGCCATTTCTCCAACCATCGGCAAGCAACCATTCCGTTTGGGATCCGCGTGCAGCGTGTTCTGGAGTCACTTGATGTGGGAAACGATGACCCAAAATCGAGGATTTTAACCTCCGATGAATCTGAGCCTGGCGTCTGCTTTTCCCACTATCTGTTTTATGAGGTCATTCCACTTCACGTCGCTCTGGATAGTTAGGCCTAGATATTTTACGGCAGACGCTGTATCCACCTGTTTGCCATCAATAGTATAGCTGTACGTAGTGGATTTCTTTTCCTATGTATGAGCAATATGTTATATTTATTTGCGTTCAGGGTCAACTGCCAGTCTGCACCATTCATAAATTCTCTGCAGGTCGCTCTGCAAGTACTTCCTTCGGATAGCATTAAAGAGCATCCGACGCTCTCATACTGATCGAAACAGGGGGAGTCCGTTGGTTGCTCTGTTGTTCATCCTGATCGCGTCCTCAGTCAGACTCCCTCGAGACTTCACTGTGTGCGATCGTTCGGGAATTGAAGTAGATCAGGCGTGCTTAGCGCTAAATTCCACTCTCTAAAACACTTGTACCCAGCAGATACAGTAGTCCAAAATATCCAGGATTCCCTAATTCAGCTACAACCACTGGGGAAGGAGTTGTGTTTCTGACGGCTACCATTGCACAATAGGTATCGCGGGGAACGAAATAGCGGATATAGCAGCGAAGGAGACGTGTAGCAATCCTCCGTTATATCACTGTGCCATCCCCTGCAAGCTATTATTGCTGTTAAAGTAGAGAATCGTGCCTCGATAGGAAGCAGAGTGGCTGGAAGTGACTGACAAGAAGCTGTGTAGTAATGTCCATTACGCGGCCGTCGATTACCCCCTTTCGGCCATAAAGACGGAATGAGATTCTGCTTAGTCGTCTTTGTATAGACCACGGTCTTCTGAGGCACAACTTCTTGGTACAGCGAGAGGATCATCCAATGTGTGGAGCTTATGGCGTACAGATAACTGTGACACATTTTACTCGACTGTGTTTTAAGAGACATTGAAACATACATGATCAGAGTTTTAAGTTTCGAGATGTGCCCAACTTGTTTACAAAAAAAAATTAGGGAGATGTTCTTAATATGTTAAGTCACTGGCTAACTCTGTTTCCTGTAAGTGGTCAGACAGCCCCATTTCTCTGTACTTTCCTTTCACCTCTTCTGTGGTCTTACTTTTCTAATCCCAGGAAAATCACCTTCAGCCTTCTCCGTTGTATTAAGGCACGGTTAAATATAAATTAATAGCATTTCTGAAGCTTGTCACTAAACTTAGAACACCACCAGGTATACTCCGTCTCAACGTCCGAATGCAGTAGGCCCTACACTTGGGAGTGCCTCCAATGACAGCTGTTTACAACTGGACATTGTCTTCTTGTTGAATAAGTTGGCACTCTTGAATCGACGCAGGTAACAGTCTTTGCAAACGAACGTTCAAATTGCTGTTGATGTATTTCCTTATTCAAAACAGATTTGTACTCATTTACGTCACTGTAAAGTGCGTCAGTTGCTTGTGCCAAGGAGAGTACGGTCACACAAAAAGGACGAAATTACGACCTGCGTCATGAGGTAGGTAATAATACGCATTTCAAATACACGTAAACAACTTTTTTGACTAGGAACGGGTTGTGATAAAAACAGAATACCACTGGCGGTTTGAGCATATGATTTCAATAACACCGCTTTAAAAGACGACCTCGATGCTGTTAGCCATAAAGCAAGCCAGCGCAACCAACCCACTGCCAGCTTCAGTTCTGGAGGGTCTTCAATATTTCGTTAAGACCTGTTACCAGGAAAATCTTCCCAGCTCTTCCTTGTGAAGTAGTTCTTCCTATGTACACAGAGAGATTTTAACAGTACTGATCTTTATCGGGATATGTTCGAAATGCGATTGGCGTTAACCGTGTATTAAGTTCATCCCCAAAAAATCTAGTCCCCTTCTAAAAACGACGGACGAGGTCTCTTGCTACATATTAGAACCTCGATACGCCAGTAAGATGGAAAAGCGGTCTGAGATGGCTTAGTGTGTAGTTATTTCATATTCGTTTGTGGACGACTACATTTTTTTTCTTGGGGGAGGGAGAAATTGATAGCTTAACAGTTCTTCAGAGGTCGTACTGCACTATAAGGTGCCACAACTGGTACATCTGAGGAAGGTTACAGGCCCCTCAGTGCTCCGGCTTACAAAGTGCTGCATCAAAAGAATTCACCAGCTACTGCATCTGACAAATGCGGTAACGACTACTGCGAAGGTATCAAATTTATTCTTCTCTACTGTACCCATCTACATATTAAATAAGAACAGCAGCTCCTGTGTATCCAACGCCAATCTTTACTCCCTGTTGTCACTCGACTATTAGTGAAAGTTTTTGAAGGCCGTCCACATATAACGAGGATTCTATGTAGGGATCAGAGATTTTAATATAATAGTGTTAACGTGAGGGGTTTTGATGTTATTTTTATGCCGGTAACAAGACGTAGCTGACATTGTTCGTTGAAGCCTTTAGGTTCTTTCGTGTTTTTCTATGGAACCATGTGAACTAAAACTAATCGCTCATGCAACAAGTTAAGACGTAATTCACAAAATGCTGATTAAGATCTTTAAAATGCCACACACGTTTCTGTATGATAGATTCCTTCTTTGCATGTGGGTACTTGTAAGGAAAGTTCTATGTAATTCCCTGACAAAAAATTTCGATTTAACTTCTCCCATTTCCCACACAGTGGTTAATATTTTGCTCAATCCTGATGCCTCAGACAGGCATTTCACTCTGCAAAGAACAACTCTAAAATGTAGCAAACTAACAGTTTCACTTCAAAGAACAGATAGTTGACTGTTAAACGGAAACCGACATTCACGTGTTGTGAAGCATCTGAGAAAAAGAACAAAGATGCAGCATTATGTACGCCACAGTAAAAGCCAACGACAAAAATGAGTCTTGCCTAACATCAAACGGATCAGGGTTTCCAGTCATGTGCATGCAACCTGAAGGCTCACTGCTTGCTGCAGTACCACCATTATGTTGAAAACTACTGATCGCATGTTCCCATGCGTCACAATACTTCCACTCTGATGCCTGGCCAGGACAGAAGACTGGAGACGTGTGTCTCGTGTCTGACTGCGTGAGGGAACAACGTAACAATGAGCGTCTAGGGCTATTGACTCGGTCTGTGAGCTGTGAATCAGCAAGTGACCTACAGGAGCGTCGCTGCATGAAGTATGAGTAGTTCTCGCTACGAAAGAGCCGCCTTGTAACTTACTTCGCTCCTAGTATTCTCTTAACTAAATTCCTTTAACTGTTTTCCACATAGATTCCCCGGCTGACAAATGATATTCACAGATGTACAGGACTTCTTTTTTACTCGGCTGCAATCCTGGTACACACAGAAATCCCCACAATACAATACCATAGCACTCCACTAGGTAGGCCAAAACAAAATGTTGTAGCCCAGTGATAGACATGTACCCATGAGACATGTACCCATGAGACATGTACCCATGAGACATGTACCCATGAGACATGTACCCATGAGACATGTACCCATGAGACATGTACCCATGAGACATGTACCCATGAGACATGTACCCATGAGACATGTACCCATGAGACATGTACCCATGAGACATGTACCCATGAGACATGTACCCATGAGACATGTACCCATGAGACATGTACCCATGAGACATGTACCCATGAGACATGTACCCATGAGACATGTACCCATGAGACATGTACCCATGAGACATGTACCCATGAGACATGTACCCATGAGACATGTACCCATGAGACATGTACCCATGAGACATGTACCCATGAGACATGTACCCATGAGACATGTACCCATGAGACATGTACCCATGAGACATGTACCCATGAGACATGTACCCATGAGACATGTACCCACAAACAAAAAAGGTGTCATTTTTTTCGACGTTATTATAAACTTCGACCACCCCTCGTACACATATACACCGCAAGCCATTCTATAGTCCACGTAGGAGGGAATTTCATATCTGAATTACCCTTTGCAGTCCATTAAATTCGCATATGGAGAGGGAAATGTCATTTTATGTCCATATTCGCTTCTTGTTCTCTCTTGATCTCATGATCCTTACACGATAGAGCCCATAGAACCATTAGTTTAATTAAAGGGCAGTCAATCACGGAGGTTCAGAGTAGATTATAATTATAGTATCACAGCAAAACTTGGTAGATACGCTGAGTTACTGTGGAGAAAATTTATGCTGGAAAAATTAGTTCTAATTTTGCCACCATGAGCAAATCTGGCACGTGGATGCAAGACAATCGTACGGAAATGTTTCCATATGAAATGAAATTCCAGTGGGACGTGGGCGGGAAAAGTGAAACGAATGAGAAAAGTGTAATGCAGATTTTATTGTTAAGCATCTTGTAAGAAACCAGTTACTCTCACACATTTGCCCTCTTCGCCAAGTCCTCTGTGTGTGTTCTCTTCAAAGAGGAACGAACCAAGAAGAAAGGTGCTCGTGAATCTACACCACAGAGTTGCCGCGGGTGCAGTGGCTCTCCGTACTCAACACATCGTTTAGCAGTACCCCGAATTGGGCAATTTTGTGTATTCACTGCACCCTGTAGTGTAAAATGTGCCTAGTCACTCCATAGAATATTCTCTGGCCGAAGAGCAAATGGGGGCTCGGCTACTACTTGCTCCAGGGTCGGATGATCGAGCGACTCGTCCATTCTGGGGATTTCTGCCTTATGAACGCGGGTCAGATGACTCACTTTTCCATAGCTACAGTCTCTTTCAGGTATTGACCTTTGTTTTGGTTCCCCAGCTATTGCAGACTCAGTTCAGTGGGAAGTGGCTCCCGATTTACATTCTAGTGACCTCTTCCCAGTGTGGACCCATCTGCCGACTAGGACGGTGACCATCAGGAGACCACGCAGGTTAATGATATCAACGGAAAATTGGTCACAGTACAGTGGACGGGTTATTTTTGAACAAAAGGATTGGGCACAGGAGGCGGTGGCCCTATCACTCATCAGATCCAAAGGGCTGCCGCAGAGTCCATCCACAGGTCTAGTAACCACCTCCGACGATGGCCTGTACCTTGGTGGAATGGCTACCGTCGATTGGCCATGAGGGCCAGGCGGACACCTCTGCGGAACTTCAGTGTCCAACTAGAGACAATCTTCATGCCTTCAGGTCTGCAAGAGCACATTCAAGGCGAGTGATCAAAAAACGGAAGAGGTCTTCCGGCAGGGAATTCATGACTTCCATTAATCGATCCACTTCCGCTGTGCACGTTTGGGAAACACTAAGAAGGATTTCAGGCAACAGAACCGGCATCCCCTTACGGTCTTGTCAAATAATGGGGTCTTCGTCTGGCTGCTCGAGTCTCGAGGTCACCCGAGCCGCTTTCAGAGCGGTTTCAGGCATTACCGTTCCACTCTTGACAACTTAATTTTACAGGAGACGGCGATACAGGAGTCCTCCTTACCCCAGAAGCATTTAGTTCTTGTGTTTTTTGGCCTCGAAAAAGTATATGACAGTACTTGGAGGTACAACATCCTTCGCCAACTTAATGAACGGTAACTACGTGGACGCCTGCCGCTTCTGATTCAATCCTTTCTCGAGAACCGGCGTTTTCGTTACCGCATTGGCGATGCCATGCCTGATTGCTTTGTTAAAGAGAATGGTGCGCCCCAGGGCAGTGTCCTCAGTGTTACATTGTTTGCCATCGCTAGTAATGGCATTTCCTCCGCAGTCAGGAGCCCTGTTAAATTCTCTTTGTTTGTGGATGACTTTGCAATCTTCTACTTTTCCTCTGATCTTAAGACAACGAGGAGGCAGCTACAGTTGACAATTGGGAGGCTGGAAACGTGGGTCCAGACAACTGGTTTTCGGTTCTTACCTAAGATTGTGTCAATTTTAATCGTGCTCGTCGGAGTTTTAACCAACCAGAGCTTCCAATGGGGGACCGTATATTATGTTTCCAAGACACTGTGCGCTTTTTGTGTTTATTATTTGACTAAAAATTAACATGGCTCCCACACCTGAAAGACCTACGAACAAAGGGCTTCCGGTTGTTGAACATTTTTACAAGCCTTGGCGGAAAAACATAGGGAGCTGACAGGTCCCGCCTCCTGCAGCTTAGACTATGGCACCGTGGTCTACGGATCAGCCTATCCTTCCTGCCTCCGGATGTTAGATGCTGCCCACCATGAGGGCGTTCGGATATCGACTGGAATCTTTCGGACCAGCCCAGTTCAGAGTCCGTGTGCAGAGGCAGGTGAACAACCCTTCTTGATTCGGTGACGTAACCTTCTGGCTCGACAGGCGCTGAAAATCTCAGCGTCACCTCAGTCATTTGCATTTAGTTCAGTAATCCAACCCATTTTCGAACTACTGTTCAGGAATCGGCCCCAAGCGACCCAGCCATTTGGTATACGTGCCACAGACTAAAAGATCTGGCTCTCTCGGGCATGAAAATACACACCCAGGTATGCAACGCCTTGGTGTCTTCAGAGGCCCAAAGTGACTTTAAGTTTGACACTATACACGAAAAGTTGTACTCCAGATTTGCTTTTTACAACTATGTTTTGGTCTGTTTTAAGTACGTGCCTTACTTTTATAGTTATTATCTTGATTATTAAATTTATTGTATTTTTTGTTTATTTGATTATTTAATAAGAATAATTTTGTTGAATTTTGTCTTAGTATATTTTGTAGAATTGATTTTTTAGAGCAGATAGATCGCAGCAGTGGAATGCTCTCGGTTGTTCTGCCGTTTTCCCTCATACGGTTTTTTAAGTGCGTCTTCCAGAACAATTTACAAATTATGATGCGGAGTTATATGGCACTCTGATGGCACTGGAGAGGGTTCACAGAAATCACCGTACGAGTTTTCTTGTGTGTTCCGACTCTCATGGTGGGCTGCAGGCACTTCATCAAATGTATCCGGTAGACCCGCTGATTCAGCTCATCCATGACGCCTTACAGTAGCTCCAACACCGTGGGAAGGAGGTGATCTCTTGCTGGGTACTTGGTCACATTGGGATACAGGGGAACGACATAGCTGACAAAGATGCCAAGGAAGCATGTTGGGATGGTGCTGTCCGCCAATGTCCCATCCCGTTGCACGTCATTACCTCATTTTCTCACAGATGCATCATGCTTCAGTGGGAGCCTGCATGGTTGCAGGTGACATACAACAAACTGCGGTTCTCAAATCGACCACAATGGCTTGGCGGACTTCATGTCAGCCTCGGCGCTGGAAGGAAGTTTTGCCTACCACATTGCGCATCGGGCATAGCTCTTTCACACATTGCTTCCTCCTCCGCCGCGAAGATCCACGACTTTGTGAAGTCTGTGGCGTGCCGCTTTCCGTTCAGCATATTGTGGCTACGTTTGTCCTGTATACTGATATTAGGTCAGCCCTCGATCTCGCTGGAGATCCGCCCACCATCCTCGCAGATACCGATACCAGTGTTTCAAGAGTGACGAAATTTTGTGATCGATCAGGCATCATCCCTAAACTGGTTGGGAAGGGCGGCAGACCTTAATACGTTATAAACTGGTCCGCATGCAACAGCCTTCGTTCCCACCCATGAGATTTGCATGTCGACGTTTCGTCAGGGTGGTGATAACCATGATGTCGAGCGCCTCCCCTCCACACAAATCATCATCCATTGTCAATTTAAAGCAACAGCAACCACGTCAGTAACTTCGATTTCGATAAGACACCTTACTACTCCACGCATCACACCAAGCTGATTTGTTCTCAAATTTCATTTCATGACATCGGACCTCTCCTCAAACCCTCCAGTCAGTTCAACTCTGTAATAGCTGCAATTAACATAAAACTGTTTTAAGAACAGTGCACGATCTCTTATCGATAGTTACAAATTTCAATCACATTATGGCTTGTCGAATTACAGCGTAGATATAACGTTATACAACGTACACCGCCAGATAGACACCCGATGGCCAAAATCGTAAATTTTTTTTTTCCAGCGTAAATCGTTCCGCATTAACGAATTAGCATATCTACAAAGTTTAGTTGCCGTACCATAAACCGGACTTAATTGAATAGCTGCAGTTCAGTTGTAACCACCTGGTGCATATGCTCTAGATTTACCGAAAGATTTTCGATTTTATTTCACTTGATCCCAATTAAGCTTCATGCTCCTCCAGTGCTTTGCTACCGGATGTATCTGCCGTTTGCACGGACTATGTTCGCCTTCCGCGGTCTTCGCAGTGTGTCTGACTTCATTTGGTGTTACGCATTCTTGATGACACAGAATATAGTAGTAGTAAGTAGTAAGTAAGTGGTCTCACTATTGTCTTGTCCGCCGTTTCCTATATATTTGCATCATATTTATCCAGACCCCTCTCAACAGATAGAGCCTCCATTCAATTTCTCTACTCATCGGTTACAGGAATACTGAAACCATGCAATAGGATGCAAAAACCAAAAAGTAGCAAGTCGTTACAGATTTGTTTCACTGTTCATGTCATAAAGGCTACAGCTGTAGTGCTGAAATAATGTGTGGTAAACGTATCTCTGGCCAAGTCGTGAAAATTATCTCCATTGACAACGTATACAGCCATAGGAACATAAACATTCTTCCAGTAGGTCGTCGCTAATTTTAGAAAGCCTAGTGGCATGCGTACTGACAGTATGGTGCCCCCTGAACAAAATTCGTGTAAGTGAAGAAAACTGTTTGCGTGTGGATGTGCGTTCTCGAGAATAACGGCTAATAACGTTCTCGAGAATAACGGCTAATAAGTTTCCTTTAATTTACGTCTATGATCACAATGTTTTTTGTTTAATAGATTACCGGTTTCGGTCTTTAATGACCATCAGATCTGTTTCATAAAAACAGTCCTTTTTATGAAACAGATCTGATGGTCATTAAAGACCGAAACCGGTAATCTATTAAACAAAAAGATTGCGACCATAGACTTAAAGGAAACTTATTACATATACGGGTCACTGCGTTTTTTCGCGATGATGTCGCAGCTTGTGAAAATAATGGCTAAGTTGTTACATCTCTGAATTGAACTCTGAGCTCCTTGACGTTGGGTCAATAAAACAGAGATCCAATAAGAGTAAGAAATAAATCAGATTTATTAAGATACATAACCAGGAAAATGTGGTAAAATTATCCCAGTGATACTGTTTAATAGGTAATTTTCACTAAAACAGTCATCACCCGATTCTTATCTAAAAAAAAAAACAAATTGAGTCATTCTTGACCTAATATTTTTTGCTTAGAATCATCTTCTCACAGCGTAATGGATGGCTAATGTTTCCAGCTGTTTCTGAGACTCATCTTTCAGTACTCTTCATACTCAGTTCAGATATGTCAAGAAGTCTATTAAATTCACTCTAAGACGAGGACGCACCACGAAGGAGTTATCCGAATGGGTCGGAAATCGGTGGATGTGATCTACATACAAAGACAAATTATTACAATTTCAGGAGTAATGGATGACTTATTCAAAACAAAGAGCTTCAGAAATGCAGTCAGTAAGTAACGCAATGGTCCCCCTCTGGCCTTTGGGCAAGCATTTGCTCGGCTTGGCATTAAATTACAGACTTGTTACAAGTCGTCCTTAGGGATATCGCGCCGAATTCTGTCCAACTGGCGCATTACGTCGTCAAAATTCCGAGATAGCTGGAGAGCCCTGTCCATAATTCTACAAACTTTATTATTTGGCGAGGGATCCGGTGACGTTGCTGGCTAAGGTACGGTTTGGCCAGCACAAAGACAGGCAGTAGAAACGCCCGCTCTGGGTGAGCGGGATTTATCTTTCTGAAATTTAAGCCCAGGATAGCTTGCTGTGAAAAGCTGTGCTATAAGAGTGCCGCAGATGACAACCAAAGGGATCTTGCTTTTTTTTTTTTTTTTTTTTTTTTTTTTTTTTTTGTCATCAGTCTGATTGGTTTGATGCGGCCCGCCACGAATTCCTTTCCTGTGCTAACCTCTTCATCTCAGAGTAGCACTTGCAACCTACGTCCTCAATTATTTGCTTGACGTATTCTAATCTCTGTCTTCCTCTACAGTTTTTGCCCTCTACAGCTCCCTCTAGTACCATGGAAGTCATTCCCTCATGTCTTAGCAGCTGTCCTATCATCCTGTCCCTTCTCCTTATCAGTCTTTTCCACATATTCCATTCCTCTCCGATTCTGCGTAGAACCTCCTCATTCCTTACCTTATCAGTCCACCTAATTTTCAACATTCGTCTATAGCACCACTTCTCAAATGCTTCGATTCTCTTCTGTTCCGGTTTTCCCACAGTCCATGTTTCACTACCATACAATGCTGTACTCCAGACGTACATCCTCAGAAATTTCTTCCTCAAATTAAGGCCGGTATTTGATATTAGTAGACCTCTCTTGGCCAGAAATGCCTTTTTTTGCCATAGCGAGTCTGCTTTTGATGTCCTCCTTGCTCGGTCCGTCATTGGTTATTTTACTGCCTGGGTAGCAGAATTCCTTGACATCATTGACTTCGTGACCATCAATCCTGATAAGTTTCTCGCTGTTCTCATTTCTACTACTTCTCATTACCTTCGTGTTTCTCCGATTTACTCTCAAACCATACTGTGTACTCATTAGACTGTTCATTCCGTTCAGCAGATCATTTAATTCTTCTTCACTTTCACTCAGGATAGCAATGTCATCAGCGAATCGTATCATTGTTATTTGTGACGCGTTTTGTACTGTGGCTTCACTTACGTCACACATCAGTCAAACTACAGTGAATTGTATTTTAAATCCACTCCTGAACCTTTCGTTTGTTTCTATCATTGCTTCCTCGATGTACAGATTGAAGAGTAGGGGCGAAAGGCTACAGCCTTGTCTTACACCCTTCTTAATACGAGCACTTCGTTCTTGATCGTCCACTCTTATTATTCCCTCTTGGTTGTTGTACATATTGTATATGACCCGTCTCTCCCTATAGCTTACCCCTACTTTTTTCAGAATCTCGAAGAGCTTGCACCATTTTATATTGTCGAACGCTTTTTCCAGGTCGACAAATCCTGTGAAAGTGTCTTGATTTTTCTTTAGCCTTGCTTCCATTATTAGCCGTATCGTCGGAATTGCCCCTCTCGGCCCTTCACTTTTCCTAAAGCCAAACTGATCGTCACCTAACAATTTCTCAATTTTCTTTTCCATTCTTCTGTATATTATTCTTGTAAGCAGCTTCGATGCATGAGCTGTTAAGCTGATTGTGCAGCAATTCTCGCACTTGTCAGCTCTTGCCGTCTTCGGAATTCTGTGGATGATGACTTTTCCGAAAGTCAGATGATATGTTGCCAGACTCATATATTCTACACACCAACGTGAATAGTCGTTTTGTTGCCACTTCCCCCAATGATTTTAGAAATTCTGATGGAATGTTATCTATCCCTTCTGCCTTATTTGACGGTAAGTCCTCCAAAGCTCTTTTAAATTCCGATTCTAATACTGGATCCCCTATCTCTTCTAAATCGACTCCTGTTTCTTCTTCTATCACATCAAATTTTCACCCTCATAGAGGCTTTCAATGTATTCTTTCCACCTACCTGCTCTCTCCTCTGCATTTAAAAGTGGAATTCCCGTTGCACTCTCAATGTTACCACCGTTGCTTTTAATGTCACCAAAGGTTGTTTTGACTTTCCTGTATGCTGAGACTGTCCTTCCGACAATCTTACCTTTTTCGATGTCTTCACATTTTTCCTGCAGCCATTTCGTCTTAGCTTCCCTGCACTTCCTATTTATTTCATTCCTCAGCGACTTGTTTTTCTGTATTCCTGATTTTCCCGGAACGTGTTTGTACTTCCTCCTTTCATCTTGCTACGAAAAGAAATAGCATTGATGGTTGTCGGGCGGTATGGCGGGCGGCAGACTGGTATCCCACCGCTGTCCAGGACGTCTCCAGACACGTCTTCGGCCCGGAATATCAATGACTAGAGTGGAATCGTTTGCAGTGATAAGTCGCAATAACAAGCGAAGACGTTTCTATAGAGGCCTTGGATAGTGGTGGGACGTCGACCTGTCGCCCGCTGTTGTACAGCCCGGTAACCAGAAGTGGTGGTCTGGGGTGCGATTTCTTTTCTCGTAGCAAAACTCCTCTGTTTGACATCAGCGGCACCATTACAGCATAGTGCTACGTCGACGATATTGTACGGCCTGTTTGGTTACTCTTCGTGGCAAAGGATCCTGAGCCTACATTTCAGCAAGACAATTCCCGCGCACACACGGTGAGAGTTTCTACTGCTTGTGTTCCTGCTCCTCAAACACAGCCTTGCCCAGCAGAGGCGCCTGATCTCTTCGCAACTGACAACTTTCAGAATATTATGGACAGGGCCCTCCAACCATCTCCGCATTTTAACGATCTAACGCGCCAGTCTCACACAATTAGGCACAATCTCTCTCAGGAGAACATCAAAGATACCAAGAAGTAACAAGCCGAATAACTGCTTTCGCAAAAACCAGAGGTGGGCCATCGCTCCACTGACGTAATCAGTTCGTGAAGCTCTTTCTCTTGAATAAACCATCCATTTTTTTCTGAAACTGTAATCATTTGTTGTCTGTACAGGTGCATCACATCTACAGATTATCATCCCATTCGGATAATTGTCATGGTGCATCGTGATTTTTTTTCCTTTGATTTTCTTTCTCCTCTTAGGATGTACACTTACAATCCTCTCTGCCTGTATATGCATTTCTTTGTATCCAAATAAAAATATGTTCACAGTGTAGTGCTTCGTGTTATACGTTGCGTAGCTTACCGACAATGCATCTCTGTGTACCGCATAATTTCCCGATATTACTTTGAAATTATATCCTCTCGATAAAAGATCATGTGATTCATCAAATACAAAATACCTGCATGTTGCTTAGCATCGGTGTACCCACCTAAACTCTAAAGCCGCAGCACGAGAACCAGCCTCGTTCGTTAATGCTTCTTCGAGGTGAACGTCTTTATAAATAATTCTGTACTCTCCACTGTAAGCAAAACTCCTGACGACGACAACAAAACAAATGTAAGTATTACCTTGCATATTTTATTCTGATTTTCTTCACTGTAGTTTGACTGATGTGTGACTTAAGTGAAGCCACAGTACAAAACGCGTCACAAATAACAAACACTTCAGAAACTCTGTTTTCGCGTTTTGCGTCTTTGTTTTTAAATAGGAGTGGAGAGCTGATAACGAAAACATTGCCTGAAATAAAATTATTTTAGAAATTAGAATGAAATCAGTACCTTCGGCTGCTGACCGGCGTTGATACATATCAAGGAGACAGGTGAAAATGTGTGCCCCGACCGGGACTCGAACCCGGGATCCCCTGCTTACATGGCAGAGGCTCTATCCCTCTATTTTTTAAATTTAATTTTTGTTCGCTTTCGTTCGTTGCATCTGCTCGGAGCGGATGTCGGAAAACACCCGTTTAAGTTCGTTGTTGATCGATTGACTCAGTTTATTACAGACGGCAGCTAACCCTCTGACTACACACGCTGAGCTACCGTGCCGGCATCCATCCGAATCACCGCGGGCACAGAGGATAATGCGACTGCAGGGCCATAGCCCGTGCACGCCCCCTGTGAGACCTACATTCTCACCTTATATGTCCACACACTACATTCGTAGCACCCCTACCCAACACACTCATTACGCGTGGAAGATATTCTTACCGAGTCCCGTAAGAGTTCGGGTAGTATGTGTGCATGTTTTTCGTTTGCCTTTCTCTACCCACTGTGTAATGTATGTAGTTTTGTAACTGCAAGACGTACTTCGTGAATACTACAGGACAGCTCCTCATGTCGTGCATGTGGACTGATGTAAAACAAAGACTTGTAGTATGTGTCGGTCCCTTAGGCAACTCTACATCAATAAGATGAAATATGTTGTTATAAATTTTGACACAATGTACCATTAATGATTCATGCTCACTATGTGAAAATAGTTTGTCCGTCAATTTCAAAAACACCAAAAGAGAAAATTCGGATCTTCAGGTTTAAGGCACTGGGAGATAGCATCCGGCGGTGTAAGTATAAAAGGAGTGAATTACCGGTGGATTTAGATGTTAATTCATTTCTGCAATATAAAAAGCACACAACTCTGCCTTTTTAGGAGGCTGCGTATAACAAAAATGACTGAACACATGAGATGCATTTGAGTTCAAAGAATTCCACAGTAAACGCTCAATATTCTCAGGAGAGGCTTCTAAGAATGCTAAGTTAGAATCTTCTCTTAAGAATTTTGAGTGTGCTGTGTTAGAGGTGTGTTTACTGAAGAGAAGCCAGTGCACTGTTCACTGAGTACAGAGAAAGTTCAGAGTTGTAAACGATTTAACTCAGCGAGAGTGCTGCCGTATTGAATCAAAGACAACAGTCGCAACAATAGTATATGCCTGGTATTTTTATGTTCTAGTTCGCAGTACGGAACTTCAGCTTTCAGTTGCAATGAAAATGTAAGTTACTGTAAAGTAAGATTAAGATGGGTTGCCTGTTGAAAATGAATAGGTGTTCCAGTATTTCACACTCAAAAGTATAAAAGTATTAGTGTAGCAGAGAAATGTACGTTTTTTTAAATAAAAAAAATAGTTCAGTTTTTCAGACTATTGAGGGGAAAGGGGGAGTAAGCGTTTACAATATGCGACTTCCAACACGTCATATCTATAAACTTTAGAAGCTAAAAATGTCCAAGAAATATGAAATTCGAAAATAAATTATCCACTCATCGAACACAGCAATTCACAATTAGACAACATATCTCGCTGGTACATTAACTATTGATACTAATCTAACATGGGCTTTGCGTCTGCTTCTTGTTCGTTAATTTTGCTTGGGTTTAATCACTTGTTCATAACTTTACCGGTTCTGAAAGACTGAGATTTTAGGATTTTTTCAATGAACTCAATTTTTTCAATGAATACAGCTTTTTATAAAAAAAACGCACATCGGGCTCTGACAATGGTAGGTGTACAGCTCAAAACAGTCGATGAACGAGCAAGCCTATCGTGATTAATGGCACGGAGGATCAGCTTGTACTAACCTGAGTAGAATTCAAGTAAAGTTCAGTAGCAGAGTAAAAATGCTGATCCACGCAACTAAACTTTTCCACGCGTAGCGCGTTCGCGTGGCATTGCTAATGTATTTGCGCTGCAGTCGTGTTTGTCCGGTACTGGCAGTGAATAAAAGTAACTCTGATCAAATGGCTGTGACGTTAGTGTGTGACAGGTGAGCTATTGGTACATAAAATTTCTCCACTCGCAGTAGTGAAACGTGTTTACGCCATTGGCCAAGCTTTCAGACAAAAGAAGGTATTCGAACATCAGGCAGCGTCCTCCACGGGAAAGTACAGTCAGAGACGACTGATAAATCACGTTTTAAAGTCGTGGCTGAGGTAGCCTCTATGCATTTTTTCATCCTGGGAACTACACCTAGCGACATGGCGCAGTAGTAAGACATTGGATTTGTTTGCGGAAAGGCTTCGACCATCCATAATTTGATTTTCCGTGGTTTTCTTACACAGCTGAAGGCAAATGCCTCGATGGGTTCTTTGACGTCGTTTTCCACTGTGATGTTTCCTCAATTCTATTTTGTGCTTCATGTTCAACGACGGCGTCGTCGACGGAACATCAAACCAAAGTTTCCATCCTTTTTGCACTCCATGGTAATGTCCGAATCCATTTTGCAGAAAAAGTTGCAAATGGGGCAGATCAAATGCAGCAGTGGAAAGTTCACTGGTAATTCGGGCACCTGTGACGTGCACATTCAGTTTTTCAGCACGGGGTCGCGATTCCCCGGTGAGCACTCACGTGGCACGACACAGGCACAGGCCAGTGCAGCAGTTCTTCTGAATGCATGCCGTAATCGTCTTCCTCGGCTCCAGCAGTCACCCTTGCTCTCTACCCTTCACGTCAGACTCCAAACCACGCTTACAGGCCTGAGCGGATTAGATAAATGCTACCCTTGCGTCATCCGCGAGTCCCTTAGCTGTATCCGCAGCCGCATCGGCGAACCTTCGATCTGCATCCGCGGATATTAAAGTTACGTAAAGCAGTCTAAAATAAGCGGCACGCAGCAGTTCTGTCGGTAGAACTGCGCCTCTCCTGAATTTTCACCTGCTAGAGTCCACTTAGCTGTGACCGTCTTCACATACTGGATGATTATAACTAAAGCTCAGCTACTCACAGAAGTCTAGTGTGAGCTGTATTTATCGTATGGAAGCGAAACGCAGTAGATAGCCTAATGCGTTAATGCAGAACCGATTTACCCTGAAAAAAAATAGTTCCAATTGTGGTCACAAAGTCCACATCTGGCGCTGTACACAAAGACGTTATGACAGCCACGCTGTCATTTGACGAGCCGTAACGTGAGTGAACTGTAAGGCTATCGAGAAGAGAGACGTTGCCCTTTTAGAGCAACTTATTTATGTAAATGGCAGAAAACAGTCTGTACAGAGAACGTATCGTAGAGTGAAAGATCTTGGTGATTTCTCAGATTCCAGCGGAACTACTGCGAGCAATTGTTAACATCGTTTAATGGACATCTCATCGACGTTACTGGTGCTCCTATTAAACAAATTTTGTGAGTAGTGGTCAATAATACAATCAGCATTATGCCTTTCTCACTTTACATTTCCTTAGCACGTGCCATTCCTAATACATTACGAATGGAAACATTTCTGTACATCGTCTTCGCGTTCGCAGCGCCAGTTTTGCACCTGGTGGCCAAAAATGCAACTACTTCTTCGGAATAAATCTGTTTGGTATTAAAGCATTAGTATATCCACCAAGTTGACAGCCATACGGAACCCCCCAGGGGGTCCACAACTCTTTTGTGGATACATCCGTAGCGAGCACTGGACCCCGAGCTAATGTGGCCCTTCCTTTCCGGGCTGCATACCTTCCTTTTCCGCATCCTTCCCTATCCCCCATCTTCGACCCCCCCTCCCCTCACCTCTGGCTCTTTGCTTCCCTTCTCCCCCTCTGGGAGTATGGTTTGTGCCTACGTCCGGAGACGGACGCTAGTAAATGTAAAGCATCCTTCGCCTTCTCTGCTTGTATGTCTTCATCCTTCCTTTGTCCTTCTCTTTTCCTTACCTCTTCTCTTTACCCTTTTCTCTGCTGCAGCATTTGAGACCTCTCTTCTTTCCTTTCCCTGTCTTTGTTTTTCCCTTCCCTTTTCTCTTTCTTGCTCCCTGTGCATGTCTGAAGGCCAACCCACGCATTTTTGTGCGTAGCCGGTGCCGGGGTAACGCGTAATTCCCCGCCCCGGGTAGACAGGTAGGACACGTACGTACCCCCTGGTAATGGCCAGGCCCAGGGAGGGATGATTACCAGAGCTGATACCTTCCGAAAGTGCCGATTGGTCCCTCCGTCCGTTTGTCGGGAGGTGTGACCTGAGGTGTGAACAATCACCTAAGGCGGGAGTGCCCTCAGAGAGGGCCCCCACAAGGGAGGGGCGCGCCATCGGAGACGCCGGTAATCATGGGGGATTCTTCCGCAATGGTTTCCTCACCTTCCACTATGTCTGCTCATAAGCGTAAGTTCACGGAGTCTCAGCCACAGACAGTTCTTCCATCGTTGCCACAGTTCCTTGTTGTTTCTCGGTCTGACGAAGGTCACGACTTCTCCACGTTCAACCCTTTCATTATTCAGAAAGGTGTCGACGCAATTGCAGGTCCTGTAAAGTCTTGTT
Organism: Schistocerca nitens; assembly: GCF_023898315.1. NCBI lineage: Eukaryota > Metazoa > Arthropoda > Insecta > Orthoptera > Acrididae > Schistocerca > Schistocerca nitens. The sequence continues at coordinate 195,710,562 of NC_064622.1, read as the reverse complement.
CCAGATTACGGAATGGCACCCTGTTGTTAGAAACAATGCCCACCAGGCACAAAAATTGCTGCGTACTTCACTGCTCCACACCTTCTCTGTCCGGGTTGAAGTGCACCGCACTTCCAATTCCTCACGTGGAGTCGTTTATACACGCTCCCTCGATGGATTGTCTGACGAAGAAATTCAGCACTACCTGTCTGACCAGGGCGTAACGGCTGTTCATATAGTTATGAAAAGGGTTGATACGAACATCATTCCAACCCGCACTCTCTTCTTGACATTTGACAAAGTTCAACTACCATCGAAAATCAAAGCAGGCTATGAGATAATTTCCGTTCGCCCTTACGTCCCAAACCCTACGCGTTGCTATCGGTGTCAGCGGTTCAGTCACACCAGCCAGTCCTGCTCCAATCCAGCCAAATGTTACGTGTGGCAAGGATGCCCATGAGGGTGCTTGTCCACCTCCATCCCCTCGCTGCATCAACTGTATGGGTGACCACGCTGCTTCCTCTCGAGATTGCCCCATTTTTAAATACGAAAAGCTCATCCAGGAAATCAGAGTGAACGAAAAGGTATCGACCTTTGCTGCCCGAAAATTATTCGCCAGTCGACAGCCCACCGTGCCTCAGACAGGAAAATACAGCACTGTCCTTGCTTCTCCTCGGCCAACAAAGGAGGCGGCCACGCAGACTTGCGACCTCACCTTTAGTGCCACAGTCGTCAGATCGGCCAGCACAAAGATCGCCAGTTCAACTTCATCACTTTCGTCTGCTCACTCAATGGCTCACCCTTCATCAGGTTCTGCTAAATCTCGAGCCCAAAAGTCAGACACCAAGACTTCGAAAAAAAAGCATACTCGTCAAGATTTTTTATGTACCCCAACTTCACAACCATCGGTTCATCCTTCTTCTAAACATCATATTTCGAAGGAGGCTACAAAGAAACCCACTTCCTCTCCTTCTCCGCCAAGGCGTGTCCCATCTACAGCACCACCTGGCGGAAATCGCCCTCGGCCGTCTTCTGTGTCACCGAGGCGCACTGCTGGCGGCCGATCAACCGGCCGATCGCTGGTGGCAGGAGCTGCTCCTGAACAACCTATGGATCAGGATCTTCTGCCTTCGGCTGATTGCCATTCCATGCTGTCGGTCGCAAGCTCTGAGCAGTCGTTGACGGTAACCTTGGTCACAATCCTCCATTTTCTGTTCACCCTATGTCGATTATCCACTGGAATATCCGCGGCATTCCAGGCAATCGGGATGAATTGTCGATCCTCTTAAGATCCTACTCGCTGGTCATCTTCTGTCTTCAGGAAACAAAGCAGCGTCCCCATGACCGCTTTGTTTTCCCCCATTTTCAGTCCGTCCGATTTGATCTCCCCTCTGTTGAAGGCACTCCAGCCCATGGAGGACTCCTGATTCATCTCCATGATACCCTCCATTATCACCAAATCCCCTTAAACACTTCCTTCCAAGGTGTCGCTGTCAGTCTTACCCTTTCTGGATACACCTTCTCTCTTCGTACTGTATACATTCCATCGTCCACACCAATGGCAAGAGCTGATCTCCTTCATCTTCTTGGTCAGCTTTCACCCCCCTATTTGCTGGTTGGGGATTCCAATGCCCACCACCCGCTTTGGGGATCTCCACATCCTTGTCCACGTGGCTCACTATTGCTAGATGTCTTTCGCCAAGCGGATCTACTTTCCCTCAACACTGGGGTCCCTACATTTTTGTCTGCCTCCACGACAAATTTATCTCCTTTGGAACCTTGCGGTCGGTACTGTTCCGCTAGCTCGGCGCTTCGAATGGTTCGCCCTTGATGATCCACACTCCAGTGATCACTTTCCATGTGTCCTTAGACTGCAGCCTCAACTGCCATATATGCGCCCGCGACGCTGGAAGTTTGCCCAAGCCGATTGGACACTTTTTTCGTCACTAGCGACATTCGATGACCGTCACTTTCCCAGCGTCGACGATGAGGTCACACATATTACCAACGTTATTCTTACAGCTGCGGAACGTTCAATACCACGCACCTCCGAATTGCCCCGGCGCCCCCCAGTTCCTTGGTGGAACGAGGCATGCCGTGACGCAATACGTGAGCGGCGACGTGCTCTTCGCGTTTTCCGCCACCATCCTACTTTGGCCAACTGTATCCGCTATAAGCAGTTCCGTGCGCGATGCCGTCGTGTCATCCGCGATAGCAAGAAGGCAAGCTGGAAATTCTTTATTAGCTCATTTAACACCTTCACTCCCTCCTCGGAAGTTAGGAGTCGGCTTAGACGGTTCTCAGGCGCGCCTAGTTTCTCCCCGGTCTCTGGGCTCACTGTCGCGCATGATACATTAGTGGACCCCGTCGCAATTTATAACTCATTGGGTCAGCACTTTGCTGAGATTTCGAGCTCTTCAAATTACCCGCCAGCGTTTCTCCCGAAGAAACGTGCAGCGGAAGTGCGACATCTTGCTTTCTCCTCTCAAAAACGTGAAAGCTATAATGTTTTCTCCATGCGGGAACTCTAACATGCACTCCCTTCTTCTCGCTCCTCCGCCCCAGGACCGGATGGTATCCACGTCCAAATGTTGCTGCATTTATCAACCCATACTCTGCGTTACCTCCTTCGCCTTTATAATCGAATTTGGACCGACAGTACTTTTCCCAGACGATGGCGGGAAGCTATCGTCGTTCCCGTTCCGAAACCTGGAAAGGACAAACATCTCCCCTCTAGCTATCGCCCCATTTCTCTCACGAGTAGTGTCTGTAAGGTTTTGGAGCGTATGGTGAATACCGTTTAGCTTGGTGGCTGGAATCCCGCAGTCTTTTAACACCTGCCCAATGCGGGACGAGAGAGGCAATTCCGACGTTACGGCTAATAATGGAAGCAAGGCTAAAGAAAAATCAAGACACGTTCATAGGATTTGTCGACCTGGAAAAAGCGTTCGACAATATAAAATGGTGCAAGCTGTTGGAGACTCTGAAAAAAGTAGGGGTAAGCTATAGGGAGAGACGGGTCATATACGAGGGCGGTTCAGAAAGTAACCTCCGATTGGTCACAGTGCGGGTTGTGGGGGAGTAGCGACGCCATCTGAGCGTTCACGCACTCAGCAGGTCAGTCGGCATCAAGCCGTGGTCGAGTGAACGTCGTACCTACGCTAGTTTAGTTTTTGTGGCAGTTTGAAATGTGTGCTGCAATAGAAAACCCCGCCAAATGTGAAGTGCGTGCTGTCATAAGGTTTTTTACAGCCAAAGGATATTCTGCAGCAGCTATTCATCGTGAGCTTTGTGCCGTGTACGGACCAAGAGTTATGAGTGAAGGAGTTGTCCGTGAATGGGTATGTTTATTTAAAAGTGGACGAGAAAACGTTCATGATGAAGAGAGGAGTGGTAGACCATCATTGGTGACTGACGAACTCGTTCAGATAGTTGATGCAAAAGTTCGTGAAAATCGACGTTTCTCAATGTCGGAGTTGTCTACTGGTTTTCCACATATCTCTAAGACTCTCTTGTACGAGACAGTGACAGCAAGATTGGCTGGCTCCAGGCACAAGCGGGTGATTTTTATGCAGAAGGAATTTCAAAGCTTGTGAAGAGATACGATAAGTGCCTCAATCGCTATGGAGACTATGTAGAAAAATAGTGCAAAGATGTAGTTGTAAGATGTATATATTAAAATATTTTTATTTAACTTGGTGTATTTTTTTAAATCAACTGGAGGTTACTTTCTGAACGGCCCTCGTACAATATGTACAACAACCAAGAGGGAATAATAAGAGTGGACGATCAAGAACGAAGTGCTCGTATTAAGAAGGGTGTAAGACAAGGCTGTAGCCTTTCGCCCCTACTCTTCAATCTGTACATCGAGGAAGCAATGATGGAAATAAAAGAGAGGTTCAGGAG